>NC_138232.1:21972215-22589715 GCF_964197995.2 Scardinius erythrophthalmus | reverse complement strand
TGTTCGGCAGGTTCTGTCGCAAAATATCATAGAATCGTTTTTTATTTATTTTGTGATATTTATGTCTTAAAAATTGTGACTAAATGTATCCTTTTTTTTTTTTTTTTCTGGACCAAAAGAACCAAACTAAAAGTGTGAACACACCCTAAAACTGCAAAATTAGCAATTCACTGCCACTCCATGAAGTGTGTGACTAATAAACTTTAGAGACAGAGAAGTGTAGGAGTAATTGTGTATAGTACTCATTATATGTTATGGGTAATATGAAATTAAGTTTTGTTCATCAATTAATATTGAGCAGGGCTCTTTAGCTAATAGCTTGAAAATTCAAAATTTGGCAGTTTAATCTTTTTTTATGGCTGACTGAATTAGCTGAAATACCGTAGTTCCATTAATAGAGCATTTTTCATGTATGCAAAAAAAAAGTGAGTTCAAAAGTTATCATGCATAGATTACATTCCATAACCAAATCAAAGTGATTTTTATTTTATTTTTGGACATAGCTATCCAAGTTTTCCAAACATGAATTACATACAATACAGTTCATGCCAGGCATTTAAAATATAAAAAGATGGAGAATATTTCAAACAAGTGTTTGTTTTTTTTAATAAAAAAAAAAAAAAAAAAAAAAAAAAAAAAACATTTGAAATAGTAAATTACACAACAAGTATTTGACTTGTTAATCGAGGATGTGAAGTTATGCCTGTCACCAGCCAATTTATAACCAGGCCAAATTTTAACTGACTATCCCTTCATTACATTTATTTTAATAAACAAATAATATAAGTATATGTTTTTCATGTTAACTTAAAATTCAAGTGTAATGTTTGACCCTCTTCAAATTTGTAATTGAAAAATGTAGCGCAGGGGTGTCCAAACTCGGTCCTGGAGGGCCACTGTCCAGAGTTTAGCTCCAACTTGCCTCAACACACCTGACTGGAAGTTTCTAGTATGCCTAGAAAGACCTTGATTAGTTGGTTCTGGTGTGTTTAATTGGGGGTTCAACTCTGCAGGACAGAGGCCTTCCAGGAGTAGCACTGGACCCCCCTGATCTATCTCTATTTAAAGCTGCAGTCTGCAACTTTTTTTTTGTGCTCAAAATTTACATCATAAGAGAGTACATCATGAATTAATTTTCCAAACCATGTTTTTGTCTTATCCTGAATCACTATGGTACACCTATGATAAGTGTTTATATTCAGACTATTTTAGACTGGTACAGGTGTGTAACTCCGGCTACAATGTTTTTACGCAAGACGCAAGCAGTTCTGTTTATTAACCATTAGAGCGCCAAAAGATTGCAGCTTTAACCATTTGCATTTAGTGATATTGAATGTGTATTTTGTACATAACAACGAAAAGCATACAAGCATTTGTGCTTGCACACTCACACCTGTACTTACCCACTACCATGATGTTAAACTCAAAGCCTTGTTTCATGGCTTTCCTCCTCATCTGTTCCAAGATGGCATCAATGCCCACATAGCCAAACTCACTGCTGGTGTTCTCACTCCGTGCCACAGGCGTCTTTCCTACGTCTGCCATATTGCCGTAAATACTTGTAATGACCTCTGGCCCTAATGAAATTATGAGAAACAGAAAGAAAGACAGAGACAGATCAGGTTAAGATTATTTTGCAACATTTTTGGCTTGAACATTTTTCATGTGCATGTGCAGAATAAAGTAGACCCTCTCAGAGCTATTAACGTTGGTTTGTCTGCGAGCTGCTATGACAAAACATGGCTATTAGAAGTGGCACAATGGCAGCTTAACGCAAGCATTACCACTGCATTCAGAAGTTTAGTGGTCCACTAGATGTGGGTCAATTAAACCAATCAGCATTTTTCACTTTGTGTAAAAGTCACATTTAAATTATGCAAATGTTCCTCACATTTTGAATGTAACAGTATGTAAAATGAAAAAAAGTCTGATTCCTGGTTGCACTGAACATTGTGCAAAATATTTATGAGCAAACAAATATTATATTAATAGGTTTCTGAAAAGAGACCAGATCTCAGAACACATGGAAATAAAGTAGGCCAGAAAACCCACAACAGTTACAGTTTCCTCAGCTTAACAAGACACACATGTAAATATAAGAGCATACACTCATATAGCTACATCAATGTTTTGTGCACTCCAACATTTCTTTTCTAAACTACCATTATATTACCAATGTTTTACAAAACCACTTTTATCAAGCTTTTAATTAATTCATCAAACCAGAGCAAACTATATTCTTCTCAAATGATCATTTGATCATCAACTTAACCAAAATATACCAAAAATGGTGATAACCACTAACTCACCCAGAAGACGAAAGAATAGAAGAATACAAAGTTGTTGTATTTGATGATTCAGTAGCTTGAAAAATGTGTGTCTGACAGTGAACAAGTGACACACACTCAACATGTGAGAGTGGGAGGAGACGTGATGGCTGCTTTTCCTTTTATAACGACTAAATGTGGCTTCCTCTTTTCATAGAGCGTCTAGACACTTGCACAAAAGCCAATATTTTTCACCAAGAAGAATATACCTCAAAAAAATACCCAAATATGCCAATGGTGATTTCATAAATAAATAAATAACATTTAAATCTAACACAAATACTATAGTATATCCGAATGATAATGCAAGGTGATATTACACAACAACAACAAAAAAAAGTATAGGCATGTACAAACATAACTTATGAAACTCACTATTGCTTCATCAGACGCCTGAGGTGGAAACTATGAAATCCTGATCTGTGACTTAACCAACACAGTGTATGCTGTAATTTACACATCTGTAAATATCACTAATTATGAAGTATAAGAGTAGCGTTCAATAAAACACCAAACTGAGAATGGCAACGGCTGTAGCTAAATAGCAGTTTTTTTTTTTGTTGTTTTTTTTTGCTTAGTTTTATTATCATTTTGAAGAACCATCTTTATCTCTGTTTTATATGCTTTATGTTTTATTATTTCACTATCATGTTTTGAGGTATGATTCATGTGTCTAAGACGTCAAGTCAAAACTATTAGTCAAATGCAAAACTTGTTTTGCATGTGTTCCTCTGTGGCTTATGTACAGTATTAAAACGTTGAAAAAATAATTTCCTGTCAGTGGAAACACACAACTTCACAGAGTCTTTTCTAAGAAAACAGAGAGTGACAGGCCTGAAAGTTTAACCTAAAACACTAGACAGTTATCGAACCACAAGCAGCCATGTTTTGTCCAGAGAATTTAACCTATGCCATTTAAGTGCGAGACAGAGAATTAGCAAACTAAACATGCTGTGTGCTCTTGTGCTTCTATGTCTTACTCATTATTCAAATTAGAAACATGTTATAGACAGTGGTCACCATAAGGTGACTGCTGGGGTCTCTCACACTATATACTTGATCTTATTTTTCACTTTTCCTTTTATAACAAATCCTGAATAATCGTTCTACAAAACCTCTCACTGTAAATGTGTGATTTCATATCTAGATATGGCCACCTGTTCAGGAAAAGCTTTTATAAGTCCCAATTTAGACTCATACACACACATGTTTTTCACAAATGAATGCAACTTAAGAGGCATATTGGCATAACATAACAAGAGTCAAGAGCAGAATCAGGGAAACTACACCCCTCAGGCTCCACCTTCATTTCAGCCTCTGGCTCCAAACATTGTGTGATTAATGCAGTCTTTCAGATTGTGTGGAGTTTTGGCAAAACTCCTAAAGCCAATTAAAATAAAATTATAGGTCTAGGTAAACCTAACCCATCAACGAGGTTCAGCATTGAGGCCTAGAACTTTCCATTCGCCTCAGGGAAGCCTCATGGTTTACTGTGACCTATATTTTTCATATGTTAACCCAATAGTCAATCACATGTGAAATCCACACTTCAAACTTGAGTGAACCACAGTGTTTTAATGCCAAAGTGGAATGTTATCCATTTAAGTTTAGCCTGTAGTTTTGAGAAGACAGAGGGAAAATGTACCAACTGCATGTTCAGAGTATGCCAAATAGTTATTATTCTATTTAAGGCAGGATTTCTGCTGACTTGATTTTTGCTGGATTGTTGAGTGATCACAACATGTGGTCATGTTAATTATGGTTTAATACACAGACCAACCATAATTTGTGCCATTGATTACATGACTACGCTGCCCTGCGAGTAGGTAATGCCAGCACCTGTTGTTTGCCATCTGCTAAGAAACAAAATGAGGCATGCATAATAGGAAAGGGGGCAGTGACACAGGCACACAAACTATGATTTAAAATATACTGTAAATAAATCTCAATTAGTTCCTCTTTTGGTTAGCCTAATTTAAAATGTGAAGAGCTAAATTCCATATCACCACCAAAACAATGGATTATCTAGAGCAGTAGTTCTCTAACTGTCCAGGCACTTTGGCAACATACTGTACACAATACCATAATAAACATCAATATTACTGTATTTCAGACAAATGATGCTACTATAAGATGCTGTCTCATCAGTCCTTATTTACCCTTTGCAGATCTGCGAAAGAGCCTTTTCAGAATCTAAACACAAACCATACAAGATTGTAAGATTTAGAATTTAATCTAATTAAAACAAATCACCTAGAAAAAAAAAGAAAAGAAAAGAAAAAAAAAAGATTTGTTTAACCTAAGACTCATCAAATCTCATCAAATGAAGGCTCAGTAAGCATGAAATACTGTATGTGGATTGTAACTCCACAGAAAGATCAAATAATGCACTAAAACACTAAAAGTGGCCTATTAAAAGGTATATAATTTTGTAGATGTTACGAAATTCTCCTTTCCTAGCTTAATATGCAGAGAAACTGTATAAACATTTTATAGGTTGGTTGCTATTCAAAAATAATAATAAATGAACCAAATTACAAAAAGGAATTAGCATATGAAAAATCTTAATTACTTCTTACAACATATGTTAGCCTAGAAATTGATTTACCAGCCAACAAAAAACTTAAGGTGCTGTATGTAATTTTTTTACTGTACTAAAGCATAAAACTACCATAACATGTCTAAGTTCACATACTTGTTTCTCTAAAAAAACAATACTTCAGCCAGTTATTCTACTTTGAAATGTGCATTCCGTTCCGTGTCAGAATGTCTGTTTTTGTTTTGTTCGGAGTTTCCACCCACTGCCAATTTACCCAATAGTATTTTGACAGTATTATTCGACGGATAATGTGTCCTGGGATTTGTCCCGGGATCATTTGATTTTGGTTCATTCACGCTGCCAGTGATTTTCCGGAATCTGTGAGTGTGTTCACACACATCCCGTAAAGATCCCTTAAAGACAAGTGATGTCAGGATGTGACAAGTAACGTACACGTCGAACGATCTCAGCTTCAGCGCATTGGTCTTGGCTTTTGTTCACACAAAAACAAAAGTGAAAAGTGTTTTGTTTTGTTCCAGGACTGATCACGGCAATGTTACTAGGTCCCCATCCCGGCATCGATCCCAGCATCGATCCCGGCATCAATCCCTGGACGTGCACTCGAGCAAATTTTACGTCAATTTCCCAGGTTCAACGCGCTGTGTGAAAGGGGCTTAACTAGGTCAGAGATCACAGGTTCATCTAACCTAAAAAGCCTAGGCATTCATATAAAAATCTAGATTAACGGGAGCATATTAAAACAAGAATAAATCAACTCATCAACTTACAGTGTGTAAGTCTCCTCGCCTTCCATTGTCAATTGTGCTCGCTCGTTGCGTGTCCTCAATCTGGCAACCCGCATAAGTGTCGAGTCTTGAGGAGAAGGGGGCGGGAGAAACAACTCTCTCCAATATTTTGAATTTGGACTGCAGTACCCATTTCAACCGCTGTCAACATTACATACTGCACCTTTAAATCATAAAATCTGTATGGACCTGAATAAACATGCCCGTTTATGGGATTTATATACTGTATATGGCATAGCAAAAGAAAGAAATGCAAAAAAAAGCTTTGTTTCTTATAGGTCACAAATTGTGGGACAAAAACCTAAGCCATAACATATTTAAAGCCAAGAATAATATGGTGATGACACAGATTTGACACAGACCCTGTATGCCACACGCAACATAAGAGCTCTAGGCATGATCAGCCCACTCTGTGGACTCCAATACACAAGACCATAATCTCAGTCAGTCAATCTCAATCTTCACAGCTCTTAAACCATAAACTCTCTTTACAGAAAACAATACAAGTCAGTTTCGAAAAGATGTAGCTTCAGTGGCAGTTATCCTGTCTCTCATGCAAAGTTTGTGGCCTATATTTTTCACTAGCATGTGTCAGTGTTCTAACAAACAGGAAATAGGGTCTACCGCTAAAGTGTGTCCATGCACACTCATGCGAGCAAATTTGCATGCACATTCTGCTTTTGCTAAATGTCACATTTATGTTTCTCATGTAATGTCTTGTTATAGAATTTATCAGATTGCCTTTTATTTTATGTCACTTCTTAATGAAGCCGTTCAAATAGTACATTCTGAATAGTTTGTCAGTTGGAACATTTAATATTGTATTTTGCAGTTTGGTCAAAGACCACAGTATGTATGCATCAGGTACATCTAGAAGTATGACCGGGTTTGTCCTCTCTGAAAATTACAACATTTAGAACCACACAATCCCCAACTATAGCTCAGTATTCCACAGATCTCATGTTTCCATTGAGTTCTCCAAGACATGTAAAACCACAGAGAACTCTCTCACTCTCAGTCGAAAATCTGACATGGTTGATTTCCTGTTTTCACTTTAAGAACCCAAGAGTTTGTGTGTCCCCCTTCTGAAGCTGATCCAACCCTGTACAGAAACCATATAGCCACAGAAAAGCAAGACAAACACTGAAACAAGGCCATCTAACAATTCATTCCTCACAAACGACATACAATTTAATTCTGTCTTCATTCTGACCCAGAACAGTTGGGAATTTGTCTGTGTTTAGAGTATATTGGCCCCTGTGACTGGACTTTGGTCTGGCAACAGACATTCAAAAGTCAGTTGAATGAAAAGCATTTGTACAACTTACAATTAGTGTCAACAGCCAATGAAGCCTAGTAGACCTGACAGTTGCCCTAAATGTGTATTTAAACGTGTCTCGGTTATGCTAGGCAAAGAATGTAAATGCTGCTAAGGCTGTTCTTACTGAAAAGAGAAAGAATGACATAATAAAGGAGGAAGGAAATGATACCACCTTATTTTGATACCACACTGAAGACATTTCAGGAAACTCCCAACACAGCATCCAAATATATCATGGTTCAGAGATATTATGTGAATGCAAAAATAACCATCCATAATACATGCAAGGAAAGTCAGGCAGAACTAATGCTGAATTATCTATTGCACATTTTAAACACAAGCTCCCACAGATGTGGTCCGATGGGAAAAATTCCTCATGGCAGAAGAATTATCTTTTCGAGTTCATACATTTTGATTGCAAATCCTCAATTTGTAACACTCAGTCCACTCTGAATAACTGTATGAAACTATGCGGTGTGTATAGCCAGATCTAGACAACCAGTAGGAAAGCACAAGAGGCCATTTCCACAGATCCAGGATGAAGTTGAAGGAGGAAGCGGTAATAAAGTTTTATGTCTCTCTTTGACTGAAGCAGATATATGGAGCCTTGAGTTACATGGAGCATTTCTAGAAACTTTTGTGTAAAAAGCACCAGCTGGAAGACACGGATGATCTTAACATGCTTCATGTGTTCACCAGATGCATCAGACAAAAGAGTGAAACACTGACCTCAAGTCTCATTAGAACAGAAAATCACATTACAAGGAACAAAATCTAGCGAACTATCATAATTTATGTAAAACTTTGTGTGTGTTTATAATAAACTGGAGAGCTCTGAGGATAATTGGACTGAAGCCCTTCAAGTCATGTTCTATACACTAAATTGGCAATTAGGTTGCTATACTTCACCATAGTAGTCGATCTATTCAGTATTCCAATATGGAACAATTCCAAATGCTGACAATACAATATGGGATGGTGATAGCACAAAAGAAGACTTATCAGTGCCTTAAATATGAAGAAAAGTAAGCATGAAATTACTGGGAAACCTGCAATTTTTGTAGGTATTATATGGTGGGCTTGGGCTAGCATTAATGGTATTTGTTGAACAAAGAAGTTAACTTTGAATTTTTAAATTCAGTTGTTGTTTTTCCTCTTTGTTGACTGGCATAAGGGGGTGAATGGTTAGGGGCTGGGGGGAGGCATTTATTGCTAATAATATTTGGCTGCTTTTGTTGTAACTTTAATATAGGCCTAATGACTGCAAGACGCATGCACAATTGCTGAAATGAACACTTATTAAGTTATTTTTCAAATACATATACATACAGTATATATACAGTAGGCTAGTCATCATTTGAAGTGGATCAAAACCTTTCAAAGTTGTACATGAATTTTGAACAATACCCGTTTTTTTTTTTTTAGGAGAACTTTGATGAACTGTTTTGATCCACTTCAAATGTTGACTACTGTATATATAGTGAAAAATGTTCATTTCAGCAATTATTAAAATTTAAATTAAATATATATTTAAAATGTGCATATTATTAATTAAAACCTTGTTATTACACCTTGGAATACCTCTTTTATTCATTTGAAGAAGTACCAAGCAGGCCCGGTTATCATCCAAAGCTGACAAACCCAAAACAGGCAAATATTGGTTAATGAATCAGCCTGTCAATATATAGGCCTATCGGTCTACCACTATTGTGAAGAACAAAATAGGAAACTGAACATAAATGTTGAGGCTTTACACATTTTAAAATGTCCAAAACATTAATAAAACTGATGGCCAATCTTAGACAAATGCGATATGGTATGGTGGGACACAAGCATTCACAAAAAGTGTACCAATTATAGTGCCTAATAAGGTTAACCCCGAACTGGCTACCTCAGAGTTTTTTTTTTTTTTTTTTTTTTTTTACATTTGGAGCATGACAAATATTCAATTGTGGGTATATTCAAGCTGTAGTGGAATAATATATTATAGCAAAAGAAAAAGGTCAAAGGGCAGCTGTTCTACAGATGTGGAAGGATTTTCTGTTTAATAATTGGGTCGATAGGAAGTGGAGTTTTATCTGAAAAAGGAACTCTGCTGAACATATCATATAACCTTGTTGATGTAACTGAAGATGACAGAAGTATTTGTAATTGGTTTATAACGAAGCGCAAACACACCTGAAAGATTGATGTGCTCGATAGATTGCCAACTTCTGTTACTGTAAAAAAAAAAAAATGACTGGAAGTAATCTGACACTGACAAATGGAATGAGAAGTTAAACAGTGGAACAGAACAGATCTGTGCTGAATACAAACAGGTCCATTAACTTACATGTTAATGATAACAATGAATCAACAGAAACTATATTGTCATACAACACAAAAATAAGAGAATGAACATAGGAAGCCATTAAAATAATTGGTGATTGGGTATTTATAAAAAAAACTCAGAGCTAATGTCAACAGCTGACACATGTGGGATGCTGGGCCCAATGTAAACTAGGCTAATTAAAAGAACGGATCAAAAATGTCTGATGGTAGAAACTGAGAGCAGTGATGACACACACCCCACACAAAGAAAGGAGAGGGCCAGGAGGCGGGGAGAAAGGGAGGGGGGTGGAAGAAAAGTAAAGGAGGGGTTCACTGAGCTTATCATCTGTTTTAATGCACAGACAAACAAGAGAAAGAGAGGTCTTAAAACAGTACAAAATCCCACAAACGGTAGCCAAAACCTCCTCTACTCTTTCTCTCTCACTTGCTTCCTTTCCTCACTGGCAAGAACACAGTTAGGACACCTGGGAAACTTGTGCATGCAGCAACACACACACACACACGCACGCACGCACGTCACGCAGTCTGTAGCTCTGTAAAAGCATTATAGCCTCTGTGAATGAGACTCTGGAAAGATATATAAAACTCACGCAGAGAAAGTCTGTTTTAACAGAAGTAAACATGGAGAGCAGATAGTGACTCACCCTTCGTTTAGTAGCTCTTTATCTCTCTTTCTGTCCCTCTTTCTCTGTGCCCGAGTCAGCCTGCAACACCAGCTGGACTCACAGCCACGCCCACTCTAGAGTCATGTGATCACAGAACAGCCAAGCAGGACTCATCACCCATTCATACAGGGTATAGTAGAATCTGTCATGGTGTGTGTGTGGCTCAGGTTTTGCTTACATTTTGGGGACCAAATGTCTCCAAGAAATTTGCTAAACTTACTGTTACTTACTGTACTTAATGTACAGTAATGGAAGGAAAACGGCTTAATAAAATAATGTCTGAGACATTTTAGGTAGAGTAAGTTGAAAATATCAGCTCAGCAATGGTAGTAAAAAAAAATCCCCACCATGATATATAAACAAACATTTGTTTGTCTCTTTGTATAAGAGACCCTTCAATTATTATTAGTAGCATATAATTGTAAGTGGATCAGTTTTGTTTAGAATTCTGAAAAATAACTTGTTCTATAAATGCATTCATTCATTCATTTAATAAGATGACATATTGTATGAAAACATATTTATATTAACATATTTAGATTTTGGCGGAAATATAAACTACTGGCGGAAATATGTTCTTCCAATAATCAAATTAATTCTCAAAAAAATATATTTTAAACTATTGATATTAATTATTATCATTACTAATCAAAATGTCTTTAGATTCTGATATGGTAAGTTTTTTTTTATAAATTTATACTTCATTTTAACTATTTTAATGCATAACTGAGTAGCTCTTTTGGCATCACTCGTTCATTGTGCTAAGTATATATCATATTAGAACTGAAAGAAAATATTAATAAACAATAATCATTTACTTTTCTCTTTCAAAAATATATTTTGTAGCAGAATGTTACATGAAGATTAGTGCAAAAATGTCTTAGAAATATTGCACACCACATTACAGTCAGTTTATAATGATTATAATGCTCTTCACTACACACTATTAATAATACATTTAGTAAAATGAAAAAATAATAAATCACAACAATATTCAGTCACTGTCAGTACAAGAGGAAGTGATTTAACGTAACTTTCCTATCACTGTATCAGCAGTAAAACGCATAATTGAACGTGTGCATAAGTATGCATGTGTATACCATTGGATATGTGTGTCTATATTTTTTGCATGGGCAAGAAAGTAAACATACAAAATGCAGGAAGTCGTTAAAAGCACAAAATCTGTAGCCTATCTTTAAAAGGTTAAAGGAAACCCAGGTATCGCTGTTCATTTGAAACAATTCTTCTGAGACAAACTTCATGTGTCTGAGAGAGTAACCACATCCAGCCCCCTAGCTAAGACTGATAACAGAAATGATAAAACAGCATTCTACACCGATTGTAATGATAGGACAGTAACGTTCAGCATTTATTTCGGCTTTTGAGATGGCAAAAACTGCAAAACAACTCTTAAGACACTGAGAATAGTGAGAGAGGTCAGGCCATGTTTTTAGAGTACAGGGAATAGTCTGTCAGAGATGCATTAGTCTGTAATCCTAAATACGTCTGAGAACAGCTACATTATGTAGGAACTCTTGTCCAGAGAAAGACATACAAAGAGAGAGAGAGAGAGAGAGAGAGAGAGAGAGAGAGAGAGAGAGAGAGAGAGAGAGAGAGAGAGAGAGAGAGAGAGAGAGAGAGAGAGAGAGAGAGAGAGAGAGAGAGAGAGAGAGAGACTTCCTGTAGGTTTTTTTCTGCTTATCTTAATAACGCATATACATACGAGATTGGTCCTTAGAGGTTTGACCACATGACTTCCTGTTCATGATAACCACCATAAACATCCAAATATTACTGGCCGGTTGTTGCTCTTCACACATAGTAAGCCTCTTCCTGAGATTTCTAGACTGGAAGTGTTTGTTATTCTATAATGAATGTTTATGTTGTTTTACTCACAGGAAGTTATCAGAAAGCAAATTAAGGTGTATCACTGCCCGAGAGCAAAATTAGGAAAAAACAGTCAGAGAGAGACAAAAAGACAACGAGATAGAGAGTGTAGAGGAGGAAGTGTGCTGTGCAAGATTAGATATGATAGTGAAATGCACGCTTTATAATTATAGCATATGGAATTGATTTCACAGCTTTCTTAGTCCTGAGGCAGTGAGGATGACTCATTCTTAAGGCCTTCAGAGATTTAAGACTGCAGCTCTGTCTTATCTGGAAAAGGCTTGGGTTTAATTCATTCCTGTCCCCCTGGTGTTTTTCTGTCCCAAACAACTGAAGGACATTTAGTTTGAGGATGATATGTGGTTAGAGTAAAGCTGTCGCCTTCAGACATCTTATAGATCCACGGTCAGCCATTGATTAGAAGCATTTAAGTGTCCAAACATGCAAAGAATGTGCTTTAATTTTACTCAATAGATCCTCACACAATGGCTGTCTGAAAGCTGAAAAATACTGCCTCCACAGGGAGCATACGGAGATAGGAACGAATGTCCGAATTCTATGATCATGTTACATCCTATCTACCGTATCCTGTATCTGAATTTTTTTTGAAGGCAGCATAGATGTATCCCTCACTGATATACCACTATCCTCTACGTTAAAGGGTAACTCTTGCCAAAATGCAACCTAGGTTTTTTTTGTTAATCTACCCAGGGCAAACTTTCGTTGAAAAGCATAATTAGAATGGAAACGCCACTTTTAAGTTTGACCGTATTTTCGTTTTTGGTCAAATTGCCTTTTGAATGGGAGTGCTTGGGCACTTCTATGACAGCATCAAAAATAGCTATTTTTAAAACACTAAGATGGCTCGACACAACATGAAACTTTGCTCGAAGTATCACCAGGGGCTCTACACATGAACTCGAGCATTGAGAACATTGTTTGTGTACACAGAGTTTACTAAAAAGAAAGATTTTGAACAACTTACTGTGTTTCCGTCCGCCGGCATTTTGTCAGTCAATAATAGTCAATCTCTGAATGCGAATGAACTGACTCTGAATTTTAGTATTGTTTCTTATATGAGGAACCTTTTTCAAATACAAGGTCAATATTGATTTTCACTAATGACAAAACAACAAATTATCCATGAATTTATATGGAACTAAGCTTTAGGAGCTTTCCATCTTTCTGTTTTTGCTTTACTCTGAACAATGATGTGTAGAGCCCCTGGTGATAGTTCGAGCAAAGTTTCATGTTGTGTCAAGCCTTCTTAGTGTTTTAAAAATAGCGATTTTGATGCTATCATAGAAGTGCCCCATGCACTCCCATTCAAAAGGCAATTTGACCGAAAACAAAAAACTGTGGTCAAACTTAAAAGTGCCGTTTCCATTCTAATTATGCTTTTACACGAAAATTTGCCTCATGTATAGATTAACAAAAGGACCTTGCATTTTGGCGCGAGTTACCCTTTATTTCAATTCCGTGACAATTGAGCTAAAAAATAAAATGGTGTCTGAAAGTTGTGATTGGAGGTTTAGTTTGTGTGTTTTCAACTTTTGAATTCATTTCTAGGGAGAAATAAGTATTGTATTAAATATTCACCAAAATCTCTCTATTTTGATGGAGATCATTAGACCGTTATGCTGTCTTAGAAGTCAGTTGAAATCAGTTTCAGGAGGTACCGTCATGCTCAAATGCTGATTGTGAATTCACTGCCTGCAAGGGCAGTAACATTTTACACATGATCCAGTACGTATTCGGTACATATTTTTTTCATTAACCATGTTAACAGGTTAGAGCATTCACACTGCACAGTGCAGATGCAGCAGCGCAGCAATCTATTCCGTACCAAGTAATTTTTAGTCATTGCTGCACGTGCTGAATTAAAGTGGTAGCAAATTGTTTGTGGTTAAAATGAACATGGATTGACACAAAAATAAAAAATAAAAATCACCATAAATGCATATAGTTAAAGTCTAGCATGTTTCCTAGTCACCATATGACTTGCGGGCCTGGGTAATGAAAACTACACCCATTTGACGACAAATTGGCACAGGACTGCAAACACAAGGGGCCTCATTTATCAATAATGTAGCAACAAATAAACTAATAAAAATAATAATAGCATCCACCTGGATGATGCAACACTGGCCATATTGTTCCAGAACGCCCACCACTAATCTGCCACACACAATGGCCCTCATTTATCAATCTTGCGTAGAAACGGGCGTATATATTGGCGTAAGATTATGCTTACACTCTTCTCATTGCCTGATTTATGAAGCTGTGCGTACGTTTGAAATTCTGGTGTACGCAATACCTGCCCTTGATAAATGCCGCGGCTGAAATCGATCGTCAGTAGAATAACACGCCCCTAAATATTCAAGTCTCCGCTCCCCCCACGCCCTCATTTTACGCCATGGACACACGGAAGACGGCAAAGAAGAGAAACTTCTTTGAGAAAGAGAAAGCGAAACCAGGGAAGTGGAAAGAAACAAAATTGATTTCTAGATTTTTATTATTTTTTTTATTATAATATTTATTATTAATGACGCTTATTGTTATTTAGAAGAAGAATGTCGTTATTATTATTATTTGTATTATTATTATTATTATTATTATTATTATTATTGTTTAAAATAAGAAGAATGGCATTTTTATTATTTTGTCAGTCTGAATTATTTTTTGGGGCCTTTCATTACTAAACCCAGTCCGTGCACACCTGCCGGCCCTAACCCTGGCCTAACCATCGTTTCAAAGAATAGTAGGCTACAACGGCGAGCACGTCGAGTATAAACGCCTCGTCCGTTTGGGGAGGTGCGCGCGCCCTCTGCGGAGACTCGCGCTGCGGAGCCAGGCGAAAGTATAAACAAGGCTTGAATCGTCAGGTAAAGCGCACAGGCTCGCAACTGAAGGAATACATATGCCTACAATTCAAATGCTTTGGTAAATTCACACAAATTAAACATTTTAGTCCATGTTGCACAAAAATAAACACTGAAGTTTATAATTACTATATGTTGTTGTTTTTTTTACAGTGGGTCATAATATATCTTTTAGTATGTCAATGCGTTTTGTGGTGTTAGGAATTGTTTTTCTGCGCATTCCCGCACTCAAAACGTGCGTACACCACCTCCTGAGCTGGCGTAGGATTTGAGCGTGCCGTACGCCAACGTCCATATTGATAAATCTCAAAGTCACCGTGGTTTTGGGTGTACGCCAGGTGTACGCTGGAAATTTGGTGTACGCACTTTTGATAAATGAGGGCCAATGTGAGGGCTCAAAACAATTTTCATTTAAATATCACACCCCTAAAAATTCACGGTTTAGAAGCCTTGCCCTTAGAGTTTATGGCCAAGAAGAGGAAGTAGGAAAAATAAATTAATCTTACACCAAAAATACCCATTAACTTCGTAATTGCAAACAATTAGATTAATTTGTATGTTGGTAAT
Organism: Scardinius erythrophthalmus; assembly: GCF_964197995.2. Classification (NCBI taxonomy): domain Eukaryota; kingdom Metazoa; phylum Chordata; class Actinopteri; order Cypriniformes; family Leuciscidae; genus Scardinius; species Scardinius erythrophthalmus. Next base: position 22,574,390 of record NC_138232.1, on the reverse strand, counting down.
TAAAACAAAACATTTACAAACTTTCTAAACACTATAAACATATAGCATAGGCTATTTTAGTTAAATTTATCAGTAGGCTATTCAGAACAGAACAAGAAAGAAAAATACATTTAATTATAAAAGAAAACACAAAAGGCAATAGTGGCATTCATTATAAACAACATTTAAACGTCAAGCCAAAAATAATTTATTTAAATTAAAACTGAAATGGCATTGGTCTCACATTGGCTTCCTCTCTCATTCAGCACAAATCCAAATGTTTCCATATTTGCGATTTAACATTTGGTTGCTAAACTATTATTAATTATATTATTTTTCTTAAAAAGTGGTATTTTTAATGGGTCACAGACACCTACAGACACCTGTATCTATTCTAATTTAATAGAATTTTAATTTGACATTCTAATATTGTCGGATAATGATCGGTTAAAAAGTGACGGTTGTTGGTGAGGAATATAATCTAAATGAACAAAAAATATTTGTTGCCACCAGATTTGCTATGCTGCTCGAAAGTTCACGCTAACTCAAAAACTTGTGTACACGAGCTGAAACCTAACGTAAGATTTGATCGTAGCTACTGCTAACGTTCATATTGATTGATGCCAAGTTTGTGTGGAAACTGAAGAAAATGAGGGCCAAGGAGAATAAATAGGAGAGTAAATACAGAGGTTAATGAGGGAGAGCAGGTGGGACAAATGAACCAGTAATGAAGAAGAAGGGCGGAGTTACAACAATAGGCAGGAGAGCACGTGTCACATAGAAACAAACATGACAAGCCATGTGCTTTCACCAAACATGACAACAACAAGAGCACATTGCCAGTGAACACAATAGCCACGTGCTCAAACAAAACGTTAGGCTTGTTCGACTGTTGCCTTTGGCTTGCTCAGTTGGGGATATTTTGGGAATATTTAATTTAATTTTATCAATCAATAAATTTCACTAGAAACAAACCTTGTTGTATTATTTTAATTTAATACTGTGAAGCTGCTTTGATACAATCTGTATTGTGAAAAGCGCTATACAAATATACTTGACTTGACTTGACTAGAACCAGCGCTGCACAGACCGATCGGTGAATGACATCAAAATACTGCGAGAGCGATTAGAGAGCAGACGCTCCATATGCTTTTCAATCGCTCTCGCTGTACTTTGATGTCATAAACCGATCGGTCTGTGCAGCGTCGGTTCAAGTCGAACAAGCCTATTATATGAACACGCAGCCAATGAGAGCTCTCACCAAAACATGACAACACGAAAGCACATGGCGGATGTAAAACAAATGAGCCACATGGTCCACAGCACAAGACAACAAGAAAGCACACGGCTGATTATAAACACAAACCGCGTGCTACACAGAACTGTAACGGTCACCAGCTGGAGTGCCCATGAGAGCCACCAGAGGGCACATCCACATCAGACTTTCATGTTCACTCACAGACTACATCTCCCATCATTCTCTGCCTGGACTCATCAGCACTCATTATCACATTCACCTGTATCTCATCTTCTTGTTTAGTTCACCCCCTATAAGCCTGGTTCACCCCATCACTCACTGTGAAGTTGTGTATGTTGTTGCACTGCATTTCCGAGCATTTTCCCTGGTTTCATATCTCTTGGTTTTTGGATTTCTTGCCTGTTCCCTGGATTACTCTTTTGCCTCTGACCCCTGCCTGTTTTGATTGATTGATTGATTGATTGATTGATTGTTTGTTTGTTTGTTTGTTTGGACTGCCTTCCTGTGTCTGACCCCTGCTTGTGCTGATTACAATTATGGCCCTTTTGTTGAGCGGCTCATTGTTTACTGTGGGCGGGGTAGAGGAGGAGCTCCAGGAACCCACAGTATCCCCTCAGCCAGAGCTTCACGTCAGTCCTGCCGAGCCAGAGCTTCACGTCAGTCCCGCCGAGCCAGTGTCTCCGGACAAGATGGCCAACGCCGAGCCAGTATCTCCGGACAAGATGGCCGCCGCCGAGCCAGTATCTCCTCAAGATGGCCGTCGCCGAGCCAGTATCTCCTCAAGATGGCCGCCGCCGAGCCAGTATCTCCTCAAGATGGCCGTCGCCGAGCCAGTATCTCCGGCGAGCCGAGCCAGTATCTCCGGACAAGATGGCTGCCGCCGAGCCAGTGTCTCCAGACAAGATGGCCGCCGCCGCCGCCGAGCCAGTGTCTCAGGACAAGATGGCAGCCGCCACCGTCGCCGAACCAGTGTCTCAGGACAAGATGGTCTCCGCCGAGCCAGTGTCTCAGGACAAGATGGCCGCCGCCGAGCCAGTGTCTCAGGACAAGATGGCCGCCGCCGAGCCAGTGTCTCAGGACAAGATGGCCGCCGCCGAGCCAGTGTCTCAGGACAAGATGGTCTCCGCCGAGCCAGTGTCTCAGGACAAGATGGTCGCCGAGCCGACACGTCGCCTGAGCCCTCAGCAGAGATGGCCGCCAACACGTCGACTGAGCCCTCAGCAGAGATGGTCGCCGACACGCCTGAACCTGAGTCCTCAGCAGAGATGGCCGCCAGCACGCCTGAACCTGAGTCCTCAGCAGAGATGGCCGCCAGCACGCCTGAACCTGAGCCCTCAGCAGAGATGGCCGCCTGCTCAGCCTGCTCCGCCCTGGTCGCCTGCACAGCCTGATCCACCCTGGTCGCCTGCACTGCCTGCTCCGCCCTGGCCTCCCGTCTTGCCGCAGTCTCCAGGTCCTCTTCCGCTTTACGGGCCTGGCCCTCCATCCCGCCACCAGGTCCGCCTCCGCTCCACCTCCCTCCTGGACTATTTTAGAGCGTCTGGAAGCCGCTCCTTTGAGGGGGGGGGGGGGGGGGGCTATGTAACGGTCACCAGCTGGAGTGCCCATGAGAGCCACCAGAGGGCACATCCACATCAGACTTTCATGTTCACTCACAGACTTCATCTCCCATCATTCTCTGCCTGGACTCATCAGCACTCATTATCACATTCACCTTTATCTCATCTTCTTGTTTAGTTCACCCCATATAAGCCTGGTTCACCCCATCACTCACTGCAAAGCTTTGTATGTTGCTGCACTGCATTTCCGAGCATTTTCCCTGGTTTCATATCTCTTGGTTTTTTTGATTTCTTGCCTGTTCCCTGGATTACTCTTTTGCCTCTGACCCCTGCCTGTTTTGTTTGTTTGTTTGTTTGTTTGGACTGCCTTCCTGTGTTTGACCCCTGCTTGTGCTGATTATGCTTCAATAAAGCTGCAATTGGATCTCAACCTTTGTGTCTCGGAGCAGTTTGTGACAAGAACACAACAACACACGTGGACAGAACTTTCCATTCTGTGATAGTTTAACTAAAAAATTAAAGCTGGCGTCTGAGTTTTTTTTTTTTTCTTTTTTTTTTTTTTTAAGAGAAAGTCAAGAATTACTATTGTAGTAATTAAATGTCATTAGGTGTCTGGTGCTCTGTCACCAATCAAGAGTAAACCAGACCGAAGTGACAGAACCCAAACAGGTAAATTTGAACTATTTGTAATTTAAATGTGTGTGATACTAATTTGTTGGGTAAGAGAAGTACCACATTTAAATATTTTGCTATTGCTTGAGCAAATAAATATAAAAATCTATGAAGAAGTACTAAATAGAATATTATGCTGTTTATATTTATTGTTGTAACGTGAAATACGTCTGTGAAAGATTGTATTACTGTACTGTAAAAAAAAAGAAAAGGCATAGTCAATTTCTTTTCAGTAACTTTTGGATTTAAAATCAAAATAATAAAGAACTACTTTTTTGGTACAAATATTACTGTAAATACTTTATTTGTGGTATACAGAAGCCGTGAAGCAGTTGTGCACTGCAAATGCAATTAAGCTGCTTCTGCACCACATATATGGGCCTATAGCATACAAACTGCAAACACATCATGTATGAAATGATCGTAAGCTTTCGGACGCAGCCTCCACCTAATTCCTTTATTGCTGCTTACAAAATGGTCCATTTGAAGTCCCTGTCAGGAACAAAAGAGTTAAAAAGGGAAAAAAAAAACCTTGGGAAAATGTTCATTTGTTTAAAGCCTGTTTGTCTGAGGTATAGTAAAAGACTATACCTCAGACAAATAGGCTATAAATAAATGAAAAATTGCCATTAGCACTGATAAGAGAGCCCAAAAAGACATCAAGGCCCGAATAAATAAAGCAAGAGGAGCTTTTAGCAGGCTCAGAACCATTTGGAAGTCTAAACAGATAAGCCTCAGAACAAAGATCAAGCTTTACAACAGCAATGTTACATCAGTATATCTCTATGGCTCTGAATGTTGGAGAATAGTGAAAACAGACATGAGCAAGGTAGATGGCTTCCATAACAGTTGCCTTAGGAAGACCTGTAACATCTACTGACCCAATGTACAAAAGGACAAGATCCAAGAACATATCTCAGGAGATTGATACGCTGAATAAGATGTCTCTGTCATGTACTCTGGATGTCTCAGGAAAGGATACCCAAAGTGGCTTTGTGTTGGACACCACCTGGCGAGTGCAAATGAGGCAGGCCAAGAACAACATGGAGACGGACAATGGCGACCGAGCTGGAAGAAATGGGGCTCTCATGGGGAGAAGAACAGTTCACAGCTCAGGACAGACCTAGATGGAAAGAGCCAGAGGCCTTATGTCTCACACAGGACGAAGAGGATTAAGTAAGTATTGTAAAAGACAGACAGTGTATTGTAATCGAGTTTATGTTGTTCCAGTTGTGTGGTAATTTGCTGCACTGCTTCTAACATGTTTACTGTTACTCACACCACAGGTCCACATCACAACTCTCATGAATAGTGTTGTTCATCACTTCGGAATCACTAGAGAATGAAACCTCCTAGAGCTAGATGAACCCTGCTGTTCTGTATTCTGAGGCTGACAGCTGTGAGTCATGAGGTCATAATGTGCAGAACACACAGGGAACATAAGGTAGGTCAAAGGTTATTTTTCACCCCCCACCGACTAAATAATTTCTCCTTTTCTCCCTCAAACAGACACATCACTGCTTTTTATCTGAGTCCACCGTAAAAACACAATGCAGCCAGGCTACTGCGGGGGAAGGGGTGAGGTTGGGGTTCAAATAATATCCCTATGTGATGATCCTTGTTATTAGGGATGTGCCTGAAGCTGAATACCTTAGGCATGTTAATGACTTCAAAATGAATAACGAATTGTAAGAAATAACAATAAAAAACTTAGATGCTATATTACTCCTTGTGCTTGCTGGATAACAGCTGAGTCAGGTGAAAGCACAATATTTTAGATAAAATTACAACACAATGGTGAGTTTGTAAATTTAAAGCACAATCAAATAGTCATGTTGCGTTTTCTGATGCAAGCTTGTGATGATGCATTGAATGTTGAAGGCCTGTGCATTGAATTTGTTAAAGTCTCATGAAACGTTTTTGATTAAAGATTATGGGTTCATATGAATTTTAAAAAATAATGATGTGCATGGATAAATCATTTATAATAAGCACTGCAATATTCTGTGAAGAAAAACGGTAAATTTTGATTTCATGACGATTTAATTCACTCAAAAATGAAAATTCATTAATTCATTAAGTCATTAATTACTCACCCTCATGTCGTTCCAAACCCATAAGACTTTAGTTCGTCTTCAGAAAAAAAAAATAAAGAACTTTTTGATTAAATCTGAGAGCTTTCTGTCCCTCCGTAGACAGCTACACAACTGACACTTGATGTTTCATACAGATATCGTAAAACTATTTCATTTGAATTGAGTGGTTCAGTCAAAATTTTCTGAAGAGACTCGACCACTTTATTTGATGAACATATTTAATTTAGGCTTTAATTTACATATAAACATCGATCAGCAAACACAAGCTCAACTGAACCTGAGGAAGCTCAAACTTGCTGCTTGACACACGAGAACAAACCCTCATTGGTTCTTGCAGAAGCTCAAACATGCTGCGTAACACATGACAATGAATCTCATTGGTTCTCGCACGTCAAGCAAACATGCTTGAGCTTCCGTTTACCATAACTGATGTGTAAGTTTATCAATGTTTATTATTATGTGAAGCAGACACAGACAGTGTTCTCAGACGCACGCTTATTACTGCACTAAAGAAACTGAGTTTATGAGACTGTGTTATCAGATTTCATTGGTGATTTCAAATATGAAATTTAATCATAAGCTTCGATGTTCCCCATTCAGAGAGATAGGAGCTGTACCTGCATGACTTAAATAGCTGTCTGAGAGTCATTTCAAAGTGGCTGCCGAAAGTTGCTGTGCACCAGTTCAGAGGCATGCCCTCCTGTTCATTCATCCATTGCTCCAATGGAACTTTCCTATCTGCTAATGCCATAAACTAATCAGCGGAACGTAGTGTTCATAGCACTAAAATGAATGGAACTGTATAAAACGTAAGCTTCGTGTTTTACAGTCTTGCATTCGATGTAGGAGTAAGCTATGCTTATATGTATTGGTGTAGCAGATCTATTCCGCCAAGACCAAATATATCAGCATTGTCATACCCATTACCATGCCAAACACTCATGCTAAGTTTTCTATATCTGACCTTTATTTAGGCTGCCATAATTTATAACTGACTCTTTCTATGAGGGTAATAGTCATTTTAATTCAAATATGAGGGTTAATTATTTTAATTTAAATGCATTTCCACTATCTGAAAAGCAGTGAAAAGGTCTTAGTGTTTCAAAAAACATTAAAAAGCTTTATTAACATTCTATTTTATCCTGCGCTACTTTATTTAATTGGGAACTCACATGTGATAATTATTACAAAACTTGATGCAAATTGAGATGCAATTTCACTGCCTGGAAAGTAGTTAAAACACATTGCATTGAAAACATTGTTTCTATTTTGAAATTCCAAATCAAAATTCCAAAGACTCTTCTTTGTTTTTGATCTGTTAATCATCATTTTTAGAGCATCCCTGCTTGTGAGTGTAGTGAGGCCAATAGGGAGTGGCATCTTTCACATCTTTCAAACTGGCATTTGATAATTTACCCAAATGCCTGACTTCCACAACAATATGCCTTATATTCTTCATCTCTACCCTCACCCTCACTGCTTCTACCCTCCTTGATCGTCAACTTCTTCCTTTCTTACTATGACCTAATTTTCTGATGCTCTGCATGCCATCACAATCATCAATACTTTCTGGAAAAGGTTCAGCTTTTCTTCTCTGCCTTCTATAAAACTTACTAACATCAACCTAAAAACACAACCTCAGAAAAGACTATTATACTGACTGCCAATACTGAACAATAGCCAGCTACAAAGAAAATATGTTTCCCTTTAAAAGGACTTTGTTATTTCTGCATATATAACACACAGATTTTTTGTTCTTTGAGCTATTGTTTTTACAAAATGTGCATTAAACTTTTGGATGTACAATGATATTTCATTTTTTATTTTATTTTATGAATTGATATGTATTTTCTAGTCTAAAATTAACTCACTATGGAGACTTGACTGCATGTGACCTAACATGTGCTAATGTCCCCTTCACTTCCTTGTTGCCAAAAATGTTCAGCACATGGCAAATAGATTTTAATTTTATTGGCTGAAGGGGATGTCATATGATATTACTAAAATTATATATTTTTTTGGTTGAACATTGTATTTTAACTGCAATTTTCCTTGCATCATTTATAAATGACGATGTCCCATAAAGGGTTAAGGCCACATTGTACAACCTCTTATAAAGTTAAAAGACTGAAGTGTTTAAAGAATTATATTAAGACAAAAAAGAACAAAAAAGGAGAGATTAAGAGGGAGAGAGATGTCAGAGAGTGATCAGGCACATAGAATATCTAGGATAATAAGACACAGGAGGAAGTCAGAAGGGCCCCAGGATAAAGTCATTTGAACAGAGATGGTTTGCACTGTGGTGGGAAACTTGTATGACCCCTGACCTTCCTCTCGCCATATAAAGTAAACACATGTTTCTGGAAATTTCATCAAGAGAGGACTGTCATATTTCCAGTGACGCATCTCAGCTCAACTCTTCTCAGAGACTGTATGAGGTGAACACGTGGGGTAAAAGGTTCACCAGCATGGGGCAAAAGGCACACATTATTTATACAAATACTTAAGCTAAAATAATATGTTAAATACTTTTAAAGTTAATACTTTTTAGTTTTATACTTTTAAAATACAGATTTTTTATTTATTTTTTAAGTAAAGATTCTGAAAGCATTGAAGGAGATACTATAATAATTTAATATAGATTTACAGTGGTAACAATAAATTATATTTTATTTTATAATAAGGTTAATATAGTATTTTTAAATATGATGGTTTCGTTATAAGTATGGTAATTGTCTCTTAAGGTGGACTGTCATGGTGACACAACCATCTATCAGCCCATCGTCACAAGATCCGCATGCTCCGCCCACTCGTTCACTCTTCCCGAACTACTGATTCAACGAACCTGCACCTCCTCATTTACCTGCTCTAAATATACCACACACAACCTGCACACCATTGTCTGGTCTCGGCTAACCACGTACAGACTTCTCTTGCTACAACTCCCGTTACCTAGCCTGGGTAAACCCTGATGAACTTCCGGCAAATTTGAGATTTGCTCTGCAAGTCCGTCTGGCTAAGAGCCCAATTTTTCCAAATCGAGGCACCATTCACAAACGTTGAGGCGGGCTTTACACACTTGAATAATCTGCGTTGAAGCAGATTTTGTACATGACAAAGAAGGCTGCAGCCGTGGAACATCCAGAAAATCACTCGTTCGAATCAGCTATCGCGATCTGGGAAAACCGAGCAAAGAACAACACTCAAAGCCTTCATATCTAAAGAAGATGTTGTCGCGATCTTGCCGACTGGATTTGGCAAAAGTCTGATATACCCCGTTGGTGGCTAAACGAATGGGTCTTAGCGAGAACCCCCTGGTAGTGGTTATTTCTCCGTTGGTAGCCCTCATGGAGGATCAGGTCAAGGAAGCGACAAAGCTTGCACTCTCAGCTCTACAACTTGGCACTAACAACGAAGAATTAATTTGAAGCGGTCGATGTCAGCTAAATATTTGCCATTCCTGAGTCCTGGCTCCTCAACACGAAATGGCGAGAGATGTTGTGCAGCAAAGTGTTTCGGGACAACCTCATGTGGATTGTGGTGGACGAGGTCCATCTGACCTACAAATGGTAAGAAGTGTCAAGTAAACGTACTGTAATGTAGGCTAGCATAATGTTACAACAAGGCATCTGAACTGGATTGTAAATAGGCTACATACACCTAACATACACTGTGCTAGTTGTGAAGGCTATATGCTCTTACGTTTGTTGAATGCACTGTCGTCAAGGTCGGACGTGATGAAACTTACATTAGCCTACAGTGTAGTAAGCATAGATTCAGGGGAGTTTTTTTTTTTTATCAGTAATGTTATGTTTTAAATGTCAGTAGTTGTTGAGCTTATTAACTCCGTCGCTCTGCATACGCCATCTCCTTCATCGCTCTGATTGGTTTTAGGTCTATCCAATTGCGCCCAGAGGCATTTGAGCGACGTCCGTTGGTGAAGCCCCTTTGGAAATGGGCTGCGAATGAACCTTCCCCAGACCCACTCTCAGTTACAACTGAGAAGGGTCTGGTGTCAACCAGGCTACCCGTTACCAGCCTGAGACTTTCCTGCCTGACTACCCGTCTTTGGATGCCCGTCTTCAGTCTTCTGTCTTCTGTCTTCTGTCTTCTGTCGTCTGATCCCGAGCCGTTGTGTGTTCAACCTGTACCATCCTTTAACCATCTGCACCTGTGATCATCATATTCCAACCAGCTAAGTCACAGTGAAACCGCTTGAACTTCACATTCACACATTCACCCTTCCATCGACCAGTGTATGTTCCCTACATCCTATCCTGTTGGTATACATATAATTAGTATTCTTATAATTGTTACATTTAAGTTATAGCCACAATTTAATATGCTAATTATATTAATTAGAAAAGGCTTTTATTTGTGCTTAAAAGATAAAATAACGGAGCTGCGCACTCTTTATGGCTGCTATAAATTTGACCTGCCACAAGATGGCACTGTTTTCGACACTCCTGATGCTTCGAATCTTTTCCCGGAACAATCAGAGAAAATCTTCAGAGCTTCAAGAGGCTTCATTTCTCCATCCTACCGTGCAGGACAGTGGTGCCGTGTACCAGCTTCTTTGACGCGATTATTGGGTTAACTGACTCATAACGTGTGCAATATCTCACAACCTCCCGAGTTGCGAGAGCATGGCCATGGGAATGTTGTAATCACAACTTTCCTGCTGTTTTCATTTTCAGGAGAAAACACATCTGTCCTGCAGTCCAGAGATCGCAGTTATTGTGTTGAAGGACGTGATAGAGCCTGTCTCTCCAGCCAAGATGAAGAAAGGTTTGCAGCCAATCTTAGATCTGCAAGTATTGAATCTGGCCCTGCACATTTCAGCATCAGGATTTTGGCATGGGTTCAACATCAAGATTGGTTTGCGGCGATAGCCCTTAAGGTGATGATACACAGGGCAACTTTTTGAGCAATGTTGCTGGGTAATCTTGCCAATTGATTGTTGCTTGGGCACTTTCCCATTGAAAATGGGCAATAAATATATATCTGGATAATTTAGATCGGTCATGGGCCCTGTGTCTCATCTGGTTGCCCGTTGACGGCAACATTGCCCAGCAACATTGCCCAAAAAGTTGCCCTGTGTATCATCACCTTTAAAGGACGTGTATTTTCATTTCTCAATTTTCACTGAATGCTAAGGGAATGCTAATTCTCGCACAGCTAAGGGAAGTGGGCATTTACCTTATTGACTATCGCGACAACTGGCTAATTATAGCACACTCTTGAGATCTATTGTGTGCACAAAAGGACCTGGTGCTCGAGCATCTCATCCGGTTGGGGTTTCAGGTCAACTGGAAAAGCACAAGCTCTCCTCGGTGCAGAACATCTCTTTTCTTGATATGGAGTTGGACTCAGTTACTATGATAGGTCTCATGACGGATCATGCCCAGTCGGTGCTGAAATGCCTAAATTCATTCAGGCAGAAAAGCGGTCCCACTGAAACAATTTCAGAGGCTCCTGGGGCATATGGTGTCCTTAGCTCCGGTAACACCGCTCTAGTTGATGCAAATGAGACCGATCCAGCACTGGCTTAAGACTTGAGTCCTAAGATTGGTTTGGTGCCATGACACACATTGTGTGACCATCACACCAATCTGTTGCTGCACTTTCAGTCCTTGGACAGACATTGCATTTCTATGGGAAATTTATAAAAAGTGTCAAAGCGAGTTTTTGTCAGGCTGGGGGGCTGTTTGCAACGGGCATGCAGTCTATAGACCCTGGACAAGGCCCGACTCCATTGACACATCAACTGCCTTGAGTTTCTGGCTGTATTTCTGGTCCTGTGGAGTTTTCAGCCATCAATCTATGGCAAGCATCTGTTGGACCAGACAGACAACACGGCAATGGAGGCGTACATAAGTGACTGAAGTCACTGCATGCTACTCACATCTCGAGTGACCTAAGTTGTGCAGTGGATTCATTCTCGTGACAGGTGATGCTCTGTGGAGAGTAGAGACTCCATCCCCAGATAGTCCAGCTGATCTGGAGTTGATTCGGCAAAGCACCAATATATCTGTTTGCTTCGGTGGAATCCTCCCTCTGCCTTCTATCTTATTCTCTGAGCGGAGCTCCAATCAGCACAGATGCCCTGGCACACAGATGACTCTGCGGACTGCACAAATATCACCAGCAGTGACTGACACTATCATTCTAGCCAGGGCCCCCTCTACGAGGTGGCTGTATGCTTTGAAGTGGAGTCTCTTCACAAATTGATGTTCTTCCCGAGGCGATGAACCACTGGTCAGTGCTTTCTTGCTGCAGGAAGGGCTGGAGAGGCTGCTATCCTCTTCCACCTTGAAGGTGTATATTGCTGCTACAGCAGCACATCACAACGCAGTCAACGGTAAGTCCTTAGGGTCATCATCAGGTTCCTCAGAGTCGTGAAGAGGTGAATCCTCCAAGACCGTTTCATTTTTCCTCTTGGGACCTCTCTTTGGTCTTCCTGGCCCCCCAGAGAGCTCTTTTTGAGCCTTGAAGTCAAGGGAACTGCGAGCGCTATCTGTTAGCGAATCATACCTTGAGTTTAGTCCAGTATACTCTCACGTTGTCCTGAGACCCCTGCCTGGCTATGTGCCAAAAGTTCACTACCCACTTTAGGGATCAAGTTCCTGCCATGTCTAGTGCGCACCCTGCACACTTATTTTTGGACCAAACAGAGAGTTCAGATGCTCTGAGCAGCTCTTTGTCTGTTTCGAGGGACAGCAGAAGGGGCTATCTCCAAACTCAGTGGATTGTGGGTGCTATTTTTTGGCATTTCCAAACCCAGGACATGGCGTGCCCCCTGGGAGTGTAGGCACATCCCACTTGGGGTGTCTCACACTCCTGGGCATTAGCAAGCAGCGTCTCCCTGACAGACATCTGCAGAGCAGCAGGCTGGGCTACACCCAATACCTTCACAAGATTTTACAATCTCTGGGTTGAGTTGGTTTGTCCCGAGTATTATTGGGTATGAACAGGTAAGGTTTGGGCAACTGGCTGGGTGTAGCATTTGCATACAGCACCTTCCCCCTGTGATAAGGTGATAATGTGCACTTTTTTGCCCATGTGAGTTCCCCGTTTACGGCAAACCCTGGATGCCATCCTATTTTTCCAGCGCTCATTGGTAGCTCATCGGAATTTTGCTTCCTGGCCCATTACAATGTAATGTAATGTACTTCATTATGTTGTCTGGGGCTAAATGCAAACAGGTCCTAGGCGACGGGTCAGACTAAGAGCGGTTCAAAAACCCTTATGATGCCAAAAAAAAATGAGGACCGTGACGTCGCCCGGTATTGCGCAGCCGGGGCCCCACCCTGGAGCCAGGCCCGGGGTTGGGGCTCGTATGCGAGCGCCTGGTGGTCGGGCCTCCCCCCATGGGGTCCGGCCGGGCTCAGCCCGAAGGAGCGACGTGGGGCCACCCTCCCGTGGACCCACCACCTGCAGGAGGGACCGTAAGGGGCCGGTGCTAAGTGGATTGGGCGGCAGTCGAAGGCAGGGGCCTAGACAACCCGATCCCTGGACGCGGAATCTAGCTCTAGGGACATGGAATGTCACCTCTCTGGCGGGGAAGGAGCCTGAGGTTGTGCGTGAGGTTCAGAGATTCCGACTAGAGATAGGATCACCTCTACGCACGGCTTGGGCTCTGGAACCACACTCCTCGAGAGAGGATGGACTCTTCACCACTCTGGAGTTGCCCATGGTGAGAGGCGGTGGGCTGGTGTGGGTTTGCTTATAGCCCCCCAGCTCAGCCGCCATGTGTTGGAGTTTACCCCGGTGAACGAGAGGGTCGCTTCCCTACGCCTTCGGGTCGGGGATAGGTCTCTCACTGTCGTTTGTGCTTACGGGCCGAATGGCAGTGCAGAGTACCCGGCCTTCTTGGAGTCTCTGGGAAGGGTGCTGGAAAGTGCTCCGACTGGGGACTCCGTCGTTCTACTGGGGGACTTCAACGCCCACGTGGGTAGCGACAGTGACACCTGGAGGGGCGTGATTGGGAGGAACGGCCCCCCTGATCTGAACCCGAGTGGTGTTCTGTTATTGGACTTCTGTGCTAGTTACAGCTTGTCCATAACGAACACCATGTTCAAGCATAAGGGTGTCCATCAGTGCACATGGCACCAGGACACCCTAGGCCGGAGGTCGATGATCAACTTTGTGGTCGTTTCATCCGACCTCCGGCCGTATGTCTTGGACACTCGGGTGAAGAGAGGGGCGGAGCTGTCAACTGATCACCACCTGGTGGTGAGTTGGATCCGATGGCGGGGGAGGAAGCTGGACAGACTCGGCAGACCCAAACGTACTGTGAGGGTCTGTTGGGAACGTTTGGCCGAATCTCCTGTCAGAGAGATCTTCAACTCCCACCTCCGGCAGAGCTTCGACCAGATCCCGAGGGAGTCTGGAGATATTGAGTCCGAGTGGACCATGTTCTCCACCTCCATTGTCAACGCGGCCACTCGGAGCTGTGGCCGTAAGGTCTCCGGTGCCTGTCGAGGCGGCAATCCCCGAACCCGGTGGTGGACACCGGAAGTAAGGGATGCCGTCAAGCTGAAGAAGGAGTCCTATCGGGCCTGGCTGGCTTGTGGGACTCCTGAGGCAGCTGATGGTACCGACGGGCCAAGCGGACTGCAGCCCGGGTGGTTGTGGAGGCAAAAACTCGGGCCTGGGAGGAGTTCGGTGAGGCCATGGAGAAGGACTATCGGTCGGCATCGAAGAGATTCTAGCAAACCGTCCGGCGCCTCAGGAGGGGGAAGTAGTGCCCTACCAACGCTGTTTACAGTGGAGGTGGGCAGCTGTTGACCTCGACTGGGAATATCACCGGACGGTGGAAGGAATACTTCAAGGATCTCCTCAATCCCGCCGTCACGTCTTCCATTGAGGAAGCAGAGGCTGAGGGCTCGGAGGCGGACTCGTCCATCACTCAAGCTGAAGTCACCGAGGTAGTCAAGAAACTCCTCGGTGGCAAGGCACCGGGAGTGGATGAGATCCGCCCTGAGTACCTCAAGTCTCTGGATGTTGTGGGGCTGTCTTGGCTGACACGCCTCTGCAACATCGCGTGGCGGTCGGGGACAGTACCTTTGGACTGGCAGACCGGGGTGGTGGTCCCTCTTTTCAAGAAGGGGGATCGGAGGGTGTGCTCCAACTATAGGGGGATCACACTTCTCAGCCTCCCTGGGAAAGTCTATGCCAGGGTACTGGAAAGGAGAATCCGGCCGATAGTAGAACCTCGGATTCAGGAGGAACAGTGTGGTTTTCGTCCCAGTCGTGGAACACTGGACCAGCTCTATACCCTCTACAGGGTGCTGGAGGGCTCATGGGAGTTTGCCCAACCAATCCACATGTGCTTTGTGGATTTGGAGAAGGCATTCGACTGTGTCCCTCGCGGCGGCCTGTGGAGGGGAGTAAGGGCTTTGCTAAGGGCTATCCGGTCCCTGTACGACCGGAGCAGGAGCTTGGTTCGTATTGCCAGCAGTAAGTCAGACTTGTTCCCGGTGCGTGTTGGACTCCGGCAGGGCTGCCCTTTGTCGCCGGTTCTGTTCATAATTTTTATGGACAGAATTTCTAGGCGCAGCCAGGGGCCGGAGGGGGTCAGGTTTGGGGACCACACGATTTCATCTCTGCTCTTTGCGGATGATGTTGTCGTGTTGGCCTCATCAAACCAGGACCTCCAGCATGCACTGGGACAGTTTGCAGCCGAGTGTGAAGCGGCTGGGATGAAAATCAGCACCTCCAAATCCGAGGCCATGGTTCTCAGTCGGAAAAGGGTGGTTTGCCCGCTCCAGGTTGGTGGAGAGCTCCTGCCTCAAGTGGAGGAGTTCAAGTATCTTGGGGTCTTGTTCACGAATGAGGGAAGGATGGAACGGGAGATTGACAGGCGGATCGGTGCAGCTTCTGCAGTAATGCGGTCCCTGTACCGGTCTGTCGTGGTGAAGAAGGAGCTGAGTCGCAAGGCGAAGCTCTCGATTTACCAGTCAATCTACGTTCCTACTCTCACCTATGGTCATGAGCTGTGGGTCATGACCGAAAGGACAAGATCCCGGATACAAGCAGCCGAAATGAGCTTTCTCCGCAGGGTGGCTGGGCGATCCCTTAGAGATAGGGTGAGAAGCTCGGTCACTCGGGAGGAGCTCAGAGTAGAGCCGCTGCTCCTCCACATCGAGAGGGGTCAGTTGAGGTGGCTCGGGCATCTTTTCCGGATGCCTCCTGGACGCCTTCCCGGGAAGGTGTTCCGGGCATGTCCCACCGGAAGGAGACCCCGGGGAAGACCTAGGACACGCTGGAGAGACTATGTCTCCCGGCTGGCCTGGGAACGCCTCGGTGTCCCCCCGGAAGAGCTGGAGGAAGTATCTAGGGAGAGGGAAGTCTGGGCATCCCTGCTTAGACTGCTGCCCCCGCGACCCGGCCCCGGATAAGCGGTAGAAGATGGATGGATGGATGGATGGATGGCCCATTACTCATAGTATGCCTTGATATCTTTTCATGTGAGATTGTGTACTTGGGTTGAGTGCTTCATATGAGCTGTTTCCCTGATGGTAATCCCTTATGATGTATTTTCCACTGATCAGTTTCCCTGTTGGTAAACCCTATGCCCAGTCACTGCGGGTGTGAGTTTCTCCTGTCTCAGGCAGAACCAACCACAGAGACTTCTTTCCCTAGTACTAATGAAAATGTAATTCATGATATCAGAATTAGACATTGTTACTAGAAAAAGTACATTCTTAAAGATTTTACCAATCACCGACAGGGGTGGGTGTTGTGAGGTTTTCGCGTGCAGCCGTCATAGGCCGCCGTGCACGAGCGCAAATCCTAACAACACCCACCCCTGTCTGTGATTGGTTGGAACACTATTTATTTTGATTTTGAGTGTTGGTGAAACCAATTGTTTTTGTGTGCAGATCTCAGAGCCTAGGCTGCCTACAGAGACACATTTTTTTGACGGCATGCTTATGGGGCGGGCAGCTAGCGGATCGTTAGGAAAGATTAGATGAATGTGATCATTTATGTTTCGGCCTGAAATCGCTGATACAACCTTTAATATCAAGAATTCACATTTTAAACAGTACAAATTTATTGATATAAAAAATGCATCCTGTGAACTTCTTAAGGTCCATAAGTTCTCTAGATCTTTAAGATCTGCTGAGAAAGGGATTGTGCTGTCTGTACCACGCACAAAATACAAGCAACGGGGTGATAGGGCCTTTGCTGTAGTTGCCCCTAAGCTATGGAATATGCTACCACTTTATATTAGGTCTGCTCCGACCACAGGCTCTTTTAAAAGCCTTTTGAAAATTCACTTATTTCATATGTCCTCTTTAGGTGTAGAGGGATGAGCTCTTGTGCATCTATGCTTTACTATGTGGATTTTATTGTGGTGTTGTTTTATTGTGTTTTATTTTTTATTCCTTATTTTTTATTTTTATTTTTTATTTTTTATTTTAGAATTGCTTGTACAGCACTTTGGTACAACTTATTGTTGTTGGAATAGTGCTTTATAAATAAATAAATAAAGAAGAAGAAGAAGAATGAATAAAAGCTGAAATGGCTTACCATAGCATACCACTGTGTTTTAAATGATAAAAGCAATATTTGATACTTGATGGTTAATATTTACTGAGGGATGTGCATCCATATTGACCAGTATGTCCAGCCAATCAATATTTTAAATGCAATATAACCTATAAATCAATAGTCAGTGTCAATATATTGCTTTCCGTCTTGCTTTATTGCAGAGTTTTAACTAAACTGACTTGGAGACTAGATAAGCATTGTCTCGTTTTAAACGTAAACGTAAGTGTGCCTATGAGGTGTGTCATCACGCCCATTTTGTACTGGTCCCCAAGAAGTTTCTGCTGGAAAGTGTGTGTTTCATTTCGTGCACGCGCATATGAACACATGTTAACGCACAAGCTGCAGTTTATAAACAAACACCGTTGCCCTTTGTCGTTTATCAAACGTAATAAATAGTTGTACTTCACTCTCACTTTTTTTTTTGCCAGGCACAAAGTCATAGAACATAGCCCTGGAAGTGGCCGGCCTTAGAAAGCAAGACACAGACAGACCAAAAGATGCACTGCCCAGCTGGGTTAGACATACAGACAGACTAGAGAGAGATGCACATCAACTTAACTTTACTGTACTTTGCTGCTCAGAAGATGAATGAAAGTCTTACGGGGTTGGAACAACATGAGGATGAGTAATTACTTACAGAATTTTCATTTTTGGGTGAACTAACCCATGAAATACCTGCTGAAATGGCCAGGACACTGTCTCGGCTCTTCAACAAAAACCTGAATAAGTGGAGCAAGCCATCTCCTTTCATACCCGTATGTCGGGGGAATGCCATGCAAATTCCACTTGCTAATTCTCATTGGCCTTTTCTGAAGTATCACCAAGTGCAACCCATCATGTCACTACATCGACACATCGTCTCGTTCCCACCATCAGGGAATGTAGGTTACAATAGTAACCAAGGTGATATCAGTAACAGTTAAATGCTCAAGCTCTTCAAAGTTAGGCCAATTCTGTTTGGTTGTCAATGTTTTTTGTGAATTATCAACTGTCTGGTTACCAACATTCTTCACTTTTGGGAGAACTATCCCTTTAAAAACTTATTTAATCTGTAAACAAATGCCTATTACACATTGAACATTTTTTTTTTTTTTTAGGGTCTTTGGTATCCTGTAATGTCATCCTTAAAATCCATGATTAAGAGGATATGTTGTATCCTTCATAATCAAGGCCTTTTTTTACTTATTGAATATATTTATAATCAATGACTGGTTATACTGATTGATTATATATTTGTAATAAAAAACATTGAATTTTTTGGATGCATGTAGAATGTAGAGAATATGGTTTGATGTGACTGCTAGTAGTTCTCTGCTGTCTCTAGTAATATGACTTCTGAGAGCCAGAAAGGTCGCTATTCTACTTGCCCTTGCTACAGTATCTTATGTTGAAAGTGAATTTATAAAACAGAATATCTTTCACATCACAATGAATCAACAGCAGTATCACAGAACTGAGTACAACAGAAACAGAAAAAAAAACAATGAAAACAATCTTTGTATCTCTTTTCTACTTACAAATCTCAAACACTCTCTCTTAATCACAGATTCAGCTGGTGAGAAGAGTCCATTTTTTATGATGACTTTCCACAGACATAATGATTTTTATATTGTATTGACTGTACTGTGTGTTATCTCCCCTAATCCTAACCCAACCCGTAAACACAATCCCCACAGAAAACTAAAAAAAAAAAAAAAAAAAAAAAAAAAAAAAAAAGGCAACATAATTTAGTATGATTTCCTCATAGGCACAAAAAAAAGGTTAAAAAATATCTGGTATTACTATTCTTGTGGGGACATTTTCTCTGCACAATGAAGGGAATACCTGAACCAAACACACACACACATCTGCAGGATGAGGCATGGAGCCAGTCAAAACACTCTGCAGAGGGTCTAAGGCACCAGCAGGAGGCGCTTAGTTGATAAAAATCAATTTATCACGATTTTGACACCCCTCTCTCTCGTCCATGGATAACGTTTGGATGGGTGGTCTGGGTATGACCTCACTGAAGCAGAAGACACAGCTATACTTGTTACAGACCCAACAGAAAAGATTTTAAATTAAATCTCTGCAATAAGGATGATCTATAGGAGGGAACCACTACAAAACTACATGTGTTTACAGGCTCTTAAAGGGATGGTTTGGAGTAATTTCAACCTAGGGTCCTTTGCACCATGACCTCGAGCCAAACAACAATCAGCACTTACAAACTTTCCAATGCCTCGTTTTATGAGTACAGAACCTATTTGTACTAATGTAGAAGTTTGTACCATTAGTGGGGTAGTTTACGAGATACAACCTTGGATTGGGAAAAAAAAGCTTCTGGGGGGGTGTTTGGCTCGAGGTCATGGTGCAAAGGACCCTAGGTTGAAATGACTCCGAACCATCCCTTTAAATGTCAGATCAAGGAGAAACAATGGGAAGGAAGGACGTGAAACAAGCTGATGTGAGGTCACTTCCTGCCCCCCAAAAAACTGAATGAACAGGAAGAAGCCTAATCTGTCACACTCACAACAAAACAATAGTTAGATGTTGCCCTCCCAGCTTTACTGTACTGTATACTATATTGTGGCATATAGTGCCAACTACAGAATATACAGCTGTTATAAAGTACTGTAATTGTACATAAAAGTAACTACATGCAAGTGAATTCACAAGCACCAATTACAAAATAAAATTGATAATAGTTTCACATGAACCATTCAATTGTGTAGAATATCAGAAAAAAGAAGACAACAATGATAATTATATAAATTATATAAGTTCTGAGGGCAGATCAGAACAAGAGAACCCATGAGCACTAAATTAGTAACGTTTCTGTGTCAGTGATGCTATCTTCACATTCATGGTGTCTAAGGGTGAGCTAGTGCAGAATGAAGAAAAAAAAACTATTCTTAATAAGCGGCATATTAGATTGTCATCATTTACTTATTAGATTAAATGCTCAATTCATTTTACAATGTCTTTATGAAGCTTGAAAGTTTTGCTTCAATTAACTTTCAGTGGATGGACAGAAATCTCTCAGGTTTTCATTTGTGTTGCAAGGATGAACAAAAGCCTTATAGGTTTGGGATGAATTGAGGGTAAATAAATAATAACAGAATATTCATTACTGGGTGAACTACGCTGTTAAGTTTTATTAAACCTGCAACATTCCTTTATTATGTCCTCCGTTGTAGGCCTTTTCTTTTAGATACAAACTCCTAAAACAAGCTGAGTTGACTTTTATTCTAAAATGTATTAATATTTAATGCTTATAAAAAGCCAAACTTAACTTTTGCTTAGTTTTAAGATCCATTAAACTTTTTAGAAGATATGTATGCTAGTTTCAAGAAATTATGTAGCGCATAACTCATTAGCAGATGCTAAACAGCATAACACACAGAGTAATAGGGAGTATAGTTAGATAGAAAAGAAACAAATCAACCTATAAAGCAATGATTTACCAATTGTAGATCTTAATTGTAGTTTTACAAATTGTGTGCTTCGGGGTTCTGCACAAGCCAAACATATCCGATTTAAATAAATTGGAACATTAAAAGTTTCTTCAGTTACTATAGAAAGTAAAACTGGTTTTAGGTGATTAGAAGTCAATCTAATTTTTACTATGTGACTTTAGCATACAAAATACATGGTATAAACACATATATCCCCTTATACTAACCCTACCCCTAAACCTACCCATCACAGAAAACTTTTAGCATTTTCTAAAAATAAAAAGTTTTTCAAAGCCAAGTCAAGCCAGGAAGTGTCCTCGTAAACCATGTTTACATTGTAATACCCATGTCATTATACACATTTGTGTCCTCATGTACACACACACACACACACACACACACACACACACACACACACACACACACACACACACACACACACACACACACACACTGTTTAGGCATTAGATCATTCTTGGCTGCAGCTGTTCTTTCCTCTATTTTTTAGCATTTACAGGAACTCCTCTGGCCAAGAGAGCTTCCACATGTGTGATGTGTGCAATTTCTTGTTCTGTCAATGTTTGGTTGTGTACCTGGTTGTGATGTACATGTGTTTTATAAAAGCATTATGACGTAAACTGTGGAAGAATACGGAATATATGTAGGTTATATGTATATATTTTTCGTAACAGTCTTTCCTAAAGCAATGAACTCCATGTGACATGAGCTGCTAGAACATCATAATCAACTCACAACCACAAAGGCAGAGAAAATTTCAGACTGCATATTACATCATACTCAGACATGGTAAGCTGATTGTAGGTTGTACACCTGCTGTAACCTCTACTAAGCCATAAGGTTCCACCTTTAGCCATAGTTCCACCTTTCATAAAAGTGCTCAAAGCCCTCCTCCTTCATTATCCCCAATATAAATAAAACCGACAGAATATCCATCACATTTAATGCTCCTTAAATAAACAACAGCCTTCATTATAACAATTTTAAACTTTAAATGAAGTCTGACATAAACAGCCTCTGGACGTTTTTTATAGTTTCAGCAACAAATGCCATTAAAGTTTTCAGATACTCCACAGCTGCACTGACTTAAATATGACCACTTCCCCTCTCATTCAACACAGTTCTCCTCTACCTCAGGTCCTTTGTGATCCTGAGTTACCACAGTATGTTTATGTCTCAGTATGAAGGCTGTCTGAGGCACAGCTGGACTGAAAGTCTCCAGTCCAGACAGAGTAAGCCTGCGGCTGCCTTGCAGCTTTCTTCCACTCATGGCTCATTTGCATCTTGTTAATTTCTCATGGACAGTAAGTGCCGAAACTCAACGGCTCATTCAGGATGTCAGAGTAAGAGTAAGTTCAGTATCCAGCTGAGATCAAACACAGAACAGAAAAGCTTGGAGCTCAGGCTAAGGGGGATGAAGCACAGAATGTCAAAATCACATGAAGCAGAAGACTGGAATAACTCCTCTCAATAGCAATAATGACAGGCATTTATGTTTCACACAGTGTTTGAACATCCTTTAAAGCAAGAGATGAGGTTAAAGATAATAGGATCCAACCATAGACCAGGGCACCTCGTGACAGACCAAAAAAAATAATGCTAATGAAATAACATATGTGCACCACTGCCTGGTTCAAAAACATTGAATTTGTTTGGAAAGAAGACCATTGACCAGCTGGGTGGTTATCTCAAAGCTTATTTCCTCTATTCTGAAAAAAAAAAAAAAAAAAAAAAAACCACATATGCTCCCTTTATTTTGAGTGTCTTTACAACTAGTAGTAGTTTATACTACAATGCATTTACGGTATACATACATGTTTTTATATTGTACTTATATATATATATATATATTTTTTAATTCCTACATATGATTACATCAGTAATTAATTTCTATAATTACCCCTACCCCTTAACCTAATCATACAATGAAACCAGTCTCTAACCTTACCCGCTGTGTCCCACCTCAATAGTGTTTTGCAATCCAACATAAACACAATAAGTACACTGTACCAAACATTATTTTTTGACGTAAGTACATTGTAGTTAAAGACACCTAATATACTGTACACGGTGACCAAAAACATAAATATTATTGGACTGTACTTACTATGCCCGTCAGAACCAGGGGATTTCCGTCCGACGTGATTTGGCGATGGACACCTTGTCGTAACCGGCGGATGGTGGAGACTGTCATGACCTCTGTTGTCTGTTGTTTTGGTGACACTGATTTCATGCTTTCTTGCTGATCCATCTCCAGGACTCGGTGGCTCGCTCTTTCTGAAGGTGGTCTCTGGGAGTTTAGCACTGGCATGAGGAACAATGGTAGATGCTGCACGTGTGATGGGGGCAATGGTCTCCAGTGTCTTGCTAAAGGTGACTGAGTGCTTCTGGGTCTCGGGCGTCTTACTGTGGCCCAAGACATCTGGTCTCTTCAGCCCAAACCGGGCCGTGCCAGGACTAGGACACAATAACATTTTATCTTTCAGTTTAGCATTACATAATCTGAATTATACAACTGTTAGTTCTGATCTTCTGATCTGATTGGACAAGAGTGCTCATTTTTCATATAACAGCACTAAGGACTGTTCTAAGTAACTCAAATAGTATTTTCTGGTTTCTAAAACTGTTCAATGTGAGTCCAGAACTATTATACAAGTTTGTAATGTCATATGACTTTGTACAAAAATGTATGTCATGAAGGTCTACTCCTAAACCTGAACTTCAGGAGAGCTTAAGCAAATGTTACAAAAATGTACAAAGGAGATTGTACAAATTTGCCACAGTCTTTATTACTTTTATTCATATAAAATATTAAAGTTACATTTTAGACACAATATTTGCAGTTACTTTTTATATTTTTGCTTTATAAAAATATATAAATTTTACAAAATTACATTTGACAAATGTAGTTCTGTACAAAACCAAAACAGGATCAAAACAGTTACATGTCTCAGAGCA
Organism: Scardinius erythrophthalmus; assembly: GCF_964197995.2. Taxonomy (NCBI): domain Eukaryota; kingdom Metazoa; phylum Chordata; class Actinopteri; order Cypriniformes; family Leuciscidae; genus Scardinius; species Scardinius erythrophthalmus. The sequence goes on along the minus strand of NC_138232.1, from coordinate 22,550,854 downwards.
ACACACAGTAGTGTTGTTTTGTTCATTACTGAAGGTTTTTAATTGGGTAAATAAAACACACAAAAAGAAACTGACTGCTGTATTATGAATATTTGAATCTAAAGAACAGATTTTCTTAGTCTTTGGTGCAGTAAATCCTGAAAACATCTTTGCATTTTTACTCTTCCATGTTCTAACTTTTCAGCATTATTGAAACCAGTCATCAAGTGGCTATAGCCTAGTCTTATTTTATTTTTGTCTGTGAACCACAGAGCTTGCTCATTCAGCTCGCATTCTAACCAAAAGTACTCACAGCAAGACCACACAACTGGAATTGCTAGACAATGCCACACAAGAGAATTTTGGTCTTCTTAATAAAATCTACCCTGGTGAAAAAAAAGTATACTTTATTATATTTGAAATATATTCCCTTTTTCAATAGTACATTGCAAATATATTTTTAAAAAATATACTATCCTTAAATATATTAAAAGTATATTAGCATCATGCTTTTTATCTATTTTTATAATACAACTTTTAACACACTTTAAAATAATAGTACTTTAGTATATTTTCTAAAAATATATTTAAAAGCAAGCATACTTTTAACATATTTCTAACAAGTGCACTATAAGTACATTAGTAATACATATATGCTTAATTACACTTTTAAGAAATATGCTAAAAACAAGCATACTTTTAATATATTTCTAACAAGTGCACTATAAGTACATTGGTAATAAATATATGCTTAATTACACTTTTAAGAAATATGCTAAAAACAAGCATACTTTTAATATATTTCTAACTAGTGCACTATAATTACAGGTAATAAATATATGCTTAATTGCACTTTTAAGAAATATGCTTAAAACAAGCATACTTTTAATATATTTCTAACTAGTGCACTATAAGTACATTGGCAATAAATATATGCTTAATTAAATTTTTAAGAAATATGCTAAAAACAAGCATACTTTCAATATATTTCTAACAAGTGCACTTTAAGTACATAGGTAATAAATATATGCTTAATTACACTTTTAAGAAATATGCTAAAAACAAGCACACTTTTAACATATTTCTAAAAGGTACACTACAAGTCCTTTTAAGTTTTTGTGTATTTAAAGAAAACATACTTATGTTGATCTACTTAAAATAGATTTGAGTATGCAGTGTACAAATGGCTACTTTTGTAATTATGATTTAAGTATTTTTAAGTATAAGTTTATACAATGTTAAAGATAGGCACAATGTACAATAAACACAAATCCATTACAAATTTTACATCAACAATCACACCATTGGAACACACAAGAAAATGTGTTTTCTACTGTACAGAAAGTGGCAGCTACTGGATTGTGATGTCACAAGTGGCCGTTTAACACGCAGCCAAGTAAACACTGGCTATATTGCATGGCCAAAAATGGAAGTTCACTCACTAGGGTAGGTAATCCTGTTCAGAAACACTTCTTTTTATACTGGGTGAAATGGTCCTTCCATCCTGAGAGAAGTCAATACATTATGTGTTCAGAAAAAGGAATGAAAAAAATCAGACATCTGTAGCAGCTGCAGGACAGTAAAAACTCTGACCAATCACTGCCATTCGGTGCGAATCTAAAGAACCAATCAGATGCCTTCATGTCTCGTGCCCGAGCCCCACTGCGTGCGCTACCCTGCGTGCACTCATCACATGTCACCGTTCTCGGAAACATTCAGCTCACTACACCGAGTAAGCAGGAGTTTGCGGCACAATGGAAGAGAAAATGCAGCAAAATCTACCAATGCCAGCTTTGCTGGTAACTGCTCGCCCTGATAAAAAGCCTAAAAAAAGAAAATCGGAGGCAGAAAAGGCTGCAACGAAACAGGCACTGGATAAAGCCAGAGGACAAACTCGTGTCAACATTGCAGCATTTGAATGGTGGAGACAACTGAGGGAGCTGAAAAGTGATGAAAAGCGATGCCGAGGTTGCGTTCTTTCTGCTGAACAGGTAATTATTTTGTTTTGCTCCGGGGGGATTTGTTATTTCCATGATATGTTACGTTAGGCAACGTAGCTACTTTTGTATCTAGTATTAGCCCAATGCTAACATTAGCTTCTCTGTCGGTGTAAGCCAGTTGCGTTACAGGTCTGCTTATCTGACTTTTAGGACATGCCATTTTGAACATTTTGCACAGCCATAGTCGCAAGTGTCTGCATTATAATTGTGATACAATTACGTTAATATAAACGGGACAACTGTGGTGATGTGGCATATGTGTTTTGTTAGCTACGAGAAGAAATGTTTGTTACTGTGTGAAATGGAAACAGAGTTTTGTTGTCATTCTTTGTGTGTCTTTTAGGGCTGAAACGATTAGTCGACATTGTCGACAACGTCGACAATAAAAAATTGTCGACAAATATCTTTGTTGTCGAGTAGTCGTTTGATCCCACGTGACCTAATGTAAGGGCCTGCAATATCGCGATTTGACCGCTACGGCGCTGTAGCGCTAGAGTGTAATGCAGCCGTTACAAATGCTATTGCGGTAGAAGAAAACACAGCGCGAATTATGACGGAGTGCAAACGAATCCGAACTAGCATGGTGTGTGAAAGTTTCACAAAACTTCAAACCAAGAATGCTGTCGTGTGCAATACATGCAAGGCGTAACTTGCTTTTCACGGGAGCACAACATGCATGTTAAAACACTTAAAGAGGAAAAACCCGGCACGAGACGAGCCAGTGAGAGGTATAGGTGAATGTTCTCCAGCTGAAGCTAACGTAAATAACTAGCAGTAAATCTCTTTTTAGAGAATGCAATACTACTAATAATAGCAATAATATTAACAATAATAATATAATTACAGTAATGTGATGATTATTTTTGCATAGAATAAAGCCTGATCGAGCTTAGGAGTCAGGGCTGTTTTTATTATTGTAACTATTAGTTATTACAGTCTTATCACTTGCCTGTATTTTGTTCCATATTCATGAAGACTTACAAAAAGAGATGTTATGAAGAATATCATGTCAGTTATTTTTTTATACTGTAAATTAAAAGGTGAATGAGAATGTCTCTGTCAGCTCAGCTGTCAATTTTTTTAAAATTGTATTCTTATAATAATTGTTTGCAGTTTAAGTGTGTCTGTAATGCAGCTGATAATTTTTTTTTTGTTTATTTTTTTCTATTGAAAGAGAACCGAATATTTAACCAATGCTTTTTGCATTTGTGTGTGATTTGAGTTGGACAGAAATCTGAAAACTTAAAGAGAATGACCTGTTTAGTTGCTCAAAGTTCATTAAACCAACCATTTCAAAAGCTGAAGTGATTTTCTTTTTTCATATTATAGTTAGACTATGTATAACTCAGTGTTTTAACTAATTGAAAAGGCTGAATAATCGTTCCAAACTTACTGATTAGTCGGCAAAATAATCGACGATTAGTCGATTAATCGTTCTAATAATCGTTAGATTAATCGATTATCAAAATAATCGTTTGTTGCAGCCCTAGTGTCTTTGAGATGCAGTAATTATTGTCAGATGTGTAATTGTGATATTCTTCCTAAAGGTAAATCACTGCCAAAGGAGTAGATCACCACAGCAGACGACGCCTCATGCAAAGCCTGACCTGTCAGCCATCCCTGGACGCTCCTTTTCTTATTTATATTTATTTATTATTTATTATATGTAAATACAGATTGTTTATGACAATCAAAAGCAGCGAAAGTACAGCTACTTGTGTAAAAAAAGTATTTCTCTTAGGTCTCTCTTGTTCGTTTTAAAAAATAAATTTAAAAAAAGTGTTATAACACATTCATTGTCATTATTCATTTAGCATGTAAGGAGGTAAGAAAAGTAATAGCTTGTTTATGCTGAAATGGTAAAGGAAAGGCATTTATCGTTTCAAAATATATCTGCTTTCCTGTGACCTGCAGCTGACTCCGACTGTGGATGCGCGTTCATGTTTGTGGGGGCGTAGCTTTGGACGGAGTACTGACGGGAGGGGGTGGAGCTTAGAAGAGGTGCCGCTTTCAAATCTTGCTAGCTCTCCAACATTACCTACTATAGCTTTAAAGTATATTGTACAAAGTATAGCTAAGTAATATTTGTTTATTAATGTGCATTTGTTATTGAAGACAAAGTGTGCTATTTGGATTAAGCCAAAGGTATTACGGAGAATATCATTTTTACTCAAAAATAATAGACTTGTATATTGCTTGTAATGATTTTGTAATGTACTTGTAACACAGATAAAGTACACTTTATTATCACTTATCAAGTATGTAAATAGTCCCTACTAGGGATGTCAACGATTAATCGACGATCGATTAATTGTCGATAATACATTTAATCGATAAAACTTATCGATCATCGATTAAGCAGGTCTTCATGCGCGTGTGCGCTGCTCAACCGCGAAACATGTAAAGCGAGCGCGCCGGAGTTATGTTTGGGACCATTTTACACCTTCATCATGACTATAAGCTTGCGTGTGCATTCGCAGCCTTTTGTTTTGTGCAAATGTAAGTTGTTATACTTTTTATTTTGTGTAGGCCTATCTATATCTGATTTATCTCATATTGGATGCATTTGGTTAAGAATTAACTCTGTAGTAAAGCGTCAGCTTCAGCGCGCGCAGCTCAAACGGCAGTGCACGACTAATAATGACTATTGGGACTGTAATATTACATAACATTATAAAGAGAACAATATTGTAATAAAACATTGTGAATTATTTGGGTTTAGTTGCCGTGTCGCGTTGCTCCAGGAAGCGCGCGTCCACAACATGAGTAGTTCTGAATGATAGCACGTAACGTTAACTTAGTTCAAGTTCACTTGTGCATGAATTTGCGTCATTTTGTGCAGATATGATTTGTAATATTATGTTTATTTTTAATATATCTGATTAATCTCATATAGGATGCGTTTCTTTTAGATAAATAACGTGCTAGCAAAGTGCTCCAGTTGAAACGGTAGCAGATTCATTCAGCGCGTGCAGTTGTTCCAGGAAGAGCGCGTCACACATTCTAAGCGAATATGAGGCGGCGTTGGTGACACGTTGTATTAGTAGTTATATTTGATTATTAAATAATTAATTTAATTATCAATCACATCGAAACATTTTACAATCCTATTAGCCCTTTATTTATATTTAAAACCATTCTCATTGATTTGGTGAGGATTATAGCGTTCTGAGCAGCATTTGCACACCCTGTCATGCTGTTGGCCATAGCCACTGCAGTAGACGCATATCGCAGTATTACGGCTAACGATTAATCGATTAATTGATCGTTAATTTAAATGACGATCGATCATAGGAATTTGTGAAAATTGACATCCCTAGTCCCTACACAGGCATATACTTAAAGTATACTAAGTATACTTGAAGTTGTTCCAATTTAGCACACAAAATTACACTAAATAGACTTAAAGTTATGCTTTACTACAATTTAAATACAACTAAAATATACTTAGTACAAAATTAGTTGTTTCAAAATAGCACACTTAAAGTTAACTAATCCTTAACACACTTGAAGTATACTTATAATTAGTGTGGCTGCAAGTATACTTAGTATATATTTTTAATAAATTTACGGTATATTTCTTGTATGTTTCGAAGACACTTGTAATTAATTTGTAATGTACTTCTAACACAAATAAAGTACACTTTAATACACTAATCAAGTATGTAACTAGTCCCTACACAGGCATATACTTAAAATATACTAAATATACTTAAAGTTGTTCCAATTTAGTACACAAAAGTACACTAAATACATTTAAAGTTATGCTTTACTACAACTTCATTACTACTAAAATATACTTAGTACAAAATTAGTTGTTTCAAAATAGCACACTTTAAGTTAACTAATCATTAACACACTTGAAGTATACTAATAATTAGTCTGGCTTCAAGTATACTTAACATATTTTTTTTTCACCAGGGTAGTAACTGGCAGTTATGTGAAAATTGCAACGATACATGTAGTTTATACCTGGGAGATCCTTCAATAGCTTTGCCGTTGTTGTTGGATGAGATGTCAAAGCCTAGCTCTGTCCTACGCGACACAGGTTCAGGGGTCCGTGCCTTGGGCCTCAAGGTGTCAGGGGGCTTGGTACCATTGGAGCCCAGTTCATAATATCTTCCACTGGTCGGTGACATGGCTGAACGCTGAACATTGGATGGTACTCGGCGTGTGTGAGGTGATGAAGAGTGCGAGGAGGAGTCCACATCCTCCACTTCAAATGAGCGTTTCAGAGCTGGAGGAAAAGGTCAGATTGGAAAACTTTAAGAATGGAATATAGTGTGTTAAATTCCTAGATTTATCTTCTGTAGTCAACACATGTATAGCCAACCATCAAATTCTAGAGAAAGATTTGAGGTTTGAAATACAAATTATGTAATAATACAAAAGAAGCCATTCATTTGTACTCAACCCAACAATCATATTTTATAGTGTTAGAAAAGTAATGGAAGGCTGAGGGTATCCAGAATGTCAGGCAGGTCGGCCAAACCACAGCAAACATTCTGCAGATGGTAAAAGTGACATAGTACCCAGGGTGCACTTATCAGCACTGAAGAGTTATGAAACACCATTTTACTTTAGAATGGATTTTCAGTTGGGTGGAACAGCCAAATTCAGTGCTCTGTCTAAAGATTGGGCCTGAAACAGCAACAACGTGTACAGAAATACACTTTATTTTAGATATCAGTAATTGTAAAAGAAAGCAAATTACTGGATAAATGTATATGAATAAAAATATCAGCAAAAACAACATGCACATTCATTCACAATGCACTGCAGTACCGCCACACCCTATACGTAGAGTGCACAGTTTGCGTAAGGCCCACATCTCTGTTGCTTTGTTGCTCTGTTGCTGTTGGCTGATGGCTGCAAATGATCATTATTGATGGACAACAATGCCCAAGAAAAGACAACAGCAGTATGCCGATAAGAAGTGAAAAAGAAAAAAGCCCAAGATGAATCCTGTGCATCCCTTTCAGGTATGTTCACAAACATGTGAAACTTTATATTTGTGGCTATTGAAGTTAATGGGTGAGATTAAACATGTTTAACTCCGTTAATATTTTGATTACCATCAACTCATTTGTCTGATTTGATACTAATGCAATTTATATCACGTAATTTCAATCATTTTAATGTGCATTGTGTTTTATACCATGGTAAAGATATTTGTAGGGCTGTCATGATTCCTCAATTAAATTCAATAGCTTGTTTTAAAAAATCCTTGATTGCATTTTACCTCTGTCAATTGACCAGCAAAAAAACAGAAGTGGCACATTCCACTGACGAGAATCCATTAACCGCATTATTAGAAAATTTTTCTAAGGCTGCACAATATATTTGAAACAAAAATTTAAACCAACAACAATAGCCGTGTTTCCACTGTTGGGCCAAAAGCGAGCGTGCTAGTGTGTGCCAATTCTGCTTAGGGCACCCATTTGATGTACTGTTTATCCTTGAAATAATTACTGGCAGCTAGTTCACCTTTTCTCAGAAGGTCCCATTTGAATTCCTTGTCTCTGGAGGTATTATTTTGCTTTACAAAACAAAAACGTGCCTGTCCTCATGAATCCACACCTTATACTAAAGACCATCACTTGGGTATAAGAGATTCAAAGATTTTCATAATATTTCAGGCAGACTGAAAGGCAATCGCAGACCAATTGTCAATTGCAGATCAAAATAACTGCAGATCATTTTCATTGTTCTGTTATTAATTTTCTTGCCACACCTGCTAATAGCAAGTGATTTATGAGGATAACTGACCACAGAAGGGAAAAGCACAAAAATGAACATTCTCCTATTTAAAGTTAGTAAAGTTTAAAGACTTACTACAGTTGCAATGAATGTGTTTTATTTGAATCAAGCACATCACATACTTCAGCTAGGAGTGGCGCTGTAACAGTTCTATGTTTAATCATGTTCAAGTTTCTCAAATTTACCAAGTTCCCCAAAACTTGCATTCGCTGCTAGGTAAGTGTTATTTTGTTTTTATTTTATCTTTATTGGATGCTTCTCAAAATCTTTCTCATTTTTTATATATTGTAAAGACACCTTAACCCTCTCAAATTTTCTACTTGTGTTTTACCTCCATGGCCGCAACCGTACAGTATGCACTAAGAACACTCTATTCTCCCAATAAACTAAACATCACTCTGGTCAGATTCATTTTAGACAAGAAAACTTAGACTCAATCATAATCGTCTGCATCACACTGCTAAACCGAGAAACAGATTCATATTAGGTCATATCATATTAGTAAAGTGGCCTGTTGTGTGCTGTTTTGTCATGCTTGTCTGCACCCAGATGTCCTGTTTGGTGCCAGTGCCTGAATGCCAGCATCACTGTTGGAGTGATTAAGATTTTTGGCTGGATCGCCAAAGGACTCCACGCTTAAGATATATGTGGGATTAGTGTAACAAAAGCAGCAATGCTGCTATTCTTTATTTTTTCTTCTTAACGATTTTTTTTTAAGGAGTTATTTTTGTGGCCGACCTTATTGTATATGCATTTGCACTGCTCTTGCTAGATTGCGTTGGTCATCATGGAAATGATCCGCCTGCGTCTGTGTTATTCAATTTGCTCGTCGTCAGTAGATCACCGAATCACACGTAGAACTTTCCATTCAAATCGGTACTTTTTGGAATTGTGCTCTCACTCTAATTTGCCCGGTTTATTAAATCTGGCCCCTAGTCTTAATTCCCTTTTTGGAGGAATCAACTCTTTGAATGGAAAACTATAAAATACTTCACATTTTTATAATGATGGAAAACATAAAGCTAAAACACTTGTGTGACATTTATTTTGACCTTTTACTGTAATGGCATCTGAATAAATGGTTAAACACAAGATTTGCTGAAAGACAGTATAATTTTATCTCACCAACAGCTTGATATTAAACTTAATAGCAGACTGTCATAAACTTTGTCATAAACAATTTAATAATATCTGAACTGCTCATTTAAGTATCTTGTTCACTTCCAGTATATGTTTTATAATCAAATCTGGATATGTGAATATGGTCAAAATAAACCTTACAGTCTAAAAGAGAACACATGCATGTCCAAACCACTCTGCCACTGGATTCAAAAATCCCACCACCCAGTTCTTTATGACTTGGGAGAAAACACAATCTCTGTAAAGTTGGGCCAGATATTCCAGAGACAATCTTTCCCAGAGTGCCAAGAAAATCCCTTATGAGTTTCTCACAGTCAGCACACAAACAGTAATGAATATAGCATGCAACACAACATACACTATGACATATTATGTATGGCAAATGATTTCATTGTAATGTTACTCAGCACAAACTGATAAACTGTTAGTATTTGTTATTTCTTTGTACAATTACTTAATGCTCAGGTGAACAATTTGGAGCTTCTGAGAAAAGCAACATTTGACTAACAGCTTCAGAGGGAATAATGGAACATCAGAAACCTTTCATAAGATTCATCTCCTGATTTGCAAAGTGTCAAGCACATTTTTTTCAAGTCACATAAATATTAGATTGTATTAGACTGTATTTACCTTTTTCCCAGACACAGTCCCAGTCCACTTGTCCCAGATGACTTTCATCATAAAAATGATCTTTATTATAATATATATATATATATATATGTGTGTGTGTGTGTGTGTGTGTGTGTGTGTGTGTGTGTGTGTGTGTGTGTATGTATGTATATATATACTGTATATCTATTTTTATAGTTAAAAAAAATATATATATATATAAGATATAGTTTTTACTGTATTTTGGATCAAATAAATGCAGCCTTGGTTAACAGAGCATATTATTTAAAAAAAAAAAAAAAAAAACATTTTAAAAATCTTACTGATCCCAAACTTTTGAACGGCAGTTTAATATTATTAATGATATATAGGCCTAATCGAATCAAGAGTGAGTAAAAAAAGAGTGAAATAAAAAAAAAAACCTCCAAATGACATTTGGTTATGTGGGTTAAAAAAAGAGACAGCATTAAGATGTGATGAATTGTTAACATTGTTAGTAGACAAATTAAATAAATGAGTGAGAGTGTGAAAAGTGTGTTTTAAGGAAGTTTAGTTTTTAAAAGGCCATGGGTTCAAAAGTACCCTTACCTGAAGTAACACCCATTTACACAATTATATTCACATTTGACTATTACCTGAATTTCTTGAGGTTAGCTTTCAAATAAAACTTGTAAAAAAAAAAATTGATGCACAACCCACTGACCAGCCTTTCAGAAACCTGCTCCGACTGCTGTTTGTGTACTAAAACAATATGCTTTTAAAAGTTATATGGAGTGACATTTGATGCAGCTGTTTGGCTGGGTCGAGCATAGCCCATGAGCTCTTTTTGGCTTCAGTTTCTGAAGAAAAGCCAGAATGCTTTTCAGGGATTATGGGAGCACTCAGTTTGTCCATCCCACGCACCTGGAATTAAAGTAAAAATCTGAAGAAAAAATGGGATCTGCAAAAAGGAAATCCATTCCAGAGCAATGTGTATGACAGCCTGTAGTTGTTCATGGATATCCTGTAAGCTCTTAGTCCAGGCAAAAAAAAATCCATTAAAATCTACTGTTCTCAGAAGCAACTGCTCCTAAACCAATTCAAATCTCTATTAGTTTGACCACGCTAATTTGTGAAGCCCAGACACCAAGCAGGTGTAAGATAAAGAAATAAACAGGCAATTAGATAGTTTGATTAACAAATAACTAAACACATCTAGATGGTAAAAAGTTCGACTTTTGAAATCATATGACCTGAAGTCCCCCAGTCTCTCTCATGAGCAGCACACAATCATTAGATTCAGAACCAGGCCAGCATATGTTAAAGCAGCCAACGTTCACCGAAGCTTTATTTTTCTTGGCTTTCTAACAAGGCCTCTGTGTCAAGGCTTACGACAGCTTTAGGGCAGACCCTACATTAAGATAGATAGACTTATATTTCCAGTTCCTTCATAGAACTAAAGAAGCATCAGCTTTCATTTGTCATACTCCTCAGAAAAGGGCTTAGTGAAGGGAATATGGTGTCAATTAGGAGCCAAAAGAAAACAGGCCATAATTTAAAGAAAAAATATAATAATAAAAATGCTGCCTACATAAAAGATCAGAAAACATTGTGAAAACAAAAGGGTTATGGGCAGTATTTGGCCAAAAAGCATGTAAGGAAGCACATTTGGAAAACTCACCAGAATTTAAAACCCATATGGGATACATAACTTGCATGTTCAACATACTAAGATTTGGGATGCAATAATACAAACTTTGCACATACTACACTGCTGCAAAAGTTTTGAATCGGTAAGATTTTTTATGTTTTTAAAAGAAGTATCTTCTGCTCACCAAGGCTACATTTATTTGGTAAAAAAAAATATAAAAAATAACTGTTTTCTATTTTAAGATATTTTAAAATGCAATTTATTCCTGTGATCAAAGCTGAATTTTCAGCATCATTACTCCAGTCTTCAGTGTCACATGATCCTTCAGAAATCATTCTAATATGCGGATTTAATGCTCAAAAAACATTAATTATTAATTTCAATGTTGAAAACAGTTGTGTATTTTTTTTTCCAGGATTCTTTTATGAATAGAAAGAACAGCATTTATTTGAAATATAATCTTTTGTAACATTATAAATGTCTTTACTGTAACTTTTGATCAATATAATTCATCCTTGAGTATTGATTTATTTTATGAAGCACTGAGCACATCTACATCTGAGTCAGACAGCTGCATCACCGGGCTCTCAACCCAAGCGGAAGAAGCCGCGGGGAGGGCTTCCGCACGGGGAGTGAAGGGATCTGAGCTATCAGATGAGGACCGAGAAAGTGCCGAAGCAGTCTCGATCACCTCTGCTAACTCTCTGCAAACCCCACGATCTGAGTGGACGCGGGACCTAAACCGCAGGGAGCGCAAGCCTGGCCGGCTTTATCAAATACAGCCAGGCGGGAGATAGAGCTGACTCTGATAGATTGAGCATCACAGTGGCCGCAAGCAGCCCCCTCAAGGGCTGCCTGAGCGTGCTGCGCTCCCAAGCAGCACACACACATATCATGTGATAAAACGAGGGCAGGGATGCACACACTTTTTAAACAGCTCGCTTGTCGTTTCATAATATATATTTCACAAACACCACCAAATAGACGATTCACACAACAGAGAGTGCTTGCTGAAGAGCAACAGTTAGGGTGACCAGACGTCCCGAAAAATTCGGGACAGTCCCGAAATCTAAGCTGTTGTCCCGAATCCCGAATCCGGCCCTAATTGTCCCGAAAATTATACTAAAGCAAATTCTTATATTGTCTGATAAAACATTAAAAACTGTCCGTGGAGGTTGAGTCGTCCTGCAGCCAGCCCCCGCCGGCTGCTTATTGGCTGCACCATCTTTTTCTTTTTCTTTTTTTGAAGTTCAACAAAGATACCGTAGGCGCGAATTAAAATGCATTGATAAGCGAGCGCGAGTTGCCGCAGCCGCGAGGACAGTGAATGTGCAGGCAGCCAGTAAAGGAGTGATTGATCGGTCGCGGCACTGTGTGCAAAAAAAAAATTTCGGCCTAATGTCTGATGTTGGGTTTCACAAAGCAAATCATCTACACAATTATTTAGTTTTCTTATTTAATGACCGACAATTTCGTCATAATAATAATTTTGGCATAAGGCTTATTAGCGTTAGACTTATAGCCTGAAATGTCTGATTTACGCAGTTACAACAGTCTTTTTTTTTTTTTTGGTCACAATGAAATTTGAGTTCATGATTTTAATATTGTTTTTTTGTGGCAGACTAAAATTCAGAAAATTCATCTTATTATAGGCTATGTAGTCTAATAGTAGGACTACCCCAAGCAACACTCTCTCAAACCCCCCCGGATTTCAGCCAATCTCATCTGGTCACCCTAGCAAAAGTTGTGTTGTGTGCTGGCGTCCCTTTGTAGCTTTCGTGTATGCCGTCACGTTACGTCATCACGCAGCGCCAATAGGATTGGATTAGTTTCATTCACGCTTCAGACGCATTACGCTAAGGGGCGTTCCCCATAGTGTTGTCATCGACACAGTGCGAGTTCCCTCGAAAGGGATATATATATATATATATATATATATATATATATATATATATATATATGAGGGGCCGTACAAGCCAAAATCCATTCTTCGACTCTCACACACATACATTCTTCTTTCACATACATACATTTCTACTCTCTCACACACATACATTCCTACTCTCACACACATACATTCTCCTTTCACATACATACATTTCTACTCTCTCACACACGTACATTCTCCTTTCACATACATACATTTCTACTGTCACACACATACATTCTCCTTTCACATACATACTTTTCTACTGTCACACACATACATTCGTACTCTCACACACATACATTCTCCTTTCACATACATACATTTCTACTCTGATACACAAACATTCTCCTTTCATATATATACATTTTACTCTTATGCAAATGTATTCAAAGTATGCATCTATTATTATAAATAATACATGTATGTAAGAAGAAAATGTATGTATGTCTGAAAAAAATGTGTGTATGTAAGAGAATAATGTATGTATGTGAGAGAGAAAGTATAGTGGAAACGGAAGGCGTATAGTGGAAACGGAAGGCGTATAGTGGAAACGGAAGGTGTATAATGGAAACGGAAGGCAGGTCTGGTCAAGCGAGCCGCGGTTTGAAAATACCGGAAAATACACGGTCAGCCGCCAAAAAATGGGTGTGCGCTTATTAAGCCGCCTTTCCACTGCACATGACAAACGATAGCCCTTTGACCGGAAGTCATTCATTTCCAATGAAGAGTCGTACGGGAGCTGCGTGGAGTTCCGATCATATAGCCTACGTTCAGCGAACGTCTATTATGATTACGGTAAATTCAGGAACTGCAGCAAGATAACTTTTTTTTCATCCGATTACGTTAGCTACTCAGGCGGATGTCCGCGGCCGCGCTGTCGGATGTCGTGCGGGAGATCGCGACTTGACAGTGTTTAAAAGAGATCCATTTTCAGTGCACTCAATGTTTTTGTAAAGAGAGTTTACAGTTATAAAGTTAAATCTGATTACTGAAATGTTAATGTCAGTATTGTTTTATTTGGTGGAATACACGGTTTCATTTTCTGTGACCATACAGTTCAGATAAATGTGTAATGTGAGTTTACTGAAAGAGCGTTTCACTTTTTGACAAGTAGTCACACTGCCAGCTATTTCAACGCTGTGAAACGAAAACGAATTTATTGTTGTCTTTGTTGAATTTGCAGATTGTACAGTGTGTGACAGAAATAAAAATTATATGTGCCACCAGAAAAACAGCCTCTTCTGTGTGTGCAACAGGACATAACTGTTCTTAGACCTGATTCTTTGTCTGGATTCATAAGCAGTCTGCACTACATTTAGACATCCATATAATGACTCCAGTGTATACTGCTGCTCTATTTCTTGAATCCTCAACAAATCTTGAGACTGACAGAAATCCACATAGGGTTTGAATGTGATCACAAAGATCTCAATGCAGCCTATCATGCACAAAAAAATCTGTTTCTCTTTGCATTTGGTCAGTACATTGGTCAGCACATTATTAAAAAAAATGTCTGATTTCATGTTCATTGCTACCTACTCCAAAAAGTAAAAACTGTAACTGAAAAGAAAACAGGATTACTTTGAATAGCATTAGCATCATTGTAAAGTTGTGATGAAGAGCTGAGCAAGTATTGCATATGTATTTCCGGGTCTGAGAGTGTATATGTACAGTGCTATGCATAAGTTTAGACACCCATACTAAAGTTGACTAAAAAGAGGAATAAAAAAATCATCTTTTGGAAATTGAACTTAATGCCTTAATTAAAAAAATTAGGAAAAATCCAACCTTTAAGGACACCAATTTTTTTTGTGAATGAATAATGTATCGTAAATAAATAAATGTTCTTCCTTAAAATACAGGGTGCATAAGTTTGGACACCCCTATGTTAAATTCCCATAGAGGCAGGCAGGTTTTTATTTTTAAGTATTTAAAAAAAAAATTTTTTTAGGATACTATGCATCCTGCACATCATCACATAGCCTTCACCATACCTAGAGATTAGCATGGTTTTATTTCAGTTAGCCTAATAGCTGGTTTGATTTGCATTGAGAAATGATCTTATGGAAAGTACTCCATGCCAATCTCTAGGTATGGTGAAGGCTATGTGATGATGTGGGGCTATTTTAATTCCAAAGGCCAAGGGAACTTTATCAGGATGCATAGTATCCTAAAAAAATAATTAAAAAAAATTAAAAATAAAAACCTGCCTGCCTCTATGGGAATTTAACATAGGGGTGTCCAAACTTATGCACCCTGTATTTTAAGGAAGAACATTTATTTATTTACGATACATTATTCATTCACAAAGAAAATTGGTGTCCTTAAAGGTTGGATTTTTCCTAATTTTTTAAATTAAGGCATTAAGTTCAATTTCCAAAAGATGATTTTTTATTCCTCTTTTTAGTCAACTTTAGCATGGGTGTCTAAACTTATGCATAGCACTGTATATATATATATATATATATATATATATATATATGAAAGGAGAATGTATGTGTGTGTGAGAGTAGAAATGTATGTATGTGAAAGGAGAATGTATGTGGGTGTGCATATAGAAATGAATGTATGTGAAAGGAGTATGTATGTGTGTGACAGTATAAATGTATGTACTTGAAAGGAGAATGTATGTGTGTGTGCATATAGAAATGTATGTATGTGAAAGGAGAATGTATGTGTGTGTGCGTGTAGAAATGAATGTATGTGAAAGGAGTATGTATGTGTGCGAGAGTATAAATGTATGTATGTGAAAGGAGTATGTATGTGTGTGAGAGTAGAAATATATGTATGTGAAAGGAGAATGTATGTGTGTGCGTATAGAAATGTATGTATGTGAAAGGAGTATGTATGTGTGTGACAGTAGAAATGTATGTATGTGAAAGGAGAATGTATGTGTGTGAGAGTCGAAGAATGGATTTTGGCTTGTACGGCCCCTCATATATATATATATATATATATATATATATATATATATATATATATATATATATATATATATATATAATAACTAGAAAAAAAAGTTTTTCGAGACAAACTTTAAGTTGGCTTGAGAAAGTTTAGATCAGAAAGTTTGAAAAAAGTTTAAAGTTAGAAGGTTAAAGTAGTTTAAAGTTTGAAATAGTTTGAAGTTTGTTTAAAGTTTAAAGTAGTTTAAAGTTTAAAGTAGTTTGAAGTTTAAAGTAGTTTGAAGATTAAAGTAGTTTAAAGTTTAAATTAGTTTAAAGTAGTTTGAAGATTAAAGTAGTTTGAAGTTTAAAGTAGTTTAAAGTAGTTTGAAGATTAAAGTAGTTTGAAGTTTAAAGTAGTTTAAAGTTTGAAGTAGTTTGAATTTTAAAGTAGTATAAAGTTTAAATAAGTTTAAAGTAGTTTAAAGTAGTTTAAAGTTTGAAATAGTTTAAAGTTTAAAGTAGTTTTTAAGTATTATCTATTCACTTGCCAGCTCCACTGACTGGATATCCAGAGCACAGCCCTGGGGCGTCTCTTCCCCCTACAGCTCGAGCAGCCATGGTCGCCTTCTGCTCATCTCTTCATCTCTTGCAAGCTCCCTATTTATATGCTTGGGTGCTTTGTGTGACCTCATCACACTGTGTCGGCCAGTGGTATTGGTGTAAAGATACAGAAACCTAAGTTGTGTCCGAAACCGCTCCCTATCCACTATATAGTGCACTATATCAGGAGTCGGCCATTTTGTAGTGGTGTCCGGATTTTGAGTAAACGACATCATTCCCTACATTCGTTTACTACTTTATACTGATCGTCTCTGAATTCGAGTGTACATTCGATGTACACTTGCTGAAGCACTATTTCCCACAATCCAATGCGGAGAGGACTGAGTGCGCGTGAAAGTGCGGGAGCGAGCGAGTTTAAACTTTACAGCATTACAGCTTTCTTATTTCTGCTTTAATATTTATTTCGTGCTAGTTTTAGGGATTTTTCTATCTTTTTTATCAACCATTACTCAAATAAATCATATTACAATATAGGTACAATATTATATAGATTAATTTTATATTAATTTAATTAAAATATATTAAGGCATTAACTCAATTTAATGTGTTTTACTAACAGCCAGGTGTTTTAATAATTTGTGGCATTATTGTTAACTCATTAAACTGTAAGGAAGAGATGATAATTTAGTGGATGATTTAAAAATATTCATGAATCATCTGTAGGTTGCGTATTCATTTCGAATGTAATCATAACGGTCACCTGAGGGTCCTCAACGAAGTCATTATGTTTGTTATTTTTATTAATATTATTTTATAAAGTAAGTAACATGTAAGATAAAAGTAGTTTTATCACTACGTGTGACAAAGCCATTTATGCGACAGCTCCAGCTCTTCGACGCACAGTGTAAACGTCAGCGTCCGAATAGACCCCTTTTCAGTTGGTAAACATGGTGACGTTTTTTTGTGGGCAGAGCTTAAGTGGTGGCAGAACGATCCCTCTGGCCGCTTCACTAACGTTAGTTTGCAAGTTTTGTTAGCTTTTTTTCTAATAATGACTGGAGAAAATCCAATTTTATCTTAATGTGCAAGGTCACTCACTGTCCAGGACCGCGATTGTTATTTGCAAAAGTTAATTTTAACGGACATCCCAGATTGGCTGACCCGTACACGCTCAGTCAATGGATGGACGATCTGACAGGATTAACGTTAGCGATACCTCCGGTTGAGTGGCCTGACTTCTACATCTACCTGATAGAGAAACTGAGTGTAAAGAGAAACTGAGGGCATATAAATCTTTAGATGCCTATAACTGTACTAAATGGTCAAGTACAAGACTTGTGTGGTAGCCTACGATCCACAGTTCTGCCGAGACAGCGCCAAGACAAGACAGAAGACGACAATGTAAAGAGTGACATTACGGTGCAATTTTAATGATGTGAATATTTTCTAGAAATAAAAATTCCAGATACAGCATATTCATTTCTTAACTATGTATTTGATTACCCTTTCTTACCAGGTTCTTCAAAAAGTCTAGTCACAATCAATCAAAACAATGTATAGATCATAGATGATTCACAAATAATCACAATCATTTAGAAAACATTATTCGATAAAATTTCAAATTGGAGCCTGTACTCTGTCGATTCTTGCACCCAACAACACAACAAGATGACATTTAATAACAATAATTAAAGGATGTTTAATGTTATTAAAGGGATTAAAGTGTATGCAAATTATACTACATGTAAACATGATTTAAAGTACGTTTACATGGCATACCTTTTTATAAGAGTTTTATAAGGTCTGACAAACAAAAACACTTAAAATAATGTACTATAGTATTGCTTTTGTGCATGCACATACTGTTCATATACTGTACATACAAACAACCTTGAACTCCCTTGTGCATTTAAAGTGACTTTTCACAGTGTTATTGTAGGGGCGGTGGTACTGAAACTAATTCTATGCTACTTTTTCTCTGAATCTCTGTCCCAAAGCTGTGGCTATTCAAAGCCCTTAAAAACCAGTGTTTCTGAAAGGTAAGACTGAGTTCTCTTACGAGAGGTTCTCTCGTATTACGTAGTTAGCTTACGCTACGGGAAAGCCTTTCTTTCTCGAGATACTGAAGCCAAAAATTATCCTTAATTTTTATAATCTTGTCAACGCAGTGCGGCAGCCTGCAGACCTAGGGCAAGCTAACTAGCGTGCCCATTGGCTGCCCTGCGGCAACTGCAGCAGCCTACCGCTGAGCCCTTGGCGTGACGTCACGACCAATGAGCGCGCTTGGCGCGCTTAATGCGTCACAGCCCGCGAAAAGGGGTGTGGCTTAGCGTATATAAACAGGGCTCGGAGGCTGCTTCTCTGATTTCTGTCTTTTCAGCGAAGCTCTTCGCATCGCTGCTCTCTGAGGAAGCCGCCGTCGAAACAAGCGACCAGCACGCCGAGGATCTCAGCCTGAGGACGCCGGCCGCCTTCGCCGCCTTCAGCTTTCCCTGCCTGCTTCGCTATCCGGCGATCATATCCTTTACTGCTCTGTTTTGTATGTGTTTGTGTGTTCGCCCCGCGACACACTTTTGCATCTAAAAGAGCGCGAGGCGTTGTTGCAAATGCCTCGCTCATCCTGTGGCTCGTGCAGAGCCCCGCTCAGCGATGGAGACCGCCACGTGGTTTGCGCTCTCTGCCTGGGCTTCGACCACGCAGCCCGCGCCCTCTCCTCGGGCGGCTGCGAACAGTGTGAGGACTTGCCGATGTCGACCCTGCGGGCTCGACTCGCCATGTTTGACGATCCTCCACCTTCCCCGGCTGCCTCTTCAGGGCCGCGTAAGAAGAAACGCCGCTCTCAAAGGCCTCCAGAGCCGGTGGTTATAGCTGAGCGCTCGCCGGAGCCCCTCCCGCGAGCCTCGCTTTCTCCTTCTCCCCCGCCCTTCACCGACGCGCAGCGGCCGGCTACTGCCCGCACTGCCGTCGCCTCAGGGGATGAAGCAGATGACGCCGCTGACAGCTGCTCTCTGCTTGCTTCGGACAGCGAGGAGTGGTCGGGCTCTCACCGCTCCGCCTCCTCGACTCCTGAGTCTGGCAGGTCCCGCTCCAGTGTCGACGCGGAGCTTATCCGCCTCCTCACCAAAGCGGTCGACCGACTGGGGTTGGACTGGTCCCCACCCAAGGAGCCCGCGCCTAACCGACTCGACGGGTGTTTTCTGCCTAGCCGCCGCCAAGCGCCAGCCTCTAGGTCAGCACCCTTCCTGCCTGAGCTCCACCAGGAGCTGTCGAAGTCGTGGAACGCGCCCTTCTCCGCTAGACTCCGCTCGTCTGTCTCCTCGGCTCTCTCCCAGGTGGACGGGGCCGCCGAGAAAGGCTATACCGGCATCCCTTCCGTTGAGGAAGCGGTGGCAACGCACCTTTGCCCGCCGTCTGCTAGATGGCGCTCAAAGTCTGCCCTGCCGTCTAAAGCCTGCAGGACCACATCAGCTCTCGCCGGCCGCGCATTCGCCGCCTCCGGCCAAGCTGCTTCTGCCCTGCACTCGATGGCTGTTCTTCAGATCCTGCAAGCCGACCTCCTCCGCGAATTGGACGAGAAGGGCTCGGATCATACAGCCTTAACAGATCTGCGCAGCGCGACGGACCTTTCGCTCCGTGCTACTAAGACCGCTGCACAAGCCATCGGCAGATCTATGGCCGCGCTCACCGTCATCGACAGACACTTATGGTTGACGCTGGCGGATATGAGTGAGTCAGAACGCGCTGTCTTCCTCAACGCCCCGCTCTCGCCCACCGGCCTCTTCGGCCCTGCGGTCAGCGGGATTGTGGACCGCTTCTCTGAAGTGCAGAAGGCGTCGCAGGCTATGAATCTCTTCCTGCCTCGCCGCTCGAGCCCAGCCGCAGGCCGCTCTCAAGCTCAGCCTCCTGCGCGCAGCTCCACACAGCGCTCGTCTCGGCCACCAACCACTTCGCAGCGACGCCAGGGCGGCCGCCCTAGGTCGCGCTCGACCAGCCGTCACAGACCGCCGCCCCCCCGGGGTCCGCGTCCCAAGATAACGCTGAAGTCTGAGCCCGCGAAGTCCTCCTAGCACCCGCAGGGAGGAAGAGATGGCTGAGTCCCGCTGCGGCCGGACCGCCATCAAAACGCCCAGCTCTGTCAGTCCCCTCAGTGCAGGCTACTGCAGCAGCTTACACCGCAGCCAACGAGCCAGTAATACCACTCGCTCGCCTGCACACAAACGCCGTTTTTACGGCGGCCCAAATAAATCTCAGAAAGAGTGTAAATTCGGGCTTTCCGGCTCCGGCCGAAGGTGTTGTAAGTGTAGAAAATGTGCCCACTCCCACGTGCTCACTGCTTCACACAAACACGATCCCCATGGTAACGTGTTCAGAGCGCTCTCTCATAAAGCGGTCACACGCCGCTCGAGTAATAAGTGTAGTAAATGTGCCCACAACTCTGTGCTCACATCTACCTGTAACTCGCTCTGCCACTTGGTTACCCCGGGCAACAGCGGCTCAAGCCGAGGGTGTTATAAGTGTAGAAAATGTGCCCACTCCCATGTGCTCACTGCTTCACACAAACAGGGTCCCCATGGTAACGCGTACAGAGCGCTCTCTCATAAAGCGGTCGCAAGCCGCTCGAGTATTAAATGTAGGAAATGTGCCCACAACCTTGTGCTCACACCTACCCGCTGCTCGCTCTGCCAGCCAGTTACCTTGGGTCACGGATCCTCTAAAGCTCCCAAACACTGGCCGTGTCATAAGTGTAAACCCTGCGCCCGCTCACGAGCACGCGCACTCACTTGTAGACATGATAATCCCCACGCCTCTCTCGCGCCTGGGTTGTTTGACAGCAAATCACGCTCCATCCGATGGGACCGAGCTACTGAACGCTGTACAGTCGGCCAATACTGTTTACCAGCCCCCGTGTTCGAGCACCAGCGGCGCGCGCGCCGCGCCTTTCTCTCTGATACAGGCTCCCCATCCCGCGCAGCGCGGCGATCTGAGCCCAGAGACCATTCGACCCCTAGCTATGCATGCGGAAGCATGGGAAGCGATTCAGGGCGCGTCAGAATGGGTGCTGAAAACTATAAAACACGGCTATTCGCTTCAATTCGCTCGTCGCCCTCCGCGCTATACAGCACAGACGGAGACGAGAGTGAGTTCAGAAGCGGCGCACTTGCTTCAAGCAGAAATAGCGAAGCTGCTGCGCAAAGGGGCTATAGAACAGGTTCATCCTTCTTTGAGCGAGTCGGGCTTTTACAGCCGCTACTTCCTCGTGCCCAAGAAGGACGGAGCGTTCAGACCTATTTTAGATCTGAGACATCTGAACAAAGCCCTCATGAGACGGCCGTTCAAGATGATCACAACCAGAAAAATCCTCGCGCAGATTCGCCCAGGAGACTGGTTTATCTCTCTCGATCTAAAAGACGCATACTTTCAGATCCAGATAACTCCCCGTCACAGGCCATTCTTGAGATTCGCCTTCGAGGGTCGAGTATATCAGTACACAGTCCTGCCGTTCGGCCTGTCTTTGGCACCCCGTACATTTACGAAATGCATGGACACGGCCCTCGCTCCCCTGAGGAAACAGGGAATGCGAATACTGAATTATCTGGACGATTGGCTTATTCTAGCGCAGTCAGAGACGGAACTTGTGTCTCACAGAACAGCGCTTCTCAGCCATCTGGAGGAGCTGGGTCTCTCGGTCAACTGGACCAAGAGCTCGCTATCACCCCGTCAGTCAATTTCCTTTCTTGGAATAGAACTGGACTCGGTGGCTATGACGGCCAGACTGTCGGAGCAGCGCGCGCGCCGCATCCGCCTTCTCGCCGCATCCCTCCAAATAGGCAGCCGGGTTCCGCTGAGGACATTCCAGCGTATCCTGGGGCATATGGCCTCAGCTGCAGCAGTGCTCCAGCTGGGTTTACTGCGCATGCGCCCGCTCCAACGCTGGCTGAAAATGCGCGTGCCCCACCAAGCCTGGGCGGCCGGCGGCTTGCGAGTCAGAGTGAATCAGGGATGCATTTCAGCCCTGCAGCCCTGGCTGGCAGCCGAATGGTATCACACAGGAGTGACTATGGGAGTGATTTCACACCGGAAAGTTGTCTCGACAGACGCTTCCAACCTAGGTTGGGGAGCGCTCTTCGAAGGCAGACCGGTCTATGGCCGCTGGTCAGACCAGGAGAATCTCCTACACATAAACTGTCTAGAGATGCTCGCGGTCGAGAAAGCGCTCAAACACTTCCTCCCATTCCTCCACGGTCACCATGTTCTAGTCCGTACGGACAATACATCGGTAGTGGCCTACGTGAATCACCAGGGCGGTGTCAGATCAAAGATGCTCTGCACCCTGGCGGAACGCCTCCTCGTGTGGGCTCAGCACTCTCTGCGCTCGCTGAGAGCCGCGCATGTGCCTGGCCACCTGAACGAGGGCCCCGACAGACTGTCCAGGGACAACGTTCCCCCTGGGGAGTGGTCTCTACACCCCCAAACAGTCCAGTCACTGTGGCGACGGTTCGGCAGAGCGAAAGTCGACCTTTTTGCGTCAAAAGACAACGCTCACTGCCCAGAGTTCTTCTCGAAGAACGAGGACGCGCTGGCCCAGATCTGGCCCAGCGGCCCGTTGTACGCTTTTCCCCCGGTCTCTCTGCTGCCTCAGGTCATCGAGAGAATCAGGGAAGCGCGCCACTCAGTGCTCCTCATAGCCCCATGCTGGGAGAACCAAGCTTGGTTCCCGGATCTAATACAGCTGGCAGACTCAGCCCCCTGGCCGATACCGGTGAGGAGAGACCTCCTCTCTCAAGCACGCGGATCGATATGGCATCCCCATCCAGAGCGCTGGTCTCTGCATGCGTGGAGCCTCAACGATTACACGCTAATCTGCCAGACGGGGTCATGAACACGATCATACAATCTAGAGCCCCCTCTACGAGGCGGCTCTACATGTCGAAATGGTCAGTGTTTAACACATGGTGCACTGCTAAGGGGCTCGATCCACAGACATGTGGGGTATCGCGAGTACTGTGTTTCCTTCAAGAGCTACTGGACGCGGGCAGGTCCCCCTCCACGCTCAAAGTCTATGTTGCGGCCATTTCAGCGCTCTCGGTTTCTGAGCATGGCCGCGCATTAGGAAGGAACGAGCTCGTCATCCGCTTCCTTAGGGGAGCCAGGAGGATGAACCCCCCGCGACCCCCCTCGGTTCCTATGTGGGATCTCTCTCTGGTCTTGGAGGCCCTGAGAGCGCATCCCTTCGAACCCTTGGAAACTGTGGATATGAAATACCTCACGCTCAAAACCGTTTTTCTGATAGCACTGTCGTCAGTCAAACGAGTGGGAGACCTTCACGCGTTATCTGTTAACGCCGCGTGCCTCGAGTTCGGACCTAATGACTCCAAAGTCATTCTCAGACCGAGGCATGGGTACGTTCCAAAAATTTTGGGCACTCCCTTCAGAGCACAGGTCATTTCCCTCTCAGCCCTGCCGACGCACGGCAGCGAGGCCGATAGTAATCTCCTCTGCCCGGTCAGGGCGTTGAGAAACTACATTTCACGGTCCGCCGCTTTCAGGCGCTCGGATCAGCTCTTTGTTTCGTTTGGTGGGCGCACCAAGGGTCTCGCCGCCTCGAAACACAGCCTGTCCAGATGGATAGTGGACGCTATTGCTGCTGCTTATGCGTCTAAAGACCTGCAGTGCCCATTGGGCGTTCGAGCTCATTCCACTAGAGGCATGGCCTCGTCGTGGGCATGGTCCAGCGGGATTCCCATTCATGACATTTGTGCAGCGGCAGGCTGGGCCTCCCCCTCCACGTTTGTTAGGTTTTACAACCTGGATGTTCCCGCCTTGCAGGCGAAAGTCTTATCAGTCTAAGTCTCGCGTATGCCAGCCCACTATCTGTGCGCGGGCTACGTTGTGTGATTTAGCTCTACTGGTTGAGCTGCACTATACAGGGAATTGGCAGTTAGGACCGGCCGTGCCGCTCCTAACCCCCTAGTGTGTGCTTATGTACGGCGCTAGCCCTCTTCGGGCTGCCCGGCTCTCCGCTATCACGTTCCCCGGGCTCTCCCTGGGACTCATTCAGTGGATGCTGGGCGCGCACGGCGTTGACAAGGGCGTTCCCGTAGCGTAAGCTAACTACGCAATACGAGAGAACCTCTCGTAAGAGAACGTTTCGGTTACTCACGTAACCTCTGTTCTCTCTAGAAGAGGGAACGAGTATTGCGTAGCCCGCCGTGCTCGCGCCACGAGCTCATTTCGCTTCATGCGAAAGATTTTTCAGATTTAAACATGTCAATAAATGCTTGTTCGTTCTGCTCTCACGGAACAGATAGATATGCTTGTACCGTCAGATGAAATCCTGCAGGTGTCGGCGCTTTCTCCGTCCATGCTACAGTATAAATGCACATACTTGAATGAGCATGGATTTTCTAGCGCATTTACTTGAACTTCATAGGTAATATATCTATATATATATAATGGTTTAACCCATTTGAGAGGTGGCCAAAATCAGAATTTAAAATGGACTGAATAAGCTCTCTACGAACTTGACGAGCGATGCCGCGCTGACGGACCACAGACTATAAAAAAAGAGTGACTGACATGTATGCACATAAATCACTGTCACACACATTCTCTCAGAGTAATATTAGGTTACTGCATAATACATTTTCAACTAGCAGAATAGTACAGAATCACGATACACAGTCTCACTTGTAGCCATGTCTTTTAACTATTATAATATTTCGAAGGGCAAAAATAGGAACTTTTAATTGGCTTTACATCATCAATTGTCACTTTAGCGTGAGGCCCTGTGCAGTCGCAGACTTGGTACTGTCAGTAGCATAACGTATAGCATTACCTCCCCAGCCTGAGCTAACTCGATCACGTCGAGCTAGGTGTATAGCCAGGCTCCTCAGCTCCACTCACGCCCCGCCTCTTTACCCATTTTCTGTTATCCGGGAGTGACGCAAGGCCAAGATGGCGACGGCCGGCTCTGCCCACTTTAGGCTTCAAAAATGCTCTTCAGAAACCTACGGGTGACGTCACGGACGCTACGTCCATATTTTTTTACAGTCTATGGTCTGTGTACATGTGTGAGGTAATGAGTCATTCAGGATATCCCATACGCCACTTTAATGGAACAAGACCACTACTTGTGGGTCCGGTTTGGAGGTCACTGAACGCAGAATGTTCACTTTAAAGGCTGTAGAAATTACACAACCATGTGATTAAACTGCGGGATGAGTGATTGTGCAGTTACTTTCAAAGTGATTCAAAATGTGTCCACAGATGCTGCCTGTGAACACACACCATATACAGTATGCATCATTGTAAATAGGTCATTGACTGAAAAATACATGCAAATTCACTTACTGTGTGTTCTTACACACCGCTGTGAAAAAATAAGTGTGCTTAACTGTATTGAATGTGCACTTATAGTGTACTTCAAATCTTAAAAGTATGTTTCTTAAAAATTTTATTTGCAGATTATATTATATTAATTAAATAAAAGTGCACTAAAGTGTCCTTAACCCTCTATGGTACGCAATATGATATCAGTGAGGAAAAAATTGTTTGTTATGTTTTTCCTGCTTAAAAATGGACACTATAACAATATCAATAAACATTATCATAATTTTTTTAATTTATTTATTAATTAAAAGTTTGTTGCCTCAAGGCAACATTGTACCACAATGGACAAATTTAAACATTTGACATTTTCATGAAGAAAAAATGTATATATTTATTGAAAACATTAATTTCTTTAACTAAACACTTGAACAAACATATTTATCAAGTTTTTAATGAATTACACATTTCATATTTAATAAAAAGTAACATTTATTATCCGACTGTTGCCCTCAGGCAACATTGTACCATCGTGGAACGCAATAACTACAAACCATCATATCATCAAGTTATCATATCAAAACATTACAATCTGTGTTGTTTCAAGGTTAAAACATTAACAATCACCATAACCTTATCCTAATATGAACCTCATCCTAACTCTGCTATCTCTCCGGTAGAGGAGCCAGGCCTCAACAACAGCAAGATCAAACATGTGGAAGACCTCCCTGGCCGACCTAATGACCAGTCTGGGGTCAGAGGGGGCCTGACCCCCCCCCCCCCCCCAGGGGCCTGACAGGAGCCCCCCGATTATCCGAGACCCCCAGAAGTAGCGCCACCTTCATCCTCAGTTTGGCGCCACTCGCCCCTGTCCCACTAACCCACTATTTGTCCGATTGCCCACTATAGTGGCCAAATGTCCCGTCGACCCCCGCTGACCAATCACAAGCCACGCCCCCGTCTCTCGGACCCACTATTTGTCCGATTACCCACAATAGTGGCCAAATATCCCCTCGACCCCTGCTGACCACTTACAAGCCACGCCCCATCCCACGAACCAACTATTTGTCCGATTACCCACTATAGTGGCCAAATGTCCCGTTGACCCCCCTGACCGGTCCCAAGCCACGCCCCCGTCCCACGAACCAACTATTTGTCCGATTGCCCACTATAGTGGCCAAATGTCATGTTGACCCCCCTGACCGCTCCCAAGCCACGTCCCCGTCCCATGAACCCACTATTTGTCCGATTGCCACTATAGTAGCCAAATGTCCCGTTGACCCCCCTGACCAGTCCCAAGCCACGCCCCCGTCCCACGAACCAACTATTTGTCCAATTGCCCACTATAGTGGCCAAATGTCCCGTTGAACCCCCGACCGGTCCCAAGCCATGCCCCCGTCCCACGAACCCGCTATTTGTCCGATTACACACTATAGTGGCCAAATAACCAGTCGGCCCCCGCTGACCACTCACAAGCCACGCCCTCGTCCCACGAACCCACTATTTGTCCGATTTCCCACTATAGTGGCCAAATGTCCCGTCGAACCATGCTGAGTTTTCAGTTTGCAAAAATGCAAATACATTTAGATAATTCAACTTCTTTCCTTACAAATAAAATATACTTTCAAGTATTCAAACCTAGTATGCCTGGTATGGCCTTATGTGATTCCATTATGGTACAATGTTGCCTCGAGGCAACATGCAGTTTTATGTAATTTCCTATGAAATATTTGATGATATGTAATGTAAAGTTTTTGAAAATACTTCTTTACTTACCAATGAAGGTGACTCAGATTTTTTGTAACTGATTATCTGGACAGAAATTAGTGAAAAAGGCCCTTTTCAGTGGAGAAAATATGGAGCCATGTGACATGTGCACGTGTGCTGAAAGAGGGATCAAAATGGACCCCTGTGGGTCATGTGACCACTCTTTTGCATTTTCAACGGTTAGTATTTGAGTTCCCCTCCCCTTAGAGAGCATTGAACAATTAAATTTTATTAAGTTTTTATTATAAAAAGCTAAAATAGACTATGTTGCCTGGAGGCAACACCGTACCATAGAGGGTTAAAGAGAGTTCACATTCATTGTTTCTTAACAGTTAAGTAGACTTTTAAAAAGTACACTTTGTAATAATGTTAAATTTACTTTAAAGCACATTTTAAATCATTGTTATTATAATCGCGTACACTGATTTTATGACATGTAAAGTACTTTATTATAACTGTAACTGTCGTGTGTTATTCAATATTCAATTTAAATTTAAATATCAATGTTAGTATACTGTATTTTAAATGTACTGAACAGCAACTTTATCATTACAAATTTATCATCGCGATTAAATATATGATATACAAGTTTCAGTAGAAATTACATTAAAGTATCATTTAGTTTACCAAAAATAATCGTCAATACATTTCAAAGACAATAAAAGTAATTTGTATTAAAGCTCTACTTAAGTGGGTCAAAAAGCACTCTAAAGTTATGCATTTAATATAATTTTAATCTTTAATTCATTTTCATTTAATTGCAATTAAGAATTTAATTGAATTAATTTCATTTAATTGCTATTTTAATTGCAATCTAAGTATATTACTTAAGTACTCTACACTTTATCTCAATAGTCCACTTTAGACATTCTACTAACTATAAGTAACTTTACAATTACATGTCAACTAGCTCTCAATAATTTGCAACTATATGTCAACCAACTCTCATTAGAGTATTAGTATATAGGTTAGGTTTCAAGTAATCAGAATAAGTTTGCATGCTTACTCTGTTACTTGTAGTTCAAATGTCTATTGGGGGACCAACACAATAAAGTGTTAGCAGTTTACTAATACTCTAATGACTTGTAGTTGACATACAGTTGCAAAGTTAATTTTAGTTCTGTTCTTTTCTTAGTTGTAAACTCTCAGAGAGTTTAACATGAGAATGGACATGACAATGTTAATGTATTTGGTCTTGGTGGAATAGATCTATGCTCTTGCTGCTACTGTTGTTACTGCTCCTGATGATTAGTTCTGCTGTTGCTGCTGCAGAGCAAGTATGGAGACTTGCTACTGCCAATACATACATAGACATGGTGCTGCTGCACAAATAGCATGCATGATACTACCTTACATTATCTCCATCTACCATTTTATAGGGTGTTCCAGTTTTTTTTTTTTTTGGGGGGGGGGCATCATGGCTTAAAGCTAGTGAACTATGTGTGTACCTGGTCACCTGACTAGATACCTTAAATTTATTGGCTTGACTTAAGTGTATCTGGGTTAGCGAAGTCCAGATTTATTTAACTAGTGTCTTAGCAATGTGTACCTGGGTGCCAACGTTTAGATTTATTTAACTAATGACCTAAACTAGCTATGTGTGCCTGAGCCAATATGGCTGAGCAAATGTGCATTGTGTTGTTAACAAAGATATCACATTGAATCTGATTAGAGATTAAGAAGAAAAAAAACACGTTTGAGTTAAGGACATATCAGCCTGCGTATTTCAAGAGTTTCATGACAGAACTATGTATTTAGTTAAATGTCTAAAGTGGACTATTGAAATAAAGTGTTACCTATATATGTATATGTATATATATATATATATGTGTGTGTGTGTGTGTGTGTGGCAAGCAGTGCAGGGGAAACGGTGCAAGGCCAGTGGTGCGAGCACTACTGCACTGCTAGAGTCCCACGGAGGAGCTCTGGAAGGATAAAAGGAGGAGTGACGATAGTGAAGGATGGGGTAGAGGACCAGGCCTGTGATATTTATGTTGTGTTTTATTATATTTATATGCAGCAGTCGTCTGTGAGGGGCTGGCGCTTTACTTTCGTTTTGTTATTTTGTTCGTTTATTTTGTGATTAAAGTTTTACGTTGAATGTTCGCCGGTTCCCGCCTCCTTCTTCCCTGAACTTGAACCTTTGTTACATTGGTGCTGAACCCAGGAGGAAGGAGGAACACGCTAAAAAAGAGCCCTCGCCATTGTGGGAAATCCGCGATGCCATCGAGCAGAGCTGAGCATAGACCACCGCAATGAATGAGGCGCTGCCGGGTGACCGAAGCTGGAGGAGCCATCCCTGTACACCAGGGGGTGGAGGAGTCAGAGGGCAGTCCACCAACACCAACAGTATCCAGCAACACTGGCAGGCATCACAGAGGAGTTCACCCAGCTGGAGGAGGAGAGGATGGCAATGCGTTTTGGGAACTGGACACAGATTATTTTTTGCTCTCTCCCCTCTCTCGCCTCTATCCTTCCTCATACTTTCGTCACCTTTTCTCTCACCTCATCTGTCTTTACCCCCAGATGTTGCGGCTGCTGAGATGGATTAGAGTGCAGTCTCATTGGTGCCCCCTGGCCTGTGAAGGGCAATGGGTGTATGTGTTAAGCAGGGCAGGGGCAAGAGCCGTGGGAACGGGAGCGAGCACTCTTGCCATCTAAAGTCCCTGGTAGGAGCTCCGGAATGATAAGAGGAGGAGTGACAGTGAAGGATGAGAGAGGACTAGGTCTGGATTTTATGTTGTTGTTTTATGCTTATATACAGCAGTCATCCATGGGGGGCTGCTGCTTTACTTTGGTTTTGTTCTTTGTTTATTTTTGGATTAAATATTTATGTGGAACGTACTCTGCCGGTTCCCACCTCCTTCTTCCCTTATCAACAAACCTTGTTACAATATATGTAAGACTTTATATCGATAGTCCACTTTAGGCACATATAGAAATTTGTTAAAATTGCATTAGCACAACAAGCTTTCTCTGCTATATTCCACAGCAACAGCAGAGTGTTATCTACATGTAACACATGATCAGTGTTTCTCTCTGTGTGCTTGTTATCTTAACTATGCTTAAGTGTTGACAAGTAACATAATCTTGTGTCTGAGAGGAGACTCAAGGGTTAAAAAGTTATAGGATTCTGCGACATATCACTTCCAAAACAATCCGGTTTGTTAATTGCCAAGGCAACATGGGCAAACCAATGGATACGCAGAACCAGGAAGTAGCTCTGCCCACAACTTCCTCGATAAAGCTGAACTTACAGTTCGGAAATCTGTTCCCATCCCTGATAACAGACACACACACACTCTACCACAACACAAACAGCTTTACACACATACTGTATGAGCACCTTTTAACACAAACACACTTTCACAGACTCCATCCATTTCCTTGTCATCATTTTCACCACAAACTAAAGTTATATTTGAATCTACAGTATATATAATTTCCGGGTGCAGAAAAGCTCCAACGCCCCTCTGTGGTCACCTGTTAAACTGCATAGCAGACCAAATTCAATATAATTCTACAATGTTAGTCTTTCGATGTTGAAACACATACACTGTCAGTTGTCACTGGGACAGTACCCTTCAAAAGGGTTCTAATATGTACCATTTAGGTACTAATATGTACACTTTTGGTACCAATATGTACCTTTGAGGGACTAATATGCACTCTTTAGATACAAAGGTGTACCTTTTGAAAAGGTACCGCCACAGTGACAGCTTTCGTACCTTTTATTCTGAGAGTGTAGAAACAAATATTTGTAATTCTCAGTTTTAGATGACATTCTGATCAACAATACAAAGACAGAGCATAATGGTGTGCAAAAAGAATGGATAAAAAAATACAAAACAATATACTGTATCAGGGTGTGTTCAAGGCGTGTGGGCATTGCCCACTAACAGCTGATGTTACAGTAGCTCCAAAGATTTGAGGCATGCCACACAGCAAACCTCTCCCTGCACAGCTGCTCTGCGGTGTGATACTGACACAATCCTTATGGGAGATTCTGCTGAGTAAGGTAACCCTTCTCACTGTGTCACTCTCACACACATACTCTAGTAACTTAGTGAAATGTACTAGGGAGTTGTCCACATTCAACAAAAGTATACTTCTAAATTGTTCTCACATTGAACAATTATGCCAATCACTTCATCAATGAACTGTGTTTAATGACAGTATTGAAAAAATAATAAATACTTAAAATGCAGAGTGAAAGAAGTAGAATGAGAAAACTCAAAAAGCAGAAACTAAAATCAGGTTCCACTTCCTTATTGATGAACTCACACCCATGGTCATGTGTCTTCCTTATAAAATGAAAAGCACAATCAAGATAGACCAAACATAATGATTTGTGCACTTAGATATATAGATAAGTAGATAGATAAATAGGCAAATAGATAGACAGTGTATTTGGACCAACTACTGTACTTCTAAACTGAGTGAATCAAACTGAGAAGAAACTGAGAGTAGTGAGTGTCACAAAAACAACACTTTCTATACATCTCTCTAAAGACAAAATAAAAGTAAAGGGTGAATTTCAAAACGATTTACTAAGATTCTGAAAGAGCGAGAAAGATTTACTTACCAGCAATTCTGTCTCGCTCCATAGCTGGATTATGGCTCCTCACAGCCACATGTGGTTTCTAGCGTTTCTCCTCCTCTCCCTTTATTTGCAGACTTCCCCTTTTGGTTTTTCCGAGAGTTTAGTCATTCTCCCCCTCCTCTCTCTCTCTCTCTCTCTCTCTCTCTCTCTCTCTCTCTCTCTCTCTCTCTCTCTCTCTCTCTCTCTCTCTCTCTCTCTCTCTCTCTGCCTGTCCACTCACTTTGTTCTTTCTTCATTTCTTTCTTTCTTTCTTTCTTTCTTTCTTTCTTTCTTTCTTTCTTTCTTTCTTTCTTTCTTTCTTTGTTTCTTTCTTTCCCCGATACAGATCTTAAAATAGTTTCATTGACAAGTGCTTCCAATGGAACTGCACTGACATGTGCTGATCATATGCTTTCATTCGATCTTCTTTTGTCTTTCTTTTGACCTCCTTTGACACTGAAGCTTTATTGTGTCTCTGAGATGGGGATAAGCCATATGACTGTATAAACAGCCTCATGCTCTCACCATGAAAGCAAACAAGAGAAGTCTGATTTTGATACAGCTGAAGCAACATGAATTTACTAATTCATTACATTATTGAAATGACGCAAGTATCTGTACACTATTTTTGTTAGCATTAAGGCTTTTTAAAAGTTATTGGCCATCACATACTGCATTTAGGTGTGTTGGCAGATTAGCCTGTCCAGATTGCCTGTTTGTAATTGAGTCATTAATCTGGTCTTGTCTTTTTAAGAACAGCATTAAATAAAAATGACTGATTTATCATTTTCAATAAGTTTTTAAGGCTTTCAGTGACAATGAACACAGTGAAATCCTTGCAGTGAAAGCAGTGGCATTCAGCAGCTGCCCATAATATAGATATATAGATATTTTATTTTTTATTTCTTTTGTCGAGCTTTTACTCAAAACAAAATCATGATGACCTATGACCTAAACCTCACACATCTAAGCATTCTGATTAGTGTATGTGCAAGATATTAGGATACAAGACCTCCTCTCCATTTCCAAAGGATAAAAATGGCCTCATATCCCTCTACCAAACTGATGATTATTCCTTCTGGGTCACTGATGACGCAGATGAAATAAGCCTATAATAATCTGGTTCTAGAAATAATTGGCTTTTTTAGGAAATACAGTATTTCTTTTGCTCGAACATGCTGTTGATATAAATCTCCTGACAGGGTAAAAGACACGCCTGCAATCTAAATATCAGTGGTTATACTGCTAATGGTTTATTTTTAAAAAATACTTTACATAAAAGTAAGGTTTCAAAATGGACTGAAAACCAATTGAACTATTTTAACCCTCACCAACTGAAGGAAAAAGCAGAGTGTGCAGCTATGAAGGAAAGACATCATATAAGAAAGGAATTTTTAAAGAGGTGTAAGACTTTAGCCAGCAATACCTCCTCCAACCACTAGGTCCGGCCAGGTAACACACTGTACCATTCCCATTTGAGTTCAAGTATGAGTAGACTCTCATCAAGAATCCCTGTCTTTTCTTATTATTGACACACCCGAGTTCCCAGTTATCCTTGGTTACCCTTGGCTAGTTTCTCACAATCCTCAGATTGACTGGCCAACTAGCCGTTTCACCAGATGGAAATATACATGTCCAACGGCTGGAATTCTTACGAGATGTAAGAATTCCAGCCATTGGAAGTCTTTTTTGAGACCTTTTTCTAAGTCTTTTTTGGGGCCTAAACGACAACTCTGGATCCAGCATGAGTCAAATACTCCAAAAACTAAGGCATTTACCATTCCATACTTTCATAAGGCACTCTAGAATGGATTTATTCTGCCTTCCACTTCACCGGGAGGGGCTGGCTTCTTTTTCGTGGGTAAGAAGGACAGAGGTCTTCGCCCATGCATTAACAATTGTGGCCTAAATAACTGAAGAATCGATATCCACTGCCACTTATGACCACAGCCTTCAAACTCCTCCAGGGCGCTACTATCTTCACTAAGTTGGATCTCCAGAATGTATACCACCTAGTGAGAATCCGGGAGGGGTACAAATGGAAGATGGCTTTCAACACCCCTACTGGACATTATGAGTATCAGGGTATGCCCTTCGAGCTAGCTAATACCCCAGCCATCTTACAATCAATTATCAAAGATGTCCTGAGAGAGATGCTGAACCAATGTGTTTTTGTATACAGTAACTCAATGATATCTTAATATTTTCCCAGAGTTACGAAGACCACATTCAACATGTTGGCATGGTTCTGTCTTGTCTGCTCTTGAACAACCTCTTCGTCAATCTAGAGAAAAGTGAGTTCCACATCACTACAGTCTCTTTCTTGGGTTTCATCCTATCATGTGGCAGTGTACAGATGGATCCCAGCAAGGTTTGTGCAGTCCTGGAGTGGGTGCTATCACATCTGTAGTTCGGTTCATTTGGTCTGGACCAAGGGCGAAAAATGATACTTTGTAGCATTTTTCAGGCGTATTGGTTCCTTTTCACACCACACTAATCGCTCTGGTCCGGATCAGTTTATGAGTTGATAAAACGAACCTAAATGCAGTCACGTGACAACATCCACATCACTCGTTGGCCAGATGTGTCTTGAACGCACTTCCATAACTGCACTTCGATTGGTCAGAATTAACGTGCGGGAAAATTCCAACAGTACTCCCGGAAGTAAACAAAGAGGTGGAAAATCCGGCTGACAGCACGCCGCTGTTTACTATGGAGAGACGACTGCGTGGGCTAAATGTATCCCTGGTCATATTTTATTATATGTGATGTGATCTGGGAAAACCCACCACATGGTGAAATTTTACCTATTACAGGTTTTGATATCATATGGAAGCTGGTATCAAGCCCTTTCCAAGCCCTTTTTGGTAGCAAAAGTTATGTTTATCTGAAGTCGGCCGATCGTTATGATTTTCTGGAACGGAATTTTGAGAAAAACAGGTTTAATTAACTCACCATCGGGACTCACTTGTCCTCCATCTCGCGATTGTTATAAAACTGCGTGACGTTATAGTTTAAACAGGATTGGCGCAAAATGCGCACTAATACACATTCACTGTACATGTTATGTGGTTTATTTTATAGGTATAGGTAAACTATCTTTGTAGTGTTAAGAGACGGACAGGTGTATGGGATATACAGCGATTGTTTTTTTTGTTTTTTTTCACCTCTGCCGGGCGTTAGAGAAAATGGTCGCATAGAATGCATTAGAGAAAGAGAGTATTTTCAGCTTGACACTATACATCGCTGTTTTTCTGCACTAAACAAGGGAATTTTGCCAAGATATTTTCAGAGATAAGAGAAAAGATGTTATAGAATAATAATGTAATGAAAAAAAAAAATTGACAAAAAAACTGACATTCAAACTATTTTGGAATTTACTGAAAACGGCCCAGCGTGACATCCAACGGGTTTTCCCAGATCGCATCACATATAGTTTGTCTACACCACTTTAGACAAACAATAATATTTGAATTTCAATGGAGAAAACGAACACTAGTGCGATTCAACCGAACTAAATGAGGTAGGTGTGAAAGCACCCTGATTCATTGAAACAAGTCCAATGCTTCCTGGGTTTCGCCAACTTTTATAGGAGATTCATTCAGGGCTTCAGTTCCATTGCGTAACCTCTCAGAGCTCTCACCGGGAAGTCTGGCACACCCTTCCAGTGGACAGAGAAGGCTAACCAGGTATTCAAACGACTCAAACAGCTATTTACTTCAAATCCCATATTGTACAATATGGGAGCCCTCCCTCAAGGTAAACTATATCCCCACACTATCCTGAGATGACCTGGTCCCACATATCCATGGATTTTGTTAATGGCCTACCCAACTCTCAAGGTAACACAATGATTCTTGTAGGCCAGCAGGCCAGACGGGAAACTTCTCATGCAAAATGTCTTTAGAGTTCTTGAGTTTCCTCAAGTCTGATCAGTTTTCCCAGTTTATCTCAAGATTCTGGAAGGCTTTCGGACGTCTAATTGGTTCCACCATCAGCTTGTCCTCAGGGTTCCATCCCCAATCCAATGGCCAGACAGGGAGAGTGAACCAGGAGATTGAGAAGACCCTCAGGTGTCCAATCTCGAACATCCTGAGTACATAGAGTTCCCAGCTGATCTGGGTGGAATTTGCCCATGACACTCTCCATCACTCATCATTGGGTATGTCTCCATTTGAATGCCAGTTTGGGTTCCCCCCTCTCTGTTTTCTGAACCGGACCTACAAGCACAGGTTCCAGCAGCGGCCCAGTTATTACGGAGGAGCCAGGGGGTTGGCAGAGAGGTCGGGCAGCCCTGTTAAAGTTGTCCCAGGAACAACAGAAACAGGCCATTTGACATTGGCGGATATGTTCATCACTCTGTCCTGGGCAGAGAGTGTGGCTTTCGACTCGGAATCTTCCATTGCGCCTCGAGTCACTTAAACAAGGTCCTAGATACATTGGACCTTTCAAGATTCTCAAGAAAATAAACCCGGTCTCTTACCGACTCCTATTGCCCAGGTCCATGTGCATACACCCCACATTCCATGTCTCATGCCTCAAGCCTGTCATCTACTCTACGATGGTGGAGGGGCAACTGGCTTACTCCTTGCAGATATTATTGAGCATGCGCAAAGTACGGAACGTCAGGAGCCGTTCATCAAGAGAGGGCTCCTGTAAGACTTTAGCCAGCAATACTTCCTCCAGCCACTAGGGGTCACACTCCTGCCATGGCCAATGGTACTGCTCCAAGTCACAAGGGGGCGCAGGATGTCTTTTGCCTGAAAATCCTTCTCCCAGTTGCCAGGGGGCAACCATTGGCAAGAACTCTCAGTTGTACTAATCAATCATTGTTGATGATACTCACCTGTGTAGGGCCCTTAATACGTTTGCCTTTAGTCATTGTTTTTTGTTCAGTCTTGAGCCTACCTACCTGTGTATCCCGTTGCATTCTATGAGTCTATTGTGAGCTATTGTGTATATTTTGTTTTCCTTTTTGTGACTATTGGAAGCTTTGCTTCTAGTTTATGTGTTTGTACTTTGTTTTTGGACCTTCTAAAAGTAAAAGCGACTTGGAGTTTATACTGTACGTCTCCTTTTGTTATTCCTCCGCACATGGGTCTCAAAATCCTCAACCCTGAGTTAGCTCACTTAGAGAGAACATCAGCACTGTGTCCCGGAGACTGGGATTCTAGTCCCACTAAAGACAACATTCAAGATCTTAGCCTATAGTCTGGCCGTTCCTGCTTCTGTATCATTACAAGGAGTTACAGCAGAGACCTGAAGGAGGTGGTCTGAGATTGGTTGCACTCGAACTGTGCCGCTAACAAAGATTCGTGTTAATGTGACTCGGGTGCGCGCTTGTTCAGGAAGTAAAGTAACCTACACATTCGTTTTAGCAGATTACGATGTATTTAGTTCAATAAACCACATATAAGGCATGATAGTGATGATTTACCTTGGATACAAGTGTGAGCCTGCAGCGTATTTGCACATAGCAATCAGGGTAACAAATGAATGGCAATCCACTGTATCCTCAAAAGAGTCCATTTGCAAGCCGCAGAAAGATGCTTTCATATGACACACATACAGTAAACCAAAGTATTGTTTACTCTGCTGCGCATAATTGCATCATATTAATAAAAAAAATCAATATATTGACCCTCGTTCCGTGCACGTTGATGACATAAGATGCACGCAAATGCACCAAGGTTTGATAGAGTCAAGTTGAGTGTGAAACCAGACCAATGCTCTGGGAACAATCGGACTCAGACCGCAGCAAATGTGCCCAGTGTAAAAATAAACGAGAGCAGTGCATATATTTGTTCAAAGACCATAAAGCAGTTAAAACAAATGTAAAAAAACAACAACAACAAAAAAAACATGCCGGTAACAGCAATATAATTCCTAGTTATAATTGTACTAAATAATAAAGGAAAAGGCATAAATATATTTGAATAAAAATACATTTGAATTATTATTAATAATTTTAAATCAATAATATTTGACATAAGATCATATTTTAATCTTTTAATTTTTAACAATTCACAATAGAAATTAATCTTAAATCCTAAAACTCATATTCTTAAAATACTATGGCAACTATACAAGTGTTATATAAGTAGTATTTGATGAAGAATTTTCAAGTTCACAAGAAATATGTCACAAATCATGCTTAAAATATTGTGCAGAGCACTTTTGAGAAGACGTGAAATTTTCAGAAAATCAGGAGGCGTGAGCAAAAGCGTTTACTCACCATTCTCACTTTTGTCTAGGCGAAACAATTGAGACATTAAAATCATCTCTTTAGTGCTTTTTTCCATCATTTTTCATTTTACCTTGCAAAACTGTCAACTAAGACGAGTGAGAAGGCTATATAGTGCATGGATTTAAAGTCTGGCTGTGATGACAGATCACATCACTGAAATTAATGGCACAGTAACAGGGATATTTATAAAGTCATATTCTGGGCACACACTCATCTGGCTGTGGTGGATGAGCAGCGACTGGATCTATCAATCCATGGAAGAGTCAGAGGAGATCTCTGCCATACCTTTCAGCACTGCCATCAAGCCTGATTCACACATGCACACAACACAATCTTCTGCAGCCTGTTATCAAAGCACATTCCTCTTGCATGAATGAACATCCTGTAAACACAACACACACGCATGCTTATTATTTTTTTCTTTCTTTCTTTTTCAGGAAAGCAGATGGAGACAGGCACGTGTGCAAGAACATCCATGCACAAAACAGAGATGCAGATAAATCCTCAAATAGCATCAGCATCAGTGGAACTAAAGGGCACATGCCTTACAGCCCTTTACACTCTGACCTACAAGCATGACTCAGACATGCACATTTTGTTATATAAGCATGTAGTGTTTAATCACCAGACCGGCCAAGTCTGATGGCAAGGCTGCAGGGGAGCAATGCTTATTTAAGCAC
Source organism: Scardinius erythrophthalmus (assembly GCF_964197995.2). NCBI lineage: Eukaryota > Metazoa > Chordata > Actinopteri > Cypriniformes > Leuciscidae > Scardinius > Scardinius erythrophthalmus. Next base: position 22,511,754 of record NC_138232.1, on the reverse strand, counting down.
AGGAAGTAGTCAGAATTTTTTTTAAAAAGGGTCATGACAGCAGCAATAAAGGGATGTGATGGGATGATTCAATGAACAGATAAGGGCAAATAAAGCCCTATTCGCACTGGATTAGTATTATCTGAGGACCTTGTGTGATTAAGAAACCCCCAGCCCCCCCACCACCACCACCCCACATCTGAATTTTGTGTGGCGCACGGGATAAGCGAAGCCTGTGATTTTACTCAAATTTACTGACTTATCTACCAGATATGATGTCAATAGGCTATTGCTTGGAAATGTCTTGTTGTTATTATAGGTCTAGCTGTATGATATATCATAAACAGAAGAATGTTCCTTACCGCATACTGCTATACATGTCATCCATCTCCATCTAATCATTCTTTTCACGAGTTCACATATTAATGAAATCTGATGTAATATTATAATGCGTATTTGGCTTGCTGTCCGGGGGGAGGGCTCCGAGCTCGGAATTCGGCCCGACCCCAGAGTACTCCCCCCTATGAATGTATAGATCATGGGTATCTATGAGCAGGCCCATCTAAATGTGAGGTGATGGGGTGGTGGCGGGATGCTGAGAAATTTGACATGAGACAGGAGGTAAGGGAAGGCTTTATTTATACTGGCTTCTTCTTGTGCTGATTGGATGATTACCTGAACATGCTCCTCCCGAACTTTGTTACATAAAACTTCATTTTGTTTTGCTCTTCTGATGGTTTACAGCTTTCTTTTTTTTGCAAATTGTATAGTTGTATCGTATAGTGTATAGCAATATGACCCAGCACCCAAAATACTATCAAAACACTCCAACGCAGCCTTCATTCTTTGTGAAAGATGGATAAAAAAGCACACAGGAAACAAAAACCTTGAAAAAATTATATACCACCCAGCCAAATCACAGAGATGCTGATTCGCATGGGACTAATATTATCACAGGACCTCAGTGTTCGGCGAAATATGGTAGGTCATTTGTGGGGGAATTTGTACTTTACAAATTACAGACATGGCCAATTCGCACGGGATTAAGATCACAGACAACCTCCGCAATTATTACAAATGACTAGAGGTCACCAGGTAATACTTATCCCGTGCGTATAGGGACAAGTGATACAAATTGTGGAAAAATATAACAAGTATTTCTTAAAAATGCTGCATACAGCATTCTTCAAATACTTTTTTTGGCACTGCTCAGACCGGTGTATGATATCGGAGTACTACAAGAGTGATTAGAGAGCAGACGGCTCTGTATGCTTTTGAATCGCTCTCATGGTACTTGATGTTATACACTCATCGGCCTCAAACGCGCGTAATTATTTCCCCTGTAAGGCTGGAAAAACTGGAACAGAGGGCAACTCTCTGAGAGAACAAAGGAAATTAACATTTCAACTCTCTCTTGTGAAACTAGCACCATCATTCGAGACACAATCACACTTGAGTTGACCACCTACCAATTTACACATCATTCCCTTCACCCATCCCCACCAAAATTCACCCAAGAATTTATATGGTTTAATAATTATTGGATGAATAATTATCATACAGTATTACACATGTTTGGTATCATTTGAAATGTCTCAGAGCAACTGGTACAAATGTCTCATTCCCAAAGAAGTAGAACAAAAGGTAATAAGGTTTTTAAGAGTTTAGAGATAACTGGCATACAAAGGAGGGTGGGTCTCCAGGCAAACGGCCTCCTGTTCTCAAAGGTGTAAACTCAATGTAAATTCCCATTGTTAGCAAATGTTTCCATATAAATCAACTTCTGCCTCCAGTAAGTCTGGGACGGTGATTAATGTAAATTGCCACTGTGAACTCATGTTTACCTTTGAAAATAGGTTTCTGCCTTGGTCTGTCTATATAAAGAAAGGCAACAAGAAGGATCAGTGGATCATTTTTTTGCAATGCTCCCAGTTCAGTTTCCTTTGTCTCTGTCATCTGTTTCCATAGGCTGAATCCGAAATTGCCCCCTACACCTTCATATAGTGTCACAGATCAGCCTTATCACCATCCTCTGTACTTCATCTCCCATCACTCTCCTCTATTACCACCTGCACGTCATTCCTAATCACACACACCTGCACATCATCACCCTTATCACTGCCAATATTTAGACTCACACTTCACCACAGTTCATTGTATGATCTTGTTCGTATGATGAGGACTACTTACCTTGCCGTAGCAACGATCTACCTGATATCTCCAGCGATCCTTCTCCAGTCTCCACTCCAGCGTCTTGTCTACATTCTGTAGTTCCTACAGTGTCTCATCCTTCCTCTGTATCTCCAAGCCTTTAGTGATGGGAAGTTCGGATAATTTTACTGACTCTCTTGTTCGATCTCGTTCAGCAAAATGAATGAATCTTTATTCAAGTCATTTCGGTCATGTAAGTGGCTTTAGATGTTGTACTTTTAACAGCCAAATTCCCCGAACATATCCACCTACGCAATCTTGATAATTTTCTGAATTAAGAAATCATTATAATGCAGCCAAAGATAATTTACAGGGAGCATAAATAACTTCTTTAACCTTCCGAGTCTTTCGTTAATTTGCCATGTGACAGATGCTTTGAACGGATCGTTCATGAATTATCCATCACTACAAGCCCCTGTTGTTCTGAGTTCCAGCCATACACTGCATCATCTACCCAAAATTATTCCTGTAAGAATTATTCCTGTAAGAAGAAATATTCTATTCACTGCCAGCATCCCAATCTCCAAATCATCATTGCACTTACCACTCAGTTGTTGTCAAAATAAACTCCTTGTTAACTTCAACCTCCCTCTTTTGAATCTGATTCTGTAACAGAAGACCGGACCAATACAGACTGACTTGGGCATCCTCCTCGTGCCCCTGGACCCTTTCAATCTGCTTCTTTCCATCTCCAAGGACCACCGCCCGATCAAGGCATACACAGAGGAGTTCCTCGACCTTGTTCACCAGGTGTCCTGGAACCCTCAAATCCATTTTTTGGATTGGTCTGGACGATCCTGGTAATTTCCATCTGCTGCCACCACGTGTTCATTTAAGGGAATACATCGATAACATCCTGTGGGTGAGTGGATCGTCCTACACCCTGGAAGAAGCAGATTCGGATTCCCTTTCTGTCCCTGTCACCATTCCAGAGCCTCGTCCTAAGATGGCCACTGACATTCCAGAGCCTCGTCCCAAGATGGTAGCCGCCACTCCAGAGCCCTTGTCCACAGAGCCTGGCACAACAGAGGAACCACGCAAACCTAATACCTCTCAAGTTCATCACCACGCACATACTTAAGCACACACCTCGAGCCTCATAGTTGTCTGGTCTCGTATTTGTACAGACTGATTACCCGTTCTTCTCGCCCCGTGTGTGCTTCCCTGTGTTCTACCTACCTGCCTCCTATTCGTGGGTCCTCACAAGGTGTGTGCTCCTCATCCCGCTCTGAAGTTACAATCCCCGCATCTTCTCTGCATTGTCCATGTTACAGTAAAGTTCCAAGCCATTCTCTTCAGTGATTATCTCCATTGACATCTCCCATCTATTTCCACTGATTTTGCTATACTGAAATAAACCCTTTCTTGATTATATTCCATCTGTCTGAGTCAATCTGTTCCAAGTATGATGCATCGTTGAAGAAATCAACTAGCTAGTCACAACTGTTTCCTGAAACCGTATTGTCGCAAATTGGTCGTTCATCCACGTTGGTTAATGATGTCACGCACATGGTGAGGTAATTTAATGAATCTGTTTGAGATCGAATTAATACTATGTTTTGCTATAAATTACGGACATGACATCTGAGGATTATTTCTAATTATTCTCAGTTAATTTGCTTTATTTCCAGATTCAATCATAGGCTCGTTCTTTACTTGAGCACGTTCACACATAAGCATTGACTCGTTGAACTATGCTGATAATGTTGGAACTTGTTACCATAGTTGGCTAACAATGCTTTTGGGAAACGCACCCCTGAATAGGCTTCCCAAGTCAGTTCTACACAGTTCTAAACTCTACACTGAATACAGACCATCAAGAATTGCAGTTGTTTGTAATGTTGTTAGTCAATATTGTGCAGATTATGAAATCTGGCCTTTTAACATGAAGTTAGTCAAATTGCTAATACCTAAATCTACAGCAGCAGGGCTGAGACAAACCCCTCTCATGTGGAGTTTGGCCACAGGCTCCACAGACTTGGCCACACTTTTTGGCTGAGCACACAACTCTAAATATGAAAGCTCTAAGCATAACCCTGAGAGTTACATAACTATTAATTAGAATGACAATCCAGGCAATATGCAGTATTTAAGCATTAGGTCTTTGCATGTTATCTGCAGTTCTGAGCTAATGGTTTAGGCTTAAAGATACAATAATTAAAGGTACATTTATTTTATGTTTTGTTTTATGTTTAAAGAAATTAAAAGTATTTTTTATAAAAGTATACTTCTCACTTTATCTCATTATCTCATGTTATTCATTCATTATCACCAAATATATTAATCATGGCTATTTGGGCATATATGGCATTGATAACTCTTTGGGCCCTATTTTAACGACCTAAGCGCATGGTCTAAAGCGCACGGCGCAAGTTCACTTAGGGCGTGTCCGAATCCATTTTTGCTAGTTTAACGATGGGAAAAATGGTCGGCGCCCCAGACACATGGTCTAAAAGGGTTGTCCCTATTCTCATAATGAGTAATGGGTGTGTTTTGGGATTAAACCAATCAGAGTCTCATCTCCTATTCCCTTTAAATGCCAGTTGCATTCGCGTCATGGCAGATTTGCTATTTACATGGCATAATTTGATAGTTGAAAGACCAAATACGTCTCCGGAGTGCAAACGGAACTGCTCGTGTGCGAGGTAAAAGTGCGCAGACCATCTACGGGACAAGCCGGATTCCACCATATCTTTATGTACACAATAATAATATTTGACATTGTAATCCTTTTATTTTAAATATATGGCATGTCTGTGTGCTGCTGTGCATCCCTGTGTGTTTAATAAGCAGAGTGTACGCGCCTTGTGGACCCGCCTATAGGCGCACATTACTAACGCGCTCATTAAATAACAAAAAAAATATTGCGCCATTGACTTTAGTTGGTCACAAATGCCGCTGCATTGCGCCGGGTGTAAGATAGGGCCCTTTACTTGACACATACATATTTTATGTGTGTTTGTGCAAATAAGAATGTAAATAAAGCTTTGTAAAACCAATGCATCAGGTAATTGCCTGTTGTTAGAGTACTAAAATACAATAAATAATCAAATACAATTCTAGTGGTTTAAAAACTCTTGGGCTGGAAAACATCAAACTCATCAGGCAACCCTGGTGCTATTTTGCCTGGAGCCCTGATTCATTTCTGACCTGTACTTTGCCTTAAAATGTTCTTTACATTGGTTCTAATTTAATGAACATTCAACACTTGTAAATGATTATCTGTGATGATAAACACACTGTAGGAGATATCATGAAATAAAGGCTCAATCAGCCAACAGGGCTATGGAAACAGCCTCAGGAACAGTACCCTAATAAGCATCTGGAATTTGTGGTTTTGGCTAAATGTTCATGCCTAATGACTTACCATAAGCAAAAAACAGTAACAACATGACCTGTTTTTCTCCATCTGTTCAAAAGCTTTTTCAGTCGTGACATCATGCATTAGCTGCACGCTTCAAGAGCTATTTATATACAACCTTATGGGCATGCTGCATATTATGTCATAGCAAGTGAGAGTGAATAAAGTTATTCTGAAGAAAAAAAAAAATAGAGAAATATATTATTTATGAATAAAGAATTATTTTCATAAAATAGGATCTGGACTGCATAACTGTAAGAAAATGTACATTCCAGGAAAACTAGCTCATAGCAGTGGAAAGGGACTGCAGAGACCAAATAAGTCATGAATCACTTCCTGTCACAATGTTAATTCCACTCTTGCAAAAGAATTAAGTGAAGTTTCTCAGTTTCAAATGTCATGATGAGGGAAGCAACTTCTTGATATAACACACAGTCTGCATGTGTAGGAAAAATATTAAGAAATCCAATAAACACTTTTTAACATCATTATAAAGGAATGCTAACAACATCCCTATTCTTCTGATGATAGAAGAGCACCTGCCATAAGTGACATCTACATATCCTATTCTTAGTATTAACAAAATGTAAACCATCAAATCACTCTTATTGGAATATTTTCTAAGAGAGAACTTAACTTCTATAGCTTTAGGCATTAGGAAATAATTCTGTGAACATCTATTCTCCATACTGTAAGGAAACAATTCCAGTGAAAATGGAGAAGTTACTGATAATTGTCTGCCAGGACATTATTCATTCATTTTTTTCCCCTTTAACCCTAAACACAATTCAAAATATACGGCTAAAATTCAAACTGAAAATTAAATACTGAAATTTCCTTCATTTCAACATAGTACACCAGGCCTTATTTTTACAGACTTTTCTTAGAGTGTGGTTTTGGTCACATATCACCTCTGTTTCAAAGCTTTACAGATTAGTAAAATGTGATTTGCATATATTCTAGCACTATACGTTTAGCTTAAGCATAACCTTTGGATAATGTCATTACCTGGATTCAGTTATTTCTATAAAAGTTGCATGAGTATCATTTTTGTTCCTGAAACTAGACCACTGATTATCCTTCTGGCAATTTTAAAAATATAAAGGATGTACTCAGGACTAAGTGACTGTCTAAATATAGACGGCCCCTAGAATAGCTCAAGCAAGACAGTCCATTTGTGTGTTTAACAATAACTGCCATTGACATGGCTTCAGATACTGGACTAGAATATCCAGATTTCATGAAATTAAATGAAATATTTAGGCTACTATCACTTCAACATTCAGAGAAAAAATATGTATTTTATGTATTATTTTATATAAAAATGCTTGTCATGGAAAATTGGTATGAGGAGTTATGGGGTGCTGTAAAATTTAGTTGGGGATCACAGTTCACACTGAGAAATAAAAGCCTGTTCTATATTCTATATTTTTCGTCATGCACAATTCACTTAAATAGCTTAGTACATGAAATTAGCTTATACAGTACATAAAGGTTTCAAAGAGCATAAAGAATTCACGTTGATTGGGACACTTTTTTCCAGTCATCTCAATGGCAAAAAGTGTCCCAATCAACCTGAATTCACCCTATATATTTCTGGTTCAACATGTTTTGATTGATACTGCTCTATTTTCACATTCGATTTAAGTGTCTTCTGCATTTAGTAATAGAGGTCAGCTGGCCTCATGCTTGAGTATTAATAGAGCTCTTAGATTGAAAGAAAGCTCAGAGATAAAGTGAGCAGGAAGAAGAAATAGAGATAATGTAGTAATTACTTTATGAAAGAAAGAAAGAAAGAAAGAAAGAAAGAAAGAAAGAAAGAAAGAAAGAAAGAAAGAAAGAAAGAAAGAAAGAAAGAAAGAAAAGGAAGTGTCGTGCACTATCTCACCATCACCCAAAAACATGATAAAATCTTTTTAAAACTCTAGCCACATTCTGTCCACATAATGAAAGATGAAAGTCTTACCTTGATGCGATGTTGCTTTCTTCATTTTCAATAAATAACCACTTTAATGACACTATTGTTTTATTTCTTTAACGTTAATGTTTATTTAACCTATTTTTATTTTATTTTATTATTATTATTATTATTATTATTATTATTATTATTATTAATATTTACACAACGAGTGTATTGGCGTCCCGTTATCCGTTCACTTGTAATCCGCGCGCGGCTCTTGTTGTCTGTAGCGCGCCAGCATGCATCTTCCACTTGTCAAAGAGAGCGTAGCGTGATGACACAAGTGTAGGGCGCGCGCATAGGATCACATCTGCCAGGAGCGCGCTTTATACACACAGTCTACTGCAAGAGGGATTTGATAGCTCGATAGCAGTTTCCTGCTATTTGTAATTAAGTACATTCACTTCAAGAACAAAACTAAATCAAATTAATGCTTTAGAGCAATGGAGTAGCCAAAAAATCCATGGACCGCGGAACGTACCAATAGAGGGGGGTTGGGCACGTCTTTACATTTTTTAAAAACATTTCAGAATCCTGCAATGCATTAATTGTCTCAAATTCTTGTTAATGTAGATAAAGAATTCACCCTAGTCTGTTTGTACATTATAATATTAGAAACAGTGCTAATAGTATAAGTTAGATGCCAGATATATTATCGAATTTCTTTTAGCCTACTGTAAGCTTAATTTTATGATTCTGGATAATCTGGAATTTTTTTTATTTATTTATTTATTTTTTTTTTAAATAGAGATCACAGCTCTCTCACGATTCTGAATACAAAATATCGGGCAACTAAACGAAATGACAAAGGACATTCTATTTAATGTTATAAATTAATCTATTTTAAATGTCTAAAATGAAATAAATTAGTCTTAAAATATTTATTAATTGAAATTCTTTATATATAAAACATTGTTGAAATTAATGAATGAAGAAATTAATTCAAATTAATGAATGTTTGTGAAGCTGTGTCTATAGTTTACATGACTGCTGCTCCCTATGGTTTAGCAGCTGCGTGAAAGCAGATTCAAATATTCCGGTATGAACTTCAAAGGTTTAATAGACACAGCAGAATCACTGCCATTTAGGACTAAGATCATGTGTGTGTGTTTGATCCGAGATTGCAATCTTTAATGATTAATTGTGTGTATACATATGGGCCTAGCCTATGTATTTTTGTAGGCTATGTCATATTTGTACCAGACCTCAAATGTAATCCAGGCCCAGGCCCAGGCCCAGGCCCAGGCGGCCCCCCGCCTCTGCAATCCATGCCAAGGCAGCATTAGACTTTGGAAATAGAGCCATGACATTTGGCATCGCTGCCTGTGCTGATACTGTTGTCAAGGACCATTTGCTGATTATATACATTCAAGAGCCACATCACTGTTTGATTTTCAAAGTACAAAAAAGAAAAACAGAAAGTCCCGAGTGCCACTATTAATGCAACAGCGGAGGTTAAGCACTTTTTGATCCTCCAGCAGGGCTGTTTTTAGACACTTGGAGGGCCTAAAGGCTACATTTATGTCACTCCTATAAAGCATTTGAAACAAATATGATTTTTTTTTTTTACATCTGTTATTGAAAATATAATATTTTAGCTTATATGTCTATATTAATCAAACTTTAAGTTAAACACTAAAAAAGAATTAAAGAATGAAAGGTCATCTATCTGGACCATCTCTTATTTACGGGTGCTATCATGGCCATGTTTTTTTTTTTTTTTTTTTGCAGTAATTTGTTCAGAAAATACAGAAACAAAATTATTTAAAAAAGTTAAAATTCTAAAAGCAATTAATGATATCCCATAATAATTTAATATACGTAGCTTTTCATTAGTAACAAATAAATATGAAATTGTCTATATGATATAATTAATATCATATTTTTGAATATGATGCTTTCAATATGGTGATTATCTCTAAGGTGGGGAACCCTACTTAATATATGATATTTACCATCTAAATCTAACGTCATGTCAACAAATGGAACATTCAGCCAGCTCTTGATGTTAATTATTGAAAAGTTTCTATTTGTTTATTTAAAAGTGTAATATTATGCCCCTTTTCACAAGGTTTAATATAAACCTACGGTCTATCCAGGATGTGTCTGTGAAATTTCAGCTCAAAATACCCCCCAGATAATTTGTTGTTTTTGGGTGGAAATGTGCAATTAAGGGGCGGTAATATTATAATATGATCCCTTTTCTACGTCACAGAAGGGGAGCAAAATCTGATCGGCTTATTTTTTGACATGCTTGCAGAGAAAGGCTTACCAAAACAAAGTTACTGGACTGTTACTTTTCACATTTTCTGGGTGGGTAGATGCACCGGGGACCCGATTATAGCACTTAAAGGATTAGTTCACTTTCATAAAAATTGTTGCTGATAATTTGCTCACCCCGATGTCATCCAAGATATCCATGTCTTTCTTTCATTAGTCGAAAAGAAATTAAGGTTTTTGAGGAAAACATCCCAGTATTTTTCTCCATATAATGGACTTCAATGGCAACAAACTATACAATGTTCAAAGAAGGTTCAAATGTCCGTCTCAATGCAGCTTCAAAGTCTCTACACGATCCCAGTCGAGAAATAAGGGTCTTATCTAGTGAAACGATCGGTCATTTTCAAAAAAAAAAAAAACATATATACTTTTTAACCACAAATGTACCATCTCTGAGATGTGCCACACATTGCGTCATAACGTTGGAAAGGTCACGTGTAACGTCATCTATCTAAGTTATTTGTCTCCAGTTTAAAAAGGTAGGGAAGGGCGAAAAACTCCATCTTATTTTCTCCTCCAACTTCAAAATCGTCCGACATCTTTCTTTTAATTTATTTTTATAATTTTTTTGTTTGTTTGTTTTTTTGTGACCTTTCCAACGTGGTGACGTAATGCATCTCAGAGATGGTACAAGACGGGCATTTGTGGTTAAAAAGTATATCATTGTTTTTTGTTATTATTTCTCGATTGGGATCGTGTCGAGACTTTGAAGCTGCATTGAGACGGATATTTGAACCTTCTTTGAACATTGGAATAGTTGGTTGCCATTGAAGTCCATTGAAGTCCATTCTGTGTAGAAAAATCCTGGAATGTTTTCCTCATAAACCTTAAATCATTTTTGACTGAAGAAAGAAAGACATGGATATCTTGGATGACATCAGGGTGAGTAAATTATCAGCAAAAAATTTTTTGAAAGTGAACTAATCCTTTAAACTCGGAAAAAAGACAGATTTTCATTATATGTCGCCTTTAAAGAAAATTATTATTTGAAAGCTACATTTCTAGCATCTGTATAACTGCATTTTTCCATCTTAAAATGATTGATCTAAAATATGACATATGCTCTCAATAACAAATGCTGAAAAGTTAGTTCATGACCTTAAGGCTAGAACATTGTAAAGCTCTACTGGGTGGTTGCCCTGCATGCTTAATCCTCAGGTGCTCCTCATCTGCGTGTAGCACTTGTTATCTTCTCGGTCAAAAGTGACCGGACACCTAAAAATGAAACTTCCTCCACCCCAGTAAAACCAATGCAATTTATTTTTGTTCAATAATATTTTTTCTTTTTTCTTTTGTATTTTGAGACGATTTGATGGAACTTATTCATATTTAAGCAATAATTATGGTAAATTTTTGCCATTGAAAATAATAATAATAATAAAAAAAATCTAATTAAAAAAATCTATTAATGCAGTATTTCAGATTACTAGAGAGACTAGGCCTTTTAAATCAATTTTTTGAAGTCAGATTAGCGCCATCTGTTGATAGAAAATAAATAAAACATGTCATTTCATGGTGTTACCACTAGATGCCTGTATAGCTCTCTATGGAGAGGCTTGTGAATTCTTTAGTTGTTTTTGGACAAAATTACTTACATTTAAGATGTGGATTTGAATGTATTTTGTAGAGTGTAAAATGTATAAGGTTTATAAAAAAATAAAAATAAATTATTGTGAAGTGTACACGTTTTTGCATTATTATTACTACAGTCAAACCTGAATACAGAGAAAGCATTTTGTAACAGGTAAACATTACAATTCAATAAAGAAATTTACAAAAAAAACAAAAAAAAAACAGGAATGCTTTATCACAGCTTATTATTATTTATATATTATTATAATTAATAATTATATTAATAATAATAATTATATATATATATATATACACACATATTAATTATAATTATTAATTATTTTAATTATTATTAATATATTATTATTATTATTATTAGTAGTAGTAGTAGTAGTAGTAGTAGTACAGCTTAATCCATCTGGATCTGGTCTCATTTCAACCTCTTATTTCAGTCTTCTGACTCGATTATGCTGTGTGTATGGTAATAGCGCTACCAGTTCATTTGTGTTTATAACTGTGTATGAGTGTGAGTGGGTGGGTCTGTTTTTCACTATTGATGTTTTAGAGTTTCACCCCTTCATTGCTGAGCACTTTTTTTTCTTTTTTTGTCAATTTCCCATTCATTTCTTATGGTCAGTCATTTTTGACCGAAGACCAAACGTGACTATTTTGTTACGACCACTTAGCCTTCTCGAATCATGCCCTCAATTTTTTGTGTGTGTTCACATTCCCAATGCCATAAAAGTCACCAAGTTTCGTACCATTCCAATGAAGCTGTGATTTTTAAAAATTCAAAACAGAAAATTTTCCGGTCAAAAATGACTGAAGAGCACCTGTTAATAAACAAACTCCAGCTGATCCAAAATGCAGCAGCTAGTTCTTACTAGAACCAGGAAGTATAACAATAACACTGCATTGCTCCCTATTAAACATTGCATACATTTTAAAATCTTGCTAATTACTTACAAAGCACTAAATGGTTTTACGAGCTCTTAACGTATTATAGTGCTTCACGTCTATTGTTCATAGACTCAATAGATTCTGGCCAGTTGCTAATACCTAGAATAACAAAATCAACTGCAGGTGGTAGATTATTTTCCTATTTAGTATCCAAACTCTGGAATAGTCTTCCAAGCCTTGTCTGGGAAGAAGATACATTATGTCAGTTTAAATCTAGACTAAAAACACATCTCTTTAACCTGGCATACACATAACACATTATCTATTATTCAAATTATTTAAATGATTGTTAGGCTGCATAAATTAGTTCAATCGGAACCGGGAACACTTCCTATAACACCCAATGTACTTGTTACATCATAAAAAGAATGATGTCTATGCTAATCTGTCTGCCTCATCCTTATCCTGAGGTTACCGAGCCTGATTTTGTTCTCCATTCTGCCACCTGATGGAGTTCATGGGTTACCACTGTGGCTTGCTTAGTTGGGGACACTTAATATTCAACAATATTATTGATCTGACTTCCGTAGCTGTGGTATCGAAATTGGAATAGAGGATTGTGAATTTTCACAAGCATCAAAAATCTTGGTGTCATAACTGTCTGTTTTTGTGTCATGGCTGGTAAAAACATATTTTTGTCCGGTAGCCTACATTTGCAGTGATTGCAAGTCACTGGCCATTGGCAGGTGTGGCAAAAAGTTAATTTTAGGCCCTGTTTTTACATATTTTTCCGTTGTTGAAAAACTGTTGCTTTAATTATCGTTAACAAAACTGAAAATCATTAACAAGACCTTTGTCTCAAAATATGGTCAATTGTATAAATTCTCATTTGGTACATAAATCTACAATATTTTAAAAACAATAAATATTATATCAAATTAGCACAGAATCAACTTTGTGTTGCTGTCGACGATCTTGTCAAGGATCAGACAAATTTCATATGCATCATCAAAAGAGGTTGCTAGGAAAAGTGCTCAGCTGAATTTTCGTGCCATCTAGTGGTTTAAAAGAGAACAAAGTCAAATTTGCCTTTAGCCTCGCTGTACCATAATCATCAGAGATGCATCTGATTACATTTGGAAACTATTACATTTGGACTATTTACATAAAGCTTTTACAAAAGGATTTAAACCTTTTAGGTGGCCAACCTTTTAGGTGTGTTCTACTTGAAGCAGTGCTGCGCAGACTGATCGGTTTATAACATCATGTACAGCGGGGGAAATAAGTATTGAACACGTCATCATTTTTCTCAGTAAATATATTTCCAAAGGTGCTATTGACATGATATTTTCACCAGATGTTGGTAACAACCCAAGTAAGCCATACATACAAAGAAACAAACAAAAATAAGTTCAGAAATTAAGTTATGTGTAATAATTTGAAATGACACAGGGAAAAAGTATTGAACACATGAAGAAAGGGAGGCGCAAAAAGGCATGGAAAGCCAAGACAACTGCTGAAAACTTACAGTAATTAAAAAGCAATCCAGCCCCTTGTCAGTGGAAATTAATAACAGCTGGTTCAGTCCCAAATGATGGCCTACAAAAAGGTCTCATTGCCAAGGTGTCACACAAGACACATCTCATGATGGGTAAAAGCAAAGAGCTGTCTCAAGACCTTCGCAACCTAATTGTTGCAAAACATAATGATGGCATTGGTTATAGGCACCATTCTAAGCTTCTGATTGGTCCAGTGAGCACTTTTGGGGCCACAATACGGAAGTGGAAAGACAATAATTTCACCATAAATTTGCCTCGACCAGTGCTCCTCGCAAGATTTCTGATAGAGGAGTGAAAAGAATAATCAGAAGAGTTGTCCAAGAGCCAAGGATCACTTGTGGAGAGCTTCAAAAAGACCTGCAGATAGCAGGTACTGTTGTCTCAAAGAAAACAGCAAGTAATGCACTCCACCGCCATGGCCTGTATGCACGCTCACCACGCAAGACTCCATTACTGAAAAAAAAAAAGCATGTTGAAGCTCATTTAAAGTTTGCTGCACAACATTTGGAAAAGCCAGTGAAATACTGGGAGAATATAGTGTGGTCACATGAGAGCAAAATTGAACTGTTTAGATGCCATAATACACACCATATTTGGAGGAGAAATGGCAGTGCACATTACCCTAAAAACACCATACAACTTGGTGTTGGCTCTTGGACAACTCTTCTGATTATTCTTTTCACTCCTCTATCACAAAAATCTTGCGAGGAGCACTGGTCGAGGCAAATTTATGGTGAAATTATTGTCTTTCCACTTCCGTATTATGGCCCCAAAAGTGCTCACTGGACCAATCAGAAGCTTAGAATGGCGCCTATAACCAATGCCATCATTATGTTTTGCAACAGTTAGGTTGCGAAGGGCTTGAGACAGCTCTTTGCTTTTACCCATCAAGAGATGTGTCTTGTGTGACACCTTGGCAATGAGACCTTTTTGTAGGCCATCAATTGGGACTGAACCAGCTGTTATTAATTTCCACTGACAGGGTGGCTGGATTGCTTTTTATTTACTGTAAGTTTTCAGGAGTTGTCTTGGCTTTCCATGCCTTTTTGCGCCTCCCTTTCTTCATGTGTTCAATACTTTTTCCCTGTGTCATTTCACATTATTACACATAACTTAATTTTTGAACTTATTTTTGTTTGTTTCTTTGTATGTATGGCTTACTTGGGTTGTTACCAACATCTGGTGAAAATTTCATGTCAATAGCACCTTTGGAAATATATTTACTGAGAAAAATGATGACGTGTTCAATACTTATTTCCACTGCTGTACATCAAAAACAGACACTCTCACTGTGAGAGCTATCGTGGTCTGCGGCTCAGCAGCAACCCAGGCCAGCCTCAGCACCGTAGAAAGGGGAGCCATAAGTCAAGCTATGCCTCCCCCTGGCCAAACGCTACCCATTTCCTCTTAATACTGTATCAGGTGCTGTTCTCCCACCTCGGCGCAAAGACGCTGCCTGTAATACTTCAACCATTTGCCACTCGACTCAGAGCATGGCAGGCCATCCCCGGAGTGTTGAGCTGGATTTTGGGGACTGTTACGAACTTTTAGAGTCTAGGGAATGTACCGTAACATTTATATATTAACGTACTGCTGGAGGTGAAATGAGGTGGAAGAACATAACAGACACTCTTCGAAAGAAAGATAAACTGGATTTTTATTCACATAAAGCCGAAGCCACTAGATCCAGTAAAATAACAATAATGTGCACTATGTACAATGTGATAATGTAAACAAACAAACAAACAATAAATGGGAAAAGAACAAAAGCGGCGCCCAAAGGAAAGTACAAAATATAACAAAACAATCCTTAATCTAAACCTAATCTAACCCAAAGAAAAAGGTAGAAAATAAACCGAAATCTTCGGTGCATCCGGCACCCTAATTAAACTACCTAATAAAACAGAAGATACATTAAAGGGTTAGTTCACCCAAAAATGAAAATTCTGTCAGTAATTACTCACCCTGATGTTGTTCCAACCGCGTAAGACCTTCGTTCATCTTCGGAACACAAATTAAGATATTTTTGATGAAATCAGAGCTATGTCTCACTCCTCCATAGGCTGCTATGTGACCGAAACTTGCTGGCCCAGAAAAGTCATCAAAGAGATCGTTAATATAGTCCAAGTGACTCCAGTGGCTCAAGCTTAAGTATATCAAGCGACGAGAATACTTTTTGTGCACAAAAATAACGACTTTATTCCACTTTTCATTTCCTTCTCTCTGGGCCTCTAGTTGGTTCGCGTAGTCTTTTTGCGCAGCGCGTCTGTGTTACACGTCACCACGTAGGCTCACTATTGGCCGACGCCGGTCATGTGTGTGATGCGTGATGACGTGCAACACAGACGCGCAGCGCAAAAACACTACGAGGCCCAGAGAGAAGGAAATGAAAAGTGGAATAAAGTCGTTATTTTTGTTTGTTTTTGCGCACAAAAAGTATTCTCGTCGCTTGATATACTTAAGATTGAGCCACTGGAGTCACTTGGACTATATTAACGATCTCTTTAATAACTTTTCAGGGCCAGTAATTTTCGGTCACATAGCAGCCTATGGAGGAGTGAGACATAGCTCTGATTTCATCAAAAATATCTTAATTTGTGTTCCGAAGATGAACGAAGGTCTTACGCGGTTGGAACAACATGAGGGTGAGTAATTACTGACAGAATTTTCATTTTTGGGTGAACTAACCCTTTAAGTGGCGCTCACTTCTTACCTAGTGTGTCTAGACAATCATCTGCTACGTGTGTACTGTATATCGCGATATACTGACCTGCGTTCTCTTCCCACTATATCAGCTGCTGCTCGATATATCAGAGCAAATGAAAAGGTAGACAACACAATACAAGGAACAAAGCACATAGCACACAACTCAGACGCGGGCAGAGACAAAAACTCGATTCACTATAGAAAACTCATTGCGCTACAAAGAGCTCAGCCAGCTACAGAAAACGTACTCGGTTACTAACGTAACCTCGGTTCTCTCTAGAAGAGGGAACGAGTACTGCGTTTTATTCAAAACGCTACGGGAAAAGTCTCTTTTCACGAAACACTGAAGCAAAAAATTATCCTTTAATTTTCATATATGTAAAACGCGTTGCGGCAGCAGCAGACAGCTATGGCGAGACGGCTTGCTCGCTCATTGGCTGCTCTGCGGCAACTGCTTAAGCCTATCGAGCGAGGCCTGAGATGACATCAGGCCAATGAGGGCGCTTCGCGCCCTCCTCGCCACTTCCCGCCGAAACGGGCGTGGCTTACCTCTATAAAAGGAGCTCGAGAAGGCTGACTCACTTGATTTTGATCGCCGAAGCGAACCAGAGTGAACCGTACGCACGGCAGAGAACGCAGTACTCGTTCCCTCTTCTAGAGAGAACCGAGGTTACGTTAGTAACCGAGTACGTTCTCTTACGAGAGTCCTCTCGTACTGCGTTTTATTCAAAACGCTACGGGAACCCCTTGCAAAACGCCGTGCGTGCTGGGATAAAAAAACACTGATCACCGGAAGCTATTTCAGGCACACAGTGCATAATCACCAGATTGACTCACACAGAGTCAGGGAATAAGGGTGGGAGCCTTAATTCCCTAAACTGTAGCGTCGTAGAATAGACATGTCCACAGACGCAAGTATAACATCACATAGACAGGGTAGGGAACCTGAACTAATGCGGAAAATGTGGGTCTTACACAGTTCTGCCCAAGATAGTCGGTAGCGCATAGCGCATGAGTTTCAGCGGTCTGACTAGACGGCTGAACGGATTACACCGACAAAAGCTTAGCCTGCAAGGCGGGAACCTCTAGGTTATAAAACCTGATAAATGTAGACGGCGAGGCCCAGCCTGCCGCCGTACATATATCCTGTAGGGAAATCCCGCTGGACCAAGCCCACGAAGAAGCAACGCTTCTCGTAGAGTGCGCTCTGACTCCCAACGGGCATGGAATGCCCTTGGCAGTATAAGCCAGCGCTATGGCGTCAACTATCCATCTGGATAGACTTTGTTTCGAAACAGCCATTCCTTCGGAACGTCCACTGAACGAGACAAAGAGCTGCTCTGTCTGTCTGAAGACAGCAGAGCGGGACATATAAGCTCTTAAAGCCCTAACAGGGCAAAGAAAACTCGAGTCCCCTTCCTCACTCGATGCCGGCAGGGCAGCCAGGGAAATGACCTGAGCCCGAAAGGGCATGTTGAGGGATTTCGGCACGTAGCCGTGCTTAGGTTTGAGTATGACTTTAGAGTCATTAGGACCAAACTCCAAGCACGCCGGGCTCACAGAGAGCGCGTGCAGGTCGCCTATGCGCTTCACTGAAGCGAGAGCCATCAAAAACACTGTTTGAAAGACAAATGTTTGAGGCTAATAGACTGGATAGGCTCGAAAGGGGCACCTTTCATGGCCACCAGGACCGTAGAAAGGTCCCACAAAGGAACTGAAGGAGGTCTGGGCGGATTCAGCCTCCTAGCTCCCCTGAGGAAGTGGATGACTAAATCATTCCTTCCCAGTGACTGACCCAGCGCTGAACCAAAGAACGCTGAAATAGCCGCCACATACACTTTGAGCGTGGAAGGGGATCTGCCCTTATCCAACAGCTCTTATAGAAAGGAGAGAACCTCCGTTACCTCACATTCGAGGGGTGAAATGCTCCGAGCTGTACACCAGCCGGAGAAAACAGACCACTTCGAAGCATAAAGCCGCCGTGTCGACGGTGCTCTAGCCTGAGTGATGGTATTCACGACTCCCTCTGTGAGACCAACGGGTATCTGTTGAGCACCCACACATGAAGGGACCACAGTTCCGGGTGTGGGTGCCAAATCGAGCCCCCGGCCTGCGAGAGGAGATCTCTCCTCAACGGCAGTGGCCATGGATCGATATCTGCCAACTGCATCAGAACTGGGAACCATATCTGGTTCTCCCAGAACGGAGCTACAAGCAGGACTGGGCATTTCGTTTCCCTGACCCGTTCCAGCACCTGTGGCAGGAGGGAGACGGGGGGGAAAAGCGTATAACGGGCAGCGTGGCCACCTTCGGGACAGCGCGCTGTCGGTCTTTGAAAAGAACGCGGGGCAGTGCGCGTTTTCGCGGGACGCGAAAAGGTCCACCTCCGCTCTGCCGAATCTCTCCCACAACAACCGGACTGTTTGTGGGTGTAGAGACCATTCGCCCGGGGGAACATTTTTCCTGGACAGTCTGTCTGGGCCCACATTCTGAAGCCCAGGTACATGCACTGCTCTCAGCGAGCGTAAGTTGTGCTGAGCCCATAATAGTAGGCGTTTCGCCAGCCTGTACAGGGATATGGATTTCAGACCGCCCTGGCGATTTATGTAGGACACCACAGCCATGTTGTCCGAACGGACTATGACGTGTTCGTCCTTGATGTGGGGACAAAAACGCGTCATCGCGCTGTGCACTGCCAGCATTTCTAGGCAGTTTATGTGTTGGAGCTTTTCTCGTTCCGACCACAGGCCGAAGAACGGTCTGCCCCCGAGCAGAGCTCCCCATCCCGAGGTGGATGCGTCTGTCGACACCATCCTCACTCTCGAGGAAGTCCCCAGGCTTACACCTGATTGGTACCAGTCGTCCGCCGTCCAAGGCGCCAGGGCTGAAACACAGCTCTGATCGACCTTGAGGCGTAATCGACTGGTCGCCCACGCTCTGCGCGGTACCCGCGTTTTCAACCAGAACTGCAGCGGGCGCATGCGGAGCAGGCCCAGCCGGAGAACTGACGATGCTGAAGCCATGAGACCCAGCATCTTTTGAAACTTCCTGAGCGGGGTGACAGCGCCGCGGCGGAAAGACCTCGCCGCGCGCTGAATGTTCAACACGCGCTGTGGTGACAGCCGCGCTGTCATAGACTGTGAGTCCAGAACGACGCCCAGAAACAAAATCGTTTGACTGGGGTTCAATGAACTCTTTGTCCAGTTGACTGATACCAAGATTCTCGAGGTGATCGGGTAAAATGGTTCTGTGCTCCACGAGCTGTGATCGTGATTGAGCTAGGATCAACCAGTCGTCCAAATAGTTCAGCACTCGCATGCCTCTGAGTCTGAGAGGAGCGAGCGCTGCGTCCATGCATTTCGTAAATGTACGAGGTGCTAGGGACAAGCCGAATGGCAGGACTGTATACTGGTATGTCTGACCCCCGAAGGCGAATCTCAAGTATCGCCTGTGGTGTGACGCTATCTGTATTTGAAAATACGCGTCCTTCAGACCTATCGACATGAACCAGTCTTCTCAGCGAACATGCGCGAGAATTTTGCTGGTTGTGAGCATTTTGAAACTGTGTTTCACTAATACTCTGTTCAGCCGTCTTAGATCCAGTATGGGTCTGATACCGCCGTCCTTTTTGGGGACTAGAAAGTATCTGCTGTATAGTCCCCCTTCGCTTAGAGCTGGGGGAACGCGCTCTATCGCCCCTTTGCTTATCAGTTTTGATATTTCGGCTCGAAGTAGGTGAGCTACTTCCAACGAAACCGAAGTTTCGACGCGCGCTGTGAAGCGGGGAGGGCGTCGACAAAACTGTAGCGAGAAGCCTCTCTTTATAATGCCTAGCACCCAGTCCGAAACCCCTGGGAGCGCTGCCCATGCTTCTGCATGGCTGGCTAGGGGCTGGATACGGAGCGCGCTCTGATCGCCGTGCGACAGAGGCGCTTCGGGGGATACAACAGGCATTATGCCTGTGGCATTTGAGGCGGGGCGCGCGCTTAATACAGCGGGCGGAACGCTCGTCCTCGACCTTACTACAGTGCTTAGCTGAGTGAGGGAGGACTGAGAAAGTCTCATAGGACTCATGTGAGCGAGTAGATGTGGGCTGGGAGCGGGCACATTTACTGCTTTGGGCGCGGTGTCTGCCTGAGCAGAGCGCGCGCTCACAGGTCTCGTTTTTACAGAGAGCCTGTGATCTGTTAGACATAGTGTTCGTGGGCACTGGGAAGCGGGCACTCTCACTATGTTGGAAGCACAATCGACCTGAGTCGATTTTATGTGCGCGAGCCCTAAGTGTAGGGCTGTGCTTATGTGTAGTGATGGGCACTGAGGAGTGGGCATCGAGACTACATTTATAGCACCATCGGCCGTAGCCGGGCAGAATGCCTGCGCTCGACCCCGCTGCGGTGTTTAACCGAGCAAGGGAGGGCTGGGCGAGTCCCGTAGGACATATAATGACCGTTAGTAAGTGTGGGCGCGGGAGAGCGGGCACAATTACTGCAATGAGTGCACTGTCTGCCTGAGCAGTGTGAATGCACAGGTTTCGTCTTTACAGAAACCACAAGGCATGCAGAACATAGTGTTTGTGGGCACTAGGCAGTGGGCACGTTCACTATGTTGTGTGCGTGATCGACCCGAGTCGAATATATGAGCGCGGGCCCTGTGTGAAGGGCTGTGCTAATATGTAGGGATGGGCACAAGCAGTGGGCATCTTCTGTACACATATAGCATCATCGGCCGTGGCCGGGACTTCGCTCGTGGGCTGCAAAACAAACGTCTGCAGTTGCCTCTCGGGAAACAAACAGAGTGATTTGCATTCGGCGGCATAAATATTTTCTGCCGGCAGACCCGGGATTCGAACTCGGATCCTCTGCGCGAGAGCCTAATAATCTACCACTGGACCACAGTGAAGATACATATACAAAGTCAGCGCGAGTATTATCCACACTGGCGTTTGCTTGCAGGCATGTACCACGTGCTCGTGGGCTGCGAAAACAAACACGTCTGCAGTTGCCTCTCGGGGAACAAACAGAGTGATTTGCATTCGGCGGCAAAATATTTTCTGCCGGCAGACCCGGGATTCGAACTCGGATCCCTCGCGCGAGAGTCTAATAATCTACCACTGGACCACAGTGAAGATACATAGACAAAGTCAGCGCGAGTATTATCCACACTGGCGTTTGCTTGCAGGCATGCGAGTAAGCACGACATGCAATACTAACATTTTCAGACGCCTGAAATATGCCAGAATGTGAGAAGAGTGGATATCGCCCGGTTTCAGCGGGGCTGAAAACACTCCATTCCCCTTTCGCCAGTGACGCACGGGAACCGTAGAAACGGCGTTCGGTTGCAGTCAAGCGGGTACTACGCGCTCGCTGGCTGCAAAATGCATCTCCGAAGTCGCCTTCAGGGGACTGACAGAGCGAAGCATTGGCGGCATAAAAATATATGCCGCTAGACCGGGATTAGAACTCCGGTCTCCCATGCGGAAAACCTATAATTCCGCCACTGAGCCACAGGGGGATGTAGGCTTTAAATGTGAGAAGAGTGGATATCGCCCAGTTTCAGCGGGGCTGAAAACACTCCATTCTCCTTTCGCCAGTGACGCACGGGAACCGTAGAAACGGTGTTCGGTTGCAGGCAAGCGGGTACTACGCACTCGCTGTCTGCAAAATGCATCTCTGCAGTCGCCTTCAGGGGACTGACAGAGTGAAGCATTGGCGGCAAAGGCGGCGTCAACATGTATTATTCGGCGTTTGCTGGCAGGCAAGCGTGCTATAACAGACTCACTTGCTGCAATAATATTTCCAGTCGCCATAGAGGGAACTGAGAAATATGAGAGAAAAGAGGTGAGACCGACCAACGGTGGGACTGAGAACACTCTTTTCTCCTTCGCCGGTGAATGACGCGCGCGGAGGCAGGGTAGCTTTTCTTGTAACGTAAAGAAAAACTAATCCCGCCGTCCGCTTCCAGGAAGGGCAGCCTCGGAAGGATGCCTGCGAGTCCTCAGAGTCACCGTAGGCAATTGGCTCGGAGTGAGGGCATTTCGCCGTCAGCGAGCGCGAGCGCTGCATGAGAAGGCGTCTTGAAAAAGACGCAGCTCTTTTAGGGGTGAGTGTTGCAGCGAACACACACACACACACACACAGAAAACAGAGCAATATAGCAATAAAGGATATAGGCGTCGGAAAGCGCAGCAGGTACGGCTGTAGAAGGCGGCGTTGGCCAGCGGCTTCGAGGGCTCGTCCCGCTGAAGTGCTTGCTTCGAACGACGCTTGCTTCCGTGATCCAGCGATGCGTGCGCTTCGCTGAAGAGATTAAAATCAAGTGAGTCAGCCTTCTCGAGCTCCTTTTATAGAGGTAAGCCACGCCCGTTTCGGCGGGAAGTGGCGAGGAGGGCGCGAAGCGCCCTCATTGGCCTGATGTCATCTCAGGCCTCGCTCGATAGGCTTAAGCAGTTGCCGCAGAGCAGCCAATGAGCGAGCAAGCCGTCTCGCCATAGCTGTCTGCTGCTGCCGCAACGCGTTTTACATATATGAAAATTAAAGGATAATTTTTTGCTTCAGTGTTTCGTGAAAAGAGACTTTTCCCGTAGCGTTTTGAATAAAACGCAGTACGAGAGGACTCTCGTAAGAGAACTCATTCCACTACAAAGAGATCAGTCAGCTACAGAAAACTCATTCCGCTACAAAGACCTCAGTTCGCGATCGAGAGAGAAAGCATGAATGAACACCATCCTTTTGAACCAGCTGGACAGCCTCCGATTGGCTCTCAAGCGCCGCCCTAATGATGACTGACGTCCTACTCGGCCAATCACAGCAACCTGTGAGCAGAGAGAGTGGGCTAGAGACAGAGAAAAGATAATGAGCACAACAGCCAACACGTGTGAAGTACACAAACGTGCACCAAGCAATGAAAACAAAACACAAAATGCGCGTGGAGCGTAACAGGGACAATCCAGCGAGGTTACTAGATTCGCTCGCAGACCCCCACACTTCAGGGGCATGGATTGCACTACGGTAGGCTACGGAGCCCTGGCACGGTGCGAGCGGAGCGGAGCGGAGCGAGCGTTTTCCATTCATTCCTATGGAAGTCGAGCTTCACGCTCGCGCAGTGCATTTTGGGATTGACAGCGGACCGGAGAAAGCGTTGAGAGCGACCGAGAGCGTCAAAAGGTTGTGGGCAGTTCTCGACTTTATGCAAATATCAAGCGAAAAACGCGGTCGGCAGCCAATTGCTGTGAGGTTCGGGATGTAACGTCTGTTTTGAGAGTTTAAAAATATGCAAATTGTCCCGGAGTTTATGCTGGATTTATTGCGTAAATCATTTTGTTTACAAATTAGATGCTTTGCAGTTGTTATATATGTTAAAGATTCTATTTTTTATGTGTTCATTGTGATTATATTGGCTGGGTTTCTAAAAGTTTATAAAACTGAAAGGATATCTTTGCTTGGTGCATTTGGAAACAAAGCTTGTCTATTTCTAAATGTAATCGCGTGCATCGCTGATGATACTGTCCGTGTGTTGAAAAAAACTTAGATTAAACACAACAGCAACAGACACACCCCAAAGCGGAGGCGTTATAGCGTTGCCAGCGGCACTGAGCGGAGTTTTGCCGCTGTAGTGGACACGTCACCGTTACGTAATGTAAATTACATTTAGAAATGAGCGATGCACGCGATTACATTTAGAAATAGACAAGCTTTTCCAAATATGCACCAAGCAAAGATATCCATCAATTTTATAAACTTTTATTAACCCAGCCAATATAATCACAATGAACACATCCAAAATAAAATCTTTAACATATATAACAACTGCAAAGCGTCTAATTTGTAAACAAAATGATTTACGCACTAAATCCAGCATAAACTCCAGCCCAATTTGCATATTTTTAAACTCTCAAAACAGACGTCACATCCCGAACCTCACAGCAATTGGCTGCCGACCGAGTTTTTCGCTTGATATTTGCATAAAGTCAAAAACTGCCCAACCTTTTTGACGCACTCGGTCGCTCTCAACGCTTTCTCGGTCCGCTGTCAATCCCAAAATGCACTGCGCGAGCGTGAAGCTCGACTTCCATAGGAATGAATTGAAAACGCTCGCTCCGCTCCGCTCGCACCGCGCCAGTGGAAACGCACCGTTAATGATGAATTCGCTTGCGAAAGGAGCTGTAGAGACAGAGCCGCTACTTCCTCATTCTCAGACATCTGAACCGCGCCTTTATGAAGCGGTCGTTCAAGACATACCCTCTCGCAAGTATTGAATTGTTGTTTATTTTGTTGTTGTTATAAATAAGAACAAAATAACATCAGAGAATCCTACAATAAGCACAAACTTTGTACCAGACAACAGAGACATCAAAAAATATTATCCATATGAAAAAATATATCTAATAATATATATATATTAGGGCTGTCAAAGTTAGCGCGTTAACGCAAAATCATATTAACGGCACTATTTTTTTTAACGCTCGATTAACGCAGCGCGTATTTTCTGTTTGACCCGTGGCCCAAAACCTAGTTGGAGAAATGGAGATACACAGTGTTGCCAACTTAACGACATTGCAGACCCATTTAGCGATTTTTTCCCTTCAACAAAGCGCCCAAACCTTATTTAGTTTCTGAGAATCTACCGGTACCGCCGGTACTGCTCTCCCAGCACGCGCGCGCGCCTCTCTCTCTCTCGCTCTCTCTCTGCGTCTCGCGCTGGAGAGGAGCAGCGCTTTAATTCAGTTAAACACAGATATGATGTTGCTTCTCTAATTTTACATGCAAGTATAGCCGAAATCGCAAAACAGATATTGTGTTTATCTGATGTGTATTTGATTTCATCAGACGACGGCTCGATTATCAGGATTTTTGTGCAGATTAACATCTTGGAAGGGAGAGCTAGTTATGTCTTAATGGGTCGCGTTTCAGTCACCATTTCATATTCATTCCATTGTTTGACAACAGAAACAGTAAAATATACAAATGAAAACAGTTTTATTGAGAATTTAGCTTCATCAAAATGGGCACAGAGAGAGACAAACTATAATGTAGCCTAATAATAAATAATAAATGTACATTTAGCATTTTCAGAAGAGCTGCCCTGTCATGCAAAAATCTAAACATGTTTGTGTTAATTGCTCAGTGCAAAGAAAGAGAAGTAATGGGAACCTGGTATTTCTTTGTTCTTTCTACATGTGTCTAATAGACATGAACAATTCTTTGAAAAACATCTATGACCTTTGAAACATGTCTCGTCTTCATGCTCTATGTTGACTATGGTTTCAATAATAAACATACATTTGCATAAAGCATCCATATTTATCCATGCCCACGTTGATTAGTGTATTACAAACTTGAAAAGTATTAATTTAAGGTACATTTAGAACAAATAAAAAATGTGTGATTAATCACGAGTTAACTCATGACAATCATGCGATTAATCGATTACAATTTTTAATCGATTGACAGCCCTAATATATATATATATATATATATATATATATATATATATATATATAATGAAAATTGTGAGATGTGGTATAATTACTGCAGCAGTGCCTACTCCAATTTGTAAACTATTGCAGTTGTGTAGAAAAAGTAGTGTAGTGTATGTGATGGGCTGGCTGTAAATTGAAGGAATGTTCGTTCAACAGTCTCACTACACTGGGATAAAAACTGCGAGCCAGTCTAGTAGTTCTGGCTCTGAAGGCCTGGCATCGTCTCCATGAGTGCAGCAGGTGGAACAGGTGATGTGCTGGGTGAGTTACATCCTGAGTTACCTCGATGACTGGCTCGTATTGGCCCAGTCCCAGACCGAGTTAGACTCTCATTCTTCTTGCTCCTCAGCCATTTAGACTTCCTGTGAGACCTAAGAATCATCTTAGCCAAGAGCTTGCTGTCTTCCAGACAGCGAATCAGCATCCTAAGAGCAGTTCTCGATTCGGGCCAAATGCGGGCCAGGCTCACACTGGAGCGCGCTGTGGCTATCAAGTGGTTTGCAGTGTCTTTCAGAGTCAGAGCTTCACTCCCCCTCAGCACATTTTAGAGGATGTTGGGCCTTATAACACACACCACCAGTTGCAAACCACAAAAATAAATACCTCCATTCATAGAAACAAATTGAACTGTCTCACACCAAATCTATCCATGCAGACCATTGACAATAAAGGTCAAGGGAAGACCTAGGGAGAAGTTTTTCTTGAAAGTATGTAACTTGGTGGGATTTTTTTTATCAGTGTAAAAGAGAAATTGCATCATCAATTTCATCCCTATACATTATTTCTAAGTGATTAAACTGAAGGTGTTACAAGTCTTAATGTTCTTCGGCAGAGGGGAGGACCACTTTCACTACCGCAAGAGGTCACTATGAGTATCAAGTCATGCCCTATGGACTGGTTAATGTCCCATACACCTTTCAATCCTTATGAATGAGGTACAATAACAGATTTTCTGCACTACTTTTTTATTGTATACATTGATATGTCAATTTACTTATCTTCACTCACTGAGCATGTCAAACAGGTAAGATAGGTACTTTGATTACTCCCATAGCCAGCACATTTATCGCAAAGCATATACATGTTATTTACATCAATCCTTCTTAGGATACATCATCTCACCTCAAGGAGCAAGCAAGCAACTTTATTTATATAGCATATTTTCAAACAACAGACGTTGCCCCAAAGTGCTTTACAAAAATAAAAAAAATAAAATTATATAACAAAGCAAACATAACTTATTCAAAGTTTTTAAATAAGACTTAAAAGTGGCAATTGATGGAGCGGACCTCACGTGGAATGGGAGACTATTCCAGAGTTTGGGACCTACCACAGAAAAAGCACAATCTCCTTTTGATAATAAATGACAACGAGGGACCTTTAAAAGACGTTAGTCAGAGGACCTGAGAACTCTAGAAGGAGAGTAGGAACTAGGGAATAATAAGATCACTGATGTACTGGGGGGCAATGCCTGATAGGGCCTTGTAGACAAACAAGAGAACTTTAAAATCAATCCTGATTTTAACAGGAAGCCAATGTAAGGATTGCAGTACAGGCCAGGGGTAATATGGTCTCTCTTTCTCACCCCCATTAAAAGCCTTGCTGCTGCATTTTGCACTAACTGTAAGCGGACTAGCATAGTCTGGGGGAGACCAATATATAGAGAATTACAATAATCAATCTTTGATGAGATAAAAGAGTGAACCACGATTTCAAAATCGTTACTGGATAGAAAATGCTTTACTTTAGCAATTGATCTCAGGTTAAAAAAGCTACCTTTAACAATGGCACCAATCTGTTTCTTAAAATTTAGTGATGAGTCCATAATTACCCCTAAACTCTTTACATGATCTTCAATCTTAATAGACAAGGGACCTAAATGATCAGGAAAGGTAGGTGAGATGGGAGAACCTATCAAAACCTCAGTTTTACTCTCATTTAATTGGAGAAAGTTGCTAGAAAGCCAAAGTTTAACATCACTGTAACATTCCTGTACTCTGTCTAAAGCCTAAAGCCCAACTAGAATGTGTCTAAAATATCAAAAGTAATCAAATGAGAATATAGCTGTGAATAGACCACTTTCTCTAGAATCTTGGAGATGAAAGGCAGTTTAGAAATAGGTCTATAGTTGTTATATACTGATCCAAATTAGGTTTTTTTTTTAACAAGGGATGAAGAATTGCATGTTTGAAACTATTTGGTACTACTCCATTCATCAAGGAGCTGTTAATTATAGCTAGAACTCACAGTATGAAAAACATCTTTAAAAAGATGAGTAGGGTGAATATCCGGTCTGCAGCTACCTCCATTAATTTTTAAGACAATAACTGCCAGCTGTGCTGATGAAACTGGTTCAAAGTCAGTGAAAAAGTTAGACGGCGCAGGATTAATTGATGAACTCGAATGTAAAGGTACAATTTCACTTCTGATCTTCTCAATATTTTGAGTAAAAAATAATAAAAACTCTTCACAAGTCTCTTGTGTGGCGTCTCTCATAACATTCCTTGAGGGGTTTAAAATAGAATAAATTATTTCAAACATTACTTTTGGCCGATTTGCATTATCTGAGATTACCTTAGAGAAAAAATTCATTTTTTCCTCCTTTACTATCTTCTGCTAGTTAGCCAGGGACTCTTTTAACATCTCAGACGAAATCTGAAGTTTATCTCTCTTCCACTTCCGTTCAGCTTTTCTGCACTCTTGTCTAAGAGAGTGGGTAACATTGCTTAGCCAAGGTTGAGATGTTCCCTTATGTTTCTTTAATTTAAGAGGGGCAACACAATCTAAGGCAAGAGTACATGGCTTAGTAAAAGCCTCAACCAGCACTTCAGTGTCCTCTTCACTTAAGATTTTGTCTGTAACATGTGATAAATAAAATTCAGAAAAAAAGGTTTTCAGTTGAATAATTAATGGACCTAGCATAATGTAAAGGCTGAGAAGAAGTTGGATGGATATAAGAACAAACAGCATCGAATACCACTGAATAATGGTCGGAAATGCCTACGTCTGAAACCACCAAATTAGATACAGAAAAACCAAATGATAACACAAGATCTAGTATATGACCTTTCTTATGAGTAGAACCAGTAACATGTTGTGTGAAATTAAAAGACTCAATAATATAAAGAAATTCATTAACCAATGGCTTTGATGGGCAGCATAAATTAACATTAAAATACAGATGAACCCAGAGAAGGTGACCACCATTACTTTCTGGTCCAAACCCACCACCCTCAAAGATTTACAATACTTTTTAGGCTTTGCCATGGGGCCGATGGACAAATTTCTCTGGGCCCCATTTGGGTTGCCCAAGCAGGGCCCAAGTGACAGCCCTTAAAAAACCCACATGGGGCTCACATGTAAAGTGTTGGCTAGGTAGCTTTGGAGAATTTGATGTTTCCCCATTCAAAGATATCTAGGAGCTGAACTTGCATGACTGAAATAGCCACCCAAGAGGAATTTCAAAGATGAGAGAAATTACTTGTCTCAAAGGGACTTTGGTTCAAGACAATTTTGTTAGAAAAAGATAGTGTACTTTCTCTTAACAAAACAAAAATACAGCAGGCTGCACACTGGTGACACCTTCTGGCCTATATGTTGAAAATTCTATGCATTTATAATAATGCTTTTTACAAACCAAATGTAAATATTTTCATGAAAGTATAATCTATTAAATGTAATCTGCAACTTATTTAATGCCATTATATATGAAGTGTCTGTAATTTGTGTTATTTTATTAATTTGTAGTGCAATTAAAACTGAACCTATGCTATAAAACTGACCCAAGATTAATTAAAACCATATATTAGACCTGTGGTTCTCAATTCTGGTCCTGGCGACCCCCTCTCTTTTAGGAGAGAACTCAATCAACTGAGATGCATTCTGATTGACAGAGTCCCTAAGCAGCGTTTGCTGATCCCTATTTCTTGAGCAAGGGACAATATATGTAAGAAACGTAGACAATAATTTAGTTATTAGATGTGTATTTAATCAGATAAAATATACATGTTACATTTAATTGACATATTAAACATCACAACAGACATCACAAAGTTTAGCACTTTAAATATGACCATTTATATTTAGTAAAATAATAATAACTTAATTCTTACATAAATGCACTTGGATGTATTATACACACGTAAAAATATGGTTATTTGTATTGAATTTATTCACAGATTAACTTCTCTAATATGCACTGCTGTGGTTTCATCTCTGTGTGATGATGCTGTGCAGTGTGTTCCCAATGAACACATTTTGCCAAGTAAAGTGAACATGCTCATGGAATAGGGAACTGTGAACACTAGGGAATCGGAACACAGCCCAGTTCATGAAGCTCTCTCCTAATGTGCTGCTGATGATCTAAATAAGGTCTATTACACTGGCTCCAGGGTTCACCAGATCAACACCCCCTAGTAAACTACTAGAATTATTAAATGTTTCTAAACCAAAGTTTGAAACAGCATGATGTAACAAAGTCATGTTTAATGAAATCGCGTGACTTGTTCAATTTGATTGTAGTATTTCAGTTATTTAACTCTCAGAACCACTGATTTTAAAGAAATATTCTTAAAGATTTCGAAGTTTAATGGCAAGCTGATTTTTCGAATGCACCATAACTACCTGTTAGGCTAGTCTTGTTTTTTGCTTTGGCTTGAGTATTCTCTGCCTGCCATGACTTCCCTCTCGGCTTTTTCTGCCTGATCTCCAATAACTCCTGTTACTGTTTCCTATGGAATGCCAAAGCTGCCAATATTAAAAATAAATAAATACATAAATAAATATACAAATAAATGTAAAAAAATAAATAAATAAATATATATATATAGAAAAGCAAAAAAATGAAAATAAATAATTATTTATACATTTATTTCCTTATTTATGTATATATTTATTTTTTTCCATATTTATTTATTTATTCTTTTATTTATTTATACATTTATTCATTTCTACATTTATTTATTTCTACATGTATTTATTTTTACATTTATTTATTTATTCATTTATGTATTTCTACATTTATTTATTTATTTATTCATTTATTTCTTCCTACATTTCTTCCTGCGTAGGGTAATGAGGAGGGCGTGGTTTACCTCAGACATAGCAATCGAGCTCAGAGTAAGCGAAGGCAAAGGGTTGAGGCCACAGTGACACCCTGTGGCGAAATACAATAAGTATAGTTCACTGACGTTGATATGGTCTGTGACTGGTACAAATGTCTCATTTCCAAATAAGTAAAACAAAAGGTAATAAGGTTTTTAAGAGTTTAGAGAGAACTGGCACACAAAGGAAGGTGGTCTCTTTGTGGCCTTTTTGTAACTCAAGTTGGCCCATGATGCTAAGAGTGACTCTTACTTAAGAGTAAACTCTTACCTTGGTCTGATTAAGTGCACTTTAATGCAGTTGACATGCCTGATTTGATAATGTTTCATTCAGCTCTGACTTGTCATTTCAAGTAATTAATTTTAAACAATACTACAGTTTAAAATATTTATTTGATTAAAATGTTTGTGGTAATTTAACCATAATCATGCAATATTTTAGAATATTGTTTACCATGGGGCATAATTTTATTAATATGCTGCCTTAAAATACACCGTATTTTATTCCTGTTATGTGATGCTTTGTGTGAGGAACTGTTGTAGTGTGAGATTTAAAAGTTATATGTGAATATTTATGACAGTCTAATGGGGGCAGTCTAATGCAGTTCAATTTAGCTTTAAAAGCAGCAAAGAAGAACCTGTTGTTTGTGTATTTGGAGTCAACCTGTGATGTGGTTGACTGTACTGTTTGCTATGAACTCACTCAGTAAATGATCAATCTTTACGTTATTACAGCAACAAATCCCAATTCAAACTTTTATTCAGCGATATTTATCTCTTTCCTCACCATTGATTGTAAAAAAAAATAGGTCAAAAGACAAAAAAAAAAAAAAAACACACACACCCACACAGAGCAGCAGTGTGTGTTTCAAGACCACACCATATGCAGTTCATGTCAGAAATCAGAAATGCTTAGAAACATTTTGCTTGGCATGTTTTTGGTCTTCAACCCAAACTTAGGTCATCAGTCGACAAAGTTTAATTCCTGTCTGGCGCTTCCCATAACGTTTACACATAAGGTCAGTAGGCGGACAGTAGGCAGTCTTTATAGCATTTGAAATGCATTTGACCACATGAGCATTTACATACAAAAACAATCCGGTCAAATGTGTTTTCGACTACCTCTGGAAGTGGTCAAAAGTGGACAAGCTCAAAACGTTTTAGGCCCTTAGACTCTTGCCCTGATTACACCTCGTATTAAGATACGTTTTGGTCGATCGGATCACAAGAGGACTACACTTAATACAGGTGAAAATGAGTTCTAAAATGTTTTGAACTTGTCCACTTTTGACCACTTCCAGAGGTAGTCGAAAACACATACAGACGGATTGCTTTCGTATGTAAATGTGGTCGAATACGTTCAAACAGCCACAAAAGATTGCCTACTTATCGCTTACTGACCTAATATGTAAACACTGCAGGAAGTGCACTGTTACAGATCTACCAGGCTCCTACACCAGCCAATCACAGCGCACTCCCTCTCCTGAGTACTAATCAAGTCAAGTCAAGTCAAGTCATCTTCATTTATATAGCGCTTTTAACAATGTAGATTGTTTCAAAGCAGCTTTACAGAGATAAGCGTATAATTTAAGGTAACAGATATTGTTTTGGCTTTATAGCGGTTCTTTATAGCAGAAGTTATTTTCCAGCTAAAGTTAGTTTTGATTGATTTGCTTCCGTCGCAACGATCATTTGTTATTAAATTAGGGGCCGCTAAGACGACACCATTCTCTCTACACAGACTTTAAACGCAAACCTGTGAGAAACGCTGATGGCGTTCACATGCACATTTAGAACTGGTTCTATAGTTATGTGCGTTTGAATATATGTACACAGGTTTGGAATTCCCTACAAGCCAAGCCTAAACAAAGTAATTGTCTTTCCTTATAATTTTGATAAAGAATTTTATTTTATTTTGTCACTTTGGGGTAGGAACGCAAAACGAATTTTCCCGACAACGCCATATCTGTAGAGTGGTAAAGGGATCCTATAGGGAGAGAGACTAGTTGGCACTTCAGCACTGCGTTGTCATCGGGTCCAGGCAAAAGTCCTTCATCAGATCTGGATACGGCCTGGATCCGGCAGGCTGTGGGAAAACCTCGGGATAAACACAGACACTAAAATTAGCGTAGATGCCATTCTTCTCATGATGTAACGAGTACATCAGGATTTATGGGAAGTGTTCCCGGTTCCGGCTGACCTAATCTATGCAGCCTAACATTGAATTATAGAAGTCTATAATGTATTATGTGAATGCTAGGTCAAAGAGATGTGTTTTTAGTCTAGCTTTGAACTGACAGAGTGTGTCTGCTTCCCGGACAGTGTTAGGAAGACTGTTCCAAAGTTTTGGTGCTAAATAGGAGAAGGATCTACCGCCAGCAATCGATTTTGATATTCTAGGTATTATTAACTGGCCGGAATTTTGAGATAGACGTGAAGGACTATAATGCGTTAAGAGCTCGCTCAAGAACTGTGGAGCTAAACCATTTAGTGCTTTGTAAGTAATCAGCAATATTTTAAAATGTATGCAATGTTTAATAGGCAGCCAATGCAGAGTTGACAGAACCGGGCTAATATGGTCATACTTCCTGGTTCTGGTAAGAACTCGAGCTGCTGCGTTTTGAACTAGCTGTAGTTTATTTATTAAGCGTGCAGGGCAACTACCCAGTAGAGAATTACAATAATCTAGCCTTGAGGTCATGAACGCATGAACTAATTGTTCCACATTTGTCAATGAGAGCATATGGCGTAATTTAGATATATTTTTAAGATGGAAAAATGCGGTTTTACAGATACTAGACAAGTGACTTTCAAATGAAAGATTGGTATCAAAGAGCACACCAAGGTTCCTAAACGACGACAAAGACTTAACAGAGCAGCCATCAAGTGTTAGGCAGTATTCTAGGTTATTACGTGAGAAAGTTTTTTGTCCAATAATTAGAATCTCTGTTTTTTCAGAATTTAGAAGTAGGAAATTACGAGTCATCCAATTTTTTATATCAGCTATGCATTCCGTTAATTTTGTGAATTGATAAGTTTCGTTAGGTTTTGAAGAAATATACAGCTGAGTATCGTCAGCATAACAGTGGAAGCTAATTCCATGTTTCCTAGTGATATCTCCTAATGGTAGCATGTACAGAGTGAACAGCAGCGGTCCTAGTACTGAGCCTTGTGGTACGCCATACTGAACTTGTGATCGATGAGACATCTCTTCATTTACTGCTACAAACTGATATAACACACACCTGCACCCTCATCACCACAGCTATAAGCACACACCTCGCCCCAGCTCATTGTCTGGTCTCTTCCTGAACCAAGTGGACACTTACCTGGTTTCCTCTAGCGATTGTCAAACTATTCCAGCAAACTGTTTCCAGTGTTTCCTCCAACGTCTCCTCCAGTGTTTCTCCTGTGATCCTTCTCCAGCGTCTTCTCAGTCCTCCATTTCCCTGTTCCAAATCATCAGATCTGCACTCCTGTTATCCAGCGAGGTGTGTGCATCCAGTCCATCGTCCATTCAACCATCCACCACCCTCCGGTCCTGTAAGCAAAGACATACCATTTACCACCTGGTTCCCGTTCTCCAAATTATCATTTGAACTACTCACTTACCTGCTTGCTTCATCTCTGCTCTGTGGGCGGGTATAGATATATACACTCGATGTCGCCTTGGCTACTGCAGTTCATTCGAACGAAACCGTAGCCAAGGCGACATCTAGTGTATATATCTATACCCGCTCGCGCCCTCAGATCACTTGGACGCGGTTGTGTTCAAGAGGTAACAACGATATAAATACTGTTCGTTTTCTCACACAAACCGCTCGTTTCGTGTCTTAGGCCATCAATTTGTACTTACGATGGGGAATTGTTTAATTTGGACGACGGGGAATTGTTTTAATTTGGACTCTGTGCATGCTCTTTGAGACAGTAACCATAGACCTGCATTATATGACTGACAGACAAGAACGGTTTGACCTAAAAATATCAAAATTGAAACTACTGCGGAAAAAAAGACACCTACATCTCGGATGCCCTTGAGGTAAGCTAAAACATACCAAAATTTAATTTCAAAGTGAACTATCCCTTTAAGATAACACAATCCTTTGGAGGTACAACAGCAGTTCTGTTCTAGTGTTAACCCAGCTGCAGGTACACATAAGTTTTACTTCAGAATATGTTACACTGTTGAGTGTAATGTGTATTAATAAACATTGTTTAGCTTTACTGCTTTTTTTCTCTTTTTGCAGTCCTCTATACTTTATTTACTGAGAAGTGGTCAAGGTTTAATACTTGGGCATTTCACCCATGCAGTTGTTAAATTACTTTTAAGTGGACAGTTCCCGTGGAATTAACATGTAACGACACTGATGGTACATAACAATTACCTTGACGATTATATTAAGTGTACAGTTCTTGAGGAGTTACCATGTAAGTACACTGTTATTATAGTGTTACACAGAGGTTTAGGTTTTACATATTGCTCAGTAAGTTGTGACTGTTCTACACTTTATATTAAGTGGACAGTTCCTGTGGAGTTACCATGTAAGTACACTGTTGTTATAGTGTTACACAGAGGTTTAGGTTTTAGGTTTAGATTTCTTAACTGCATTTACGCAATAAGCATGCTGCTCAATAGGACGAGCACCATTTACAATAATATCATGCTGCAAGACATTTGTTTGTTTAGGAACATTACTAAACAGACAGTTATAATCAGATATTACTTTAACAATATCCATTTCCTGGTCCATAGTTAAATGATTAAGATAAGAGTGAAGATGTTATATAATCTCTGAGTTGGCTAACATTGCGCACTGCTGAGGAGCATTTCGAAGCACAACACCATCCTCGTCAGCCTCCGAAATACCAGAAGATGGTATCAGTTCCACATCTATTGCGACAGAAGAGACAGCGGGCCCTGCAGTCTTTTCTGAAACTTTTACCTCAGGCTTCTCTCTGGCATGGTAAGCTTTTAACATGTTTATATGACAAACTCGGGTTTGATGTTTTCCATCAGGTGTGTAAAGCAATCAGTTTCACTCATTTTCTGTTTCACCACATAAGGACCAAAGAAACGGGCCGACAAAGATGATCCAGGAATGGATAAAAGCACCAGCACTTCATCCCCAGACGTAAAAGAACGCGCAACTGCTTTCTGATCGAATTTGCGCTTTCATGCCTTTCTGAGCATTTGAGATTCTTTAGCTAGTGACCAAGCAGTATGTAAACGATCTCGAAATGTACTTACATAATCCAGTACATTAGCGTTCAGACTCGAATCAGTGGTTAAAATGTGTTCTTTAAGAGCTTTTAAGGGTCCTCTTACCTGATGTCCGAATACGAGATCAGCTGGGCTAAAACCAAGAGATTCCTGTATAGTCTCTCTTACTGCAAATAACACCAAGGGAACTCCCTCATCCCAGTCTCTAGCAGTGTCCAGACAATATTTCTTAAGCATTGACTTAAGTGTCTAGTGAAAGCATTCAAGTGTGCCCTGGCTTTGCGGATGGTACACACTTGAAACTCGGTGAGAAATTGCCAAAGACTCCAGTACTTGTTGCTGGTTACTGTATGATGACTGAAATCATGAAATTGCCTTAAACAATTACTAAAAATAAACTGCAGAATATTACATTTTCTAATACACGCACAAATGGTATGTATTTTGTTAGCGCTGCACGAGCTTGCGGTGCCATCTGCTGGAAACACTTAATTTAGTTTGTTTGTTTACCAGGCTTCAAAGTGCATTAGACATTAACCTTTCATCACTACTAGATTTTTGTCCCTTACATCGATTTCGTTTAGCATGTAAACGCATTAACCTGCTTTCTGTCGACTTATTGAAATTGATATTTTAATGTAACGTGTTCTCACATGGTGATTTAAAATTTTAGTCCATGTATAGAAAAAAACTTTCATAAAACATCAGATTTATATTTAAATCAAGTTTGTTTTTTTAATTGCAAGGAAAAATGATCAGTGGTGAAAATTGTGTGTTACTCAATTCTGAAGTGTATTCTTTTTACAGAGAAAACATCCATTGAAATTAAAGCAGTACAATGAATGCATCTTGAAAAGAAAGAACTCAGAAGAACAGAGGTGTGATTAATGTCAGGAGTCATTTCGCTTATAATCCCACTTGTAACTTGTTCCACTACTGCGTATGGGTTTGTGTGGAGTTAAGCTATCGGTTCAATGTTTATTTACTTGCCTACTCTAGCACAGTCAGACTGTGAAACAATGTTAGAAAAGACAAGGGTACAGGGTTATAGGTTGTAAATGCAGCAGCGCTTATGTAGCAAGTGAACAGCTTTATTTAAATTCTAAAATATCCATGACAGCCCCAATACTTGGTCCATACCTGTTACGAACTGCTCCGAGACGAGGGTTGAGATCCAAATGCAGCTTTATTGTATGGGGCAATCCAGAGGCGTAATCCAATGTACAGACAAGGGTCAAAACACAGGTAGGCAGTCCAAACAAACCAACAAAGAAACAAACAAAACAGGCAGGGACTAGAAGCAAAAGAGTAATCCAGGGAACAGGGCAAGAAATCCAAATAAACCAAAAGACAAGAAACCAGGGAAAACGCTCGGAATTGCAGTGTAACACTTAAACAAGACTTTGCGGTGAGTGAATGAATGAACATGGTATAAATAGACTGAGATTAACAGGATGATGAGACACAGGTGAATGCAATCAGTGAATGAGGTACAGGTGAATGTGATCAGTGATAAGTGATGATGAGTCCGGGCAGTGAGTTATGGGAAATGTAGTTTGTGAGTGATAATAGTCTTATGTGGAGTGCCCTCTGGTGGCTCTCAAGGGCACTCCAGCTGGTGACCGTTACAATACCACACTGGTAAACATGCCATAGTTTGTCTATCAGCATTATCCACAATTATCATTCATTTCTGTATTATGTGTATATGATAGGTATGGATTACATTCTGCGTCATCTTGATGCCATGGAGGACACCCAGGAAAACGAATCGCAGCATGTTGTCTCTGACGAGGATGACTTATTTTCTTCCATTAAGACTGTTCCATCCACACGAGCATCTGAATTGGATGGATACTTGGCTTGTGCCTCAGAAGAGATGCAACTACTTCACTCATTTCCTTTGGTGAAAAAGCTAAGCCTTAAACTGAACACACCCTTGCCTGCCTCTGCAGCATGTGAGCGCCTTTTTAGTTGTGCTGGGCAGCTGTTTACACCTAAACGAGCAAGGCTGGACAGTACAAATTTTGAGAATCAGCTCATTGTAAAACTGAACAACAAATTCAAAATGTAAGCTCGTTGTTGACCCCTACATTAAAATCGCTGCAAGTCTGCGTTCATGTTGAGAGACTTTGTCAGTTATCGCATGCTATATTCACTATATTAATCTAATTTGTGCTACCGGCTCATCTTTTTACGTAAAATTGTTAATGTACACCGCTTTGCAACCTTTTACATTTAACTGCAGGTATGGCAGTACTGAACAACGTTTTTTTTTAATCCTGGACAAAAGAAATGTCGTAATATCCTATTGTACGTCTTTGTAACTCCTAGATGACCAGCAAGCTGATGATCATGCGCTAAACATAAAACATGCTGGCGATAAGGAGAAGGAACAACAACTTGATATACAACATCCCAATCTGAATCGTTAGTGTTAGGACACCACTTTCTCAACAAATAATTTTCAACAAAATAAGCAACTTTCTTGTCCTTAGCCAAATCAAGAGAGATAGCAGAATTAAAAGAAGTAACGAGAGACTTATCCTCTTTCTGTACTTTTTTCTCAGAGACCTGACCTGGATTCAACTGTGCAGCGGAACCAGCAGCAAACTTCATTGCGTCCATATCGAGCTGTCACAGCCTCACCTGAGTCTCAGCCTCAATTTCGAGCCTGCGTACCTCCAAACGCAGATTCAGCTCAGCCTGACGTGCTTGGGCTTTCTCCTGTGCCTCATATTGCAAACGGGTCAAGCGGACTTTTAGTCGCGCGCCGTCTCTGGAATCAACAGAACTTGGAGTGAATGGATCAAACGGTGGCAAGCCGGCCTTAGCATCGGCCATAACCTCCACCTCAGCATCAGCTCTACCGCTCCACTTATTCCACTTATTCTCATCATCCACAAGGCTGAGATGCTGAGTGGCTGAGTGCCACTGCAACATCGCCAACAACAAAGTTTCCGCTAGCCTCATCACCACCCACAGTATTTGACATAGGAAGAACACTGATCTCTCTCACGCTGTATCAGCCTACTCTTTATGTCACTCTTAAGAGCCTGTCTGCTCACAACTATCTGATAGTGGTCAGTTATCAGCAATAAATCTTGTTTCCTGCACAGATTAATCTGCTCTAAAGACGGACTGGCAATAAACTTCTGCAAGCTAAACATTTCCATAATGTATAACCAGCAAACGAGCACAATAATACCACTCCGCTTGAGAATGCCACCAAAATAACGTGACGTCAGTTGCCACCAGCACACACACAAATTATCACAACTATAAATTTATTTGGGATTTAACAATCCTGGACGAGCCCCCATTAAATGTTACAAACTCTTATGATCTAGGGTCAGAAGAGGTAACATTGAGGTCATGATCAAATTTGGTGTGATTGGGGTGGCAAGAGACAACACATAACGAAGTAATGCGAAAGAAAGATAATTTATTATACATAGGTGAAATAATGTAATTATACTAAAAGATGGATAACTAGTAATAATAATAATGGTGAATATAAGCAGGAAAAATAAGCTAAATATTTACAGATCAAAAAGATATCAGATAAATAAATAACCCAAGAGAAAAAGGGGACGCAATTAGTGAAGCCAAAGAAATGAAAAGAACAAAACAAAACTCATTCTAACTTGTAATTAAACCTCTTATCTAACTAATAAAAATAAATCAAAGAAAAGACATCAAATTTTCAGTGTCAAACGCCCTAACTTAATACCTCTGACTAACAAATACAAAACAGAGGGTGGCATTCACTTTCTTACCTGGGGTATATACTGTATACATCGAGGTACCTAGGTGTTGTTTTTATGTACAGTACCAGTCAAAAGTTTGGAAACATTACTATTTTTAATGTTTTTGAAAGAAGTCTCTTATGCTCATCAAGCCTGCAGTTAAAAAAAACAACAACAAAAAAAAACAACAGTAATATTATGAAATATTATTACAATTTAAAATAATAGTTTTCTTTTTTAATATACTTTAAAATGTAATTTATTTTTGTGATGCAAAGCTGAATTTTCATCATCAAGTACTCCAGTCTTTGGTGTCTTATGATCCTTCAGAAATCATTCTAATATGCTGATTTATGATCAATGTTGGAAACAGTTGAGCTGCTTAATATTTTTTTTACAACCTGAGATACTTTTTTCAGGATTATTTGATGAATAAAAAGTTAAAAAGAACTGTATTTATTTAGAATAGAAATATTTTGTAACAATATACACTACCGTTCAAAAGTTTGGGAACAATAACTTTTTTTTTTTTTTAAGAAATTAGTACTTTAATTCAACAAGGATGCATTAAATTGATAAAAGGTGATGGTAACGATTTATATTGTTAGAAATGTTTTTATTTTGAATAAATGCTGTTTTTATGAATAAATGCTGTTATGGTTTTACTCATCAATGAATCCTGAAAAAAGTATTCCAAAAAAACATATTAAACAGCACAACTGTTTCCATCATTGATAATAACTGAGTATCAAATCATCATATTAGAATGATTTCTGAAGGATCATAAGACACCAAAGACTGGAGTACTTGCTGATGAAAATTCAGCTTTGCATCACAAAAATAAATTACATTTTAAAATATATTAAAAAAGAGAACCATTATTTTAAATTGTAATAATATTTCATTAGGTTTTTTTTTTTTTTTTTTTTTTTTTTTTTACTGCAGGCTTGATGAGCATAAGAGACTTCTTTCAAAAACATTAAAAATAGTAATGTTTCCAAACTTTTGACTGGTACTGTAAGTCACGTGACATTTAACCTGTCCACCTTACTCTTGGTCGAACAACGCCATCAAAAGGAGAACATAAAGGGAAAAGTATCAAAACAAAATTCAAAATGAGATGGCAACTAAAAGCAACAGGGTTATGACCGTTACAGAAGAAACAGAAGAAAGTTGCTTCCTCACGTTCTTTTCAGCGTCCTTTTAACTGCTTGCGGGAAACTTGTTTGGCTGCGGGGGAGGTGATGTTACGCCATTGATGGAAACTGACAGACCTCCAAGCCAACAGCAGACCAGAGGTGGAGCGAGCCTAAGAAAATGTCAGAGAGAGAGAGAGACAAGAGAAAAACACAGCCACGCACAACCACAGGGACGTAACACATCTTACTCAAGTAAAAAAAGTGTTGTTACCAATGTCCCAAGTACATTTGTACTTACACATACCATTCCGTGGGTTATTACATGTGTAGTTACACAAATATTACAGCTGTAGATACTACATTATACCAATGTGTACTTACACTGTAGTTACATACTATGTACACATCTTACCAAGTTCCACTATATACACATATATATATATATATATATATATATATAGTAATGAAATATACAATGTAACAATATCAAATATAAAGGTTCTGTTTTGGGACTGGGCTAGATAAGTCTCAGGTGTGACTAAGTTTTGGAGTTTCTGGTTTACTTAAGGCTGAGAATCGGTACCAATACTGAAACCTATTCAGGCCCAGTGCAGAGCCAGTTATGGGTTAGTTATTGGCTCAGACTGGGGCCAGTTATGGCTCATTTGTGGCCATTGTCTTTAATCAAGATCTGAGCCCCTACAGGGCCGCCATTCTTTGTGACATGTGGGCCAAGTAAAAAAGGGGTTGTATGGACCGAGCTGGGCCAAATGTTTTTTTTTTTTTTTATATGTGGGACTTGGCTGCTTTTAATCTGTTTAAATGAGTGCTGTGAGTAAAGATAGAGGCACACTTTCTCTGTGTCTTTTAGCTTTTTTGCTCTGCTTGTGTTCAGATGATGAGTCTGTGCCACAAAACAAATTAACATTCCCCACCGCAGAAACACTTGCTTCAACACAGGATGAACAGAACTGACCTGAATGATCTCAATCAGAAAATGTATGGTATGCTAATTTAAAAGTATAGCCTAGATCTTGTTTTTAGTACGATCTAAGTTTATCAATTTTGTGGGGTCAGAAGGGAATGCTAAATCTAATCTAGCTAGTGTGAGGCTGAAGACAGGGAAAACCCCTGGAAACATAGACAACGAACCAGCATAGGACTGCAAACACAGGGAGAATAAATAGGAAGCAAACAAAAGAAGGTAACGAAAAAGGCAGGTGGGGCAAATTAGGTATCAGGTAACAATAATCAGGTAACAAGATGGGAGGGTCCAGACAATTGACAAGAGAGCACCTGGCACAAGGAATACAAGACAAGCCATGTGCTCACAACAAACCAGACTAAACACAAACAGATAAACCGGGAATGTCAGAGCTCTATCACCAAACCAGATAAACCAAACAGAGGTGACAGAACACTGACATTACCCTCCCTCAAAGGGGACGCCACTTGGTGTCCCCAATGAGAGACACCAAAACAAGACAGGAACATGACATACAACCGAACACTACAACAGACAGATCAAAACACAAAGACAAGGAGGGGAGGGAGGGAAGGGAGCCAAGACTAAACCAGTCCGAAAGTCCATATAGTCCTTTGCGGAGACCAGGGTGGGACGGGAGGGTTGCACCAGGGACGCACAGGCGGGTCTGGAC
This sequence comes from Scardinius erythrophthalmus, assembly GCF_964197995.2. Classification (NCBI taxonomy): domain Eukaryota; kingdom Metazoa; phylum Chordata; class Actinopteri; order Cypriniformes; family Leuciscidae; genus Scardinius; species Scardinius erythrophthalmus. The sequence goes on along the minus strand of NC_138232.1, from coordinate 22,468,879 downwards.
TCCTGGCTGAGAACAAGGACAGTGCCGAGGGGAGAGACCAGGGAAGCTCAGGCAGGTCTGGAGTCCTGGCTGAGAGCCAGGGTGGTCTACCATACACAAATGTTTGTGCATGTGCATTAACTAGATGTTTATTGGTGACAATCTCAAAACAAAATAACCCACATCCCTACAAAAATGTAACTGAAACAGAAGCAACCAAGATAAAATATATGGGTTTCTATATTAATGCATGCTAAACTGCTCAGCGGTTTAGTCACCTTTTTATTTATACCAGGTCCAAATGCATTTAAAAGAATTCAGTTCATCTTGGCAGGAATGTAACTTGTTTTTCGTGCACAAGAGATATGTTGTGGTCAAACATGTCATTTACTGTGAAAACCAGCAACAAAGCAGAAGACAAACAGGATGATGCTTCTGACCACAGACCCATGTGGAGCTATATATTACTGGTCAAACATCCTCAGTGTGGGCAAACAGAGAATGGACCTACTATTAATAAATACTGCTGGTGTACATCATATATATCCTTATTAAAGTTTTTTAGTTATTTACAAATGCCATACTTTTAAACTTTTACAATTAAATAATGTTGCGTTGCCTTTTACATTGCATTGCTTTTCCATGTTATTGTACTTTTATGAAAATCTGATATGTAAGCTTGTGTTAAACTGGCGTGATATTCTCCTGCACATTTATTGCATACAATTAATAAAAGATATTAAATGGAATCAACTGTAGCTGATTTTAATTAATTCATGTAATTTAAAATGCTAGGAATTCATTTAAATTGATTGAAAGTTTATTTTATATGTTAGGAGGTCTCTTAATGGAAGTAATACCTTTTTGGCTTTGCATGTAGCTGATATACAACAGTGTGATAATCTTAAGTATTTTAAGTCTACAGACATGACAATATTTTACTAAAACATTTAGCATTTACCTAAAAGGCATACATGTGTGCAAGTATGACAGAAAGTGAAAGGGAGAGAAAGAGAGTTGGAAATTTCTCTTTGTGCAGAGCAGAATTTTGTGCCATATTAGTGTTTTATAATGTCATTCAAAAAAATTCTTGAATGAATTAGTTGGTGTTGTACTGAAAAACATTTGAGGTATAATAAATCCACCTGAATTGATTTGAAAACATTTTGACAATTGTTTAATATGTTTTGTTGTATTGTTGCTTTTTTTTTTTTTTTTTACAATGTTAAGGTTTACAATATTGTGCACAACAACATATTAAGATACAAGAGATACTAAGTAAAATACATTCAAATGCAATCATGTTGGATGATGAGTTAACAAGATACTTTAGCTCTTTTAATACAATAAAACTGTACATTTTAAACTCTACAAACATTGTTAGTAAATACAAAAAACATGTGTGTTTTGATGCATTTTGAAAGGTTATAGAGAGGAAGAAAACATGACCACAACTGCAAATGAGGTTATTGGTTAAGGTGGAAACCCAAGTAGAAAAATGAACATCAGAAAGTAAAATACAAACACAAACAGGTGCAGTGCAGTGTTTAGCTTCAAATTTCCCATGAGGGAAAATTGCTTTTCTGATTAGCATTTTTATGAACGAAATATGAGTGAAATGTGAATTGTTACTTTAATGCCATCAGTCATTTCACCACTGGCCTATAGTGTTAGACTGAAACTAACAGACACTTCACAAAATGCTTTAGGCTCCTTTGCACATGCACAAGCTTAACCACAAGTGAGGTCTTTCACATTTCTCTCTTCAACTGCTGCATCTTTTTTTTTTAATTCTTAACACTTGAACTGTTTTTAATTCTCCCTGATCTACAGCATTTTAAATTGAATCACTTGATATTCACACTAAATGAAAAGAATGATGCCTCACATTCTAAACTGAAAGAAGGCTGCAGAAAAAATGATTACACACAAAAGGTACATAAGAATTCAAATATATAGCAATAAATCATTTGAAAGCTTTGCCAATCCAAACAGACAGTAAAACAACCTAAAGCCTTATCAATCACAAGTATTTATCGAATCTGCTTGGAAGATTGATAGTCCGGGTTGATGAATGTCTGTACAGAGGGCTGGGCGTTCGCATTGCTCCGTTTCATCTCTTCATAAACTGACTCTGAGGGTGGATTTGATGGTGTGTAATTCGTGTTCCCGCAACAGAACTTCTGAAAATGAAAAAAATAAAAAATAAATAAGTGACTAATTTTAAAATGTCAATTATGTGAAAAAAAAATAAAAATAATAAATTGTTATGTTCTTGACCAATATTCTTCAAGTATTTTGTCAGTTTTTAAACAGACTGTGAATAAACAATGTACAAGAAAAAACATGACCATTTAAAAACTGTTATACAGTAAATCTCAACCCTGTGGCCTCCCAACACTGCTCATTTTGAATGTCTCCTTTGTCTGACACAGCCATTTTAGGTCTTGGAGTGCCTAATAATAAACTAATGACCTGAATCAGGTATGTTTGATCAGGGAGACATTCAAAATGTGCAGTGCTGAAGGGGCTCCAGGGCTGAGAACCACTGATTTATAAGAAGAGCAAAAGGACATTTTACATGGAACACAGAGAGACACAGAACAACATGACACTTGCCCAACTTGTTTACAAGAATCGTATCGCTTGCATGACTGAAAGCGGCAAATACCACAAAAGATAATGAGTCACTGACCAATCACACAGAGCATTTAGCTTGTTCTGTGGTCCAATAACAACATGAGAAAACTGTCGCTGATTTTATTGAGCTCTGACTTCCGTTTCTCAAAGAAGATAAGAAGAAATAGGCCTACAGTTAAACAATAAAGACCAACATCAGTGGTTCTCAAACTGGAGGGCACAGAGATCTAAAGGAAGTAATATAAAGAAATATAAAGCAGACAATGAATCTACGTACAATTCACAAATACCAAAACAGCGAGCCTACACCAGATGCTAGTGGCGCGATGCGACAAAAACAAATAGAACCCATTATAACCAGTGACACTTCAGTGATGCTATCTTCTAGATGCGGTGCATCACAACAAGTCCCCAATGGTAAGCTGATCCCCCATTCTATTTCGGATGCAGCCTACTCCAGCGCTCTGACACAAAGGACAAATGGGGTTTCACTTTATTTTGATGGTCCCTTTAACACATTCTGTTGACTATATACTGTTGCACCTACATGCCTACTAACTCTCAAGTTACTTATAGTCAGTAGAATGCCTGTTGGGGGACCAACACAATAAAGAGTTAGCAGATATTAAGCAGACAGTCTACTAATACTCTGATGAGTGTTAGTTGACACCAGCGCAATGTTACTTATATTCAACAGGATGTTAAAAAAATTACCATCAAAATAAAATGTTACCTAAATGGGTTTGCAATATTCGCTTTATCCACGTCCAAGTGACAGCCTCTGTTGTGGCGCAGCCGTTGCGGTAAAAAGTCAAGAAAATTTGACGAGGCATATCGCCCTTATTAACAAGTACAACAGTGGGTAATGAAGAGAGACCACAGTGTTTCCTGCCTCAAAATGTTAGCTTCTGACAATATGAAGCTGAAAATAGTAGTACTGTATTAATTACAATATTTTAAATAAATGTATTGAATACATACAAAATGTGAAGAATGGTGGGTCCCCAGGCCCAGAGTTGAGAACCAATGGTGCATAGTGTAAAAAAGGACATTTAAAATCATCCCAGAGTTTAAAAATCGCAAAAAAAATTACACATTAGAAGATTTTCAACATCAAACCACAAAACGCATCAATGGAAAGTCACTTGACAGCATACCTCAGTAATGCACTTCAGATTATGTCGTAATTTTATGCTTACCTTCAGAATCATACAGCAGATAACACTGCTGAACAGTAGCATGACAGCACACACAATGAGGATGATCTCCAGAGGAAGAGCATCTTCTGGGCAGTCTTTTTCTTTTTAATTTTTTCAATGACAGAATAAATAAAAAAATCAGGGCCAAAGAAATATAGAATTATACTTTTTATACTCTATGCATTTTTCTATTCAATATCAATCAGAAAGTGATTGTACTTCTAAATCTCTCCATCAAAATGTTCCCATTCACACCATTTACATACTAAACACATGCGGTACATTCATATAATAAACTCATGTTTTAGAATACAATTATTCACATGCAATAAGATACACTTACCTATCCATAACCAAGTGAACTTGCTAACAGTATTTTTTTCTTCCAAATTAAATTCACACCAGTAAAGCCCAATGTCTTCAGCAGTTACATGTAAGAGGGTGACACTGAGGTTGGGAAGTTCTCCACTTACACGGACTTTGGATTCGTTCGCTGTTTTAAAGGTAAGATTGTTTCCTTTGTACAAGTAGAAGAGTGTCTGCTGTTTACTTTCTCCTTGTTTGTACATGTACACTCCATCTTGATGACTTTTATCAGTAGCGCACTCGATGGTGACATCATGCCCAGAAGATTTGATTACTGTTTGAAGAAAAGCAACTATTAAGACTTTTTTTCTGCAAACACTTAAATACACTAATTAATTTACAAAGCTATCTTGTGTGTGCTTGATATTTTCTTAAAGGGTAATTCTCGCCAAAATTGAACCTATGCTCTTTTTGTTAATCTACCCGAGTCAAACTTTTGTGTAAAAGCATAATTAGAATGGAAACGACACTTTTAAGATTGACAGTATTTTCGTTTTAGGTCAAAATGCCTTGAGTGCATGGGGCACTTATATGATAGCATCAAAATCGCTATTTTTAAAACACTAAGGAGGCTCGACTCAACATAAAACTGTACTCGAAGTATCACCAGGGGCTCTACACATGAACTTGAGCATTGACTACATTGTTTGTATACACAAAGTTTACTATAACTGTCACCACCCCACTATTAATAATATTTAATTTGTTAACATTAGTTCATGTATTAACTAACATAAACTAACCATGAGCAATATATTTGTTACTGTATTTTTAACGTTATACAGCTGCTCAATGTTTGTTCATGTTACTTCACAGTGCATTAACTAATGTTAACAAATACAAAAAAAATAATATATATATATATATATATATATATATATATATATATATACTTACACATATTCATACCTTGCACCACTGTGGCTGCCCATGACATGCTTCTTATACAAATACTGATCAATAGAAAACTGTATCTCACGACGTACATCTTCGCTGCTCTTTGTGACAATGACTGTTTCTGTTCGACAAAATCAGGTGGAAGTGGTCACGCACAGTGACTTTTTTTTTTTTTTTTTTTTTGTAAAGGAAGCTGAGGGGAAGCTTCTGCATAGTAAATATAGTGTTATCCTAGATCCTGAAAAATTGTATATTATATATAAAAATAAATATTATCAAATTGCCTAAACCTAAACAAGTCAATATTGATGACATACTGTATAAGCTTTTATTTTGGCAGAATACTGGTAAAAATGCTGTAAACTTGTAAAGTATAGCTCTCCACAGAAAAGTTAATAAAATAAAATATATTATTCATACATATGCTTACTCTAAAGCAGGGATTCTCAACTCTGGCCCTCGAGATCCACTTTCCTACAGAGTTTTGCTCCAACATTGACCAAAATCACCTGCCTGTAACATTATAGGCTATGTTTGAAATTGCCCCCTATACTATTCACTATTCCCTACATTACCCCTGTCACTGTCACTGTCATCTGTTAGTCACCATCTGCACTACATGTCCCATCATCCTCTCCGGCTCACACCTGCACTCACTCCACCATTACTCGCACATGTCAGCTATCATCATCGTCATCACTCACCGTGTTCAGCTGTTGTTCCCCTCTGTTCAGTGTTCATTGTCAGTTATTGTTTGTGTTATGTGCACACTGTATTGTATGTTGGCTAGTAATTGTGTTCAGAATAAATCCTCTTGTTATTTGTATCTTCATCGTCCTTTGAGAACCTAAACGTTACAGAATAACCGACCGTAAAACTAAATATGGGCATTACCCACACCCATCTAACTTCTACCGATCGTCTACTGACCTGTTTACAGGATGGCCGTCCGAGCGAGGAATACATGCAAGATTTCCTGGAGATTTCAAACCAGGTCAACTGGACAGATGACATCCTAGCGAAAGTGTTCAGGCTTGGACTGGACGATCCTCTGCACCAGCCAGCTTCAGCCGTAAGACCAGAATCATTCGCTCAATACCTGGATTGTGTGCTATTGTTGAGTGGATCAGCCTTCACTGTGGGTGAGGCTGAATATATAAACTTAATTGATTTTGAGTCAGTATGAGTATGGCACTGACCAATGCACTTTACTGAAATAATGTCTGAAACCACCACTCACTGTTAACTACGTACAATATTTGAATCAGAAATATGTTGCTGGTCATGTAATTCGTGCTGCTGCAACTTGCAAGCGACCCCAATATTGTGAGCCACAGTAAAGCCTATGACAGATTACTTTAGCATGATGTATTTCCCATTGATAAATACAGTGCAAATAGTTCCGTCTCTTTGGATAAAAGGGAAGTGGAAATAAAAATCAATAATAAGCTGAACTGTACCATGATTATGTCCATAACATTAGATGTCCGTAGATGACCTGCCCATAACTGTTACGTTAGAGTTAATGGATCACACAGTTTATACAGTATAAAAATCATTGTGTCTAAAGTTCCCATTAAACATGGAAATCCAACAACCTGTTGGATTACAAATTTATTAAATGTTTAATTTAGTTTGCAACAGTAAAAGTTGAGTATATTGAAGTTAGCATTTTAAGGTTAGGTTAGGATAATGGTATCAACAGTTTCTGCCAGACCTGTTTTCTCTATTATAATTCACCTTTTGTCGTTAATGGCTCGAGCCAGTAGCCCCAAGATGCACCTTTTGTCTTTAATGGCTCTTTGAGTCCCAGTATCACTCAGACTGATGGGATTAGCACATGAATGATTCGTCTATGCAATTTGCAATGCAATAGACTGTTATGCTGATTGAATTGGGATTGGCCAGACATTCAGTCTAGGGTTTTTTACCTTAACCTGTATACCTAATTTGCATGCTTTGTTCAACCTCAATGTAAATCCCTCCCCCTAAATGTCTATAAATTTGCAAGGCAACTGTCTTGAGTTAGTCTTGATGATGATGAACTACAGACTACTTGGAAGAATAAATCTCTTCTGCTTATAAGATCCATCTCAAGTCTCCTGTTTTTTGCTTCAATGAAGGAATAAGTTCCCAACAAACCCATGGGAATATATCCTTGTTTTCAACCACAATACAACGTCTGTCCAATGTTGGAGATTAATGTCGATCTGGTGATGGATTCTGACATCAACCTGATTTCATTTTCAACATTGGGTTTGGTCTTCTAAATGTGAATTTTGTCATTGTTTTGGTGCACACTATCTTATAGATAACAGTAAGACTAACATATTCATACTAAAAGCCAAAAAACTTTAAATAGGGCAGTATTTGAGAGAACAGCCATTTGGGTGTCCACCATTGTAGACATTGAGTGCACTTATTCAATCTCATATTGTTGGAACTGTGTTCTAGAAATAAATTTGATATTGATATAAGGGCAGGCAGGCAGGCATAGATTCAGAGGCATAACCCAGCTAACAATTTATGGTTCCCAGAACGCTTAGGTTTGGTTAGGTTTTGGTTCCCATGTAAAGTTTTCTTAACGTTCAGAGAACTTTAGTTTTTAGTTACATTGCAACATTTAGGTAACGTTCTCTTAACGTTGCAACCTTTAGGTAACATTCCCCTAACGTTATTTTTTACATTCCCATTACCTTTAAAAAACTTTAACAATTTTATTATTACTTAATTCAGTCTTGCTCATGCACAGACAGTTTAAATATATATTAGCAGGAATGAATGCGCAAACTTGATGGGATTTAAATATAATAATACTTTAGTGTACAATATAAAATTAACAATAAAAGGCTTAAAAATATAATACAAGAATCAGAATCAATTTTATACAGTTTTAGTATACAACTATACAAATAAGACATCAATACAAGTACAAATGGAGTGGGATGAAGAGTGCAAAGTAATAGTGCAAATGTAGTGTGCAAGATGCATATTGGAATGATAAAGTATGTAATGTTTAGGTGAATGGCCAAATTGTCAAAAATACAATTGCTTTAACAAAAAAATACAAAAAATAAAAATAAAAAACAGAGCTCCATGGTTTTGAAGGCTCAGTCCTCAGTCCTCAGCTGGCCTAAAAAGAAATAAAAATAAAAATAAATATATTCTTACTATGCTGTTTTACTTAGATTTCATAAGACCAATAATTTTTGAGTGAATCTAAATCAAGTGACTAAACCTTTTATGCTACGTCAAAAATTTAAATGGACCAGCTTGTTTAAATAAACAATTCAAAACAACCAAAAACAACCAAACAGGAACGTTGTGTGGAGGTACAGTGCAACCACAGGAGAATGTTTTAGTTGGTAGGTTCCCTTAACGTTTAGGAAACGTTATAACCCTGAGGAAATGTTCCCTAAACGTTCGTTTTTGGTTTGGTTCGAACTAACCTTTAGAGTTCCCTAAACGTTCTGTGTTAGTGGGGGATGTACTGTAAGTATTACACACAACAATGCAACAAAAATAAAACAATGCATTGTCATTTACTTTTGAAACTTAAGTACTTTTAAAAACAAGTACTTCTGTACTTTTATGTAAAAATCGGTCTTTACAACTTTTACTTGTAACGGAGTAATATTTGACCAGTAGTGTCTGTACTTTCATACAAGTAAGGAAGTTGTGTACTTTGTCCACCTCTGAAAACATCTGTTCATAATCTGTGATTACACAATTCCAATACGAATAGCACCAGGAGGCATCTGGAATAACTCTGCACTGATCAATCTGCATTTTTAAGCCAGCTAATTTTACAGTAGGCTCATATTCAGAATGTCCTTCTCGTATAACGCCAACGACCGCACAAATGGGCTTCCTTTGTGAAATATAGCAGACCATCATTTTAAATAATAGTTTAAAAAAAGGTGGTCTGCTATTTTTCACAAAGGAAACTTGGTCAGTCGGATGTATGGATGTTTAAATGTGTTAGGCCTATATAAATTTAGGAACATAACAAGCATTACAAACTACAGTAGCCTAAACAGACCTGGAACCTTTGAAAAGATATGTGCTCGTCTTCACAAAAAATACATGCAGGGTTTTTAAACATCTTGTGTGGAGAATTTTTTATTTTTTTTATTCTGGGCAGAATGACAAGCAATGGCACGAAAGCAGGATAACTTGTAGGCTGTAACCTACTTGAAAGGAAAACAAGGGTAAAAGCAGAGTAAAAACAGAGTTTGTGTTGTTGAATCATATATTTTTCTAGTAGGCTACATCTTAAAAAATAGAGCTCATGACATAAAAGTTTCAGATGGACAAACATTAAAATGCAAAAAACAGTGTGAATATCAATATCTTAAAATAAACTAGAGGGTGGATACACAGATATGGCCCATTTATGAATGAAATCCATGCATTTATTTGTCATTTAAACCAGAGATGGGCGACTTCGTTCCTGGAGGGCCACTGTCCTGCAGAGTTTAGCTTGAACCCTAATCAAACACACATGAACAAGCTAATCAAGGTCCTCAGGATTACTAGAAAATTACAGGTAGGTGAGTTTTTTTTTTTTTTTTTTTTTTTTTTTTTTTTTAAAGGGTTGGAGCTAAACTCTGTAGGACAGTGGCCCTCCAGGACCGAAGTTGCCCATCCCTCATTTAAACTGATGCAAACAGGGAAAGAGTAGAAAACACTTATTATCCTGTTGCCCCCTCTAGTGGACAGCATTAAGTAGTACGGCTTTCATTGCTCATATAGCCTAACGCAAGTCAATGGATTTTTTGGGAAAGTAAGTCTGACCAGTTAGAAAAGATATAAGCGAGTCAGACCAGTCTTAAGGTCTGAGCTGAGTTTGGTGAAGCATTAAAGTTCTAGGCGGATTCAATTTCTCATAATAATAATATTTAAATATATGCTGGCTTTCTTAAGCCAACATAATAAAGAAAACTCAGAGAAACATCGACCAATTCAGTATGTAATAAAATTGTATTAGTCTTATAATAAAACTAATAACATTTTAAAGGTATGCCGTGCTCTTCAACCGACATGATTTTAATTAATCCCAAACATGGTAAAAGTGTCAGTATTAATGTACGTTCACTGATTCTAGCTTCTCTCTTTTCTGTCTCTTTCTTTTCATGTGAACTGATTAGGCTACACATGCTTGCATTAATAAATATAAATTTTGTTTTTATTAAATTTTCTTAATTATTTATAGCCTACATATGTCACACACGCCTACCTGCCTTTTGATGTAAATAAAAGACGAGAGTCGTAGCCTAAATGTTACGGACATATTATCATGGTAACATGATTTTTATTTCCACTTCCCTTTTATCCAAAGAGACAGAACTATTTGCACTGTATTTATCAATGGGGAATGCATCATGCTAAAGTAATCTGTCATACTGTGGCTCATATTAACGTAGGCAGGTTTTTTCGAAAACTTTTTCGTAAATTTGTTTAAACTGTCTTCATATACCAATACATAATTAAAATGTAAGTACTCTGTAAAAGAGAGTATACAAATCGAGTGTCTGTAGTCCTCTCAGGGCTGCAATAAACACAGCTACATTCAGTCCCACCCCCTCCCTTCTGGGATCCTTCCAAAGCCACGCCCCCAACACACATGAACACGTGATGCCGACCGCTCAGTGCTGTAACAAAATTCAAATTCAAGGAAGGACCCAGTAAACACAGAACGTTCCCCTAACGTTCCCATATGGTTCCCAATTGGTTATTTTTTTGGGAACCAAATAAGAACGTTCTAGGAACGTTCTCTGTAGGTTTTATTTTTATAACCTAAAGAGAACGTTCTGGGAACGTTCCCTGCAGGTTGTTATTTTATAACCTAAAGAGAACCTTCCCAGAACGTTCTCTGCAGGTTATTTTTAGGTTTTATATTTACAACCTAAAGAGAACGTTCTGGGAACGTTCCCTGCATGTTGTTATTTTATAACCTAAAGAGAACCTTCCCAGAACGTTCCCTGCAGGTTATTTTTAGGTTTTATTTTTACAACCTAAAGAGAACGTTCTGGGAACGTTCCCTGCAGTTTGTTATTTTATAACCTAAAGAGAACCTTCCCAGAACGTTCCCTGCAGGTTATTTTTAGGTTTTATTTTTACAACCTAAAGAGAACGTTCTGGGAACGTTCCCTGCAGGTTGTTATTTTATAACCTAAAGAGAACCTTCCCAGAACGTTCCCTGCAGGTTATTTTTAGGTTTTATTTTTACAACCTAAAGAGAACGTTCTGGGAACGTTCCCTGCAGGTTATTATTTTAATATCATACATTTGCAATACCTACATGATATGGCATAAATCCAGCAAAAAGCGCTCCCTAGTGGTTTATATCTCGTAGAAAACACTTGTGCTGAATATTATTACACCTATTTCTAAACATTTTGTTGACAATTACTACATTAAATATGCCTATAATGCACAGTAGTTTAACACCAAAACAACAGCACTTAAATAGCCTATTAATAACTGCATATTAATATTCACATACTGTATATGTGAAGCACTGTTAAATATATTGAAATACATTTTGTATATTTGAAATACATTTAAAAAAGACTTAGTTAGAACATATAAGCTTATCAATTGTCCCTTGTTACTGTAAATTTGTGTATGAGAAAATATGTTTGAAATTATATCATGTAGTTTTTGCTATTTTGTTTCTACACCACGTTTACCATTTCTAAAGGTAGAACTGAAGAGGACATGGTCGCGCTTGCAGAGCTGTGGGCGTGTTTATTTATAAATGAAAAAAAAAAAGTCATGTGCTGTAGCAGCAAAGAGCAAAGTCCAAAGTCCAATCCTCGCACTTCCCGCACTCTCACTATCAGCCCACAGATCTCCGCATCCATGAATGAGGTTTCCCCGTCCCTTATGTGCCATCTCTTCAATTCAATTCAGTTGAAATTTATTTGAATATCGCTTTTCACGATACACATTGTTTCAAAGCAGCTTTACATAAAGTGCATTTCATAAATGTACATAGAAAAATAAAGTTAATTAATCATGTATTAATTTAGGGCATAACATCGCTGGCGTCGAGTTGTCTCTTCACGGGTGTTGGGGCATCTGAAGTCTCCATGAGAGGCTACAAAGCTGACGAACTAGCGTCCCGAGATAACAACAGAAAAGCAGATGGGAAATAATTAGCATAGCTGCTGTTCATAATATTAATGCATTTGATCCGATTTAACTGTAGTATAAAAGGTAATCATTATGTGAATGCTTGGCTAAAGAGATGCGTCTTAAATCTAGTTTTAAACTGGGACAGCGAGTCTGAACCTCGAACAATATCAGGAAGACTATTCCAGAGTTTAGGAGCTAAATGTGAAAACGCCCTCCCTCCTTTAGTGGACTTAGATATCCTAGGAATGACCAGAAGCCTCGAATTTAGTGATCATAAAGAGCGCGATGGATTGTAGGGTGATAGAAGATCCGTTACATACACTGGAGCTAAACCATTTAGGGCTTTATAGGTCAGTAGCAATACTTTGTAATTGATACGGAACTTAATAGGTAACCAGTGTAGAGATGATAGAATTGGTGTTATATGATCATATTTTCTTGACCTAGTAAGAACTCTAGCAGCTGCATTTTGGACTAACTGTAGCTTGTTTATTGAGGATGCAGGACAACCAGCTAATAAAGCATTACAGTAATCTAGTCTTGGGGTCATGAATGCATGAACTAACTTTTCTGCATCAGAAACAGATAGCATGTTACGTAGCTTAGCAATGTTTCTAAGGTGGAAAAAGGCTGTTCTTGTAACATATGAAATATGATTTTCGAAAGACAAGTTGCGGTTTAATATAACACCCAGGTCTTTTACTGTAGTGGATAAAGTAACAGGACATCCTTCTAAATTAAAGTTGTTTTGAAAGAGGTTTTGTGGGTACCTCCGTTTTATCTGAATTTAATAGCAGAAAATTACACGTCATCCAGTATTTTATATCTTTAACACCACTGTCAATTTAGATAATTTAGCGTTTTCATCTGGTCGTGATGAAATATATAATTGAGTGTCATCAGGTGTTTGGTGTTTTAAGCCCCCAACGGCGCCTTCCAGGCAGCGAGGGGATGGGTAGGTTTAAGGTTGAGGGTAGGGTTAGCTGCCTCTAGGGAGCCATTGGGGGTTTAAAACACCATTGAGCGTGTCATCAGCATAACAGTGGAAATTAATTCCATGTTTTCTTATAATATTAAAGGCACTAATAATATTAGTGGCAGCATATATATTGAGAATAGCAGAGGGCCTAACACAGATCCTTGCGGCACTCCATAGTTTACTGACGTTATCTTAGATTTTTTTTTTTTTTTTCATTTAAACAAAGTGGTAGCGGTCTGTCCCTGAACACCAGTGTAATTTTGTAGTCGATCTAGGAGTATTTTATGATCTATGGTGTCGAAAGCAGCGCTGAGATCGAGTAAAACGTACTCGGTTACCTAATGTAACCTCGGTTCTCTCTAGAAGAGGGAACGAGTATTGCATAAGTTGCTTACGCATCGGGAAAGTCTTCTTTCTTCGAGATCTGAAGCCAAAAATTATCCGTAATTTTGTATTCATTGTCAACACAGTGCGGCAGCCGGCAGACCATGGCAGGCTGTATGAGCGTGCTCATTTGCTGCTCAGCGGCAACTGCTTAAGCCTACCAGTGAGCCCTGAGTGACGTCACATCCAATGAGGGCGCTTCGCGCCCTCCACACCCCTCTAACCGTCAAGATGGGTGTGGCCAGTGTGTATATAAGCAGGGCTCACAGGCTGAAATTCTGGTTTTCGTAGTCTGAAGCGCAAAAGCTCGTGGCGCGTCACGGCAGGTTACGCAATACTCGTTCCCTCTTCTAGAGAGAACCGAGGTTACATTAGGTAACCGAGTACGTTCTCTTACGAGAGGTTCTCTCGTATTGCGTAAGTTGCTTACGCATCGGGAACCCCTTGTCAACGCCGTGTGCGCCGAGCATCCAGCACATGAATCCCAGGGAGACCGGGGAAAACATAACGCTGAAAACAGGTGGCCGGTCGGAGAAATGGGCCAACACATGAACAAAGCACTTCACTTCGTAGATAGATAGAGTGGCACAGCCGGTCTATACATATCAATGTAAATAGTGCGGCGCGGGCCCACACAGTACATAAGCACATATTAGGGAAAGAAATAGAGCGGTTTCACAGTCTATTTGTGGGGAGAATAATCCCAGCGCGACAGAGTGTAGGGCGGGCGGCCAGCGGCGCGGGCCAGCACCAGTACACAAGTGCGTAACGGGGAATAAAGGAACAGAGTGGCACAGCCGGTCTGAGCACAAAATACTCCTTCCCTTGGTGCCATACCAGAAATATCACCAGTATGTGAACGTAGTCTGCGCATAATCGACTGGGCAGAGCATACATGCCACTTATACTGATAATAGTTTAGCCTGCAAGGCAGGAACTTCCAGGTTATAAAACCTCACGAATGTCGATGGGGAGGCCCAGCCCGCTGCCATACAAATATCGTGAATAGAAATTCCGCTGGACCAGGCCCACGAAGAGGCCATGCCTCTAGTGGAGTGGGCTCTGATACCCAAAGGGCACTGCAGGTTTTTGGAGGCGTAAGCTGCTGCAATCGCGTCCACTATCCACGTAGACAGGCTCTGTTTCGAGGCGGCGAGACCCTTGGTGCGTCCGCCAAAAGAAACGAAGAGCTGCTCGGAACGCCTGAAAGCGGCGGAGCGCGTGATGTAAACTCTCAGCGCTCTAACAGGGCATAGGAGGTTATCACTGTCCCCGTTATCGGATGCTGGCAGAGCCGAAAGGGAGATGATTTGTGCCCTAAAGGGGGTTCCAATCGCTTTGGGGATGTAACCGTGTCTCGGTCTGAGAATGACTTTTGAGTCATTTGGTCCGAACTCAAGACATGCAGGGCTAACAGATAGCACGTGCAGATCCCCCACGCGTTTTACTGAAGACAGAGCTATCAGAAAAACGTTTGGATCCACGGATTCAAGCGGTTCAAAGGGAAAAGCCTTCAGGGCCTCCAGGACCAAGGACAGATCCCAGATAGGAACCGAGGGGGGCCGCGGGGGATTCATCCGTCTGGCTCCTCTGAGGAAACGGATAGTAAGCTCGTTCCTTCCTATTGCCCGGCTGCGCGTCGTCTCAGCGAACGCTGCAATAGCCGCCACATACACTTTGAGCGTGGAAGGGGACCTGCCCTTATCCAACAGCTCCTGTAGGAAGGAGAGCACTCGCGGGACCCCACATGTATGTGGATCGAAGCTCTTAGTAGCGCACCATTTAGAAAACACAGATCATTTAGACGCATAGAGCCGTCTCGTGGAGGGAGCTCTAGACTGTGTGATCGTGTTCACAACCCCTTCTGGCAGGTCAACGGGTATCCGTTGATTATCCATGCATGCAGAGACCATTGCTCCGGATGGGGATGCCAGATCGATCCACCGGCTTGAGAGAGGAGATCCTTTCTCACCGGGATCGGCCATGGGGGTGAGTGCGACAGCCTCACTAGCTCTGGGTACCAGACTTGGTTCTCCCAACCCGGGGCTATGAGAAGCACTGGGTGGTGCGTTTCCCTGATCCTCTCTATGACCTGTGGTAACAGGGAGATCGGAGGGAAAGCGTACAGCGGGAGGCTGGGCCAGGTTTGGGACAGTGCGTCCTCGCTTTTCGAGAAAAATATCGGGCAGTGAGCATTGTCTTTCGACGCAGAGAGGTCGACCTCCGCTCTGCCGAATAGGCGCCAGAGGAACTGGACTGTCTGAGGGTGCAGGGACCATTCTCCCGGGATAATAATATCTCTGGACAGTCTGTCTGGGCCGACATTCAAATGTTGAAATGTCGCTTGAGCGCGTTCTCGACCGCTATCATCTCCAAACAATTTATGTGGAGGCGTTTCTGTTGGTCTGACCACAGGCCAAAGACCGGTTTGCCCTCGAAAAGAGCGCCCCAACCTGAGGTGGAAGCGTCCGTCGAGATAACTTTGCGGTGTGAGACGGCTCCCATTGTCACTCCCCGCTGGTACCAGTCGGCCGCTAACCAGGGCTTCAGTGCTGAAACGCAGCTCTGAGTCACTCTGATTCGAATGCCGCCGGAAGCCCAGGCTCTGTGAGGCACTCGGGCGTTCAACCAGCGTTGCAGCGGGCGCATATGCAATAGACCCAGCTGAAGCACTGCTACAGCTGAAGCCATACAACCCAGCATCCTCTGAAATGTCTTGAGAGGTGCGGTGCTGCCTGGTTGGAAGGACGCAGCCAGGCGTTGAACGCAGCGAGCGCGCCGTGGCGATAGGCGGGCCGTCATTGCCACAGTGTCCAGATCCAAACCCAGGAAAGAGGTTGATTGACTGGGCACTAATGAGCTCTTGGTCCAGTTGACCGTGAGCCCCAGGCTTTTTCAGGTGGCTGAGAAGCACTGTTCTGTGGGCGATGAGTTCGGCCTCTGACTGTGCTAGAATCAGCCAATCGTCCGGATAGTTCAAAATTCGCATCCCCTGACCTCTCAGGGGAGCGAGAGCCATGTCCATGCACTTCGTGAATGTACGGGGTGCCAAAGACAGGCCGAACGGCAGGACGGTGTATTGATATACCTGACCATCGAAGGCAAATCTCAAGAATGGCCTGTGACGGGGTATTATCTGGATCTGAAAGTATGCGTCCTTTAAATCGAGAGAGATAAACCAGTCCCCCGGGCGAATTTGCGCGAGGATCTGCCTGGTTGTGAGCATTTTGAACGGTCTTCTCATAAGAGCTTTGTTCAAATATCTCAGATCCAAATTCGGTCTGAGAGCTCCGTTCTTCTTGGGAATGAGGAAATATTGGCTGTAAAAGCCCGACTCGCTCATAGAAGGGGGTACTGGTTCTATAGCCCATTTGCACAGAAGTGTGGCTATTTCTGCTCGAAGTAGATGTGCTACTTCCCCATTCACTCTCGTCTCGGTACACGCCCGAAAGCGCAGGGGGGCGGCGAGTGAACTGTAGAGTATAGCCTAGTTTTACTGTGCTTAGCACCCATTCTGATGCACCTGGAAGATCTTCCCACGCTCTTGCGTGTGCAGCCAGGGGCAGAATGGCCTCCAGGCTCTGATAAGCCTTTTTCACACGCAACCGGAAACTACTTCACGCCGGGTAAACGGATTTCCGCCAGAGGTGAAACTACGGTGTTTTCATATAGAGTGAACTTTGAGCGTTATTTCACAACTTCTCTCTCGACACTGCCACGACTCAAATTTGAGGATGTTGACAGAATTGTTGGACGGCACTCAACAGTTAAAGAAGCAAGGCTGAGCAAGGCCTATAAATTCTTTGTTGAGGATTTTATTCACAATTATCAAGGTAAGTTGACAACTATCTGGCGCTAGCACTTGCAACATTATGAATGCTAATTGCTAACCATTTTTATGTGTTCAGTTTCTAATGTCGTTGATCGCAAGGTGGTAGTGAGAGCTAGGTGTTATCGGTCTATGAGGAAAAATTAGGAGCCCCACACACTTGAGGTTATATGTAATATGCCTGTTGGCTTATATGAGTTAGTTCAGATCGTTCTGATATCAAGTTACTGCGGTTGCAGATTTTTATTTCCCTTTATTTTAGTTTCACCTGTCTTAAGGTTTTCCTTGTTGGTTTTTAGTTATGTCTCTTTCATTGCTTCTGCAGTTGCAGACTACAGCTGTATTTCTTGCTTTTGCTGCTGTTTGCAGCTTTCAATTAACAGCACTTAAAGGGATAGTTCACTTCAAAATGAAAATTCTGTCATCATATACTCACCCTACAGTTGTCTCAAACCTGTATGAATTTCTTTCTTCTGCTGAACAGAAAGGAAGATATTTTGAAGAATTTCAGTAACCAAACCGTTTACTGGTCCCATTGACTTCCATAGTATTTTTTCGTTCCTACTATGGAAGTCAATGGGATTCAAGACATAATTGAAATGTGATGATATCAAGACAGGAGCCTTAGTGGGTGCTGACAAATATGGTAACAAATATTATGAGGACAACATAAACTTTTTCGGTATTAATTTACATTTTGAAGTGAACTATCCCTTTAATGTAGCTCACAGCATAAAATTACAATTCAGTAGCTAAACTATTTGTCTTCTCAAACAGGTGTCATTGGAGACAGAAGAGATTGTTTGTATTTCTGCCTATATGTGCAGCTGTGCAGCTGGTAAAGGGTTGTGCAACCATCTGACAGCACTTGTGTATCAGACGGCCCACTATGTGCAGCTGAATTTACAGTCTGTCCCACCACCACTGGCCTGCACGAGTGAGCCACAGAGATGGCATCGTCCAAGAACACAGGCATGTTTTTTTTTTTTTGTTTTTTTTTCTGCAATTTGTAAGAACACTATAGTATCAACTCAAACAAACAAGTAGCCTAAGTACATGTTAACATCAAAGCATTATGGACTAATAATGCACAAGAGTGCAGATTAAGTAACAAAGGTATAAATTAACATCACCCAAGATTAATACAATTAATACAATTAATACATGGAATGCGCATGCGTCGCGTCTGAACGCGTTGTTGTCTTTGGAGCTCCATCGATTGATTTATAATTCTTGATTTCTCTTTAAACTCACTTACAACGAACATTTTCTACTTTTTCCTCACCTCATAGTTACAACGCGGACTGTTGAGCAGACGCGTCTCAAGCCTAGTGATCCAACGCTGGATACTCTTATAGGTTACGTCCGTGGATCACGGCTGAACGCGTCTTCTCTGCATTCATTTACAAACAAACATCTTTTTTTTCGCCTATCGTGCGTCTACTCTACACCCGTACCACTAAAAAGACGGATTATTTCCAAGACTTAAGCCATAAATTAGTATTAATATTGATAGCATCACTGGTAGCGTCGTTGCTAACTTAACGTACTGTCCATCTGTTAAAATGGCAAATATATCAGATGTAAGTAGCCTACCTTTTGGTGCAGGTGAGGACACATTTGAGCTGCACGCTGTGCAGTCTGAGCTGGAAGCTGTTGAGAAACAGATCCACAACCTTTTAGTGAGACAAGCCGAGCTGATAGACCGGCGTTTGGCTCTTGAAACATCACGCGCCGATGCACACAAATCAGAGATTAACGTTACTAACCCGCTGACTCCGACCTCGTCTACTCCGTGCGTTTCTCAACATCGGTCCCGAGCGTCGAGGTCGCGATCAGCCATGGTCTCGTTCACTCCGGCTCCAACATGCCACTACGAAGCCTGGATAGTTCCGCAGCGGAAGTCGCGAGACAGGTCTAGACCAAGAAAACTCTCTCCGACCCTCCCGGTTTTCAAGATATCCACACAAAACCGCTTCTCCCCTCTTCGCGAAACAGAACGCGATGCTGTGATCATCGGCGATTCCATCGTTCGACACGTACACCCTACGTTAAATAAAAGTAAGGTGCATAGTCACTGCTTTCCTGGTGCTCGTGTCTCTGAAATCGCCGCTCGCGTTCCCGAGATTCTGATCGAGCGCGCCGGAACTGTTGTCCTGCACGCAGGGGTGAACGACATCAGGCTGCGCCAGACGGAAGTTCTGAAAAAAGACTTCAGGAATCTGATCGATACGGTGCGCAGCACATCGCCTGATATAACGATCATTGTGTCAGGACTGCTTCCCACGTACCGACTAGGTCATGAAATGTTTAGTAGATTATTCGCGCTAAATGAATGGTTAATGTCATGGTGCACTGAGCAGAAACTGCTCTTTGTAAATAATTGGAATCTGTTTTGGGAGCGTCCTAGGCTTTACCGTGCTGATGGCTTACACCCAAGCAGATTCGGATCGGATCTTCTGTCAGATAACATCTCCAAAACGTTAAATACCTTTTGACTAGTAACCAAAAGTCCAAATCATAGTCTCTGCTGCACCAATTTAACTGATATAAATAGTGTTGAACATTGCATAAAATCTGTGTCTATTCCTCGTTTAGTGAGATCAAATAATAAATCTACTGCAGGATCTAGAAAAAATCTAATTGTTATTAAAACAGAAAATGTTGCTATTAGTAATCAAAAACAATTTCTAAAGCTAGGTCTTCTAAACATTAGATCACTCACACCTAAGGCAGTTATTGTAAATGAAATGGTCACAGATAATAGCTTCGATGTACTTTGCCTTACTGAAACCTGGCTTAAACCAAATGATTATTTCGGTCTAAATGAGTCTACTCCATCAGGATACTCCTATAAGCACGAACCCCGTCTGATTGGTCGTGGCGGCGGTGTTGCAACAATCTATAGAGATATTCTCAATGTTACTCAGAAAACGGGCTATAAGTTTATTTCGTTTGAAGTACTTGTACTAAATGTTACGCTCTTGGATGTTAGAAAAACATCCCTATTATCTCTAGCCTTGGCTACCGTATATAGACCGCCTGGGCCTTACGCTGATTTCCTAAAAGAGTTTGCAGATTTTCTCTCAGACCTATTAGTTAATTTCGATAAAGCATTAATTGTTGGAGACTTTAATATCCACGTAGATAATTCAAATGATGCGCTAGGGGCTGCGTTTACAGATTTATTAAATTCCTTTGGGATTAAGCAAAACGTTACCGGACCAACTCATCGTTTTAATCATACACTCGATTTAATTATATCACATGGAACCGATCCAACCGATATAGATATCATTCCACAAAGTGAAGATGTCACTGACCATTACATGGTAACTTGCATATTACGTACCCCTGTAATATATCATGCTGCGCCGCGTTATCGATTAGGCAGAACAATCCTTCCATCCACCATAGATCATTTTTCAAATAGCTTATCTGATTTGTCTCAGCTGCTCAGTGAACCCAAACAAACAGATGAACTTGAGGAATTAACTAGCACTATGAGCACCATTCTCTCTGGTACATTGGATATTGTTGCACCCATTAGACTAAAAAAGGTCTGAGAGAAAAGTAAAGCACCATGGTACAACAATACTACGCATGTTCTAAAGAGAGAAACCCGTAATTTAGAGCGTAAATGGAAAAAAACTAACTTAGAGGTCTTTAGAATCGCATGGAAAGACAGTATGTCACGTTATAAAAAGGCCCTAAAAGAGGCCAGGGTTGAGCACCTCCGCAATCTAATAGAAAACAACCATAACAATCCTAGGTTCTTATTTAACACCGTGGCTAGACTAACAAATAAACATATGTCTCCTGAACAAAATATTCTGTTACAGTTTAGTAGTAATGATTTCATGAAGTTCTTCACTGAGAAAATAGAAAACATCAGAACCACAATTGTAAACGTTCAATCCTCAGTCGCGCCTTATAATTTGGCCTCTATCACCCCGCAAGAACAATTACAGTGCTTTACAACTATAGAACAAAAAGAGTTAAATAAACTTATCATTTCATCTAAAACAACAACATGTTTATTAGATCCTATACCAACTAAACTATTGAAGGAAGTGTTGCCTGTGGTGGAGGAGCCTCTCCTCAATGTTGTTAACTCATCTTTATCATTAGGTTATGTTCCAAGAACATTTAAACTGGCAGTTATAAAACCTCTCATTAAGAAACCACAATTAGATCCACATAATCTAGCAAATTATAGACCCATTTCAAATCTACCTTTTATGTCTAAAATACTAGAAAAAGTTGTGTCCTCTCAACTGGGCTCTTTCTTGCAAGAAAATGACATCTATGAAAAGTTTCAGTCTGGGTTCAGGCCGCATCATAGCACTGAAACTGCGCTCGTTAAAATCACAAATGATTTACTTTTAGCTTCTGACCAAGGCTGTATTTCAATACTAGTTTTACTTGATCTTAGTGCTGCGTTCGATACTATAGATCATACAATACTCTTAGATCGACTACAAAATTATACTGGTGTTCAAGGACAAGCATTAAGCTGGTTTAGATCGTATTTATCTGACCGCTACCATTTTGTTTATTTAAATGGAGAAAAATCGATCATAACTCCAGTAAACTATGGAGTGCCGCAGGGATCTGTCTTAGGCCCTCTATTATTCTCAATATATATGCTGCCACCTGGAAATATTATAAGGAAACATGGAATTAGTTTCCATTGTTATGCTGATGACACTCAAATATATATTTCATCACAGCCGGATGAAAACGCTAAATTATCCAAATTGACAGAGTGTGTTAAAGATATAAAAGATTGGATGACGCACAATTTCCTTTTATTGAATCCAGACAAGACAGAGGTAATACTTATCGGTTCAAAAAACCACCCACAAAACCTCTCACAATACAACTTTAACATAGTAGGATGTCCTGTTACTTCATCCTCTACAGTAAAAGACCTGGGTGTTATACTAGACTGCAACCTGTCTTTTGAAAATCATATTTCATATGTTACAAAAACGGCCTTTTTCCACCTTAGAAACATTGCTAAGCTACGTAATATTCTATCTGTTTCTGATGCAGAAAAGTTAGTTCATGCATTCATGACCTCGAGACTAGATTACTGTAATGCTTTATTAGCTGGTTGTCCTACATCCTCAATAAACAAGCTACAGTTAGTTCAAAATGCCGCCGCTAGAGTTCTAACTAGATCAAGAAAATATGATCATATAACACCAATTTTATCATCACTACATTGGTTACCTATAAAGTCACGTATTAATTACAAGGTATTGCTACTGACTTATAAAGCCCTAAACGGCTTAGCTCCAGTCTATTTAACCGATCTTCTATCGCCCTATAATCCATCGCGCTCTTTAAGATCACTAAATTCGAGGCTTTTGGTCATACCTAGGATATCCAGATCCACCAAAGGAGGGAGAGCATTTTCACATTTAGCTCCAAAACTCTGGAATAGTCTTCCGGATACTGTTCGTTGCTCTGACTCGCTCTCCCAGTTTAAAACTAGATTAAAGACGCATCTCTTCAGCCAGGCATTTAAATAATACTTTTAATCTTACAGTTAAATCCGGTCTTTAGTTCATAAACGCCAGAGGAGAACTGGCCCCCGACTGAGCCCGGGTTCTCCCAAGGTTTTTTTTTCCTCCATTAGGTCACCTGATGGAGTTTTTCGGTTCCTTGCCACTGTTGCCTTTGGCTTGCTCAGTTGGGGATATTTGGGGATATTTAATTGAATTAATCAATCAACGATACCATTGATCAGCATTACCAAACGTGGACGTTCCACTAGAAACAAACATTGATGTATTGTTTTAATTTATTACAGTGAAGCTGCTTTGATACAACCTATGTTGTGAAAAGCGCTATATAAATAAACTTGACTTGACTTGACAATCTGTTTACTGTTATTACTCATTATTATTTCATATTGACTAAATGCATAATCTAATGTCAATGTATATAACCTTATAAAGTGTTTCCAGAATACTTTAACACTGCATTTGTTTGTTTTATACTAAGGGAGTCCATCCAGAGGCAGTGAGTGAACTTGTTGTCCTGAAGCCAAAGTCAGTTGGGAAGACTGGAATCAAGTCTACCCTATACAGGGCTTACACAGGTAATACACAACACTGTATGTGTACACGTGTACTCAGCTACAACTTAATGTGTTCAAGACTAATAGTGTGTATTAATTTCTTTAGGTCCCCTTCCAGATCCTGATGTCTTGGCTTCTGGTACAAAACTGAGTCAGATCCATCCCCGGCCTTTGCTGGCACACATACTAGAGGGCATGTCAAAAATAGAGTTGGTCCCCTCACAGTTTGGTCCTGTACCTCGTGGTAGTCCACTTTCATACCAATGTCCCCCTATAGCTGCAGATGTTCCTGTTGTTAATTTCCCCCCACTACCTGTGCTTGGCTATCAGTTTGGCTGTAATTTTAAATATGTGCCCACACACCATCAATCACTTCATCTGGAGTCTATAAAGGTTACCCATTGTTCTGCTTGTCAGATTGAAGAGGCCACACGACTACAGTCAAAATGTACTGCTTGGGGAAAAATGCGGCAATCAAGGGTTACTGCAAGCAGGTTCAGGGAGGTTTGTCATGTAGTTGGGGATTCATCTGGTCAGTCATTAGCGTAAGAATCATCAAGGGCACGAGGCAGACAAGTGCTATGAAACGTGGCCTCGAACTTGAGCCAGAGGACAAGCCAAACTCAAAGAGACCCACAAGTACTACTGGCAGGTTCAAGGCCAGCTTGCAGTGACTGGTCTACAGTGGTGTGACTTTGTGACTGACACAAAATCAGATTTCACAATACAGAGTATCTGGCGAGATGATGCCTTCATAGCATCAATGAAAGACAAGCTAGACTTGTACTATTATAGTTTTTACATGGATGTGTATCTTTCAGTGGTATAAATGGACAGTTTCTGTTCATATTATAGTACATGACCTGTGGATTTATTCTTACAATTGTATATATATTTATGTACATAATGGTGAATACATGCTTATATTTTGAATTTGATCTTGTGTAATATATCTGATTATATGTATGCATACACATTTACTAATTGTATATGTATTTATATTGGGTGAAATAACAATGAACAGCAGAACTGAGTTTACTTTTTTAATGAATTCTTATTAAAAAAAGGTATTTTGTTGTCAACTATTTCATTGTGTCTGTCAAATTATTTTCAGTAAACTTAGTATAAATAATGACAATATACATTTGATCAAATGTTACAGTACAAAGAAAAAAAAAGTAAAAAGATATTTAATGATGTTAAATATTTAAAGTCTATCACTACTATTGTAACAATCACACTGTCAGTGTAAATATCTAATATTTATTATACATATATACTATTATACTATACATTACATACTGCTCAAGAAACATTGGTCCCTGGTAATTAATCATAAAACAGCAATTATGCCAGATCTGGTTGATGCTTCCTGACAAGGTGAGTGGCACAACAGAATCAAAAATGTGGTTTTCCTTGACTCTTCGTATGACCCTTTCCACCAGAATTCTGAGGAGTGCAATGGCCTGTTTTATCACAGTCCTGTTTGCTGAACTACGTTTGAAAGGTGGAATGATCAGTCTAGCACCAACACTGGAGAGCATATCCTCGATTGTAAACCCCTTGTCTGCCATGACCTCATCTCCAGGTTCAAGCAGGTCCAAAATGCCGGACTTCTTTGTGATCTCTTTGTCGGAGATTGAACCTGTGTAAAGCTGGGAGATGAAAGTCATTGCACCACACGGAGCTACTCCAATCAGACCTTTAAATGTTGTACTAGTGCTCTTGTAGCTGGAGAAGATCTCTGAGTGGAGTGTCAGAGATGTGGGGCTCTCACAGCGGATTTCTGTGCAATCCAGGATGACTCGCAGGTTTAGACAGAACAAACTGTACTTCTCTGGCATGGAGAAGCATATTTGTTGCCTGGACATCCAAATGGGTACTGAACCCAACACAAAGAACAGGTAGTTAGCCCAGGCTTGGGCTACCTTAAACTTTATGTTAGCAGTTGTTCTGAGTTCTCCAGAGGCCCCAGACAGTGTGATTTTATAACAATCATGTCAATTTTTAGATGCATTTGTATCATGCATCTAAAATGATGCATGATACAAATGGCCCTACTCACTGTGGCCACGCTTACCCCGAAAATGTCAGCGATTACTTGTTCCCTCAGTCCAGCAGCTACCCGACAGGAATACATGAACAGTTCATCTATGAGCTGGATCTTCCGTGCAGGGATAGGGCTTGGGGATGCTTCCTGTCCCATCCTCTGTGCCTTAGTCCAGGACTCCCAGAACACCTGGAAAACTTCCTGTAAGGGAAACTTTGTGTAGTATTTGATTGTGTGATCATAGTCATGTTCCTCAGTATGACTGGATTCATTGGGTGCATCTTCTGAGACCACCGGCTGCTCCCGAACACGTACATCTGTGCCAAGTCGAATGGCAGATCTCTCAAAAGCTGACAGCCTTTGAGGGAGTGCATAAAAATTGTTCCAAGGGAAACGACTGGGAATGGCACCAACTTTCAGCCGCGAACTTCCTGGAATGTAGTTCTCAGCGGTAAAATGCTGACTGCAGACATACGTGCTGCCTCTCCTAATGATGAACTTAGACTCTTCGTCCTGTCTAATAACGATGACCCATTTATTTTTTTGGTCTTCGTTTAAAGGATACCCGTGAAAACTTAAATAAGGTTGTTTTTGCTTAAGAATATCTCTATAGATTGTTGCAACACCGCCGCCACGACCAATCAGACAGGGCTCATGCTTATAGGAGTATCCTGATGGAGTAGACTCATTTAGAACGAAATAATCATTTGGTTTAAGCCAGGTTTCAATAAGGCAAAGTACATCGATGCTATTATCTGTGACTATTTCATTTACAATAACTGCCTTAGGTGTGAGTGATCTAATGTTTAGAAGACCTAGCTTTAGAAATTGTTTTTGTTCACTAATAGCGATATTTTCTGTTTTAATAACAATTAGATTTTTTCTAGATACTGCAGTAGATTTATTATTTGATCTCACTAAACGAGGAATAGACACAGTTTCTATGCAATGTTCTACACTAATATTTATATCAATTAAGTTGGTGTAGCAGAGACTGTAATTTGGACACTTGGTTACTAGTCAAACAGTATTTAACGTCTTGGAGATGTTATCTGACAGAAGATCAGCTCCGATTCTACTTGGGTGTACGCCATCAGCGAGGAAAAGCCTAGGATGCTCCCAAAACAGATTCCAATTATTTACAAAGAGCTCATTGCACCATGACGTTAACCATTCATTTAGCGCGAATAATCTACTGAACTTTTCATGCCTTTGTCGGTACGTGGGAAGCGGTCCAGACACAATGATCGTTATTTCAGGCGATGTGCTGCTTACTGTCTCAGTCAGGCTCCTGAAGTCTTTCTTCAGAACCTCCGACTACCGCAGCCTGATATCATTCACTCCCGCGTGCAACACAACGGCTCCGACACGCTCATCACCGTTCAAGATCTCGGGTACCCGCGCAGTGATATCGAAAACACGAGCACCAGGAAAGCAGTGACTGCTTACCTTACTTTTACCTAACGTAGCGTGGATGTGCCGGACGATGGAATCGCCGATGATGACAGCATCGCGTTCCGTTTCGCGAAGAGGGGAGAAGCGGTTCTGGGTGGAGATCTTGAAAACTGTGAGGGGCGGAGAGATTCTTGCTCTGGTCCTGGTTCGCGTCTTCCACTGCGGAACCACCCAGGCTTTGTGGTGGTGTGTCAGAGCTGGAGTGAACAAAACCATGGCTGATCGTGACCTGGGTGCTCGGGACCAATGCTGAGAAACGCACGGAGTAGACGAGGTTGGGGTCAGCGGATTACTAATGTTAGTCGCTGATTTGTGTGCATCGGCGCGTGATGTTTCAAGAGCTAAACGCCGGTCTCTAATCGACGCATCGGCGCGTGCTGATTCAAGAGCTAAACGCTGGTCTATCAGCTCGGCTTGTCTCTCTAAAAGGTTGCGGATCTGCTTCTCTACAGCTTCCAGCTCAGACAGCACCGCGTGCAGCTTGAGTGAGTCTTCACCTGCACCAAAAGGTAGACAACATACATCTGATATATTCGCCATTTTAACAGATGGGCAGTAAGTTAGCAACGACGCTACCAGTGATGCTATTAATATTAATACTAATTTATGACTGAAGTCTTGGATATAATTCGTCTTTTTAGTGGTACGGGTGTAATGTAGACGCACGATAGGCGAGAAAATGTTTGTTTGTAAGTGAGTGTAAAGAAGACACGCTCAGCCGTGACCCACAGGGTTACCGGTCCAGCGTTGGGTCACAAATCGGCTTGAGACGCGTCTGCTAAACAGTCCGCGTTGTAACTATGAGGTTTGAGCAGCAGTGCTTCTCAGTGAGGAAAATGTTCGTTGTAAGTGAGTTTAAAGAGAAAAATCACGGAAGAAAAATCATGGATGAAAAATCACGGATGAAAATCACGAAAAATCACTTAAAGGTGAACTAAGTAACTTTTTTACCTTAACTGAACAGCTTCAGAGTCATTGGAATGGTTATATTACTTATTTCGGGTTGAATGGTGGTCGTTTCGCACCCCCCTGGGTGCCTGTGAGCGGAAAATCCGCACTTGCAACTTTGAGCCGGCGGGCCGCCGCGTCAGGAAGTATCGCGTGATATCAGGTCTCGCGATGGAAACATTTGCTTTACGGCCAAAAGAAATCTGCTAAAATGCTGTCATTATTGCGCTCCCTCACACTGTTCGAACCCGAATGAAGAAGACGTTTTAAAGAATGTCCCATCTGCTTTGATGTCGTTGATCTACTAGTCTCTGGTGTCTAAGAATCGCCACAAGTTTGTACAACAGTGGTCATCAAATATCTATTCCGAAGCTGTGGGGGGAGCTCTAGAGAGAAACCTGCGAGCAAAAAGCGAGAATACAGCGAAGAAATCCCGAAACTACTGAGCCCTGCTTTAAAACCCTATCTGCCTTCCACATATAAGCTGCGGCGTACAGCATCAGATGCATCGTCTTCCATTACACAGACTGTTGAAAAGGAAGTACCACCTAGCACTTCTAATACTTCTACGCTTGCTGTCCGAGAGAACTTGCCTTTTGTTGTCTTTACTGGAGTAAATTCCCCAATCAGAGTCCAACTAGGACATTGTTTGTGGGACAGACACCGCTGAGCGTAACTCAAAACACTGGACAGTTTCATGTCCCTCAGTCTGATAATATGTTCACTGTAACCTCAAAAGGGGGCTGTCCTACTGCTGTGGCTCCACAGGCTGTTTTAGACACTAGACTGTTAGGTTGCAGGCCTGTCAAATTGCCTGCAAAGTTCATAGACTATGTTGTGAAGTAAAAGAAAGAAGAAAAAAAAAAGAAAAAAAAGAAAGAAAAAGGTTTATTCATCCTTTGCTTTATAACTTTTGCTGAAATCCTTGCATGTCTTGGACTACAGACCATATCGTGTTTATTAAAACTTTTGGTTTTAGTGCACCAATAATCTGCACATTGCTTTGCCTGGTTTATTTATGGCATTGTTATTTTCTGTATGTTGAAAACGCGGACGTTTCTTTTCCCACAGGGTAACTAATGTGACGTTTCTTTTGTTTAATATTCATTGTATTCTAATACATATTTTTGTTAAGGACTTTTATTTTGGTGTTGAGTCCATGTTGAGGATGATGTAATCAGAGGGGAGGAGTTTTGGGGAGTCAAGGAGTTTTGTGCGGGAGAGAAGTGTGGTGTTGCTCTGCTCCCCAGTTCTAACACTCTGCTCAATAAAAGTTGTTAGCCGTCAATATTTCAAGTCCATCGTCATTCTTGAGATTAATCCACGGACAGCTAAACCCCACGCCTTACAATATTGTAAGCATGCACTCGATCGGCCCAAAGTCCGGAATCCGACCAGCGGGGAAGTTTCTATGTGTTACTGTCTTTTCTCATGGCAAAGTATTTTTTATTAAATGCAATACATTCTCATATACATGTATTTTCTCGTTATTTCATTTGACTCCATAAATGAAAAGGTTTTAATGATATTCGTGCATCATTAAAAGTGAGCGAATGTTTGACTAGTCTTTTTAACTCTTTAATGAAAATAATGTCAATGTCAGTTAGAATAATCAAACAATTTATTATGTCAGGTAAATGTATCATGCCAATTTCATAATAAGTCCAAGGATAATCAATACAAAAACAGCAAATGCTCTGGAATAAAGAGAAGAGATGCAAACACGACATTAGGAAATACATGATGCATGAGGAGTCCCGGCGGCTCTCAGCATTCACGGGCTGATCTGAGATACAGAATCGCCCTGAGCCCTTTGCTACATTTCATTATATAGACAGAACCTCTTTCACATTGAAACCTCTGCTAACAATGGAAATTTACATTCAGAGTTTACACCTT
This sequence comes from Scardinius erythrophthalmus, assembly GCF_964197995.2. Taxonomy (NCBI): domain Eukaryota; kingdom Metazoa; phylum Chordata; class Actinopteri; order Cypriniformes; family Leuciscidae; genus Scardinius; species Scardinius erythrophthalmus. The sequence continues at coordinate 22,439,020 of NC_138232.1, read as the reverse complement.
TTGGGGGTAGGAAACCATTTGTCTAGAGACCATCTTCCTTTGTGTGCCAGTTATCTCTAAACTCTTAAAAAACCTTATTACCTTTGTTTTACTTATTTGGGAACACATGAGACACATGTACCAGTCGCACTGAGACATCTGATACTATTGTAGCGTGGCGCTGCTCAAGGGGAGCAACTCACGGACTAATTCTACAAATGCACGACTACGCCACCCTGTTTAACAGGGAGATATTAATACTCATGAATTTAATAACCCACAAAAAGGACACAGGAACGTTATTATCGAAAAAGGGCCGGAGACATGGATACAAAAAAAATACAAAAAGCTTTATTCAAGCAACAACCTTAAAAGACAGCATTAAAAGACTGGGTCAGCATTCATCACTCGACATTCACGGCTCTAGTGAACCCAAAAAGGAGACTGAGGCTTAATAATGGCAGGTACACCATTTAGTGAGCACAAGGCTCCTATAATCACTCTTACCACCCTGTGCATAGGTATCAACACACACACTCCAATAAGCTCAAGCATGAACGCACAGCACTCTGTGACCAAACCTCCACACGTGAGGTCCTACTAGCGGCCTGCCCAGAAGCCACGGCTCCTATAATGAAGTCACAATGATCTCAAACAAGAACACTTAATTACGACAAACAAATAAACACTTAATTGTATAAATCAGAAAATCATGAAACCGTTACAATGATGGAGATCAGGATTTGGGATCAAAGCTAGGTGTATATTCACCTCAATCTCCTTCTCACTGCACCCTTCAAGCAAAACAAAAACACACTACAAGACAACTTCACAAAAATAATCAAATAAAGAACACAATTACACAAACATTCAAAGAATACACTGAAAAAGATAGCAAAATAAATGTACAAAAAAACAAACTGTAAACACACAGAACTAGTTGAAGAAAAGAAAGAAACAAAACACTGCGATCACGAGAACCATGCTGGAGAGCATGCGTCACCCAAACACGCCTAGATCGAGCACGCACGTGTTGATAAAAAGAGTTCAGTTGTCACAGGAGAAATCCGGGGTACAAAGCAGCAGCGTCAAACAGCGTTTCCTTGCCGAACAGTCTATTCCCCCTAAAATTTAAACAAATATATACTTGCAGTATAAAAAATGAGCACTACAAAATAGTGATAGTTTCACGTACCTTCATTTCATAACTAGGCGCACATCCATGTCACGCACACACAGAAGGATACCACCGTGTCACAAAGCACGGGAATGCAGGCAGGGCATATGAATAGCCACCGCCAACGACGAACCATCAGCCATAATGCTATAACCCAAATGACTATTACATAAAGTCACAAATCTATGTGCTAACTAGTCAACCAGCAAACACGTACCTCAAAAGCAGACGGGATGAACAAACCGGAACGAGCGATCCCCGGCAATGACGCACAGACGGTGACCACGCGGTGCATTCGAATCCCCCTTTTTTTTTTTATACACTCCCTCGCGGCACATAATTGGACACTAATTACCCACAAGCATTAAATTAATTTGTTTAAAAAAAAAAGGAAACTCTGTACGTCCCACCACATCTACCCCCTGCTTTTGCATCGCCGACCCGACGATGAACTACTAAATAGCGACCATACTCCTCAGCCCCAAGGCCTGAAAATAGCAACTACAGAGTTAAAAACAAAATCCTTGGAGGGTCCAGCCCTCCCGGTGTGAGGAGGGTAAGGAGTGGCATGGTGATCAGCCATTACCCATCCTATCCATCATACTTAAAATTCATCTACAGAGAACAGTTAATACGCATCACTGTGCTCAAATTGTTTACAGGAAACGATGAATCTGCTTCACCGCACCTAAATTCATCTGCAGAGAACAGTGGATAGGCGACACCGTACTCAAACCGCTTACAGGGAACGATGAATCTGCTTCACCGCACCTAAATTCATCTGCAGAGAACAGTGGATAGGCATCACCGTACTCAAACCGCTTACAGGGAACGATGAATCTGCTTCACCGCACCTAAATTAACGCTGCTGCTTTGTCTACAACACTAGAGTAAAAAAAAAAAAAAAAAAAAAAAAAACACAAAAACCTAGTCCATTCTCAACGTACAAATAACAATCAATCATTCACCCAAATCAATAAGCATCCACATCTCGGCCCAACAAAGAATGTTACCCTGCTGACTGCGCCAGAATGTAGCGTGGCGCCGCTCAAGGGGAGCAACTCACGGACTAATTCTACAAATGCACGACTACGCCACCCTGTTTAACAGGGAGATATTAATACTCATGAATTTAATAACCCACAAAAAGGACACCGGAACGTTATTATCGAAGAAGGGCCGGAGACGTGGATACAAAAAAAAATACAAAAAGCTTTATTCAAGCAACAATCTTAAAAGACAGCATTAAAAGACTGGGTCAGCATTCATCACTCGACATTCACGGCTCTAGTGAACCCAAAAAGGAGACCGAGGCTTAATAATGGCAGGTACACTATTTAGTGAGCACAAGGCTCCTATAATCACTCTTACCACCCTGTGCATAGGTATCAACACACACACTCCAATAAGCTCAAGCATGAACGCACAGCACTCTGTGACCAAACCTCCACACGTGAGGTCCTACTAGCGGCCTGCCCAGAAGCCTCGGCTCCTATAATGAAGTCACAATGATCTCAAACAAGAACACTTAATTACGACAAACAAATAAACACTTAATTGTATAAATCAGAAAATCATGAAACCGTTACAATGATGGAGATCAGGATTTGGGATCAAAGCTAGGTGTATATTCACCTCAATCTCCTTCTCACTGCACCCTTCAAGCAAAACAAAAACACACTACAAGACAACTTCACAAAAATAATCAAATAAAGAACACAATTACACAACAAACATTCAAAGAATACACTGAAAAAGATAGCAAAATAAATGTACAAAAAAACAAACTGTAAACACACAGAACTAGTTGAAGAAAAGAAAGAAACAAAACACTGCGATCACGAGAACCATGCTGGAGAGCATGCGTCACCCAAACACGCCTAGATCGAGCGCGCACGTGTTGATAAAAAGAGTTCAGTTGTCACAGGAGAAATCCGGGGTACAAAGCAGCAGCGTCAAACAGCGTTTCCTTGCCGAACAGTCTATTCCCCCTAAAATTTAAACAAATATATACTTGCAGTATAAAAAATGAGCACTACAAAATAGTGATAGTTTCACGTACCTTCATTTCATAACTAGGCGCACATCCACGTCACGCACACACAGAAGGATACCACCGTGTCACAAAGCACGGGAATGCAGGCAGGGCATATGAATAGCCACCGCCAACGACGAACCATCAGCCATAATGCTATAACCCAAATGACTATTACATAAAGTCACAAATCTATGTGCTAACTAGTCAACCAGCAAACACGTACCTCAAAAGCAGACGGGATGAACAAACCGGAACGAGCGATCCCCGGCAATGACGCACAGACGGTGACCACGCGGTGCATTCGAATCCCCCTTTTTTTTTTATACACTCCCTCGCGGCACATAATTGGACACTAATTACCCACAAGCATTAAATTAATTTGTTTAAAAAAAAAAAGGAAACTCTGTACGTCCCACCACACTATGATACATCAAATGATACTAAACATGTATAATACTCAATGATAATTATTTACATTAAAACATATAGATTATTGTGTGAGTTTTGGTGATCTCAGCTTGAGGGAGAGTCTAAGCTAGGCTAACTGTACGTTCACACCACCACCGGCGAGAGCGGCAAAATTCATTGAAAATGAATGATTTCCAGGCACTTTGACGCTCTCGCCGGTGGCGGTGTGAACGCACAGTAACAGCTGTCGTCTTTTGCTAACAATAACAGAAGTGTGTGATAGGTTGTTTTGAGGTTTGCGATATCTATGATTTTCAATGAGAACCGGAGATGACCCAACAGTAGAGCTAGATTATTTACGGAGGAATTATTACTGCTCGATTATCTTAAAAAAACGTGTCTGCTTTACACAATTTAGCTACCTCGGAGTTAATCCTAGTCCATAGTTATGCAGCTAGCTCGCTAACAGACTTGATATCTACTAGAAAGACAGGACTCAACATTGAAAATATCCGTTTGTTGCCCGCCAGGTATCCGTGGTAGTCACGTGACTGCAAAGTATCAATGGGCGACTGGATTGTGTTGTCATGGAAATGGCAGATGAGGGAGATGTTCGCAAACTGGCCCGGACAAATGTCCTCAAGACGTCCATCAGCGAACGTTACAAAGCGGACCAGATGCAGACGTCCTCCGAAGGTCCGCTCGGGAACGTTACAAAGCGGACCAGATGCGGACGTCCTCCGAAGGTCCGCTCGGGAACGTTACAAAGCGGACCAGATGCGGCCGTCCTCCGAAGGTCCACTCGGGAACGTTACAAAGTGGACCAAATGCGGACGTCGAAGGTCCGCTCGGGAACGTTACAAAGCGGACCAAATGCGGACGTCCCCCGAAGGTCCACTCGGGAACGTTACAAAGCGGACCAATTGCGGACGTCCCCCGAAGGTCCGCTCGGGAACGTTACAAAGCGGACCAAATGCGGACGTCCCCCGAACGTCCGCTCGGGAACATTACAAAGCAGACCTAATGCGGACCTATAAGGGGACGTTCGAAACGTCCGGGGGACGTCCCCTGTTTGCTGGGAGGAGTGGGGGATGAGGGGAAAAATGTAGATTAGGATGATTCTGAGTTGAGACTTTCATCTCAATAGTGCACAAGGGTGAGTTCAAATGTTAATTTCCTTTGTTCCCTCAGAGAGTAGCTATCTCTTCCAGTTTTTCCAGTCTTACAATATTAAGCTATAGCCTCATTGGACCAGCGTTATGGATATTGGATGGATAAATGATTCAGTTGTGGGCGCCATTTTCTGGCGAGAGAACCCATAATGCACCTTCACAATGCATTATGGGTATTATCTATCCGTTAAGTGTTCATCAGGTGTACACTCGTTATTGCGTTGCATTATGGGAAGGAATGAGTGCACTAGATAACGTCCAGTATGGTTTTGGGCACCACTACAAATGATGACTGTCCTCTAAATAGTTCTCTATTTAAGGGTATAGGGCGATTTCAGACACAGCCTATAATCTTGAAAACCTTTAGCTTAATCAGGTGTTTGATTAATGCTGGAGTTAAACTCTACAGGAAAGTGGACCTTGAGGGCCAGAGTTGAGAGCCCCTGCTATAGAGGTACACTGTAAAAAAAAATCCCGTAAAAAAACGGTAAATCTCTGGCAGCAAAGTTTCCAGACGGGTTCTGTTAAATTACAGCAAATAACCATTTCACAAAATTACAGGCAAAAACCGTAAAAATACAGAATTGACTTTACAGTCAAAAATAATTAAATTACAGTACATTACTGTTAATAATGGCTTATTAAACCGTGGAAAAACAGATAAATTATGTCAAATTACATAAAAAGAACATTTAACTTTAAGGTTAAACTGTAAATTTAGGGTTTTATAAAGTTATTTTATAATAATGCTCTGTCTATCTACAGTAATTATCTTTTAATATATAGTTTTTCTGTGTAAAATAACTATGAAGTTATGTATAAAAATGTAATAAGTACATAAATTCAAATACAAAGTTTGTATATTTACAGTTTTAATTTTTTGCAGATCCAGTTTCACAACTTTGACCAATCTCTAATTAAGTACTTAATAATAGCAAATGTACATTCAATTTCTGTTAAATTAACTAAACATACAAGTACGGAATACCTGCACATTTACAGTATTACTCATTAAACAAACACTGAACATCAAGATACGTGAATGATAGGAAATACAGGCTTAGTATATCATTTAGAACATGTAAAAATATCCACATTAAAAGACAATTGCTGTATGCCTTTATACTCTAATATAACTTATTTCAAACATTTACAATTACATTTTATCCAAAGTGACTTAAAATTAAGAGAACAATAGAAGCAACAAGTGCAGTGACAAGTCCCAGTTAGTGTAGCACAGTGCACATTTTTTTTATTAAAACAAAGATTTAGTATTATTGGGTCAAGTGTTTATGAAAAGATGGATCTTTAGCAGTTTCTTGAAAATGTGTTGAGTTGGGCAGGTCATCCCACCAGCAGGGAACAGTCCAGGGAAAGGTCAGTGAAAGTGATTTTGTGTCTCTTTGGAATGAAGGCACCACAAGGCGCCGTACACTAGCAGAACACAAGCTTCTGGAGACACACAGATCTGAAGCAGTGAGTTTAGGTCTTGCTGCAGCATCTGGATCAGTTGCAGAGGTTTGACTGATGCTGGAAGAGCTGCCAGGAGAGCATTACAATAGTCCAGTCTGGATAGAACAAGAGCTTAGACAAGGAGTTGTGTGGCTCCGATAGGAAGGGCCGGATCTTTCTGATGTTGTATAAGGCAAATCAGCAGGATCACACAGCAAGGATGGTTTGGCTGAAACCATAAGCAGTTCTGTCTTGGCAAGGTTGAGTTGAAGGTGAAGGTCATTCATCCTGCAAGAATTTTCCATCAGGTAGGCTGAGATGCTGTAGCAACCGTCAGATCCTCTGGCTGGAATTAAAGGTAAAGATATGTGTCATTAAGTGATAGGAAAAGTCATGTTTCTAAATTACAGAGCCTAGTTACAATACAAAAAATAAATAAATAAATAGATGGGTGGAATCTAACACAATCGTGGTCTTACTGTAGTAAAACCAAACCTTGTGCAGCTACAGTGGCCTCACAAGGATCAAATGAATATTCACATGGGAAAATACAGTATAAAACAAATTAAATGTTCTGCCACTTTTAGTGCAATCATATGACTCAGCCATTACAATATTTTAAATTACTTCTTACCATACCTTGTTTGCCATGATCATTCTGCTTTCCACTTGACCTGAAATCACACAAAAAAAATTGTTTTAACAACTCAGTATTACATTTACACATGTCAGAAGAATATGTTCCACTGGGACAATGCAAAACCTCAAACGACTATGATCTGGAAGCTGAGCAGGAAAGGCTAACAGTGATGTTTTGAGCTGAGACACCTAAGTTAGTTCATCTGGATCAATGCAATTTTCATAACCAATGATCAAAAGTATCCTATGAAGCATCCAAAATGTAGATAAGTTCATTTCTTCATCAGAACACAAACATTCTATCAACTTTTATTTTATAAGCCTAATATATGCACATGTATGCATTCTATAGCTAACGTTACGTGTTGGCAAGCAGATGCAGCGTGAGCCAGAATATGCAATTTATCATGTTGTGTTCATATTCTAGTATTAACGAATATTTTATATACAATTAAACGGACTTGTAAACAGATATGTATAACATGTCTACGAAAGCTCGCTTTAGGTCTTTTGAGGTGTGGGTTCAACTGATCTTTCTTAAAACAGATGGAAAATGTAAAGACGCATGCTACATTTTCAGTGTTTTGCCCTCCAGCTCTCGCCAGTTAACTGAACATCATTTAAGAATGCTAACGTTAGCTTGAAAACTATAAACTTAACACAAATGTAATATAAAATATCGTTCACATGTAACTTAGTATAATGAGACTCGTCTTACCTCAGCCGGTGATCCGTTGGCATGATGTCCGCTCGCTGTGACGAACAAGGCTCACTGAAAAGGGCGTTATTTCCGAAGAATCCAAACAAACTGACTGAAAACAGCTGCTCACGGCTGCTCGCCTCTTGACGAATACGATTACTTTGAACCACTGTTGATCTCTCAATCCACTTCAAGAGAGTAGCTAGACTGAATTCAAATCTCCCGCTTGCCCAAACTCGACTGATCAGCTAACGCTAACCGTTGAGGGCGGGAGTAAACAGCGGAAATGAATTTGAATCTGCGTCATCGCGCGCGCGCACTCAACACACACACACACACACACACACACACACACACACACACACACAAGCCCTAAATGTGAAGCAACGGAGATTTGAAAAAATATTCATAAAATATACATGAAATTATGGGAGAATAAGACAATGAAATAATGATCAAAATGAGTATAAAATAAAATGTGAAATAAAAAATAATTCAGGCCTACTGTAGCCTATGTAGGGTACTGTACAAATCACAGTCTATGGTACAAATACTTTTATTTAACCTTAAAAAAAACTCACTTTAACCTCCACATGCTTAATAATCTGTAAGGAAAACATATTGAATAGATGCAGATTTCGCAGTTAGGGTGGATTGCCCTAATGTGGGACATTTTTTGCTTTTCAGACTTTTGTAGAATATTACGATGTGAAGACAATACATTAAATCCACATCCAATACCTTAATGGAATCCTCAGGGGGTTTTCTAATCAAATCAAAAGAGAAAATGCAGATAACACATTCATAAAATAAATTATACAGATATCAGTGCTTTTAGTGCCAAATTGTCTGAGAAAATGTGCAGCTTCCTAATGTGGGACAGTCATTTGCCTAATGTGGGACACTGTAAAGTCTATGTTAAAAGGTCTAAACCATGGTGCACCTTCATTCATGAATAATAGTAAAACGTCCTCAATAAGTAATTCTGTCTATTTCTTTAATTCTTTATTTTTATGTTCAGTCATTTTACCATTTGAAATGTTGTTCCTGTCATAAAACCAAGGTTTAAGATGAACGTTGGACAGTTGAGCATCATCAAGCAAATAAAACAACATTATGGTTTTGCATGCATGAATTTATTATTAACTTATTATTATGAATGTATTTATTATGAACTCATGAAGTAGCCTATATTTAAAGGTAAATATATAAAATGTTGCATAGGCTTATTATAATATATCAAACAACAACAGGTAAAAAAACAGCAGATAACAAATGGCCTGCAGAAGTTAATAAGTCGCTACATTTCTGGGAATAGGCAACCTTTACATGTCCCTTGCGCTTAAATATCTGTAGTAATAAAGTATTTTAATACTGCAAAAGATCACTAAGAACATGTAAATAACCATTACTGCTGCATAAACCATGCTCCACCACACATTCTTGACTGGCATGTAGCTTTACAACTGTCCCACATTAGGCTAATCATACTGTCCCACTTTAGGACACTACTTGTCCTAAAGTGGGACAATAGAAAAATGTATTAAAATCAAATATATAGCTTAAATATATACTATGCTATACTATTTTTTAATGAAAAAACATTTTATAAACACGTTAAGATAAAAAGTAGCATGATTATTTTGATAATAATTAATTTATACTCTTAACACTAATTTGGTCAAAATTGTATGTCACTGACCTTCTTGTAGCTTTCACAGCAAGTACTTCCTGTTTGATGATTGCCCCGCCTTAATTTATGACTGGACAGTTCAAAGGTTATATGATTTTGTTCACATGACACTACAGCTTTGGCTTTCCCATAGTTTCAGTGACATTCATTAGTTTGGGGAAGAGCCACACCCACTGGAGCTTAGGTGTCCCACATTAGGCAGTGTCCCACATTAGGGCAATCCACCCTATACCTTCTTTTCTTTGTTTTCTAATTTCACAGAAAAAATCTGTAAAATATTACTTAATAATTTCTGTAAAATTACACATAACTCTGTATAAATACAGACAAGTTCCTTTTAAAAAACGTAAAATTGCTGTAAAACCAAAATACAAGCAATTACCTGTAAATTTAACAATGGACCTTTAAATTACAGCAAATGCCTTTTATTTTACAGATATTTGCTGTATAATGACAAAACGGTAAAATTCTGTAAAAAATACAGACAATTACCTGTAAAATTACACTTTTTTTACAGTGTAGTCTATAAGCATTTAACCCATCCAAGTTAGTTCACACACTTTAGGAGTCGAGAGTAGTGAACAAACACACACAAAACCTTGGACAAACACATCAGGAGCAGTGGGCAGACATTTTTGCTGTGGCGGCCATGAGCGATTTGGGCTTTCCTGCCGGTGCTGAGAATTTAAACTGCAACTTTTGGGTTACCAGACTGACTGTTTAACATTAGGCTACAACTGCCCCACTTGTACCCCCAACATGCATTTTACGGTGATACATTTTTAAAAGTGTAATAGGGAAAACAATTGCATAAGTTATGGCCATTATAAAATTGTAACCATCTATGGTTTAATGATATGATTGATCATGATTGATTGATTGATTGATCATTGATATTATACCAATAAGGAAAAAAAAAACGTTTTTTGGTGTTTTTCCTGCTTCAAACTGGACACTATAATAATATCAATAAACATTTCCATTAATTTTTTTGTTTATTTAATTTTTTAAAGTTCGTTGCCTCAAGGCAACATTGTACCAATGGGCAAATTGAAACATTTGACATTTTCACGTAGAAAAAAAGAAGTGTTTTCAATAAATATATAAAGTTCTTTAACCAAATTACTTTAATTTCTTTAATGACAAACACATTTATCCAGTTTTTAATGTATTACAAATTTCATATTTAATAAAAAGTACAATTTCATATCCAGCTGTTGCTCTCAGGCAACATTGTAGCCATAGTGGAACACAAGTATTACCAAACCATCATATCATCAAGTTATCATATCAAGTTATCATATCCATCTCCATCCTCATCTCCATCTTCGCTCTCACCCTCTCCCTGCAGGATTCATGTCACTATGGTTCAAAACGCAGCAGCTCGAGTTCTTACTAGAACCAGGAAGTATGACCATATTAGCCCAGTTCTGTCAAAACTGCATTGGCTCCCTATTAAACATCGCATAAATTTTAAAATATTGCTGATCACGTACAAAGCACTAAATGGTTTAGCTCCGCAGTACTTGAGCGAGCTCTTAACGCATTATAGTCCGTCACGTCTATTGCGATCTCAAAATTCCGGCCAGTTACTAATACCTAGAATATCAAAATCGACTGCTGGCGGTAGATCCTTTTAGCACCAAAACTCTGGAACAGTCTTCCTACCATTGTCCGGGAAGCAGACACACTCTGCCAGTTCAAAGCCAGATTAAAGACACATCTCTTTGACCTAGCATTCACATAATACATTATAGACTTCTATTTAATGTTAGGCTGCATAGATTAGGTCAGCCGGAACCGGGAACACTTCCCATAAATCCTGATGTACTCGTTACATCATGAGAAGAATTGCATCTATGCTAATTTTAGTGTCTGTGTTTATCCCGAGGTTTTCCTGCAGCCTGCCGGATCCAGGCCGTATCCAGATCTGACGAAGGACCTTCGCCTGGACCGATGACAACGCAGTGCTGAAGTGCCAACTAGTCTCTCCCTATGGAGGATATCTCTACCACTTTACAGATATGGCGTTGTCGGGAAAATTCGTTTCACGTTCCGCAAAGCAACAAAATAAAATAAAATTATTTATCAAAATTTATAAGGAAAGACAAGTACTTTGTTTAGGCTTGGCTTGTAGGGAATTCAAAACCTGCGTATTTTCAAACGCACATAACTATAGAACCCATTCTAAATGCGCATGTGAACGCCATCAGCATTTCTCACAGGTTTCCGTTTAAAGTCTGTGTAGAGAGAATGGTGTCGTCTTAGCGGCCCCTAATTTAATAACAAATGATCGTTGCGACGGAAGCAAATCAATCAAAACTAACTTTAGATGGAAAATAACTTAACTCTGCTATAAAGCCAAAACAATCTCTGTTACCTCAAATTATACGCTTATCTCTGTAAAGCTGCTTTGAAACAATCTACATTGTTAAAAGCGCTATATAAATGAAAAAAAAAAAAACTATGACCTCATCTTCCTCATCACAGTATTGACACCTCATTCTCACCCTCATCAACAGGCAGTTGTGTTTTATACCTTTTTTTAGGTGCTATAGAAAATGTGCAGATCACAATATGTCCAGATAGTATGTGAATTACTATTCTTGTAAATGCATTACAAAATCATGCAAAAATGCAAATATATTTAGATAACTCTTTTCCTTACAAATATAATACATTTGTATCCTTGCCTTGAGGCAACATACAGTTTTCAGGTATTTTTTTAGGGTGATTAACAAATTAGCAAATTAGTGAAAAATGCACTTTTCATTGGGGAAAATATGGAGCCATGTGACCTGTGACAAGACACAAAATGGACCCCTGTGGGTCATGTGACCACTTTTTTGCACTTGTATTGATTATTATTTGCATTATCTCCCCTGAGATAGGTTTGACCATTGGGTGTCTCATTTTATTACAGTATTTCACAATTCGTGAGCTTAGAATTATAAGGTTCTATCTCCGCTTTTGGTCGAAATTGAGTTTTTGACATAATCTGATCCATTAGGTGTTTATTAATGCCTGTGTGGTGTTATTTTTGTAAAAACATATTTTGTTAGTAGTTATTAATAAAATAAAAAGGTTCCATCTCAGTTTTGCCAGCTGGGATGTAAAAACTTTGATGCTCAATATCTCGGAACTATCCTAAACGGAGATAGAACCTTATAATTCTAAGCTCACGAATTGCTAAAACACTAAACCCCATTCTCTGAACCCAATGCTCAGTGGCCTAAACCCATTTGTCGAATCAGTCACTCTGTAGGCAAAACCTTAAACAAGTTCAGGTAGTTAAGACACTGTTTGCAAATCTCATCCACTCTTTTGGCAAAACTCTAAACACATTCTCACTCACTAAAACACATGTTGCAAAATGGTAAATACATGTGGCAAAAGTTAAACACAACTACAACACCGCTGTCATCGTTTACACACAAAAACTCAAAATTGTTCACACTTGTTTCTAATGATGTGATCAAATCAGTTGTCTAGAATATAAGCCAGTCCAGAGTACACAGGGGGCCCAGGTACGTTGAATGTTGATTCCAACTATGGATGGAAACAATGTGAGAGGCAGAGGAGGAAGAGTTCGTGTAAGAGGTGGTGGACGAGGATGAAGAGTACAAGGACAACGAAGAGCAAGACCAAGAATAGTAATTTCAGATCAAATTCGGGCAACTGTGATAGGTTCATGTTCTTGTTCATGGAATGACAATGAGGGAAGCAGGACAAAGAGTACAACCAAATTTGAGCAGATTCTCTGTGACCACCATAATCAGGACATTCAGAGAAGAGAACAGGTAAATGTATTGTTTTTCTAATTTGTTTTCTAACTTTCTTAAAGTTTACTGTATACATTTGATACAGTACATCAGTTTGTCAGGGGACTGGGGAAAAAAGAAAAAAAGATTTACAATACATTTTACATATGAATGTGATGTCCATTATTGTTACTGTATGTATACATTTGTAAGAGCATTTTCCCTTTTGTAGAATTGCAAGACTACCAAATGATGGTGGAAGTACTCCTTTGTTCTCCCATTAGCAAGAGGCTCTCATTGACTTTGATTTTGCAATTGCACAATATTTTGTGTAACATGCTTTTCATTTAGAGTTGTCTTTCTTCTTTGGGCTTACTTTATTTTACAGTTTTTCTGAATTGCTAAGACACTAAATCCCATTGTAAAAACTAAACTGGCAACTGCCAAAACTCTTTTATCAAATCAATCACACTGTTGTCAAAATCTTAAACACTATTCATCTGTTTAGGACACAATTTGCGAATCTGAATCGCCCATTTACCAAAACTCTAAACACATTCTCAAACACAGAACACAACTTTGCAGTGTCATACACTTGTACCCAGAATGGTGCACACAGGCTACAGAAGTTAAACACAACTAACACACTGTTCTCATCCTTTACACACTACCACTCAAAATTGAAAAAACATGTGTCAAATCAGTGCACACAATTAGAAAACAGTATTTAAGCCTAGTCAAATGCAAATGGCATGAGTTGATCCAACAATGGAGCAGAACAGAGGAAGAGGAAGAGGAAGAGGAGTCTGTGTCAGAGGTGGTGGGCGAGGACAAAGACCAAGCAGATCAATAATTTCAAATGACATTCGAGCAACTGTCATAGATCATGTTCTGGTGCATGGCATGACTATGAGGGAGGCAGGGCAACGTGTGCAACCAAACCTAAGCAGGTTCTCAGTGGCTTCTATAATCCGGACCTTCAGAGAAGAAAACAGGAAAAGTATACTTGTCTCAGAAAGGGGACAATGAGACATAACTTTTCCATGGTACTGTGTTTTGAAAACATTTACTGAATAAAATGTGTGTGTATGTCTATACTTCTAACTAAATGGGGTTCTTTTTACAGAATTCTGACATGTGACGTGGATGAAGTCCTGTGGCCTCACCCAGCAGAGAGGCGTGATCCTGAGGCAGAATAAATGCTGTAAACATGTCTTATTTATTTTTTTCTTTACATAACTTTTGTTTCTCTTTTTTTTTTTTTAAGCTTTATTTTATTTCTTTTTGCTTAAATCTGAGTACAAGAATAAAATTATTCCCGCTATCCCACAGTGTTTTGCATTTATTTATGTAGTGTGTAATGGTTGCTAAGTTGTGTTTGCACATTAGCTGGTTTTGTGTGGTTTTTGACGGTAGTGAGTGATTTTGATTGAAGTTAAAATGGTTTTGGGTCAAATGTTTGGTTTTGCAAGAGGAGTCAGAGGTTTTGTGAATGTAGCTTGAAAATTGTGTTTTGTGTTCACAGTTTAGAGAAAAGGAGAGCAGGTTTCAAGAAATGTGTCTTAGCAATTCAGAAAAACTGTATACTGAAAATACAGACATTCAATACTGTATTACTTGCAGTACTTACAGTATGCAATATATTTGCTGTACTGAGTTGTGAATAATTTACTTTTATTTATGGCAAAATTATTTTCTATATGCAATAAACATTTTTTTCTCTGTAACTATGCCCTGAACGCTGTGTTCTCAATTTTTTGATGTAGTGTCTAATGAATGCTGATGAGTGTTTATATATTGACTGGCTGTGTTTATGTTTTGAAAGCATAGTTTGATTTTGAGCACAGATCATATGGTTTTGAGGCAAGTGTTTGATTTTGCCAGAAGAGTCAGGGGTTTTGTGAATGTAGTTTAAAGACTGGGTTTTGTGTTTAAAGTTTTGAGAATATGGGTTAAGGTTTCAAGAAATGTGTCTTAGCAATTGTGAAATACTGTAAAAATAAACTAAAATAGAGTATGTTGCTTGGAGGCAACACATTTAAAAAGTGTGGTCGCCCAAAAGTGTTTTCTGGATACTGCCACAGCTTTTTTAATGCAGCAGAAAATAAGCAGTGTGGAAGCTGCAAGTGCACCTGCTGTTGCAGTTCTTATGCTGCTCTGCTCATATGCTGTGGACATAGGATGTATTTTAGGATGCAAGTTAATGTCGGAGTGAAGTTGAAAGTTTTGAGGTCAGAAATAAGGTTGTATCTTGGCAATGCTTTTGCTAACTGAAAGAGAACTTGGCAGGCATCAGTGTCATTCTGATTTGAGCATACCTGCAAAGTTTGCTGAAAGCACCACCTACTGGTCAGATAAATCTGCTCAAAACTTTCCATGGCTCATGTAAATTTGAATGAATTGGTTAATGACTTCATGGGCACCGTTTTTGTATGAAGCCACCTCTGAAACCGGTTCAACCAATTGCCTAATCACGTTCTTAGAACTGTGGGACATCACAGGCACCAAAGAATGGAGAAAAAAAAAGAAAAAAAACTTGTGTAATGTGTTAGTGACTTTCACAAATTTATCAAATGTTATCTTATACTTACCTATATTGTCCCATTATTATTGTTATTTTAGAAATACATTTTAGAATGTTTCAATAATTTTGGTGTGATAAATCCTTTATATCTGCACACAATACCATTGGTTAAACTGAAGTGTTACAAGTGAGCCTGTGTTAAAACCTCCACACACTGTACTGTACAAAAATAATTAGATGTAGTGATGAATGTGACAGGTAACCATAGTGTGTTTGCAGCAGGGGCGTCACTAGGCCCTTTTTAGGGGGGCTTCAGCCCAGCCCCCCTAAAAAATATTTGATTAATACATTTTTGATCGCTTCAGTCCCCTTTTAAAAAACTCATTTGAAACGGCGGAAAGCTGCGTCAAGTTTCGGCTCCTCCCCTTATCTGAGTCTGCTTGGATTTAGCGCATTTTTCAATCTGCAGGGGCGCCGAGCAGAGCGAACATCAGAGTGTGTCTTGAGTGCATTTATTGATAGATTGCTATGATATTACATCTGCATCGGTGCAGTTCTTTGTCATAAATGCATTGCAGTTTACATAATGTAATTACTAGAGCATTGGGAGCAACACAGGACGTTTCGGTTTTTCATCCGAGCGCGAATTTTAGCAGCACGACTGACGCTTCAGTTTACGGTCAAGTACAAGTTAAGTAGCTAAACTAAACATTTTATATTTGACAGTTTTTTAGGTCATAAATGCAGGGGCGGAGCTAGGGGGTGGCCAGGGGTGGCCGTGGCCACCCTTGGTCTAAGCTTGGCCACCCCTTTGGCCACCCCTCTCACAACTGCTGTTTCTGTCCCTTTTTTTATTGACAAAAATCGCGTTTTTTAAAACGCTGAACCGTCTCTTTAAGACCACAAAAAAACGTGAGACTTTTCAGACGCACACTCCAACTTCACCTCAGCGCCAGGCGCAGAAGCCAAACGAGTGCGGAAATGTGCAAGTGCCGAATGAGCTTCAGCAGAACATCAGACAGTGATATGCACATAGTAAATATAGAGTCAATCTTTCTCAACTGGTGGGTTGCAAGACTGTTTTGAGTAAGTCGAATAGTGTGCAGTCAACAGCAAACGTAATTCTCTTTTTTTCTGATGCTACTTTTATTTTAGAAAATGTGTGTGAAAGGTTGTGACACTTCTGTCAGATGCTGAGAAAAGCGCGTTGTCCTTATTCAGTTGGCTATCTTCGGTAAGATGAGATGTTGTCAGGCCAAATGTCAGTAAAACTAACGAACTTTCCTGTCATACGGCTGAAAGTTGTACTGTGCTTACGCACATCACGCGCAAATACGGCGCGCTGTAGCCGTAGTTCTGTCGTCAATTAACTCATGTAAGAATCAAAACGGTGATTAAAGCGGTCAAAACTGCATGCATGTATTTGTTATACATGTGTCACATGTGTCTGGATTAAAATATTCTGCTATGTGAGATCACAATATAAGGCACAAATGGATATGTAATGTTTTAATGTCCAAATAAATGTGAGCACTGTGCGATAGGCATTCATTTTGCGTTAATTTGTAAAGGACAAACAAAAATGGATAATTTTTAAATCCATAAAATAACTTAATTTTACATTCTGGCAACATTACATTATGAAAAACATAACATTTTACATTATGTGCTGTTGACTTCCGCCTTGTTCACATTCTTGCACATGGGGATTCAAAAAAAGAAATTTTGTTTTCCTTTTTAATTTAGGTATGATAGAACTGTTGCAATTATTTATTTTGACAACTAATATAGAAAGTTAAACTTTTTTTGACAAACTCAGAATTGGTTGAAGAGTTCATTGATTATATAAAACGTATTGAAGGTTGAATAATATTTTGACTACAGTATTATCTGCATGTTATCTCATCCATGAAGATGCAACAATGTAGAACAAGCTATTTGAGATTTTGAGAACCAGAACCAAGCTAACTGAGCAAGTTGAACTTTAGCTATAGTGTGTGCCCTTTTATTACTATTTAATTAATTTTAACATGAAGTGGTGGGTAATAAAAAATAAAAAAAATCACTCATGTATTCCATGATTCCTAATTCACTACTATCTCAATTACAATTAAGTACAAAATAACTTTATTCAGTTGTGTAGGCACTAAAACAGTCCAATACATTATAGTCAAATTATTTTTTATGATAAAATAATTAAGATTTCTGTGCCACCCCAGACTGGTTGCTGGCCCTTGCCTGGCCACCCCTATGAAAAAATCCTGGCTCCGCCACTGCATAAATGTTAAACGAAAGACAAAAATAATTGGAAAACTAATAAACTTTTGTCTAATAACGTGTAATTATGTCATTGTGAGGGGACAAGAAACATTAACAAAGCCGTTTTCATAGGCACAAGATTAATAATGCATGTGTACATGTTGAGAATTAATATAATACAATTTGTAGCCTTCAGTAAATTAAAAAAGTTCAGCTTTAGGAGGGGAAGAGACAGGGCAAGATCAGGAGACTGAGAGAAAAAGACAGAGTAATGGAGATGAGGAGAGAGCAGGTTTTAAATCTATTTCTTATCCTTTTTGGCCTTCAAACGTCTTGAAATGCACATATCAGAGAAATAAAAATGTTTAACCCCATAACAACTTCAAATTTATGACCTCTTTGATTATAAAGCCCCGTCTACGGCCATATACAGTATTAGGCCTAGATCAATGATTGTGTACATATTGTGAATGAATTTAATAAACTTAGTTACCTAGCTTTCCTGGTAGCTTTGTCTGAGAAAATGATGCATAAATCAACCTATCAGTTGACCCTATGTTTACTTTTTTCACTGACAGACACAAATGAAAAGCCTATATCAGTCAAAGCTCAGCTTTAGGAGGGGAAAAGACAGAGCAAGATAAAAACAAAGAGAAAAAGAGTGTGATGCTGATGAGGTGAGAAAAAAAAACAGCTGCCACAAATGGTTTTAAAGCTATTGTTATCCAATATTTTTTAAAATGCACATATGTAGATGCACATATGTATGTAGGACCATGCCCCCGAACCCCCCTAAATACCTCACATTCGGGACCTCAGTGATTATATAACCCTGCCATATGCATGTTACTGGCATTAATGTTAATAATGAGCATTAGACCATAAACTAACTTTTTTTAGTTCATACCCTCATTGGGGGCTGAGCCCCCCTAAAATGAAAATCCTAGAATCGCCCCTGGTTTGCAGTATTTCAAAATATATATTATATTCAATTCAAGTAATTCACTTTTGGTTCAGTTTATTCAGAAGGTGGCAGTGCTGGCCACAGTATGAAAAATCAGGGCTTAGTTACCCTTTCATTAAGCTAGAAGCTTCAGTGCTCTGCAACTCCACACGGCCAAAAAACAAACAAGCCAACAAAAACAGACATTGCATTGTGTGTCAATGTGTTGTCGGCTCTATTTGAAAAGATCAGTGTGTATGTGAGTGCAAAAGAGAATTTTAAAACATTACGAGATAGTGCAAACTCATGTTGTTGTTGTTGTTGTTGTTGTTGTTGTTGGATGGTCAAGTCATGTCACTTTTATTTATATAGCGCTTTTTACAACGCAGATGGTATCAAAGCAGCTTAACAGTGTGTGATAACATGAAAATAATACAACAAAGTTTGTTTCTAGAAGAAAATTGCATCATCGTCCACCCTAAGTAAGGCAGATCAATAATATTGTTGAATATTAAATGTCCCCAACTAAGCAAGCCAAAAGCCAAGGCAACAGTGGCAAGGAACCAAATGGCAACAAGGAACCAAAACTCCATCAGGTGGCAGAATGGATAAAAAAAACCTTGGGAGAAACCAGGCTTGGTCAGGGGCCAGTTCTCCTCTGGCCAACTAGCGAACAGTGTATGATTATGATTCAGGCAACATTGCAGGTCAGAAGTTAGATTGGATCAGAACATTCCGAATATTAATCCAGTTCCATCTGGTTGGAGGTTGGAGTCATCACGACGGCATGGAGACGGGTTTGTTGAGGTGTCCATGAGGCCTTCACAGGGCTGATGAGGCTGGCACTTCAGGGATGCATTGTGGTCATGTCCAGGTGCAGGTTCACCATCTGATCTGGATATGTAAGACTATGAGATATGTAAACTTGTAAGACTAGTCTAAGCAGTTTATGCAACCCTATCTTTAAAAAAAAAAAATATGACTAACTTGTAAGACTAGTCTAAGCAGTTTATGCAACCAGTCAAAGTCCTACACTTTAAGCTTTCATTTTATGATGAGGGGTTTTTGTTAAGAAAAGAGCGTTTCAAAAAGTGTTTCAAAGCAGGCAAAAGCTATGAAAAGAGAAGAGTGATCATTTCATTTCATACAGTAAGACGCAGCAGTGAAATGCATGCTTGCTTATTAATGCAGGAAGTTTGTCCAAAGTTCATGTTAACAAAAGGTCCCATATTGTACACCTTTATGAAGTTTTAATTTAGGTTGTTATGTCCTTAAGCATATATGTTTGCAGTATAAGTACCAAAAACCATCCCACTCTATTTTTACAGCTCCTTTCTCAGGAGCTCTGCTAAGAACAGGTCGGTTTTGGAGATAGGTCTCACTGCAGAACCGCAGAACCATATGTCATAGCAATGTGAGGACGACAGCGCCAGCCTAACAGTCTGATGCCGGAACCGCATTCCATACATATCCACCTTACATATACCATACCTAAACCTACCCATCTCCACCCCCTGACCCCTAAACCCACCCCTAAACCTACCCATTTCCACCCCCTGACCCCTAAACCCACCCCTAAACCTACCCATCTCCACCCCTTAGATGCTTTTACCCCGCCCACTTCCGGCATCAGACTGTTAGGCTGGCGCTGTCATCCTCACACTGCTATGACGTATGGTTCTGTGGTTCTGCAGTTGGTTAATATTGCGATTTTGGCCTGTCTAATTAATATTCATGAGCCTCTCTTCTGACTGGCCTGTTGTTTTCTTAGTGACGCACTGCTAGGCCAACCACAGGTAACTAGGGTCATGCTGTAGCCTGCTGTGGCTTGGTGATGCTCACAAGTAAGGTAAAATGTCACAAGAACTGATAAAATGTAAAATGTGTAAATTGAATGCAATGTAAGTCGCTTTGGATAAAAGCGTCTGCCAAATGCATAAATGTAAATGTAAATAAATGTAAATGTAAAGGTAAATAAAACACCTGTAATGATGGACATTGCTGAGGGAAATGTTATCCGGCCTTAATTAGTTATCTAGACCTCTATTATCACGAAAAAAGCCAGGAAATTTCAGTTTTGACAATATGGGACCTTTAACAAAATAAAGATGTGTGGGAATAAATTCCCTTGGTCTCATGTAACAGTCAATCGAAGTATGTGGGGTCGCAAGGGGGAGCATTAAATGACATGCCTGGCCCTCACAGTGAAGTTCAATGGGAGTATAAAGTTCTTATAGAGGGATGTGAGTATACTGAAGGTGTGGGGGAGTTGTGCTTTATTAATGGTGTCCTGAATTCACACTGTAATACAAAAGTTTGAAACAACAAGCAAAAGTTTCTCGTTTAATGCATTGAGCACTTTTTCAAAATGACATTGACTCTATACATTCTGCCAAGTGAAAAACCTACAGTGTACAAGCATTTCACCCGACCTTAGCTCTATTTAGACCTGGGATTTTGTAGAGACAAGTTGAGCAACACTCCCCGACAAACATCGTGGCATGCAAGAAGGTCATCCTCCAGTAGACCGGATAGATATGGCAATTGGTCATGAACTTGTACAGTCAGGTCTAAGAAGGGTCAGAGCAAAATACTTAAAGTTATGAAGGACATACTACGTAATAATAATGGAATAAACATATGTTACTGTATGTACTCCTCTTTGCAGCCCTAAATTGAAGCTAAATTGCCTAATTTACTTATTTTACATATATTTTTTTCATATTTTTCTATGTGTTATGTATTAGATCTCTTTAGTCAAGGGGAATAGGGGTAGCAATAACAAAATTTGGAGAAAGAGCACCGCAACTTCTTATCTCCAGCCCCAGTAACACACGTAGTGAACTAAAATTATTGAATCAAAATAAAGGATAGATGGAAACATAAGCTTCAGGAGGGGGCAACCCTTACACAAAGAAAATATATTTCCTAATATATGAATGATCAATATATTAAATGATTTAATGGTATATTCGAAAATATATTACAATATATTGAATAATACATAAGGAATTGCCGCTTTCATATATCGAAATAATATGTGACAATATATTAAATATGGTACTGCATGTGTTTAAATATATTGAACATATATTTACTCACATACACACACGTAAAACATTATAATTTAATATATTATATTTTTTAATTATTTACATTATATATGTTTAATATTTTCATACATAGCTTGTTAACAATAGTACAAGTAACACCTGCTTGTACTAAAATATTTTGCCAAGGGACCATCACTGTGCTATAGCTAATGGTATCCCCAAAATCTCACACATAACAGAAAACCTTTTAAATTCCAAAATAATAGAACATTAAACACTAACATAATTTCCCCTATATTAATATTGATCAAAACACGTGAAATAACACTTCATTTTAACATGTACTCTCCTTTAACAGTCAGAAGCAAAGCATGCTGGGAACTAGAAGTCTGTTGTAATCACTGATTGTAACTCATTCTGTGAATGTGTGTATATTTGTGTGTACAATACATTCACATTTATATGAGAACATGTATATGCAATAAATGGACACAATAAAGAATACAACTTTATGAATATTACATGTAAATGCTACTTTTGTCTTTATTTCTAAATAGTTGTGTATGTATCAATATAGCCATTCATGGTCCATATTGCAGTATATTGAAAAATATAAGCAGTAGTTTATATGGAAATGTGTTATGTAATTCCCATTTATTTTTTGCCAGGTAAGGTAAGGCCAACACACAACAAACAAAAATTCATAACCATAATAAATGTTATCTAACACACACACACACACACACACACACACACACACACACACACACACCTACCTCCCTGACTACACAGATAAACAGAAGAAAAACAGCTTCAAACTAAATGGCACTCACCTACGGGTTTCCTCACACAATATAACTTGCCTTAAATTCTGAAATCACAGTAACATAAATGGCTGAAACTTTTCACTCTACTTTTTGGGAAGCAGTGCTGGCTTTTATTCTGGTCTTATTCAGGAGCCAATCAGTGAAGCTGGGGTTGTTAGGCAGAAAACTATCGTCTTTTTAGAGCTGTTTTACAGCAGAATTCGGTTTGCATCATTGATCATTACTTTCCTGATATCACTGTAAAGCTGCTTTGAAACAATCTGTATTTTATAAAGCACTATTTAAATAAAGGTGACTTGACTTAGTAATGCACTGTAAACATGAACAAACAATTGTGTTTTTATTAACTAAATTATTAAATGCTGTATAGCCTATTGTTCTATTGTTAAAAATGAATGTGTAATTCTTTGTTGTACAGTGTGTGCTGCTGTCAATGGACCCATCACTCTGCTGGGAATTAACTCTATTACGACTCCTTCCTGTCTTAATTCAGGTGATGGGACCTATCAGCTGCTCCTCGTCAGTTTAAAGAGGAGGCCGAGAGAGAGATGGTGAGAGATTCCTTCTCCCAAGACAGTGAGTGTGTTGAGATGGTGGCAGTCCCAGACTGTTGCTCTTGTTATTATGTCTTAAACTTAAACTTGATGTTGTCATTTGCCCCCTATAGAGTGTATGAGCAAGAGGGAGACGGGTGCCATTTTCTTTTGTTCTCATTTTCTCCTGTGTTTACTAGTAAGGAAATAAGAGTTCTGTTATTTATTTTGTCTTTTCCCCCATACAGGTTAAGGTTATTTAGACTTCCAAATAGGTAGTGATCTTTTGTTTGTTGTTTTGGCCTTATCCACTCATGAAGAAAATGCTTTTCTTTTTATGTTGGAGTTGTGTTTAGAGATTTTTGCACCATATATATACGTCATCTCTTGTTTATTGTAAATAAATTAATTGGAAATCTAACTTTGTTTACAGAGTTCTGGGGCTGAGAATGATTCAAACCTTCTCTTTGTCGCTGCTAACTTTTGCTTTAAAATGTTACTTCCCTTAGTCTAAAGTAGAATGTCTAAAGTGGACTATTGAAATAAAGTATTACCATATATATATATATATATATATATATATATATATATATATATATATATATATATATATACACGGCATTAATATGAAGGAGGTTTTATGCATGTTAATAATAATTGTCATTAAGTGTCATTCGCTCAATAATGTCATTTTTAATACAAAGATGACATTGTTTGAGATGTCTTTGTTATGACAACTTTACATAAACCAATCATAACCTCTCATAAATGTGTCATAAACATGACATAGCAGATTAATCATCAAACTTAAGAAACTACTTAGCTTTATGGGTTAACATTACGTTAAACTGTCATGTGGTTGGTTTGACATTGGCTGTCATGAGGCCATTATAACTTATGAATGTATTTCTGACCACTTTTTTCCCCCAGTATTCCAGTATTACAGTTTTTACGATTGCTATGACAGATTTTTCAATACTTTTAACAATTTTCCAAAACTCTTAACACAGTTAGCACTACATCCGTCTGTGTAAGCTATACTTTTAACACATTTCTTGTTGCTTTAACACAAAATGCATACAATTAACACAAATTTAAAATGCTTGAACTTATTTTACACACAAGCTCAAACAAGAACAAAACAATGGATTTTTACTGCCAAATTTACCAATGCTTTAACACTGTATGTCAGAACAGATAACACCATGTTCTAAACCTAACCTTACAGGCTAAACTCAAGGTAAACAGCTGCTTATATTGTGAATTGAAACACAAATATATCCCCTGTATTTTATTCTATTCTTACTGAGAAACAGCTGAATGAATTATGAAAATAATTAGAAGATTGATGTCCATTTTCCTTGCCCCTTACTTCCCTTTCCTCAACTCCATTGAGGAGTTTTCTCAGCCTGGAGATGAAAGGTTTTTGACCATAGTCCACAGGACCAAATGTCCCTCCTGTATGCAAAAGATGCTGCATACCAAGACATCACAGCTGAACACTGCCAGGGGTGGATAAGGCATGTTACTGTAAAAGATTCTTCCCAAGATGCCTTGCCAGGGAAGATATCAGGTGTGATGTGGATGAGAACATGTGGACAAATGCAGAAGACCGGGCAGATTAGAAGATGGCCTTTTCTGTTTGTATATTTTGTATTTTCACATACAGTAATACAGTAAATGGCAGCTATATTGCATATTTTTGTTATCTTGCAGAAATGTCCTGTTGCAAATTAAGCCGTTACTGCAGCAATTCTGTTTGTCTTCTTTTTTCATAAACCATACATTCTATAAAGCTACTCTAAGAAGGGTCATTTATTTTGTTGTATTGAATTTCTGCTGCAAAAAAACAAAAACAAAATGCATGCATTTACATTACAAACAAAACAAAGATGAAGAGAGGCTTCAAAAGAAACTGCAGTGCAAAACACAATCTATGATCAATACAATATAGCCTACTGTCTATTGTATAAGGGCAGACCTGACACATAAAATAATGCAGTTTCTGTAATTTCAGCAGATGATAGTGTTTTTTATGACATTGTGTTATGATTGACTAAATGTTCCTGTTGGAAGAGAACATGTGTTAGTGTTTTGAATAATTATTTGATTTTGAAACATGTTTGCAGTGTTTTGTTAGACATAGTGTATTGTGTTAGTGTATTATTGTATTTTGAAAATTAGTTTTGGAGTTTAGTTTACAATGTGGGATTTTGAGCATGAAATTAACCGTTTTGCCAAATGTGTGTTTTAGGTGTGTTGGTGCGTTAAGAGTTTAGGAAACTTGTTAAATGTATTGAAAAAACTGTCATAGCGATTGTAAAAAACTGTAGTTATAAAATAATTTGACAGTGTAGGAAACTCAGAATCGAAGACCAGGAGACATTGGGATCGCGTTCAAACAGAAGTTATTCTTTATTGAGAACTTCGCTGTGCGTTGCTGCAGTTCTTCCAACAGTCTAATCTAAAGTAACTTTTCATGGTATCTTATTATAGGCATTTTAGAAGGAGGGACTTCTGGAGGTGGAGAAAAATTCAAACAAAGCATGCAAATGTAGGGATGATTTGATTCTATCAAGTGAAAACCGGTTAGGCAGGTTATCTGGCTTGGTTATCTGACTTTTTTTTATCTGGCTACTTTTCTTTATCAAATACAAATGTTAATCAATGTCAAAGGTCTGACATGTCCCCCTCATTTCATCCCTGAGGCACAGAATGTGCAGCAATTCACCAGTCATTCTCATTTTGTAAATATTCGACCATGTTGGTCCTCACCTGTTGATCAAGTCAAGTCATCTTTATTTATATAGCGCTTTTTACAATACAGATTGTATCAAAGCAGCTTCAGTGATACTGTAACATGAATATAATACAACAAAGTTTGTTTAAGAAAATTGCGTCATCGTCCACCTTAACTCTTCGGAGTCTTGGGCTATTTTGGCCGTTTTTGAGTACTTTTTATTTTTTTTATTTTGCGACATAAACAAATGTTTACCATACCAATGTTTGGTATTGTTTTTTTTTTCAGCACAACATCACCTATGAACAGACAATTATTTTTTCACTTTTATGTACTGTATCAACATACTGGACCCAAAATCACACAAAAAACACAAAATCCGAATAGAAAAATTATAGTTTTTCAATGAAGCATTTTAAAAGGTTTAAAATGTAAACACAAGTTGTAAATGTCAACATATACAGGTAAAATTCAGATATAATCAAGCTATATACAAAAAAAATATGATTTACAAAAAAAAAAATTACTTTTTTTTCTCTTTTTAGCTTTGCCACTTTTTAAAAGTTTATGCACACAATTATACAGAGAGCTATATTTAATGCATTGCATTCCCAGAGTATGAGGGTTCCCAATTAGTGCAAATACAACATAAAAAAGGTAAAATTGAGATAAAATCTAACTATATACAGCAAAAAGCAGGTGTGGCAATAGGTGTTTTTTTCTTTTCTTTTTTGCT
Source organism: Scardinius erythrophthalmus (assembly GCF_964197995.2). Lineage (NCBI taxonomy): Eukaryota > Metazoa > Chordata > Actinopteri > Cypriniformes > Leuciscidae > Scardinius > Scardinius erythrophthalmus. Next base: position 22,412,386 of record NC_138232.1, on the reverse strand, counting down.
TAGAAACTCTACAAAACACTATGTACAATTACACAGACAGCTACATTACAGGGCTTTCCTTCCTTGAGTAAGAGGGGTTCCTAAAAAGTGCAAATATAGGCTACTATACAAATGGTAAAATGAACACAAAATCAAACTATATATACACAACTATTTACAACGAATATCAGGTGAGTTTTTATTTATTTATCTGTGCCACTCCTCAAAACAGTTTCTGTCAACAATGAGACAAAAGACATTCGCTTCATTTTCCTTCCACAAAAAACTATCTAAACTACCTAAACTATCTACACTACTCCTAAACTACTCTCAAAATCTATTCAAACTTTTCCAAAAACTAGCAATAATATCTCTCTCTCTCTTTCTATATATATATATGTCTCTCTGTCTACTCCGTCAATCTCCCGACTCCCGCGGGCGCCTTTCAATTTCACTTCTTTGCTCAGTTGGCTCCTCCTCCACTCCCTAAAATGTGCAGCCTGAAGAGCAGAGTCAGCAGATTCACACATTTTTCTCCGTTTTGTTTTATGACAAAAACCGACAAAGTTATGAGAATAAATGCAACGCCTGTCGCATCCCATCTTGCTTTCCTTTACGAACGCGTCAATATTTTCAATTTTTTTTTATATAAAGTTTAATTTATCATATCTCCGTTTTTACTTGGTCTATCAACACAAAACAAAAAGTAAAATAGAGTTTCAAGCCAGCACTTTCGACAGAAGTGGACAGCAGCGCTCAACGTGACTTTGGGTGTTTCTCAATATGCGTTCTTCAGCAATCTTGCGTCCTTGTGTTCTCGTTTTACGTCATCATAACCGTCGAAGTTCAGACCCAATTCTCAAGAACGCAAGTACAGAGGACGCATGAAAGAACCCGGATGTGTTCTTGATACCGAGGATGCATCGAATGCAGACTTGAGCTAGTACTCGCCTGGTGTCCCAGAAGTCATTGCGGCCGGTTCCGAGTTCGTTCTTCCAAGGAAGCTTGGCAAGACCGGTCTCCACGAGAACACAAGTTCGTTCTCTGCGTTCTTGGAATTGAGAAACAGCCTTTGTTTTTATGCTTTGACGTCTTAAACTGGTCATGTGATTTGATCACGCCGGCGTGATCGGCGACTCGGAAGAGTTAAGGCAAATCAATTATATTGTTGAATATTAAATGTCCCCAACTAAGCAAGCCAAAAGCCAAGGCAACAGTGGCAAGGAACCAAAACTCATCAGTGACAGAATGGAGAAAAAAACCTTGAGAGAAGGTTCAGGCATTCAGTTCTCCTCTGGCCATCGAGCGAACAGTGTATGATTATGATCCAGGCAGCATTACAGGTCAGAGGTCAGATTGAATAAGAACATTCAGAATATTTATTCAGTTCCATCTGGTTGGAAGTCGGAGTCATCACACCGGTATGGAGACGAGTTTGTTGAGGATCAGTCGTGTCGATGAGGCCTTCACAGGGCTGATGAGGCTGGCACTTCAGGGATGCGTCATGGATGGTTCCAGGCGCAGGTCCACCATCTGATCTGCATACGGCCTGGATCCGGCTGACTTCAGTAAACTTAAGAATGAACAGAAAGACATACATTAGCATAGATGCCATTCTTCTTATTAAATAATGAGTACATCAGGTGTTATGGGAAATTGTCCCCGGATCCGGCTGTCCTATGCAGCATAATAATCATTTAACTGATTTGAATAACAGAAATGTATAATGTTCTATATGAATTCCAGGTAAAAGAGATGCGTTTAAGTTTAAATTTAAACTGACAGAGTGTGTCTGCTTCCCGGACAATCACTTAGAGTGTTGCAATAAAACTGACCTGCAAGTTAAGCTTTTTTGTTGAAGTATCAATTTATTATTGAATATGCAATTAAAATTATTGCAAACATTACCAAATGACCAAATGTGAAAAACAAACAAAATGTGCATTCAGTATTGCAAACTGAATTATAGTAATAAAAGAGTAATTTTGACAAATATTATCAACATTAAGGCATTAAAATGAAACATTATTTTATTAAAAGTAAAATATTACTGTAATGTTGACATAGTGTCTTTAACATTAAAATTCACAAACCCACAAAGCTGCTCGTTAATCTCCTGACTGGCAGCGCTGATGATCGCCCGTTTAGATGTTAACTTACACACAATAAAATGAAAGATGACAGGGTAGGCTATCATGTAAGTTTACATTTTTTAAGTTTTAAATATTGACGATCATTCGTTCAACTAAACGGGTATACTCCTCAAAACTGGCGCTATTTCTCCTTTCCTCAGTCGATGTTTATAAAGATTGCAAGTCATACATTTACTAAAAAAGGCTATATATCAAGGCTCTTGAAAGCCTTTTTTTTTTTGGCAGAAACGATGGTTCAAGACATTACAGACAAGACACACGCAGACTGGGCTGGAACTTACCTCAGTCACTTCTTCAGACGAGCATTTCTAAAACTTCGCCAGCAGACTTTTCACTCACAACTCACTTGCTAGCCTAACGTACATTAGAGACTCATTTCCCGCAGATTTTACGTGCGAGCCCTGTGAGGAAAACTGCGTGTATGGATTTCATACAAAAGCTTTTCTCAGTTTTAAATACGCAACGTCCACAATGAATAGGCCTACGATAATTACATGATGAATTTAGAATAAAAATTTTCAAAAAGGCTGCTGATATATCTGGTTTAATTTCAACTAAGGATTTAACATGCGCCATTTTGTCAAAAATACTAACCGGCTAGCTGTGGCTAATTAATGTTTCACAGAATAAATACGTTACCCCTCACTCTTCCATATCAAAGACTGTATGTTGAACAGTGAAATTAGCTTGCTGCTACCACCACAACTTATTAAAAATATAGGTAAACATTCATCATGAAGAATCCAGAAAGTTCCGCAAAGAATGAAAAAAGTAACCAGTTGCTGGGTCAAAATAACCCAACCAGCGGTTTATTTGTGAATGACCCCCTTACAACTCATTTGACCCAGCATGAGCAACCCAATAATGTGTTTACAGTACCCCAAACAACCCAACTTTTTGACCCAGCACGATCAACCCAACAATTTGTTTACAGAAACAACCCAGCATTTTTTAGAGTGTAAAACCTATGACTGCAGCTTAACTTAAACAGAAGTCACAAACAAATCATGATAAGGAAGTACTATACGTCTGTGCTATCTAAGGACTTTTGGGACCACAGGAATTCCCCTTAGACAAGATCTGCTGAGGCCTCTTATTTCTAAACTAAGCATTGCCACATTTCCCCTTTTGGCTCCAAAAAAATGTAAAACATCTGTTTCACAGAGATCCTTTCTCAGACATAATAATAGGCCTGTCGCGATAATTAAATAACCGTCTGATCGCGATTATTTGATCTAACCGCGATTATTTCAGACAACCGCGATTATTGCGCACTTTTATAGGCCTACGTAACATGGGGGAGTCATGGACCAAAATAAATAGACAAGCACTAATTACGTTTTCCAGCAACATATTCAAAGTCATCTGAAGCCATTTCATAGCTTAATGTGAGGGACAGTAGTATATTTACATTGTTAAGTTAAAGTTCACAAACTCATCTGCAGCTGTCAATCATTCCGTTCAGCATTCAAACTCTGCAGCTGTCAATCATTCCGTGCAGCATTCAAACAGCGCGCGTCGTCCGGTTACGACAGGATACACGGTAAAACTTTCTCCAATGTGACATTGACGTTATAATGCTTGATCTGTAGATAAAGGGCTGTGGATTTGCATAAAATTACTTTATTTTGGAGTTTTTTTGCTGTTTCTAAATGACTCGCTTGCTACCGTGTGCCTACACAGCACAAGGACTATGAATTTTTTTTTTTTTTTTACAAGGACTATGAATTGGCATCAGACGCGCAATAACTGGAGTTTAAAACTGTGAAGAAACAAATGATCAATAAACTGTTGGACTGATATAGCCTACACTAGGATTTGTGCCCTCGACATTTCTTCACTTTGTGCCGTGAACTTTTAAATGCGCACTTGTGCAGCGCTGCGCACTGACTCCATGTTGCATTAAGCACATCATTCTGCACCCGCGATGCGCATACACGCTTTGTTCCGCTCTGTTTTGAAGCGTATCATAATATCATGGTTTGTGCACATTTGTTTTTATTAACATGTTTAGATTTTATTCAATTACTGTGCAGATGTTTTCAAAAATTACTTTTTGCTGCTGATTTATACACTCACTAAGTTTAATAAACAAATTGTCATAGCTATTGAATATATTTATTTAATATTTAAAGGTGTTAACTGTAATCTTACACTGCAATATGATAACTTACTAAGGATTAAATTTATCACAATTATTTAATGAATGAAGCACAAAGCCCTAAAACAGACAATTAATCTGCATAATCGCCAAAGCCCTAACACAGACAATTAATCGTACAAGCCCTAAAACTGACAATTAATCGCCATAACCGCAATTATTTTTTAGACAATTAATCGTCAGCCAAATTTCATAATCGTGACAGGCCTACATAATAATCACTGAAATGTGTATATAATAGAAAATACAAGTAAACAACAGGTTCAGTATTATTTAGAACAAATGTTAAAAGTATACTCACTTTGAACATTTTTTTTTCCGGAATATCAACAGAGCACACAGAAGACCAACAATAAGTGATCCGATGACCATCACACCAGAGACAATGTGTGTTGTATTAGATGTTATAGAAGATTCCTTGTCAGAAGCATCTGAAGAAATAATATACAAACAATTGACAACAGCACATATTCTCCATGAAAATGTTGTAAAATATATACATACTGTACTGCACAATTATCTACATGACAATGCGCAGATTTACAAATTTGCTGACTCAAAGTAACCTGAGACATCTGATATGTGGCAATATCAATGCTTTATTGTACTAATCTAAATTACATTGCTGAGAAAAAATGATACCAATAAAATGCCATAATATGGCCAGCTCCCTAAAATTTGCTTTGTCTCAAAACATGCCCAGTGTCTTCAGAATCTTCAGAATCCATTATATGGTTATGTAAACACTCCTGAAACAGTGCTACTGTTAACCCTGAGTTGACATTTGTCTAAGAGCTAAAAGCAAATCTATTCAGCAGATCATATTTTTACACAAACTTCTAACTATGTTAAATAAGCACTCATAAGAGATGGTAAGAAAATTAAGCTTAATTACTTAAAGCAGATTTGATCTGTAATGTGCTTTCTCCGTCTTGCATATACTTGCTGGTCAAGACAATGCATCTAAATGGTGCCAGGTCCAAGTTAATAGACTTGAAAGTCAGTTTGCTAGATAAGGCCACAGATTTTAAACCATTGGTGTCCTTGGTGGTTTTTGTCAGGTCTGAATTCATGGTCCAATTCGTTCCAGAACGGTCAAACCAATGGATGAAGCCTGCTGGGTAGCCATCAGTAGCATTGCAGTAAAGGTCGACGGGCCCTCCATCTGTTACATCTTTAGGCCATGTGCTTGAGAATATATTTCTGTACTTGGCTTTATTGAGGGGAAGAAACATTCGATAAGTGTCAAGAAAGCAGAAAGTATTATAATAACCACTTTTAAAACGAAATGGCTACAATTTCAGAATATTTTTTTTATTTGATGTGACTGAAGAAATTCAATCTCACCTGTGATAGTGATTTCAAGTCGCACCATTTTTGCACCACTGTCTGTTACAACACGGTACAGATATTCACCCTCATCAGAAAACTTAGTGTCGGAGATTTGCAGCGATGGACCCAATGCTGGGTCTTTAAGACTAAAGCGTGGATTTCCTGAATTTTCACCATCATATTTGAAAATTGCCGTGTTCTCTGTGACTTTTGTTAAAAAAACTGCTTCTATTTCAATTTCTTGGATGTCTTTGAAATTGCAGTTGATAACTGTAGTCTCAGCAACAATTCCAACAGTAGGTAGGCATTCCAAAGTCCACAAACCTGTTGAACGTAGAAGTACAAACATAAAATTCCATTATGGTATTTAAGTGAAAGCATAACTAGATATTTATAATCAAAGGAATGTTCAGAGCGTGATAGAAGTATCTATTGACAGAATCTGTGGCATGCTAACCACAGAAAATAATTTACAATGTAAAAAAAATAATTATCTTGAGCCCAGAACATTCTTTGAAACTGCTTTAAGCACAACAAACAGTCTTAGTCTCTACTGGATACAAACATAATTGTGACAATAATGCTACTGTGCAAATCAAATAAATCTCTGAATATTAATGCATTGTACCTGAACTGGGCCTCACAGCAGGGATGAAGAGAGAAATTATTACAAGTGCCATAACCATCACCGAAGACATGTTTACTCTGAAAGGAAAAGCTGAGAGAGAGAGAGAGAGAGAGAGAGAGAGAGAGAGAGAGAGAGAGAGAGAGAGAGAGAGAGAGAGAGACTTCACAATAATGCAATCATTGTACTTTGTTGCTGTGTGTACGTGTTGGGAACCTTATCTCTACTATTGTAAAAGTTTAAGCTGGGTTTCAGAAAGCAATACTAAGTAGAAATCAGTGTTAGTTCCTTCAAATAAATAAAGCTTAAACACAATATGGTCATTAATCAGAAAATGTTGTGCATGTCAACATTCATACATTGTTAATGGTGCAAAAACTTTGATAGGCATAAGTAATTAATTGCAATAGAGAGATGTCATTAAATCTCTCAGACAAACTAAAATATTTTGTCACTAAAATACAATTATTAACTTTTTCATATAAAACAATGGCATTTTTAATAATTAAAAATAAAATAATTGTTGAGTTTGTCAACAAACACACCACAAAACACAGCTATAGCCTAGGCTACAGCATAATTCAAAACATAATAATAATAAATAATTTCTGAACATTGACTTTTTCTTATGATTTCTCAATATAATTCATAATACAAATATAGAATATAATAGGTTAGTTCTAATAGGGGCACATTAAATATAAGATAAAAGAACAAAATAATATCAGATTTGTCCAATTAAAAGAACACATTCTAAAATCAGAGATGAAAAATTAGTTTAAGAAATTTACTGTTGCTATGGTCAAATAAATGTTCCGTTATATCTTCCACAGATTTAAAAAATTTGGCGCAATTGTTCTCCTGCCTATAGTGTTGAATACACTAAGTTTCATCATGCTGGCATGTGTGAATGTTTTAATTAATGTGTGTTACACTTAACTAACCCTGCGTTAGGTTGTGCCCTCACTGCCCTGCTCACCCTCAACCTCATTCTGTCTTCAACAGAATTTTTCCATCTCATTTGGTCTCGAAATCTCCATCTCCAACAGTCTCCTCTTTCGCGGTTTCTTTCTAACCTACAATATTAGCCCTGTTCTTCGCATTGTGTAGCCTAGCCTATACAAATTATTAAACCAAACGTTGCTACCTGCCTTCATTTTAACATTCTGTTGTTCATTTTTGCTCCTAGATCCATAACGTAATGACTTTATACAACTTAATGAAAAGTGGTTGGTATGTGTTAAAATAGTATAGTTAAAATAGTCTGTTTCTAAAGCCCGAGTTACTAATGCAGGCTATTTTTGTTGTGTTGACGCATGCGCAGTTTTTACACAGATATTTCCGTGTATGAAATAGGCTACGCTAAAATAAACTATACAAAATAGCCTAGATGTTAAGAGCCAATAGGATAAATTCCATCCACATGTGCCCTAATCTTACTGCTTCTGTCTGTTTAGCGCGTCAGTAAGGGCTAAACATTTTGTAAGGTCAAAAATGTTTTACCTTAAATTGCTGTTAATGTTTACAATCATAAACCGTACGGAACCGTACGGACAACCTTACGGATATTAAAAAACGAATCCCTCGAATATAGGCAAAAGATTAAACAAAACTTACGGTGTAAATGCTCTTCAAATGGACAAGGAAACGAGAATGCAACCGCATGAAGCACGACGGACTGCTTTGTAATGGAAATATTGCATGCTTTCACTTTCAGTATGACTGTACTGGTCTCGCTAAACATATGCGTATTTAGCTATGGTGAGGTGAACAAAGAAAAGAGATGCTGCTTTATCTCGAGGTCTTTTTCTCCTCTCCTTTATTTTACACACTGCAGTGCAAAAACAAGCTGTAAAACTGTAAACACAAATAAAAGTACATATTAACTCAAATTGCCTTTTTTCAATCATTTCCAAAACCAAATGCAACACATATAGTTTTCTACTGAGCATGAGCCGCCATTACACGGGAAACAGAGGAATCTACACTTCGTGGCAACACGTTAATTTTCTTCTTACACATTCTCTTAAGAAAACGGCTAATATAAAACACCTTATATCACACACAGTGCTACTCACCGGCATTGCCCCCGAGGGAAACACAACTGTGCATGGTTTGAAGAAACTTGACAGCAGAATTTACACAACACGAAGTACAAATCGCTCTGGAAAAGTCTTGTACTAACTGAACACTAATCTTCTCGTTCCAAACGGGAATACAACAGGAAATAGAAACTGTACACCAACCCTGCAGTTACCGCAAGTGTTCGGTAGATGGCGTTAACGCACTGCAAATAACTAAAGAAACACAAAATGAATGAATGAATGATCATTAAGACCATGATTAAGACCAACACAATGACACACGTACGCCTCATAATAGCCTAACAACGAATAGTTTTACAAACCCTTTAATTATTTTGCAAGCAAATGTTAGTGAAAATTATTTTCAATAAAAAAGAAAGTTAAATCCCAACATAGTCTACATTAGACTATGTAAATAAACCAATATAAGGCTAGGTAGCCTACTAAATAAAACAATAAAAGAAGTAAAATTAGGAAGAATGACCGTGACATTTTAAATAAATTTTTACTGATGTGTTTGAAGTTCTTCATAATAAAGTCACAGCTTAAGTCGAGTTTCTTTCTTTCTTTCTTTCTTTCTTTCTTTCTTTCTTTCTTTCTTTCTTTCTTTCTTTCTTTCTTTATAAATTCCAATTCAGCAACAGGTTTTCTGTTCTTTTTAATGACATTTTTGAGGTCTAAAATGGTATTTAATTCAACATTTTATTGTTTTATTTGTTTAGTTTTCTGGCAAAATGTGAAATGTCTTAAAGCAACACTATATAACATATAACTATACAACACTTCATTTCATCTTAACATCTTCGTTTCTGATGTCGCAATACATCATACCTTCATAAAATCATGCACCATGCTCTACCTTGTCTGTGGAAATCGTTCATTCCAAATCCGGTGCTGGATAAACAGTGGGCGTGCGTGCAACAGCTGCGGTAGGCTAAATGATTTACGACAGCGGTAATGGACCATAGGGACGTCCCGTGTGACCTCACGCCATTTGGAGCAGCCATTTTGACGGTATAGAAAATGCTAAACCGCCGTTGATAATACGAGGTCGTCGGGAAATATTCACCTATTCTTCTTTCATGCCTGCGGTGATGATTGAAAAATCCTTCCCTGTTGGCGTCCAAATCAAAGAGTTGCTGACCCATCCGGACTCGTGATACCGATAGCCTGCTAAGCTTTTGTATGCTTTTAATGAAGCTCCGGTGTAGCATGATGGGAAGTGAATAAGGTAGCTGTAAATGTCACCGAACTCAATGTCAGGAAGTTTTTCTACACATTTAATGCCTGTAAAAAACTTGTGGTGCTTCATAAGGATCTATGATTCCTAATTCCTTTATCTTACTCTTTTTTTTTAATAAGATATAGAGAAACAAAAGTCAACAAATATTACATTAACAACATGATAACATGAAACGGAAGATACACCAGAGGAGAGAAGAATAAAGAAAAAAAAATTGGACAAAAATTACAATAATGAGGATACAAGAAAAGATAAGCAAATAAATAAAGGAGATACAAACAATTAGAGCATGATAGGATAGTATGATGCGACAAAATTTAAATTTAACCTTTATCTTACTCTTGTATATGTCTTTTTGTGATGACATGACGTGAAGAGTTGCCCAGCTGACGGCCGCTGCGCTAGATAGTGGTCAGCGGCATTATTATTATTGATAAAATCTTATCATTTCCCATCCCTATGTGAAGACGGTAAAATTATAATCAAACATTAAAGAACATACATGTTTTTACAAGTTTTTTTAAGAGTTAAAAGTTTAAAATATTTTGCTAACATGAAGGCTTGTCACTGTCAGTCTTTTTACATCAGTGCAAAACTAGGGTATGCAGATTAAGACCATCAGCATGCATTGATTAATCCCATGGCATGTAGCAAAAAAAAAAAAAAAAAAAATGTGCGACCAAATCATGCTGGTGCGACCAACTGAGAAAGTTGGTAGCACCAGTGCAAGTGGGTCTTGAGATTGATTATACTTGTCTAGGTGGGTCCTAGAACAAAAAAGTTTGGGAACCCCTGTATTAAAGTGTACTTTATTTGTGTTAGAGCTACATTACAAATTAATTACAAGTGTCTTCGAAACATACAAGAAATATACTGTAAATTTATTAAAAATATATACTAAGTATACTTGCAGCCACACTAATTATAAGTATACTTCAAGTGTGTTAAGGATTAGTTAACATTAAGTGTGCTATTTTGAAACAACTAATTTTGTACTAAGTATATTTTAGTTGTATTTAAATTGTAGAAACGCATAACTTTAAGTCTATTTAGTGTACTTTTGTGTGCTAAATTGGAACAACTTCAAGTATACTTAGTATACTTTAAGTATATGCCTGTGTAGGGACTATTTACATACTTGATAAGTGATAATAAAGTGTACTTTATCTGTGTTACAAGTACATTACAAAATCATTACGAGCAATATACAAGTCTATTATTTTTGAGTAAAAATGATATTCTCCGTAATACCTTTGGCTTAATCCAAATACTACAAATAGCACACTTTGTCTTCAATAACAAATGCACATTAATAAACAAATATTACTTAGCTATACTTTGTACAATACTTTAAAGCTATAGTAGGTAATGTTGGAGAGCTAGCAAGATTTGAAAGCGGCACCTCTTCTAAGCTCCACCCCCTCCCGTCAGTACTCCGTCCAAAGCTACGCCCCCACAAACATGAACGCGCATCCACAGTCGGAGTCAGCTGCAGGTCACAGGAAAGCAGAGTATTTTTGTCATGTTGGAATAAATATTTTGAAACGATAAATGCCTTTCCTTTACCATTTCAGCATAAACAAGCTATTACTTTTCTTACCTCCTTACATGCTAAATGAATAATGACAATGAATGTGGTATAACACTTTTTATTTTATTTATTTTTTTTAAACGAACAAGAGAGACCTAAGAGAAATACTTTTTTACACAAGTATCTGTACTTTCGCTGCTTTTGATTGTCTTAAACAATCTGTATTTACATATAATAAATAAGAAATAAATATATATAAGAAAAGGAGCGTCCAGGGATGGCTGACAGGTCAGGCTTTGCATGAGGCGTCGTCTGCTGTGGTGATCTACTCCTTTGGCAGTGATTTACCTTTAGGAAGAATATCACAATTACACATCTGACAATAATTACTGCATCTCAAAGACACACAAAGAATGACAACAAAACTTTGTTTCCATTTCACACAGTAACAAACATTTCTTCTCGTAGCTAACAAAACACATATGCCACATCACCACAGTTGTCCCGTTTATAAGCAATATTAACGTCATTTTATCACAATTATAATGCAGACACTTGCGACTATGGCTGTGCAATATGTTCAAAATGGCATGTCCTAAAAGTCAGATAAGCAGACCTGTAACGCAACTGGCTTACACCGACAGAGAAGCTAATGTTAGCATTGCTAATTAGCACTAGCTACAAAAGTAGCTACGTGGCCTAACGTAACATATATCATGGAAATAACAAATCCCCCCGAAGCAAAACAAATAATTACCTGTTCAGCAGAAAGAACGCAACCTCGGCATCGCTTTTCATCACTTTTGCTCCCTCAGTTGTCTCCACCATTCAAATGCTGCAATGTTGACGCAAGTTTGTTCTCTGGCTTTATCCAGTGCCTGTTTCGTTGCAGCCTTTTCTGCCTCTGATTTTCTTTTTTTAGGCTTTTTATCAGGGCGAGCAGTTACCAGCAAAGCTGGCATTGGTAGATTTTGCTGCATTTTCTCTTCCATTGTGCCGCAAACTCCTGCTTACTCGGTGTAGTGAGCTGAATGTTTCCGGTTTCCAAAAATTAACAGTTTTGTTTTGATAGCTGGTAGCTTTATTCCTTCGTCGAAGTTTATATAGTTTGAAATGATCTGCCATGTTGTTTGCTTTCTTGTTTGTTTTGTGTTTGTTTTTTGCATCTTTTATCCACACTAGTTCACTTTCTGTTAATTTATTTAAGTGTAGACAAAGCTTCATGCAGGATCTGTGTGCTTGCAGTGTAAAAAATCGTTCGATAAACGGATATCATGGCAAAGGAAGTGCATTTAAACTCGCTTGCGCGTGCACGCGAAGGGGAGTGCGATTTGTCCGGGGAGTCGGATTTCGGTACAACACCTGAACGGTGACGTGATGAGTGCACGCAGGGCAGCGCACGCAGTGGGGCTCGGGCACGAGACATGAAGGCATCTGATTGGTTCTTTACATTCGCACCGAATGGCAGTGATTGGTCAGAGTTTTTACTGTCCTGCAGCTGCTACAGAGGTCTGTTTTTTTCATTCCTTTTTCTGAACACATAATGTATTGACTACTCTCAGGATGGAAGGACCATTTCACCCAGTATAAAAAAAAGTGTTTCTGAACAGGATTACCTACCCTAGTGAGTGAACTTCCATTTTTGGCCATGCAATATAGCCAGTGTTTACTTGGCTGCATGTTAAACGGCCACTTGTGACATCACAATCCAGTAGCTGCCACTTTCTGTACAGTAGAAAACACATTTTCTTGTGTGTTCCAATGGTGTGATTGTTGATGTAAAATTTGTAATGGATTTGTGTTTATTGCACATTGTGCCTATCTTTAACATTGTATAAACTTAAATTAAAAATACTTAAATCACAATTACAAAAGTAGCCATTTGTACACTGCATACTCAAATCTATTTTAAGTAGATCAACATAAGTATGTTTTCTTTAAATACACAGAAACTTAAAGTGTACTTTTTAGAAATATGTTAAAAGTGTGCTTGTTTTAGCATATTTCTTAAGAGTGTAATTAATCATATATTTATTACCAATGTACTTATAGTGCACTTGTTAGAAATATATTAAAAGTATGCTTGTTTTTAGCATTTTTTTAAAGTGTATTTAAGCATACATTTATTATCAATGTACTTATAGTGCACTTGTTAGAAATATATTGAAAGTATGCTTGTTTTTAGCATATTTCTTAAAAATGTAATTAAGCATATATATATTACCAATGTACTTATAGTGCACTTGTTAGAAATATATTGAAAGTAGGGATGGGCATTCGATTAAATTTTCTTAGTCGATCGTCGGGAGAATTAACGATCGACTATCGATTAATCATTAATATTTTTATATTGAAATTCATTATTTCTTCAACTTTTTCTAAATTAAAAATGCAATGAAAATACAAAAATACAGTTTGTTTGTCCTCGATGAGATCTTTATTACAAGAAGATCAACTTGTGGCAGTGAAACTGCACGTTCGGTAACGTTAGACTTGAAGATGCCCTGCAGTGCTCTAAAACAGCGGAACAGCGAGCCGGCGTTCTTAAACAGAGACCCATGGCCACTTCATCCGTTTTCTGTGATCGGATAACTATTGTGGAGAAAGGTGAAGAAGCTCCACCTGAAAGTGTCATTTCATTCACTTCAACCCCGCCTCAAACTCGACGTCAACGCAGAAAGGGTCACAATAAGAAACCTGTAGGAGCTGCTGAAGAATTGTCTGGTTTGCTAAAACACATGACTCTGTGAAGACATATTGTATTGAATGAAAAAGTCTTTTGTTCGTCCCTGTCTCTCTCAAATCACATGAGAAAGCAATGACAAGGGTCTGTGTTCTCCCATACAAGGGAGCTATTGTAGTTTCAAGAGGGACAGTCATGTGTGTGTGTAGAAAATAGACCAGGCTAGCTGGTATCAGCAGATGTGCATGTGATGTTTAGTTTATTTGTTCTTACAGTGAATATGATGTAATCACCTCGATTAAGGATATATAAAGCAAGGAATCTGGACGGATCTTTGCTCGTCCTTGCAATCTACAGCCCAGGAGGACATCAGTGCCTGGGCGCAGGAAGCCAGAAGACTTAATTGCCTAGCTAACATCACTCTGTTAGTTCAGTACTCTATTATATTCTGTAACAAGTTTTCTTTTCATTTTGATTCTTTTAATAAATATTGTTAAACATTTATTATAATCATCTGACTGGAACTTGGAATTCTTGAGTACGCTTTCACTTTTCTTCCCTGGACCAAAAGGATCCACTCCGGGAGAAAACACCAGAGGGTGAGCATTCATTTCTGTTAAAGAGAATTTATGCACTGTTTGATTGATTATCAGCCTAGCCAAAGAGGCAGTTAGCAACAGGGTTATTGTTGTGTAGCAATTCACGGTTGAAGAGTACCTAAAAAGGTAGACTTATACTACAAAGGGGAAATTTGTTATATTTATAATTCTTATTATCTTTATAATAAAATACGAATTTGTAGAGACTGTTCACCTAACTCTTAGAAGTACGACTAAGGGAGAGGCGCCTTAGTTACCGCGGGATTGTTTATATGTCCTTATTGGATGTAAAATAATTTGGAACGGTATTAATCGTAAGACATTCTTCTACATGGGGGCTCGCCGGTCTTAAATTGTAAAACCGGGAATAAATAAAGAAGCATTCTAATCAATCAAATTGAAATGACCCAGTATTATTCGCAAAAATAATAGAGGACGCTCTATTAGAAAGAGAAGCGAAAACGCGCGGCAGAACCAAAGAGTATCTGTAAAAATTAAAACTAATCCCGAAGAAAGAGGATAAAAAGTTTAACTAGTCTGCATTTTCAAAAAGTAAGAGACAGAAATGACTCAAATGACTCAATTACCACCTGATTTAAATGGAGGTCCGACTCCTAATCAGGAATCAATATACCGTATCACGATAACAAAACGTGATAATTTCCTAAAGCAAAAAACAGCTAGGGAAAAGGATGAGGCTTGGTATATAGGAGATTATGAAATAAATAATGGACAGGAATTCATTTGCACTCAAGCAGCAGATGTAAGGGCCATTGTAGGACGAATTGATGACAATAGAATGAAAGGAGACAAAATTAAAATTCTTTTTGAGCCTGGGATGGAGGTAACATACAAACCGACCACAGATTCCAGTATAGAAGTATACTATGGAAAAACAAGAGTTATGTATGATGGCACGGCTATGCCTCAAAGAAAACGCAGGGATTCTCATGACACAGAAATTTACTATTCTGATGTAGAAAAACCTGGTCCTAGCGCTCAGAAAAGGTTAGACTTTCAAGAAACTAGTCCTGGCCTTCAATACATACCGCTGGCTAATGAATTAGTTCATACTTTAAATAGTATGAGCGGAAAAGCCCAGTTTAAAACCAGAGGTGAAGATACTACCACCGAAGGTGAAGAAACTGAGTGGGATGAGGAAGAAAGTGTAGTTTATCAATGGGACGAACCCATTCCACAGAGAAATAGAGTTAATCAAAGAAATTCTAGACCACTATCTCGTGAAAGAAAGAGTAGTAGTTATGCCAGAGAACACATAGATCTTGCAGGGAGAAAAACTCTAACAAAACCAGGGCATAATCTGAAAGAGAAAATCAGACAAGAGCCTGAATACATGCAAAGAATCTTCCTGGCCGCGACTGGACCAACTTCTGATGAAATATTAGACATGCCAGAAACAAGCCTTAAGGCTAAACACGATATGCTTGCTGAACAAAATGACTCTTGCCAAAAAGCTTTATCGTTGCTACTCCGTCTAACCCTATCGGAGAATAGAGGACGACGTGGTAGAGATCCGATTATGGGGGATATTTTTGAACTCAGAAAAGAGGTTCTGAAAGAATCGAAAAACCCCATATTGTATAGGAGACCGTTGCCAGAAATTTCAACAGAGACTGAAATAATTAGACATGACAATCTGTACTCTGAGGAGAAAAGGGTAGACCAAAAGCAAACAGAAGGACTAGGCATAAATCTAGCTGAAATTGCTGCTTCCTCTGTGAAAGCTAAGAAAAGAGCAGAAAGTTACCCGCAGGCTAGTGGATCCTATAGAGGACAATACAACCAGTATGAAGAATCTGAGTCCAGCGGATCTGTTTACTCGAGAGAGGATTTTAACCAACAGTCAGACAATATTGCTAGATCGAAAAATGTACATAATATAACAGCCACAGAAGTAGGGATGTTCAATTCAATGAAGTTTGATCCAAAAGATAATATGAGAAACTGCCAGAGAATAGTACAGCTAGGAAAGAAGCTTAATATCCATGATGAAGATATAGAGCTAATGATGGATCAACTTTTGAATGTAAATATAGGAATTAAGGATGTTTCCATTCACCAGAGAAACATCTCAGGGGAAACTAAAAAAGAAACTTATGAGAAAAGACTGAAGGAAGTAAAGAGCACAGGGTTACTTTTGTTCTGCAAGAATAGGGCCCTGGAGGGAAAAACCACGGCTGAAACTGTGGAAGAACTGTTAATGTTTGACAAAGATCTCCCAGGTCTAAATAAACTAAAATCTTGGGGTTATGAAACTGGCTGGGGAGAATTACAGAACTTTGCTGTGAGATATGACAGACGATCAAAACAGGAAGCAGACAAAAAAGGTAATCGAGAATCAAAATACCGGGACAATAACAAACAGCAAGTTCTAAGACGTTCCGAAAGACTAAAATCTCAAGTTCGTGATGCTCCGCAAGGTACGAGGTATTTTGGACAGCCAAAAACCTACAGGGAAAATAGAGATCAGTTTAGATCTGTTGACTTTCAGAGGAGAGGCAGATCACTGAGCAGAGCAGCACAAAGAAGGCCTAATTGGGAACAAAGACCTACATTCACTAAAACTGCCAGTAAGCAAACTAGCTCTACATTTGTTTCTAGAGATGAATGGGACAAAATGACTCCTGAGCAACAAAACAAAATCAGGGAACAGAGAGCTAAACAAAGAACACCTGTAGAGAAAGCATATGTTACTAGACAAGCTAAACCTAAACATGTAAGACATAACCAAGTTGAGCAAAAACAACAATAGGACATCCTTAAAGGAAAAGCGACCATCCAATCTGACTTTGTGAAAGAACATGAGGGATTCTTTTATATCGACTACCATGGTAGAACGTTCTGTTTAGATACAGGAGCTGAAATTACCTGCCTTACTGACTTACCTGTAGATGCCATAAAACAGAAAGGCATGATGAGGGTGTACAGTTTTAACAAAACTCAAGGCCCAATTGATACAGACTGGTATTTGTGGAAAGACATAGCCATTATCCCTAATCAGTCAGAGAATCTAATGACATTGCAGGACGCGACTAAAATTGTAGGTAAATTTAATAAAGAAATTAAAGTCAGATGGATGAAAATGGTCGACCTTCAAAAGGAGATTTCAAGAATGGTACAGGAAACCATACTTAATAAAAACAAATTGAGAGAAATCCTGGAAAAACATAAACATGGAGCCGCTAAATTTAAAAATGATGTAGGCCTATTAGGTAAAGAATATGAGTATGAAATAAAGGGAGGAGTGCATAAACCGCAAAGACAATACCCCATTAACAAAAAAGCTTTACCTGAAATCGAAGAAACTATTAAAGAATTGGAAAAGTTAGGGGTAATTAAAGAAATAAAAAACCCAATCACTAACTCACCACTGCAGGCCGTCATTAAACCTGATAATTCTTACCGCGTGGTTAATAATTTCAAATCTTTAAATAAGGTTTCAGAACCTGATACAAGGTATTTAATTAATGCGAGGGATGTTACCAATGGTTTACCTAAAGGCAGAATATTAACCAAAATTGACTTAGCAAACGGTTACTGGACAGTTCCATTAACTGAAAACAGTATGGCTAAAACTGCGTTTACCTGCCGATCTAAAGCCTATTGTTATACAAGGCTCCCCCAAGGCTTCGTAAACTCCGCTAACGCATTTCAGTCCATCGTAGTCACGCTAATGTCTGGTTTACCTGTGTCAGTTTATGTAGATGACCTTTTGATCATCACCGATGATGCTGATGAACACCTGAAAATCGTAGATGAAGTACTCACTAGATTGATTAAAGCAGGATTTAAACCCAGCTACAAAAAGATCGAAATAGGTAAAGAGGAAGTGGATTTTTTAGGCTTCGCTACAACAGGTATGGATCGAGGACTATCGAAAACTACCAAAGAAAAATTGGAAGATTTGAGACAAAATAGCCCAATAAGTCTAAAAAACTTACAAAGTTTCATGGGACACATGAATTTTATCAGAGATCTGATACCAGGCTATGCAAAATTAGCAAAACCTCTTTATGGTGCCACGAAAGGCGATAAATTCAATTGGAGTGATGAATTAGAAAATACAAGATTGAAATTAATTGACTTGGCTTTAAACTCAGGTAGAATAGCAAGAAGAGAACATGATCAAAAATTGGTCGTTAGTGTTGAAAATACCGCGGATGAAATAGAATTGGTCTTGTATAATGAAAACGATAGGAAAAACCCAATCAGATTCTTGTCATACCCAAAACCTGCTAATCAGCTAAAACAAGAACCAAAATCTGCGACTGATATCTTAGCTAGTATCGCTAAATGCTTGATACCTATAAAAACCTTAGCCCTAGATCAACAAATAATTGTAGAATCTAAAGGTGAAGGCATTACTCAGCTAATGAGGGAATCGAAAAACCTAGTAAGTGAAGCACCTAAAATTCATCAGTTTACATGGGCTAAGTGGAGTAAATTACTACAAGATACTCAGATCATTTTTGGACATAGTAAGCTTAACAAAAAAGACAAAATAACCGAAATACCTAAAGGTGCTAATGTCTGTTACTTTACTGATGGTTCAAAGGAAAACGATGAGGTTTGGTGGGGCTTCATTAGAAAAGAGAAAGGAAGGATAGTGTTCAAACAAAAGGGGCAATTGTCTAGTGAAGACTCAGCACAACTTGCAGAAGTGAGAGCAGTCGTAGAAGCCCTAAGGCATATGAAAGCCACGAACACAATGAATCCCATTATTGTCTCAGACTCAGACTATGTATACAAAGCACTGACTGAACATATTTCCACTTGGAAACTGAATGGATTTAGCACAGCTAAAGGAAAACCATTAAAACAAAACAGTTTGTGGAAAGAAATTGCATTATTATTAGATGATGTTAAACCAGTAGTATTGCACCAAAGCAGTCATACTGTGCAAACCACATCGGCCGCCAAAGGCAATGCCGAAGTAGACAAATTTATTAGACATAAGACGATCCGAACATCTAAAACTATCAATGTTATCACTAAAACAAGTGAGAATGATATCGTTGAAAAACTGCACATTGACTTAATGCATCCTAGTTTAACTTATATGGCAAAATACTGTAAAGCCACAGGACTTAACATACAGAACCTGAAGTCTACCTACTTTAAAATCAGGAAAAAATGTCCTGAATGTAGGAAAGTCATGACCAGCAGGTTTAATGAGTACGGAGCAATAAAAACAGATAAAGAGAATGAAGAGGTTTCAATGGACTGGGCTGGACCAATCCGCCCTCAAAGTAAATTAAAAAATTGCTACTTTTTAGTAATTGTAGATAACTGTTCAAATTTTCTGCAAATATATCCGTGCAAACAAGCTACTAGCTCGGTAGTCGTACAAGCACTTAAAGACTGGATAAGATTTCGGGGTCCGCCCAATAGAATTCGTGGCGACAATGCCCCAAATCTTACAGGAAAGGAAGTTGAAGAATATTGCGATAAAATCGGAGTACAATTAATTAAAAGCGTGAAATATAGCCCGGAATCGAATGGCTTAGCGGAGAACGCGGTTAAGCGATGTAAAGAATTCTTCGTCAAAAACGAAAAACTGGGAGACTGGGATACTTTACTTGACCAATGCACGCATTTTCTAAATTACAGAATCAAACCGAGTGAACTCAAAATTGAAGATCAGCCTGAGCAGGAAAGTTGTAACAACAATCCATTTAAGGTAGGCGATCAAGTAATTATACTACATAAAATCAGAGGTAAGAGATTTAAGCACAAAACTGGAACCGTGGACACGGTGACCAAAATTACTTCAAACACTACTGTGCAATTGGAAAATAACGGGATTTGGTCATTAAGAAACCTAATTAAAGCATAAAAATGAAGAAAGTTGTATTTGAGTCAATAATCGAATCAAAAACAGGATGGGTCAGATGTCAAAATGAAGCGTACGAGCTACTAAGAGTCAAAAAGTGGCATGAAGACTGCCCTGATGGTACCATTAGCAAATTGATACCATTCACAAGCTGTTGTATCTGCGAAGCAACTGACATAGCAGAATTACTTTGGGAAGGCCCGAATGAGTCTCGGCCGACAAAAACAAGCTTAAAAACAATCCCTAGCATGGGAGAGCATAACCTCTTCACCTGGTACAATCCGGACGGTAAAATCGGACATTGTGCTTTAGGTGAAATTTCGGTATGTGGAAACTGCAGACTAAGTAAACAACAATGGGTCATTCAAAAGACACAACGAGGAGAAAACAATTGTGTCTGTCGAACCTGTAAAATATGTGAAGAAAAAATAATTTTACTAGGCTCGAAATGTTCTTGTACATTTAGAAACTGTACGTTAGAACTTTGTAACAGATGTGAAAAGCTAGAAGAGCGGAAATGGGTCCAGACGGTCAGTAAAAAAGAAGTCTGGTTAACCCGAAAATCTGAATTAGCCATGGGATGCGTTTCCCAAGGTAAAATCATGTCCGAATGGGTTAGCAATCCGATCCAATTAATGGAACAAGATGAACAAGCATGGCTATACCGCTACTGTGAAATGTCAGGGCTTGGAAACCCCTCCTATACAGACCCTCTGGAGATTGGTTCTGTATTAGGCCAAGTATTGGGACAAATCACATGTTTGGATGCGTGGGAAAGAGTGATCTCACATAACCTAAATGATCCAAAACAAATCATACTCGTAAAAAGACAGGGTCAGTATGAATGCAGCACAGCCGAACAATTTATTATTGCCGAAATTAAAAATATGACCTTCCTCATTGAACAACATAACTGGGAAACCAGAACATGGGAAGTCGGTGTAAGAGAAACTACATTAACAAGAAGGTCCAGAAGTCAGATTATTATGACTGGGCAAGCTTGTTATAAAATTAAACATGCAGAAAACAACGCATCCATGATTAAAACTCTGATAGTGAATCTCTGTTGTACCAGAGGTTACATGAACATTGGCTTTGCCATACAGGGTTTTAAAATAGATTGGATAACAGAAGTTAAGCCTTTTAAACAAAGACTTCGGGACTGGCTGCTCAAAAAACACTTCTAGGGTCAGACAGGCAATTCTTTGTTCTCTCACCCACAGCTTAAAAATGCCTAGAGGGGACACAGGGCGAAGGCTACAATCCATACACAGACGACTACGCCAGGAAATGACTGACAATTTACAGGAAGTCCTTGCATGGATAAGTATGACTTTTATCCTTCTTGTATGCATTTTAGCTGGATTCGGAACGAAAGAAACAGAGGACATCTACACTGTTTACCCTTGTACTAAAATAGAAAAAATAGATAAATTACACTGCTATAATCAAACAATAATGGTTAAAGGTTCACCTTTGATTTTAGCAGGAATAGAATACGATCCTGAAAATAATGCTAAGCTAATAAGAAACTGGATAGCGGATATAGATCCAGAATACTGGAATTGTACTAGTATAGGAAGTTTCATAGATTCAGCTGCAAGTTATGGTCCCACAACTGAAAAAGGGATAACTGTAAAGAAATGGAACAAACTGAAAGTGCTGAACCAAACACACGTGTTACTAAAAGGACAAGAAATAGACCTTAATACAGTCAAAAACATTAGTGTGAAAAACTTTGACTTAGTATGGTGGACATATTCGTATGGAAAAACGATTTCCACATTGGAATGGGACTGTGTGACGGGAGAAGCCCGCATACAAAGAATAAAAATATTGGATAAAGAAAACCAAGGTAAATTAGAAGTGGCAGATGATTTAGCCGTGACAAATGAATTAGAAGTGACAAGTGATTTAGAAGTAGTAGATGATTCTGAAGTGACAGGTAACATGGAAGAAACCAAAGAAATGGAATCACTAAAATTAAGTTCCCTGACACCTGCAGCGCAACGTGCAGGTCCAAAACCAATAGATCGTTGGCTTCGTATGAGTGAATGCGGAGATAAAACTATAATTCATTCAATCCATGAAAACAAACCTATAATTCCTGCAAAAACCACGGAGTGGATAAACTGCTATAATAAACCTCGAGCCACGCCAATGTGTAATAAGATCCTAAACTGTCCGTGGGTAACTAAGATGATTTGGCCAAGTAACAAAGACAGGTCAACAGTTGATCACAAAAAGCAATGTGCTCGTAAACTTAACCCAGAGAAAAAGGTATGGTATTGTGTTATAACAGCTAAGGCCCCGTGGAACCAAACTCTTATGGAAAAATATGAAAAAGATACTATTACCATATGGCACAAATGGATAATGAAGAATTATAATTTCACAGCAGGGACAAGTAGTGAAGCAGACAGAACTACATGGACTGTGAAAGCTACATTAGAAGGAAAGAAGAGATTGAATGGTAATCATAGACATCCATACACCCTAGAATATTTTCAGAATTCAGGCATCCCAGAAAAACTTATAACTACCTCTGGAATAGCAAAATACCTAACAACGAAGGTAATAGATCAACAATACAGGAGTGCATTGTTGTTATATATGATGCAAGGAGGGGAAGCTTTGAAACATTATACCATTGCTAAACGACCGACTGGATACGTAAGATACCATGGAAGACATCAAGATATAAAAGATATACATACTGGAAGAAAAGAAGGAAATTTGATTTGGCCAGTACATATGAAGTATCTAGGCTCACATAAAATCTTGAACTCCTATAGATCCCAAAATATAGGTCAATGGGAAAGTGGCTATTATTTAAAAGTATCTGATCCAGATAGATACTCATGGGGGACTCAGAGCAAAATATATATCAGGCCCACGAAAGGAAACTTTAGGAAAAATTGGAACGCCACAGGTTGGTATGGAGGACCTTGCAGCAGAAGGGATAATTTCGATATTGTAAAATCCTCAAAGGGAAATAGGATAGCATATAAACTAAAGTGTGTCAAGGAATTCGATTTAGGGACAGAAGTATTAATGGTAGGTGAGAGAATGGATAATAAGAGAATAGAATTTTGGAGCGATCGAGTTGAGACTAAATATTTGTGCAAAGGAGATTTATTTGACAATTGGCAACATGCCACATTTAGTGCGCCTATAATGCAATCATATGCCGCCAAGAGCACAAAGGGGAACATCGATAGGAATCACATGTCTTGCAATTTTGAAGCCATGGAAGGGAACCTCTGGAGAGGGGAGAACTTGAAAATTACCCCCCTTGTTCTGAAACAGATGATTGGCGAAACACAGATAAGAAAGATTTGTGCTATAATTCCTTATATTAAATATATAAGTGAATGGAAGGATTTATTACATCCAATCGATGATTTCATTGAAGCGGAAAGCCTTGGCGCGCACTGGTTACACCGTTTAGATTACTGGACGAAAACCAGAAGTCCTTCAGACGTAACTCTAATTAAATTAATCGGAAAAATAGTAAAAACAGCATTTGAAGATATAGGTGGAAAAATTAAGGCAGTGGCCACAAGTGTATGGAACACAATGACAGACGCATGGAAAATACTAAAAATTGTACTCTACTGTGGGGGAGGTACAATTGTAATTATTATAATAATGGGTATCATGATTAAATCAGTAAGAATATGTATACATTGGAGGCAACTGAGACAGCTAGCCAACAGAGCCAAATATAGAAAAATACGACTGTCAGCTGACTTTTCGGAGTCCGAGAATGAGAGTGAAGGAGAGTTGCCCAAGGCTAAACAGAGAAACATAAAAATGTAAAGAAGTCGTAAAAACACTCCACTCGTTTACCAACCAGCCAACTGAACTGACTATTTCACTAAGGAACTTTCTTTGAAAAACCTGAACGATGGAATCGATGACAAAGCAAAATTGGGGAAACAATTCCAATGAGACGACTTGTACCACCTTACCGGTAAATAAATTTCAAATTATAACCTACAATGTGATTTTGATCCTTTACTGGATATTTTCTATAATGGGATTACAAGGGGTATACCAAATTCCAATTGCAATATGTTACTTAGCCTCATTTAATTTGGAGAAAAGGCTATACCCGGTAAGCATGATAATTGGACAAGTTGTGAAAAGCCCTAAGATGAAATCCATATTTGGAATTAGAGGCTTAATAGCAATGGAAATCCTCCATATAATACTTGTCTCGGGAAACTTGATAAAGTATTATCTCGAGGTCCAGTACGTAAAATACATAGTATTTGCTTCTACTCTTTCGGTGATTCTGTATATTCTAATACTTGCCACCAGAAGAGTAGAAATGGAAGGTACGAAAATGACTGTTTATGAAATATCTGTAATAACAGCTACATTTATGATAATGATGATTGCAGAATACTATGATGATTATGTGATGTGTGGTATAGCAATATTAATAGTTAGTAATGACTGGTTTTATGTAACAAAACTGTTAAAAGCTGGTAAAGAATATTGTCTCCATATTGAGCTGACAAACCCTTTTGTAATTTACAAATAGGATGCCTCAGCCCTTGGAGGGCAGAAGAAAAAATACATAGATTGCACCTCAGATGGAATTTGTGGACCCAAAAATGTGACTAAGAGACGAATGAACTGTATTATATGTGGAACACTTCCAGGAGGCTTAAGAATAAGATGTTTTTTGATGAATGAATGGCAAGACCTCTGTTCAAATTGTACTGTGATACAAAATGTGAAAATGAGTGAAATTGCACAAGTGACTGTAATTGAACGAGAGAGACGAATGAATCGTCACGGTCCCTGGGTGTCGGGGAGTTTTATAAAATGGTGTATGGCTATGAAATTTAAATGCTGTAAAGCCAGTGAAATTCTAAATGTGCAGGCTGGGTGTAGAAATACTTATACAGCTAGTAGATATCACCTGGAACCAAGGGTATTCCGAAAGAAAAAGAAAAATGGAGGCTTGAAAGAAATAATAGGAATTATTTACAGGCATTGGATCTTGGATAAGCCGAGCCAGCTCGACAATACCAAGCAAAAATTCAGCTATAGTTGTGTTTATGTTCCAACAGAACATCCTCATGCCAGAGGCCCCGGGAAAGTGGACAATGGTACCGCTAACTCTCGACGTGGCCGAAAGAGGACTCATCTTCGCAGTCAACCAATTGAATTTGGACAAACTGCTAAAAGTGTGGCGGAAGAACCACGAATTTCAGTGGCAGCCAGCACTCAAAGCCTGGCACCGGCAGAAAGTTATCCAGAGTCTGAAAACCTGGTGTCTTCAAGCTGGGATGAGCCAGGATCAAGCCAATTCATTAAAACTGATGATATGTAAAAATGATGGAATCAGTCACCGCCTGTACCAATTAGAAATTGACGGCTTTACACCTAGCATTTACTGTACTGATTTTGTAAGCAAAATAGATAGATTTGGTGTAAGGGATTTTGTAGGTAAACTGAAACGTAGACCTAAAGCTAGGCTGAACAAATACAGAAGAGTTAAGGAAGCTCATTCAATGACAAGAGGGGATGTGGAGAAAGGTGAAGAAGCTCCACCTGAAAGTGTCATTTCATTCACTTCAACCCCGCCTCAAACTCGACGTCAACGCAGAAAGGGTCACAATAAGAAACCTGTAGGAGCTGCTGAAGAATTGTCTGGTTTGCTAAAACACATGACTCTGTGAAGACATATTGTATTGAATGAAAAAGTCTTTTGTTCGTCCCTGTCTCTCTCAAATCACATGAGAAAGCAATGACAAGGGTCTGTGTTCTCCCATACAAGGGAGCTATTGTAGTTTCAAGAGGGACAGTCATGTGTGTGTGTAGAAAATAGACCAGGCTAGCTGGTATCAGCAGATGTGCATGTGATGTTTAGTTTATTTGTTCTTACAGTGAATATGATGTAATCACCTCGATTAAGGATATATAAAGCAAGGAATCTGGACGGATCTTTGCTCGTCCTTGCAATCTACAGCCCAGGAGGACATCAGTGCCTGGGCGCAGGAAGCCAGAAGACTTAATTGCCTAGCTAACATCACTCTGTTAGTTCAGTACTCTATTATATTCTGTAACAAGTTTTCTTTTCATTTTGATTCTTTTAATAAATATTGTTAAACATTTATTATAATCATCTGACTGGAACTTGGAATTCTTGAGTACGCTTTCACTTTTCTTCCCTGGACCAAAAGGATCCACTCCGGGAGAAAACACCAGAGGGTGAGCATTCATTTCTGTTAAAGAGAATTTATGCACTGTTTGATTGATTATCAGCCTAGCCAAAGAGGCAGTTAGCAACAGGGTTATTGTTGTGTAGCAATTCACGGTTGAAGAGTACCTAAAAAGGTAGACTTATACTACAAAGGGGAAATTTGTTATATTTATAATTCTTATTATCTTTATAATAAAATACGAATTTGTAGAGACTGTTCACCTAACTCTTAGAAGTACGACTAAGGGAGAGGCGCCTTAGTTACCGCGGGATTGTTTATATGTCCTTATTGGATGTAAAATAATTTGGAACGGTATTAATCGTAAGACATTCTTCTACACTATCCGATCGTGAAAAGACCAAATGTAAATGCCCTCCGAAACGCATTCGAGGCGGATTTAAACCCGATCGCTCAAACCACTTCAGGAGGAGATCTGAGACGCATTCCAGACGAAACTGGACAAGAGTAAATGCATCTGGTTGTTGAAACTACATATGTAAATTTGACTTATCCCAAAAATGCTAAGAAATAAACATGTGAGAGCGTTTTATAG
Organism: Scardinius erythrophthalmus; assembly: GCF_964197995.2. Taxonomy (NCBI): domain Eukaryota; kingdom Metazoa; phylum Chordata; class Actinopteri; order Cypriniformes; family Leuciscidae; genus Scardinius; species Scardinius erythrophthalmus. The sequence goes on along the minus strand of NC_138232.1, from coordinate 22,385,365 downwards.
GCCTAGGCTATATGTCATGTTATAGCCAGATATGACGGCGTTACTGGAACACGCATCACCACAGATGAGCATCTATTCAAGCCAACGTGCAAACTATCGCAAATCAAAGTGAAAGTCATTCGTCAAAACACAATCATCTTCATTAAAAGTAAAGAACCGAAATGATCTTACCAGGGCTGTTGCCGCAATATTGTTGCAGTCTTTGATTTAGAAATTTTCGCTGATGATCAATAAAATGCAGCTCATATCAGTTGCTTTGGACGTGCAACAATTTAAATATGTAGCGCGGGAATTCAAGATCGGATTTATATCCGTTTTGCAAAAACACATTTATATGACCGGGTGTAAATGGAATCGTTTTGATAAATCAGATAGCTATCCGATCTGAGAAAACGCATGAAGTTCCCATAGAACTTCTGCACCAGTCCACTGATTTCTGTTGAGAAAGATAAGCATGTTGACATGATCTGGGATCAGATGCGACCGCAACCTGGTGACAGCCAGTCAGCTGCTGAAAACACCCGCTCTGAGGGGACTGACGTTGCCGGGATGCACAGGTACCTCCGCGCTAAAATCAATTCCATTGCTTCAAGACTCACACTACGCAACGCAACCTGCATTAGATTAATCGATAACAAATACAAGTGATCGACGAAATTCTTAACAAACGATTATCGATCGTCGATTAATTATGCCCATCCCTAATTGAAAGTATGCTTGTTTTTAGCATATTTCTTAAAAATGTAATTAATCATATATTTATTACCAATGTACTTATAGTGCACTTGTTAGAAATATATTAAAAGTATGCTTGTTTTTAGCATTTTTTTAAAGTGTATTTAAGCATACATTTATTACCAATGTACTTATAGTGCACTAGTTAGAAATATATTAAAAGTATGCTTGTTTTAAGCATATTTCTTAAAAGTGTAATTAAGCATATATTGTCACGATCCACACAAGGAACAGGCAAGATCCAAATGCAGTGTAAGTTATTTATTAGGTAATCCAAATCGTAGTCTTCCATGCAAAAAGGTCAAAATCCAAATATCAATCCAAAAACAGAAAACAAACTGGGAATACAGGGAACTGAAGTGGTGTGAACAAAACAAGGACTCCGTAACACCTACTAAAACAGACAGGGTTATATACACAGGGAAAACAAGCTAAACAAGATAACAAGGGGGTGTGGTAAACTGAAACACCTGGGAAGACTAATCAACATAACGGGGAACAGTTGAACATGGGACAAGACACATGGCAGGATCACATGACAAGCAGGGAATACATGACAGACAAAAACAAGGAACAAGACACAAAACCCACACCGTGACATAACCCCCCCTCTACGGAGTGGCTACCAGACACTCCAAGACCACAAAACCCAAAACACAAAACAAGAGTCCAGGGCGGGAGGTGGACTGGTGGAGGATCAGGGGGAGGGATGGAGGGCCAGGTCCATGGAGGGAAACGGGGATAGGGAGTGACAGTCCATCAGGCAGCCAGGGCGGAGATGACCATTCATCAGGCGGCCAGGGCGGAGACTCTCCCTCGGGTGGCCAGGGCGGAGCAGACAGTCCATCGGGCGACCAGGGCGGAGCAGACTTTCCCTCGGGCGACCAGGGCGGAGCAGACTTTCCCTCGGGCGGCCACGGCGGTGAAGACCCCTCGGGCGGCCACGGCGGTGAAGACCCCTCGGGTGGCCACGGCACAGGAACTGGAACAGACACCAATGGCTCAGGAACTGGAACTGGCACCAACGGCTCAGGCACTGGAACTGGCACTGGAACTGGTACCACCCGCTCAGGCACTGGAACTGGCACCACCGGCTCAGGCACTGGAACTACTGGAACTGGCACCACCGGCTCGGGCACTGGAACTGGCACCCCCGGCTCGGGCACTGGAACTGGCACCACCGGCTCGGGCACTGGAACTGGCACCACCGGCCTGGGCACTGGAACTGGCACCACCGGCTCAGGCACTGGAACTGGCACCACCGGCTCAGGCACTGGAACTGGCACCACAGGCTCAGGTTCAGGAACAGACACAGCCACAAACACAGACACAGACACAAACACAGACACAGACACAAACACAGACACAGACACAAACACAGACACAGACACAGACACAGGCTCAGGCTCAGGAACAGACACAGACACAAATACAGACACAAACATAAACACAGACACAGACACAGGTTCAGGAACAGACACAGGCTCAGGAACAGACACAGACACAGACACAGGAACTGGCTCAGGAACAGACACAGGCTCAGGAACAGACACAGGCTCAGGAACAGGCTCCGGCTCAGGAACAGACACTGGCTCCGGCTCAGGAACAGACACTGGCTCCGGCTCAGGAACAGACACTGGCTCCGGCTCAGGAACAGACACTGGCTCCGGCTCAGGAACAGACACTGGCTCCGGCTCAGGAACAGACACTGGCTCCGGCTCAGGAACAGACACTGGCTCCGGCTCAGGAACAGACACTGGCTCCGGCTCAGGAACAGACACTGGCTCCGGCTCAGGAACAGACACTGGCTCCGGCTCAGGAACAGACACTGGCTCCGGCTCAGGAACAGACACTGGCTCCGGCTCAGGAACAGACACTGGCTCCGGCTCAGGAACAGACACTGGCTCCGGCTCAGGAACAGACACTGGCTCCGGCTCAGGAACAGACACTGGCTCCGGCTCAGGAACAGACACTGGCTCCGGCTCAGGAACAGACACTGGCTCCGGCTCAGGAACAGACACTGGCTCCGGCTCAGGAACAGACACTGGCTCCGGCTCAGGAACAGACACTGGCTCCGGCTCAGGAACAGACACTGGCTCCGGCTCAGGAACAGACACTGGCTCCGGCTCAGGAACAGACACTGGCTCCGGCTCAGGAACAGACACTGGCTCCGGCTCAGGAACAGACACTGGCTCCGGCTCAGGAACAGACACTGGCTCCGGCTCAGGAACAGACACTGGCTCCGGCTCAGGAACAGACACTGGCTCCGGCTCAGGAACAGACACTGGCTCCGGCTCAGGAACAGACACTGGCTCCGGCTCAGGAACAGACACTGGCTCCGGCTCAGGAACAGACACTGGCTCCGGCTCAGGAACAGACACTGGCTCCGGCTCAGGAACAGACACTGGCTCCGGCTCAGGAACAGACACTGGCTCCGGCTCAGGAACAGACACTGGCTCCGGCTCAGGAACAGACACTGGCTCCGGCTCAGGAACAGACACTGGCTCCGGCTCAGGAACAGACACTGGCTCCGGCTCAGGAACAGACACTGGCTCCGGCTCAGGAACAGACACTGGCTCCGGCTCAGGAACAGACACTGGCTCCGGCTCAGGAACAGACACTGGCTCCGGCTCAGGAACAGACACTGGCTCCGGCTCAGGAACAGACACTGGCTCCGGCTCAGGAACAGACACTGGCTCCGGCTCAGGAACAGACACGGGCTCCGGCTCAGGAACAGACACGGGCTCCGGCTCAGGAACAGACACGGGCTCCGGCTCAGGAACAGACACGGGCTCCGGCTCAGGAACAGACACGGGCTCCGGCTCAGGAACAGACACGGGCTCCGGCTCAGGAACAGACACGGGCTCCGGCTCAGGAACAGACACGGGCTCCGGCTCAGGAACAGACACGGGCTCCGGCTCAGGAACAGACACGGGCTCCGGCTCAGGAACAGACACGGGCTCCGGCTCAGGAACAGACACGGGCTCCGGCTCAGGAACAGACACGGGCTCCGGCTCAGGAACAGACACGGGCTCCGGCTCAGGAACAGACACGGGCTCCGGCTCAGGAACAGACACGGGCTCCGGCTCAGGAACAGACACTGGCTCCGGCTCAGGAACAGACACTGGCTCCGGCTCAGGAACAGACACTGGCTCCGGCTCAGCAGCGGCCATCTTGTCCAAAGACCCAGGCTCAGCGGTGGCCATCTTGTCCAAAGACCCAGGCTCAGCGGTGGCCATCTTGTCCGAAGACACAGGCTCGGAAAATGTGACGTGAACAGGCTCGGCGGCGGCCATCTTGTCCGAAGACACAGGCTCGACAGACGTGACGTGAACAGGCTCGGCGGTGGCCATCTTGTCCGAAGACACAGGCTTGGCGGCGGCCATCTTGTCCGAAGACACAGGCTCAGCAGTCGTGACGTGAACAGTCTCGGGATCGGCAGACGTGATCTTCCTCCCTCTTCTCCGTCCGCGACAGCGAGATGGTGGTTCCGGTCCGTCCCTCACGAGCCCAGGGTCGAATGGGGGCCATGGTGGAGCAATGCTGGACCTCCACTCGACCACCTCCTGCTCTGCGACCTCCCCGGGTTCCACGGAAAATGACAAGGTGGGTTCCTTTAAAGTACTCTCTCCTCTCCAGTTCAGTGGCTGGGGAAAAAAGGCTCGAACTCACACTACTGGATCTCTGCAGGACGGAGTCCTTCTGTCACGATCCACACAAGGAACAGGCAAGATCCAAATGCAGTGTAAGTTATTTATTAGGTAATCCAAATCGTAGTCTTCCATGCAAAAAGGTCAAAATCCAAATATCAATCCAAAAACAGAAAACAAACTGGGAATACAGGGAACTGAAGTGGTGTGAACAAAACAAGGACTCCGTAACACCTACTAAAACAGACAGGGTTATATACACAGGGAAAACAAGCTAAACAAGATAACAAGGGGGTGTGGTAAACTGAAACACCTGGGAAGACTAATCAACATAACGGGGAACAGTTGAACATGGGACAAGACACATGGCAGGATCACATGACAAGCAGGGAATACATGACAGACAAAAACAAGGAACAAGACACAAAACCCACACCGTGACATATATTTATTACCAATGTACTTAATAGTGCACTTGTTAGAAATATATTGAAAGTATGCTTGATTTTAGCATATTTCTTAAAAGTGTAATTAAGCATATATTTATTACCAATGTACTTATAGTGCACTTGTTAGAAATATGTTAAAAGTATGCTTGCTTTTAAATATATTTTTAGAAAATATACTAAAGTACTATTATTTTAAAGTGTGTTAAAAGTTGTATTATAAAAATAGATAAAAAGCATGATGCTAATATATTTTTAATATATTTAAAGATAGTATTTTTTTTTAATATATTTGCAATATACTATTGAAAAGGGAATATATTTCAAATATAATAAAGTATACTTTTTTTCACCAGGGAATACTGTCGTATATGAACAAAGAGAAGACCTAGAGTTCACTAACATTACAGCTAACTAGGAAACAGAAGTGAATCCAATGTTTTGTCACAAACACATCTAAAGCGTTTTTTACTCGTATGAGGAAACCTCTTGCAACATTACTAATCAATTAACCACAGAAATATTGCATGTCAGACTGTTTTAAATAAATTAAAGCATGAATAAAGATGAATCTTTATTTAAAGAATATAGAATTCTGATTTGCAACACACTGATGTATAACTGTTCAAAGTCGTTTGTGTCTTTGGTAATTTACTTCCAATCCATAGCCTACTTTGAAGCATCTTGATTTTAGGTCTGTGAAAATAGAGAATAAAAAAGAAATAACTACATGACTAACTGAGAAAAACTAAGGGTAAACTAAATCTACAATTTTGTGTCCTGTTTTAATACCAGTTTTTGTAAAGCAAGAGTTGTATTAATGTTTTTAAAAATAGTTTGAGACATATTTTAACTGTTGCATTATATGTTTTTATGCATGTGTAACGGTCACTTGGAGGATTTACGGCAATTTGAGGTAGAATGACAACTGCTCATGTACGTAGAGGGTATGTCCGTATGAGATGCGTGAGCTGTGCGTGAAGAGATATAACCCTGGTGAAAAAAAATATGTTAAGTATACTTGAAGCCAGACTAATTATTAGTATACTTCAAGTGTGTTAATGATTAGTTAACTTAAAGTGTGCTATTTTGAAACAACTAATTTTGTACTAAGTATATTTTAGTAGTAATTAAGTTGTAGTAAAGCATAACTTTAAATGTATTTAGTGTACTTTTGTGTACTAAATTCGAACAACTTTAAGTATATTTAGTATATTTTAAGTATATGCCTGTGTAGGGACTAGTTACATACTTGATTAGTGTATTAAAGTGTACTTTATTTGTGTTACAAGTACATTACAAATTAATTACAAGTGTCTTCGAAACATACAAGAAATATACCGTGAATTTATTAAAAATATATACTAAGTATACTTGCAGCCACACTAATTATAAGTATACTTCAAGTGTGTTAAGGATTAGTTAACTTTAAGTGTGCTATTTTGAAACAACTAATTTTGTACTAAGTATATTTTAGTTGTATTTAAATTGTAGTAAAGCATAACTTTAAGTCTATTTAGTGTACTTTTGTGTGCTAAATTGGAACAACTTCAAGTATACTTAGTATACTTTAAGTATATGCCTGTGTAGGGACTATTTACATACTTGATAAGTGATAATAAAGTGTACTTTATCTGTGTTACAAGTACATTACAAAATCATTACGAGCAATATACAAGTCTATTATTTTTGAGTAAAAATGATATTCTCCGTAATACCTTTGGCTTAATCCAAATACTACAAATAGCACACTTTGTCTTCAATAACAAATGCACATTAATAAACAAATATTACTTAGCTATACTTTGTACAATATACTTTAAAGCTATAGTAGGTAATGTTGGAGAGCTAGCAAGATTTGAAAGCGGCACCTCTTCTAAGCTCCACCCCCTCCCGTCAGTACTCCGTCCAAAGCTACGCCCCCACAAACATGAACGCGCATCCACAGTCGGAGTCAGCTGCAGGTCACAGGAAAGCAGAGTATTTTTGTCATGTTGGAATAAATATTTTGAAACGATAAATGCCTTTCCTTTACCATTTCAGCATAAACAAGCTATTACTTTTCTTACCTCCTTACATGCTAAATGAATAATGACAATGAATGTGGTATAACACTTTTTATTTTATTTTTTTTTTTAAACGAACAAGAGAGACCTAAGAGAAATACTTTTTTACACAAGTATCTGTACTTTCGCTGCTTTTGATTGTCATAAACAATCTGTATTTACATATAATAAATAAGAAATAAATATATATAAGAAAAGGAGTGTCCAGGGATGGCTGACAGGTCAGGCTTTGCATGAGGCGTCGTCTGCTGTGGTGATCTACTCCTTTGGCAGTGATTTACCTTTAAGAAGAATATCACAATTACACATCTGACAATAATTACTGCATCTCAAAGACACACAAAGAATGACAACAAAACTTTGTTTCCATTTCACACAGTAACAAACATTTCTTCTCGTAGATAACAAAACACATATGCCACATCACCACAGTTGTCCCGTTTATATTAACGTCATTTTATCACAATTATAATGCAGACACTTGCGACTATGGCTGTGCAATATGTTCAAAATGGCATGTCCTATAAGTCAGATAAGCAGACCTGTAACGCAACTGGCTTACACCAACAGAGAAGCTAATGTTAGCATTGGGCTAATACTAGCTACAAAAGTAGCTACGTTGCCTAACGTAACATACATCATGGAAATAACAAATCCCCCCGAAGCAAAACAAATAATTACCTGTTCAGCAGAAAGAACGCAACCTCGGCATCGCTTTTCATCACTTTTGCTCCCTCAGTTGTCTCCACCATTCAAATGCTGCAATGTTGACGCAAGTTTGTTCTCTGGCTTTATCCAGTGCCTGTTTCGTTGCAGCCTTTTCTGCCTCCGATTTTCTTTTTTTTAGGCTTTTTATCAGGGCGAGCAGTTACCAGCAAAGCTGGCATTGGTAGATTTTGCTGCATTTTCTCTTCCATTGTGCTGCAAACTCCTGCTTACTCGGTGTAGTGAGCTGAATGTTTCCGGGAACGGTGACATGTGATGAGTGCATGCAGGGCAGCACACAGTGGGGCTCGGGCACGAGACATGAAGGCATCTGATTGGTTCTTTACACTCGCACCGAATGGCAGTGATTGGTCAGAGTTTTTACTGTCCTGCAGCTGCTACAGAGGTCTGATTTTTTTTCATTCCTTTTTCTGAACACAAAATGTATTGACTACTCTCAGGATGGAAGGACCATTTCACCCAGTATAAAAAAAGTGTTTCTGAACAGGATTACCTACCCTAGTGAGTGAACTTCCATTTTTGGCCATGCAATATAGCCAGTGTTTACTTGGCTGCATGTTAAACGGCCACTTGTGACATCACAATCCAGTAGCTGCCACTTTCTGTACAGTAGAAAACACATTTTCTTGTGTGTTCCAATGGTGTGATGTTGATGTTAAATTTGTAATGGATTTGTGTTTATTGTACATTGTGCCTATCTTTAACATTGTATAAACTTAAATTAAAAATACTTAAATCACAATTACAAAAGTAGCCATTTGTACACTGCATACTCAAATCTATTTTAAGTAGATCAACATAAGTATGTTTTCTTTAAATACACAAAAACTTAAAAGGACTTGTAGTGTACTTTTTAGAAATATGTTAAAAGTGTGCTTGTTTTTAGCATATTTCTTAAAAGTGTAATTAATCATATATTTATTACCAATGTACTTATAGTGCACTTGTTAGAAATATATTAAAAGTATGCTTGTTTTTAGCATATTTCTTAAAAATGTAATTAAGCATATATTTATTACCAATGTACTTATAGTGCACTAGTTAGAAATATATTAAAAGTATGCTTGTTTTAAGCATATTTCTTAAAAGTGTAATTAAGCATATATATATTACCAATGTACTTATAGTGCACTTGTTAGAAATATATTGAAAGTATGCTTGATTTTAGCATATTTCTTAAAAATGTAATTAAACATATATTTATTACCAATGTACTTATAGTGCACTAGTTAGAAATATGTTAAAAGTATGCTTGCTTTTAAATATATTTTTAGAAAATATACTAAAGTACTATTATTTTAAAGTGTGTTAAAAGTTGTATTATAAAAATAGATAAAAAGCATGATGCTAATATACTTTTAATATATTTAAAGATAGTATATTTTTTTAAATATATTTGCAATGTACTATTGAAAAAGGGAATATATTTCAAATATAATAAAGTATACTTTTTTTTCACCAGGGAACGCTCTACCGACTTTTGGTCTCTTCCTATTATTCGCCTCTTGAGTCTCGAGTTGGTGAAAAGGAAATATATTTAAATTGTGCTTATTTTGATATACTTAATGTATTTTAAGTGTACTGTATTAATCATATATTTAATTGTGTTATTTTTAGACATCTTAAAGTATACTAAATGTACTTTAATATGTATTTAAGTTCAATTTTATGGTAATAGTAATATATTTTAATATACTTACTTGTGTTAAAATGGACCTATTTTAAGTACATTTAGTGTAATTTAATAGCACTTCTTTAAATTGTATTTTTTAATACACTTTAAATATGTTTAAGAACTACAGCTTAAGCATATTTTAAGCTTCACATTAATGTGTTCCCAGTATATTTTAAATATAATATCAGCTTATTAATAATGTATTAGAAGAACACTATAAGAGCCACTATTAGTATAATAAAAATACATTTTTATAAAACCATTCAGTATGAAAATATATATATTTAATATATTTTAATGTATTACAAATACAGTGAAAAATTATCATTCCGTAAAACACAGTAAAAAATATTTGTATAAAACACACACACACTTTGAAAGCTAGTAAACTTTAACATACTACACCCAGTGTACAGTACATCAGTACAGCAGCATAATGTAAACTGTAAAAAAAAAAAAAATACAGTAATCTGCAGAAGTATTATAAACAACAACAAAAAAACTAACTTGAGTCAATAAATCTAACTACAGTCAATAAAGTGCTGTCATTAATAGCTGCAAACAGTTACAGTACTGTTACAACTCAAACCATCTTCATCCTTCAAGTGAATTGGAGTGACTGGTCTTTGAGTTTGCCTCGTTGTATTTCCTTCGAATCAGTGCTCGCACCTCAGACGTGTTGGAAATTTTTTGATCACAGTGTCTGTGAAAGGGAAAAAAGAGGAGTTTATTTTTATATTAAAGCAAAATTAACCTCTGTCAAAAAAGTAACTGTTCCCTTTCAAAAGGGAACTTGCACTGCTTCGATGATGCTATTGGGGAACGATGTTCTCTAGGCGCCTCTTTAAAGTCCCTGTAAAGTCAAAATTAAGTATGTGTTCTGAGTTTGTCACACCACAGAAAAATGTGTTATTAGCCACCCAGTCAAATTTTAATGATAAAAAAAGCCGGCAAGTACATAAAATAAGTACGGAAGCCCTAAGAGGCCATGGATAATATTTTTTTTCTCTGTTGTTTTCTCGTGATAATGACTTAATTTTCTCGTGATCTCGAGATAACAAAAGTTGTTTTCTCGTGATCACGACTTAATTTTCTCGTTATCTCGAGATAACAAAAGTTGTTTTCTCGTGATCACGACTTGTTTTTTTCTGTGTAGTCGGCAAGAACAGTATAAGGACCAAAAGCAGAATAAAGCAGCATCATGGATGATCGCATTCGCTTTTACTTTGATAACGGGCTCACTCAAAATGAAATAGTTCTATGTCTGTCAGTGTTTGGCGACTTCCACATTAGTGTCCGACACTTAGAAGGAGGAGGCTGTCAGGTCTGCAACTTTATCGTAGAAGACAATATAGCTACCCTGAACGTGTAGTCAGTTTCATTGCCAGCCAACTTCAGGTCCTGGACGTCTGCATGTCTACCAGAATTATGTTTGAAAGATGCAGATTAATGTTTTTTTGCGGCTGACCCGAGAAATGGTCAGAGATCAGTTAAGTCTGGCCAGGTTCTCCTCTGGGACACCTCTCTCTCTCTCAAAGCAATTATAAAATCCATCTCTTCTGCGGGCTTTTTATGAAGTAGATTTCAAAATCAAAGAAGCCAGCTCGCACGTAGGCTACATCATGATATACACAACATTCAGAAGGAGCGAGATTTTCTCGCGAATCGCGATACATACACATGACGGCGTGAGAAAACGGTTTTATGTCGAGATCATATATTAGAAATTAAGTCGTGATCACGAGAAAACAACTTTTGTTATCTCGAGATCACGAGAAAATTAAGTCGTGATCACGAGAAAACAACTTTTGTTATCTCGAGATCACGAGAAAATTAAGTCGTGATCACGAGAAAACAACTTTTGTTATCTCGAGATCACGAGAAAATTAAGTCGTGATCACGAGAAAACAAGATAGAAAAAAATAACAATCCATGGCCTCTTAGGGCTTCCGTAAATAAGCGATCAAAATCTTGAAAAAATGAGCAGTAGTCTCTGCTCTCAAACGCTGGGGGCGTGTCCGCTGGCTGCGCTGAAACCACGCCCACTCGCGGGAAAGCTCGCTGCCGTCGACTCACAACAACACTCAACTGTCACCGCTACAGCCGGTGTTCTGGAGAATTCGGTTCCCCTGTTTCCCCTCAGCGCGCCGCGCGTGCGCAACATCAAGATGAAAATCATGACCTCATAATTCCGCGCAAGCTTCGTTCAGCGGATATATTGTGCATTTGTGTGTTTTTACTATTTACTCTCCATCGCAGTTATATACATTTACCTACTCTCCATCACAGTAATGTACAGTTTACGTTGTTTACTAGATAATTTGCGGTTACGTGTAGGTTTTAAAGTATAGAATGTATTGTTTTCAGATGTTTTAATGTACATTGTATTTGTTAATTTCAAGTTCTTTTTATTATTGTTATTATTATTATTATTATTACTGTGTGTTTTAATGTAGCCTACATCGTGTTTGTGTCGTTTTGTCAGTTTTGCTGCACACATAAATAAACTATATTGCACTGCACAATAAGTACTGTGTTGTTATTTTCATTTACGATATTTTATGATAGGCCTAGGTTACGTTTTGTCTACCCGGAGGCCCAGAAAAAGTGGTTCCCCCCCTGTATATTACCTTGTGAGGATTTATAACACACTACAGTGATGCTGGTGATGCATTTAATTGTCTTCTTTTACGTGTAAACACTGTCATCCACAGATCAGACTCTTCCACTGAGAACACAGGGGGAAGAGTATAACCTGGAGGCCCAGAAAAAGTGGTTCCCCCCCTGTATATTACCTTTTGAGGATTTATAACACACTACAGTGATGCTGGTGATGCATTTAATTGTCTTCTTTTACGTGTAAACACTGTCATCCACAGATCAGTCTCTTCCACTGAGAACACAGGGGGAACAGTATAACCTGGAGGCCCAGAAAAAGTGGTTCCCCCCCTGTATATTACCTTTTGAGGATTTATAACACACTACAGTGATGCTGGTGATGCATTTAATTGTCTTCTTTTACATGTAAACACTGTCATCCACAGATCAGTCTCTTCCACTGAGAACACAGGGGGAACAGTATAACCTGGAGGCCCAGAAAAAGTGGTTCCCCCCCCTGTATATTACCTTTTGAGGATTTATAACACACTACAGTGATGCTGGTGATGCATTTAATTGTCTTCTTTTACATGTAAACACTGTCATCCACAGATCAGTCTCTTCCACTGAGAACACAGGGGGAACAGTATAACCTGGAGGCCCAGAAAAAGTGGTTCCCCCCCCTGTATATTACCTTGTGAGGATTTATAACACACTACAGTGATGCTGATGATGCATTTAATTGTCTTCTTTTACGTGTAAACACTGTCATCCACAGATCAGTCTCTTCCACTGAGAACACAGGGGGAATAGTATAACCTGGAGGCCCAGAAAAAGTGGTTCCCCCCCTGTATATTACCTTGTGAGGATTTATAACACACTACAGTGATGCTGGTGATGCATTTAATTGTCTTCTTTTACATGTAAACACTGTCATCCACAGATCAGTCTCTTCCACTGAGAACACAGGGGGAACAGTATAACCTGGAGGCCCAGAAAAAGTGGTTCCCCCCTGTATATTACCTTTTGAGGATTTATAACACACTACAGTGATGCTGGTGATGCATTTAATTGTCTTCTTTTACGTGTAAACACTGTCATCCACAGATCAGTCTCTTCCACTGAGAACACAGGGGGAACAGTATAACCTGGAGGCCCAGAAAAAGTGGTTCCCCCCCTGTATATTACCTTTTGAGGATTTATAACACACTACAGTGATGCTGGTGATGCATTTAATTGTCTTCTTTTACGTGTAAACACTGTCATCCACAGATCAGTCTCTTCCACTGAGAACACAGGGGGAACAGTATAACCTGGAGGCCCAGAAAAAGTGGTTCCCCCCCTGTATATTACCTTTTGAGGATTTATAACACACTACAGTGATGCTGGTGATGCATTTAATTGTCTTCTTTTACGTGTAAACACTGTCATCCACAGATCAGTCTCTTCCACTGAGAACACAGGGGGAACAGTATAACCTGGAGGCCCAGAAAAAGTGGTTCCCCCCCTGTATATTACCTTTTGAGGATTTATAACAGTCTGCCCACCATATATTCCCGCCAGATTTATTTTCTCCCATCCCCCACCCATACTCGCACATACACACATTTGAATTTATAACACAAACACGTACTATTATTCATTCTCATTATTTCTTATAACACATCAATTTAAATAAATAAATAAATAAAAAAACGACATTAATTAGCGCCCTGTCACGGCTGTCACATACTGCGCTTCTGGTTATGTGGTGATCACACAATAATAATAAAAAAGGATTGTAACTTTTGCGTGTGAATGAAGAAACATTTATGAGGTACGTTTTGCTGTTTTATTTTCATACAACACCAAAAAATATTTGTATTAAATAATACGATGCATTTTCTGTCATGATTAATGACATACTGCCGATATTTTATAGTGATTGTTTAATTTACTAACTATTCCGAATGTGTAGCTAACTTTACTAATTCTACATTACAAGAAGTCTAAACACTTTAAATAAGATTAAATTTAGACCTTTTTATTTTTCAGAATGGATCCGACACAATATGAGGAGATATTAAACTACCAAATTAGTGGAAAATACCCCAAGAATTTAACAAAATCAGAAAAGTATGTAATTCGGCGACGTGCTATGTTGTCCAGGGTAAGATACTGTACTGTAATTCACACTTGTTTATAGTTTGCATATATCCGACAATATCAATATGTGGTAGGCTATTGCATAAAAAAAGAAATGCTAGCGCAGGTGGATGTCCAGTTTTCACTACAGTCAGAGTCGTCATTGCCCATTCAAACCGAGGGGGCACGTACGCGCTCAGCGCTCGTCATATTTCATATATCATAACTGTTCAGTGTTTTCAACCATAGTTTATCTTATATTTTTGTCTGACATTTAGATACAGATAAGTACTAGCAAAATATATAATAATAAGCTGCCAAATCTCACGCATTCACCGTGAGACACACGCAATTGACACTTTTCACACGCTCTCATGCCACATTTTCTCACGCACAGAAAAATCGCTGAGATCATCTAGCTAATAGTAAATAAACACGAATGAATGTTTGAAAGATACAGTACAACTTACCGAAATGTATATTCCTCATACATAATATCGACCAATCAATCAAACAAAGGGGTCAATAAAACCGCTGGAGAACAATTGTCACACAACATTTACCTCAGGAAACCATGATGACCATAATATAGGCACGTTAGTTGGCTAGAAAAAAAAGAGCTATAGAGAGTATTTTGCTAAATATGTGTACTATATTACATATTTATTATATTTTTACTTATATCATTAAATAAAGTTATTATAATAAAAACGTATTATATTTAATTTGAGTTATTTTTAACCTTAAATAATACTATCTGCTGATAGGGCTCTCTGTATGTTTACAGAATTAGGTGAGCTGTTTTTTTCATGAGGTAAATTAATGCCTATCTTGTGTAGCCTACCTAATATTTATCCAAATGAGTCAATATTAAATCAAATCAAAATAAATGAATTGCAATAATAAAAAAGTGTAGCTTACCAGAAATTGTACCATGTAAACACTGTAACATGTCACTAAACCTAATAAAATTCAGTTTAGTTACTAAAATATTTTGTCATTTTATTTTCACAAAAGTTTTTTTAAAAACATGAAAGTAGACACTTTACTTGCATTTTAATATGTTTTTTTTAATGTTTTATAAGTAAAATTACTTCTGTAAATTTAATTTGACGTGGACACACACACACACGCTAAAACACACAAACTATTTTGATTTCATTTTTCATAGATGGAGTACTCTTTTATATCCGCCATAAGGGCACAGAAAGACAGGTGAAAGTAAAAGTGGTCAGAGGTGCTGCAGAAGCAGACAGCATTTTTAAAGAATTCCATGCCAGTGAGGCAGGTGGGCATAGTGGCAAGGAGAAGACAACACATGCCATTTCTAATAGATACTATTGGCCTGGAATGTCAGTTGATATCGAAAACTGGGTGAGTTTTAATAAAATTTTGCTAAATTGTATAAACAGTGCCAGTTTCTATAAAAATAAAAAAATAAAAGAATACTAAACAATGTTTTTTGTTCCTCTCTTCAGATTAAATTGTGTTTTGCGTGCCAGGCGAATAGACCTATCAAACTCCAGGAAGAGTACACTCCAATAATTGTGTGTCTTCTTTTTCTTCTTCTTCTACAAATGTTGTCCAAAAATACATTGCCTGATTTGTTTGTGTAGGTGACTGAACCATGGCAGTTGGTTGGCATGGACTTAATTGGCAAGTTGACGATGAGTTCAAGTGGGAATCAGTACATCTGTGTACTCATAGATTATTTCACAAAGTGGGTGGAGGCTTATCCACTTGCAACCAAAACAGCCGAGGAGGTTACAACCTGCATTGTTAAAATGTTTTATCGTTTCGGGGCGCCGAAAAGAATACTCACAGACCAAGGCAGGGAGTTTGTGAATCAGGTTTGTATTTGCATTTGCTCAACTGTTTACTTTATTATTAATATTGTTATATATTTTTTTGTTATTTTTTTTACTATACCAATACAATTATTTTCTCCAGATCAACAAAGAAGTTTGTGAATTGTTCGGTATACAACGCAGTCTTTGTTCACCGTACCATCCACAAACCAATGGGTTAGTGGAACGCATGAATGGCACAATACAAAGGTAAGATTAGTAATTGTAAAAGTCAAGTCAAGTCATCTTCATTTATATAGCACTTTTAACAATGTAGATTGTTTCAAAGCAGCTTTACAGAGATAAACGTATAATTTAAGGTAAGATTGTTTTGTCTTTATAGCGGTTCTTTAATAAAGTCATGTTCCATCTAAAGTTAGTTTTGATTGATTCGCTTCCGTCACAATGATCATTTGTTATTAAATTAGGGGCCGCTAAGACAACACCATTCTCTCTACACAGACTTTAAACGCGAACCTGTGAGAAACGCTGATGGCGTTCACATGTGCATTAAGAATGGGTTCTATAGTTATGTGCGTTTGAATATATGTGTGCAGGTTTGGAATTCCCTACAAACCAAGCCTAAACAAAGTACTGGTGTTTTCTTATAATTTTAAAACAGAAATATATATAAATATAAATATATACAAAAACACCATAAATATAAAAGTATTTATGCATCTGTCTTTCAGGTATCATTTAATTGCATTTATGAGACATAAAAACTTGATGTGTGAAATATAGTAAATTTCTTTTTATGTTATATATTTTTTTATTTACTTTTTAGAATTTGAAAGAAATAAAAGAGATTATTATTGGAATATTACAATATAAGTGTAATAATGTAATTGAATTGTAGTCCTTGAAAACCAAAAATAGTGCTTGAAAACCCCTTGAAATCCCTGGAATTTCAATTTACAGTGTCTGTATGAACCCTGCAAATAATACCTACATCGGTGGCCTATGGGGCCTGAACATAAAGAAAAAGCAAACAAATTATACAGAGAAAGGGATGGATGACTGAAGGTGCACAATATACACCTACAGTGGGGAGAACAAGTATTTGATACACTGACAATTTTGCATGTTTTCCCCACTAACAAAGCATGTAGAAGTCTTCAATTTTTATCATAGGTACTCTTCAACTGTGAGAGACTGAATCTAAAACAAAAATCCAGAAAATCACATAGTATGATTTTAAAGTAATTAATTTGCTAAATTAATTTGCATTGTACTCCCCACTGTATATGTTAAGTGGACCTGATAACATGGACATTGAGTTTTCATACATTGGTAGGCATGAGTCCGGTTCATAGTACTTTAATAAAGCAGTGTTTTGCTTCATTTACACATTGTGTTGCAGAAAGTGGAAAGCAGTAAAGAACTTCACAAACAAAAATGTATAAACAGTAACCATATACCATTAAAGTAGTTGTTTTTTTCAGCGCCCTTGGAAAACTGTGTCAGGACAAACCACAAACATGGGACAAATACCTTGATGCTGTGCTGTTTAACATCAGGTCCAAAAAACAACTGACTACACAGTATTCACCATTCTACCTGATGTTTGGAAGAGAGGCACGCTACTTCTCAGAAGTTCCTGAATCTTTTAGTGTGAGTTAATTCACTGCATATCTATATCTTGTTTCAATCATTTTTAAATATTTACTTTTATAAATATATAATTTCCTATCATTGTCTAGGTAACTGAAACAGTGGAAGATGTGCTCCAGGAAGAGCTAATCAAGCCTGCCATACAGATGCAGGACCAAGTGTATGAGGCAGTAAAGAAAAATATGCAAGCCTCCAGGGACAAAATAAAAGCAAAAAAACAAGCCTCAAAGGCTGTAATTCACAAATTTGTTCTTGGGGAAAAGGTGCTCAGAAGGAACATCAGAAGTCAGCAGAGGAAAGGAGGGAAGTTAGACAGAGATTTTCTGGGGCCCTTCACCATTATTTCCTTACAAGGCAAAAGTGCAGATTTAATTAGTGATGATGGAGTAAAATTTAAGAAAATTAATCTAGATCACTTGGTCCCATATGTGGAGGAAGTAGCTCGAGTTCCTCACAGGCTCAGAAGGTTTGACACAGTGAACCCAGTGCCTCAGGTCCCAGACACAGCGTCTCTGGTCCTGGTCCCAGACACAGTGCCCATGGTCCTAGACACAGCGCCTCCGGTCCTGGTCCCAGACACAGTGTCCCTGGTCCTTGACACAGCGTCTCCGGTCCTGGTCCCAGACACAGTGTCCCTGGTCCCAGACACAGCAGTGCCTCCGGTCCTGGTCCCAGACACAGTGCCCCTGGTCCTTGACACAGCGTCTCAGGTCCTGGTCCTAGACACAGCGTCTCCGGTCCTGGTCCCAGACACAGTGCCCATGGTCCTTGACACATCGTCTCCGGTCCTGGTCCCAGACACAGTGTGCCTGGTCCTTGACACAGCGTCTCCGGTCCTGGTTCCAGACACAGTGTCCCTGGTCCTTGACACAGCGTCTCCGGTCCTGGTCCCAGACACAGTGCCCCTGGTCCCAGACACAGCAGTGCCTCCGGTCATATAAAATATCTCTTGAACAACTGTGAAGTCTACATGGTATGTCACTGTATCACAGCAAAAAACAGGGTTCGTACACCTTTTCCAAGGTCAAATTCAAGCACTTTCAAGGTCCATTTTAAAGCTTTTTCCAGCACCTTACACCACCGTTAATTACATACCAATACAGTCAAAATTATTATTTAGCGTTTTTATCACATTAAAAGAGATAATGCTATAAACAGCCAAAATTGTGTTTCGTACTCAGATATTTAAGCAAATCACAAGATATTTTTTTTTCAAAATGTATCTAAGTAGATACTGCATAATACTTTTCATTGTATAAATGTCCAAATATTGCTTCTCAGATAATTTTCAGATGAAAAAAAAAAAAAATTATTCTGTTCAGTATCGCGATATTTTGCGCACGCAATTATATCGATACAGTAGCGCAAAGTATTGCAAAATTTTATTAAAAAATGATCTGTTTTCATTTTTTTTTTTTTTTTTTCAACGGGCTGTGACGGTGGGAGGTTTTTTTTACCACTGCGGTGGTAATGGACCAACTACCGGCGGTGGTTGGGGGGTTTTAAAAAAAAATAAAAATAGTGTTTATTTGAGCAATTCCGTCAAAGAAACAACACACTAAAGCCTGTAAAGCATTGAAATAAATACTGTATCAGTAAATATTGGCAAATCAAATCAAATAATTTTAAAAAAAGGTGTGTGATACAGCCTGAAATGGGCATTTTGCTAACATTTGCCTACCAAGACTAACCGAATAGCCTTTCAACAAGCCTGATTCAAAAATTTCTATAACAGAGTTGATATGAGATTAAACCATACTTACAACTCTACTCTTTGTTTGTCACTGCACTCAGATTTCAGTTTTTCTTCTCAGCTGGTCTGAAAAACAACAAATATTAATATTTTAAAAAAGAGAGAGATTTACATACATATATACATATTTATATATCAGTCAGGCATGGCGCGTTTACATTTGTTCACATTAAGTAGCCTCTGTATATGGATAACTGATCGGATTTCTGTTTCCTGCATAAATTTAAATTAGGTCTGAAGCAGGACACCAGATTAAGAGAAAAGATGATACAAATTAAACATCTTTAACTCTATTAATAATAGAGTATCATCTATCATCATTCTATCATTATAATAAATCTATCATCTTTAGCCTAATCTATAATAAGATTTTGTAAACAATCTTTTTTTCGAAAAGTTTGCAAAAACTGACAAGCCAATTATGGAAGTGTGTACTGATTGGAAATTGATTGCAAATAAAGAAGCGCGTTTACACTTGCCTTTTAAATATGTAAGTGGACAACTTCCGGATACAGGTCGCATGTTAAAGGAGAAGTTCACTTTTAAAATGAAAATTCTGTCATCATATACTCACCCTCATGTTGTTTCAAAGCTGTATGAATTTCTTTCTTCTGCTGAACAGAAAGGAAGATATTTAGAAGAATATCAGTAACCAGACAGTTTCTGGGTCCCATTGACTTCCATAGTATATTTTTTTCCAACTATGGAAGTCAATGGGACCCAAAAACTGTCTGGTTACTGACATTCTTCTAAATGTCTTCCTTTCTGTTCAGCAGAAGAAAGAAATTCATACAGCTTTGAAACAACATGAGGGTGAGTATATGATGACAGAATTTTCATTTTAAAGTGAACTTCTCCTTTAATGTCAAAAAGTGTAAACGCAGCCATAGAAAGTTATCAAAAAGGCAATAAGGTTGTCAAGCTTGAACAAATATAAACACCAATCACACACTTCCATAATTGGCTGGTCAGTTTTTTTTTTTTTTTCCAAAGATCATTTACAAAATAACAATAAAGCCAACATTTTCAGGTAATCAGAAATAAATACACAGCTTCATTTTGCAAATACAAACAAAATTAATGTCATGTTGTACATGTTATAATAACTAATTCTGTTTTTTTGCAGATGCATTGGACAATGTTTTATAGTTGTTTTAAGACAGAGACAAATCTCTCCACATTGATTTTTTAAACACATTTATCAAAGACTTTAGACTTTGACTATATACCCAGTGCTGAAGTTGCTAGAAATCAGTATCAGCATCATGGTACAGCGGTTAACGTCAGTATTACACGTACACGTCATATTAGCAAATGCATGAGACATATCCAACTAAGAAAAAAAAAAACAGTGAGCTATTTATTTATGTAAACAGCAACTAAAACTTACCAGTAACTTCTGATAGCAGTATTCATCTCTTCGAGTCTGATTCGACTTCGACTTGAAAAGCTTGGCTCTGATTGGTCAAATTGAATATAGCTGAACTGAAAAAGACGTGCTGTTACACTGAGTAAAAATACGACTGGCAAAGACAACGTAAATGTAATACAAACCTAGAATCACAACATAATGAGGTTCCAAGTGTCACACGTCTTGCAAACTTGAAGTTTGGGGGGGTGGGGATAAAAACAACACTAACAGTTACGTTTTCTATTAACGTTAGATAAAAAAATATATATATAAATGCTGTCATGATCACTCAACCTTAAGCAGTTGTAAAACATTTAAGAAAGTTAATCGCAAAAAAAAAAAAACATCACCTAATCCATATGAATCGCGTGGTTTCCTCCAAGTCCTCTAAAGAAACACGATCTTAAAGGGGTGGTTCAGGATTTTTGACATCGGACCTCATTTTTAAGTCAGCCTGGTTGTTATTCATCAGTGGAGACACTTTTTAAAAAAAATTATCCAGTCCTTATATTTGGATAGTTAGCCGATGCTAGGCTAGCGCGAGTCAAGGGTAGATGTTAGCCAGCCATTAAAAACCGTTTTACCCACTCCACAGTGCACCAAACGCAAATCAATTATAACACTAGACTATCGATGCAAATGTACGTTGAGAGAATAATGTTAGAAATCAAACTTACCTTGTAAACTTATATTGTGAATTGAAACACAAATATATCCCCTGTATTTTATTCTATTCTTACTGAGAAACAGCTGATTGAATTATGAAAATAATTAGAAGATTGATGTCCATTTTCCTTGCCCCTTACTTCCCTTTCCTCAACTCCATTGAGGAGTTTTCTCAGCCTGGAGATGAAAGGTTTTTGACCATAGTCCACAGGACCAAATGTCCCTCCTGTATGCAAAAGATGCTGCATACCAAGACATCACAGCTGAACACTGCCAGGGGTGGATAAGGCATGTTACTGTAAAAGATTCTTCCCAAGATGCCTTGCCAGGGAAGATATCAGGTGTGATGTGGATGAGAACATGTGGACAAATGCAGAAGACCGGGCAGATTAGAAGATGGCCTTTTCTGTTTGTATATTTTGTATTTTCACATACAGTAATACAGTAAATGGCAGCTATATTGCATATTTTTGTTATCTTGCAGAAATGTCCTGTTGCAAATAAAGCCGTTACTGCAGCAATTCTGTTTGTCTTCTTTTTTCATAAACCATACATTCTATAAAGCTACTCTAAGAAGGGTCATTTATTTTGTTTACATTACAAACAAAACAAAAATGTAGAGACTTCAAAAAAAAAAAAAATACAATATAGCCTACTGTCTATTAAGGGCATTCCTGACACATATAAAATAATGCAGTTTCTGTAATTTCAGCTGATGATAGTGTTTTTTTATTTGTCATTGTGTTATGATTGACTAAATGTTCCTGTTGGAAGAGAACATGTGTTAGTGTTTTGAATAATTATTTGATTTTGAAACATGTTTGCAGTGTTTTGTTAGACATAGTGTATTGTGTTAGTGTATTATTGTATTTTGAAAATTAGTTTTGGAGTTTAGTTTACGTGTGATTTTGAGCATGAAATTAACCGTTTTGCCAAATGTGTGTTTTAGGTGTGTTGGTGCGTTAAGAGTTTAGGAAACTTGTTAAATGTATTGAAAAAAACTGTCATAGCGATTGTAAAAAACTGTAGTTATAAAATAATTTGACAGTGTAGGAAACTCAGAATCGAAGACCAGGAGACGTTGGGATCGCGTTCAGAAGTTATTCTTTATTGAGAACTTCGCTGTGCATTGCTGCAGTTCTTCCAACAGTCTAATCTAAAGTAACTTTTCATGGTATCTTATAGGCATTTTAGAAGGAGGGACTTCTGGAGGTGGAGAAAATTTCAAACAAAGCATGCAAATGTAGGGATGATTTGATTCTATCAAGTGAAAACCGGTTAGGCAGGTTATCTGGCTTGCCCAAGAGAAACAGGCCCAATCAGCATAACACTATCATTCAAATTGCATAGACGCTAATCCCATCAGTCTGAGTGAAACTAGGACTCCAAGAGCCATTAAAGACAATAAGGAGAAAACAGGAATTGCAACTTTGCTGAGCAGAATCATTCGTGTGATATCATCATCTTAACCTTAAAAGCCAAATACAATATTATTCACCATGATGTTATGTAAGGAAGCATATCTGAAATAGTTTCTTAAATTTGTTATTCCACAACAGTATTTACACTTAATGACAAATTAAATTTGTATCACTGTAGTTGAGGTCAAGAAAAATATTCATGACACTGTTATAAAATAATTTGACAGATTATTAACACTTAATGACATTTTATTGACAAATAAAATGTTTACCACTGGAAAAAAAAAGTGGTCAGCAATATAATGTAATGATAACCCATAAAGCTAAGTAGTTTCTTAAGTTTGATGATTAATCTGCTATGTCATGTTTATGACATATTTATAACAGGTTATGTTGTCTTGGTAATGTCAAGTTGTCATGACAAAGACACTGACAGGTTATGATGTATTGGTTTATGTCAAGTTGTCATAACAAAGCCATCTCAAACAATGTCATTTTTTGCATTAAAAATGACATAATTCAGCGAATGACACTTAATGACAATTGCCATTAACATGCATAAAACCTCCTTCATTTTAATGACGTGTCATGTCATGATTATGAAGCTGTCATGTCAGTCTTATGCACACCCCTTCAAGTAAAGTGTTACACAATACTTTATATAGATAGATTACAATAGATTTTTTCAAAGCAGCTTCATATACTTGCTGCTTGTTGGATCAGCACTGATCTATTGAAAAGCTGCACTGAGATGCAATACTGGAGTCAATGAGCATTTAAAGTTGTTAGAAGTTCTTATTTACTTGACCTAAGAATTTTTCAGAGAAGAAGTTTTACAGTGTTATTTGTTTAAAAAAAAAGAAAGGGAAATAAATCCAGGGACTCATGTGTTACTGTAAAAGAGGATTGTTAAAAATTGTCCCATAGATGATAACCAAACCTCCCTTAAGCCTCAAATGTTTTGGCCTAAGTCAAATCTTTTTAAATAAAGAAAAACATATGCCTTTTTTTATAGAGGTGATACCGGTTATCCATGGGTTGTAATGTGATGATTAAAAGATGGCGAGAAGACAAAATGTCCTTTTTCTTTTATTGTTGTACAGTAAGAAAAATAAAAACATGAAATACAAACGTGCTTAAAGATCTTCTGGGATGATCTTCTAGTATTAAGCATCTCTACATTCTACATGTATAACAAATAGACATATATTTTATAATTTTATTCAAAATCAAGTAAGAAAACATACGCACCCTTTATTCAGAGCATTCCTTATTCAAAACCACAACATTCCTTGATTTAACAGGAACTACTTATTGGCACACACAAATCATGCCATAATTCACTTGAATTACAGTTTGTTTTGTTTTTTCTCCCAATTACTAACACCCAAAGATCATGTGTGAAAGAACTTATACATAAATTGTTCACTTAGAAATCAAAACTCAGTGTTTTGAGAAAGAAAGAAATTATTTTACCCCCTTGCATTTCTGTTTATAGTGTAAATATGTATTGAATATATATTCAAATTCTGCTGTAAAGCAGCTCTAACAAGCCAATAGTGTCATAATTCAGTTCAAGTTAGTTCAGTATTGATTCAGTTTAGTTCCATAACAGTATAAAATTCATCAGTTGTGCATACACACTGTATTTACTGTATATTTGTGCACATGTGCATGTGAGTGCTTGTGTGTGGCTAATCATTTTATGTTTGTGTAGAGTTACTATGCAAAAATACAATTTTAAGAAGAGTTAAAATAGTTTTGAATGAAGTATTTGCTTTTGCAAGATATGTGTGACATTTTGCATGTTGTGTGTGTGTTTTTTTTTTTTTTTTTTGTAGAGTTTTGATAAATGGAGCCATAGTTTCAAGAATTGTGTGTAAGCATTTTTTAAAAAAAAAACCTGTGATTCTTTTTATTTAACAGTAATTATTAATTGAGGTAAGACTTAAGAGAGATCTTTCCTCAGACAGTGATACAATGGCAGAAGTACAAACATAATTACAAAAAACTGTATGTGAGTTAAAGCAAAAAAGTGTTCAAAGTTGTCAAAATTATTAATTTAGGGATAATTTCGGACTCCCTTCCTAAAAATGATATATTTTCAGGTGTTTTCAGATTGTTAGAATAAATGCTGTTAATGGTTGATGTATAATGTATCAATATAATGTATTAACACTTACTAAATAAGCATACATATGTTGTTACTAAGCAGCTTTACAGAAAATGTGAACACAATCCCCTCAGTGATTAAGCTAAAGGTGACAGTAGTGAGGATAAACTTTCAAGAAAGATACAAAAAACTTTTTACAGGACTATAGATTTGGATTTTATTTCCTATTGCTGAAAATATATATATATATATTTTTTTTTAAATAATCATGAGTAGTGATTTTTTATGTATTTCTGACCAGGCATATTGATATATTTAATCAATTTCAAAATAACCTTGACAGCCATTTTGACAACATTTTGTAAAATCTTTCCTAACATTTTCAACACACCTCCTTATACCCTCCTTGGCCCTATAGACCCCAGTTGGAAAACTAGTGTTGAACCCCAGTTACTAGTGATGAATTTAACAGTTATAGTGCTCCCTTCATGCTCCCTAAACCCACATTCCGTTGTAAATGTAAAGAGAAGTGATAACACTTTACAATAAGGTCTCATTAGTTAATGTATTAACTAACTTGAACAAACAGTGAGCAATGTATTTCTTACATTCATTAATTTTTGTTAATGTTAGTAAATAAAAATACAGTTGTTGATTGAGATAAATAAATGCTGTAGAAGAATTGTTTACTGTTAGTTTGTGTTAACTAATGTGGTGAACTAATGTTAACAAATTAAACCTTATTGTAAAGTGCTATACCAGAGACATTGAGCTGATTTTTAAGTCTTTGTAATCTTAAAGTCATTACAACAATCAGTAACTCACAGTAACATTACAGTCGTGTGAAGCAGCTGCCATTTTCTTTATACCTTCACTTTTGTTTTAGGTTAAATGGTGGCTGTGCTGACCTCAGTATGAAAATCAGGGCTTAGTTTCAATTTCAGAGGCTTCAAAGATTAGGACTAAAAAAAAGACAAATAGAGAAGTCAAATTTTCAATAATATAACTTATGAGCTAAAACAAATAACGTGTTAACTATTAACTAATATTAAATCGTAATAATCATAACATTGCATTGATCTGTGCCTAAAAGCACAAATTAACTGTGGGCCTACCGTGTTGCATGATTCCTCATCATCGTCAGCAGTTTTTCCAAATTCATAATCTATTTAAAAAAAACATGATATATTGTTAATTGATAAGTAACATTAGTGTAGAACTATCATTCCTGCACAAGATAGAGCCCTTCATGTGTTATTCACAAGCCCAGAAAATTGGGTCAAAAAAATAAACAAAAGTGGATTAAAATTGGATTATCCACTTTGGTGACCCTTCACAATATTTGGCGGAAAAGTACTGGAACTCTGTCCACACACACACACACACACACACAATTAGTGTGTGTGTGTGTGTGTGTGTGTGGACAGAGTTCCAGTACTTTCCCACCAAATATGCTTTCAAACTTATCCACACAGATGTATGTAACTCAGATTAACCATGAACATGGAAAAGTAGAAAAACGAAACAGAAATGATCTACAGGGAGACTCTATTTCAAGCTGCAACTGATTGTTAAAACAGAAACAAGAAATGTTTCAGAGAGAGGATGTTTATCCCAACACCATTGTAAATATAAAATCACATGCATTTGTGTAACATACTTAGAAAAGGATGGGCAGAAGGTCGTCTACCATCTGTGAATAAATCCAGTGCAAAATTATATATCACTATGACTACTCAAACCCATATTGTAGAATAACATTTAATTAGAGAAGCAGTTATGAGATATTGAGCTTCAAAGTTTTTGCATTCCAAGCGACTTTGTTTTCTAAATAAAAAGTCCCAAAATGTACACTCAACATTAAAACAATCACGTAGCCTAATATAAATAAGTTGTCACAGAATAAGAATGTGAATAACTCAATTTTGAGTTATTCAAAATTGAAAATTTAAAGTCATTGTTAAAGTCATTCAAAGTCAAAGTCATTGTTAAAAACGCTATATAAATAAAGATGACTTTGACAAAAATGTCAGATAGAACCTTATAATTCCAAGTTGACGAACTATAGAGAAGTAAAAACACCACTTCATAAAACCTATGACTGCAGCTTAACTTAAACAGAAGTCACAAACAAATCATGATAAGGAAGTACTATACGTCTGTGCTATCTAAGGACTTTTGGTACCACAAGAATTCCCCTTAGACAAGATCTGCTGAGGCCTCTTATTTCTAAACTAAGCATTGCCACATTTCCCCTTTTGGCTCCAAAAAATGTTAAACATCTGTTTCACAGAGATCCTTTCTCAGACATAATAATCACTGAAATGTGTATATAATAGAAAATACAAGTAAACAACAGGTTCAGTATTATTTAGAACAAATGTTAAAAGTATACTCACTTTGAACATTTTTTTTCCGGAATATCAACAGAGCACACAGAAGACCAACAATAAGTGATCCGATGACCATCACACCAGCGACAATGTGTGTTGTATTAGATGTTATAGAAGATTCCTTGTCAGAAGCATCTGAAGAAATAATATACAAACAATTGACAACAGCACATATTCTCCATGAAAATGTTGTAAAAATATATACTGTACTACACAATTATCTACATGACAATGCGCAGATTTACAAATTTGCTGACTCAAAGTAACCTGAGACATCTGATATGTGGCAATATCAATGCTTTATTGTACTAATCTAAATTACATTGCTGAGAAAAAATGATACCAATAAAATGCCATAATATGGCCAGCTCCCTAAAATTTGCTTTGTCTCAAAACATGCCCAGTGTCTTCAGAATCTTCAGAATCCATTATATGGTTATGTAAACACTCCTGAAACAGTGCTACTGTTAACCCTGAGTTGACATTTGTCTAAGAGCTAAAAGCAAATCTATTCAGCAGATCATATTTTTACACAAACTTCTAACTATGTTAAATAAGCACTCATAAGAGATGGTAAGAAAATTAAGCTTAATTACTTAAAGCAGATGTGATCTGTAATGTGCTTTCTCCGTCTTGCATATATTTGCTGGTCAAGACAATGCATCTAAATGGTGCCAGGTCCAAGTTAATTGACTTGAAAGTCAGTTTGCTAGATAAGGCCACATATTTTAAACCATTGGTGTCCTTGGTGGTTTTTGTCAGGTCTGAATTCATGGTCCAATTCGTTCCAGAACGGTCAAACCAATGGATGAAGCCTGCTGGGTAGCCATCAGTAGCATTGCAGTAAAGGTCGACGGGCCCTCCATCTGTTACATCTTTAGGCCATGTGCTTGAGAATATATTTTTGTACTTGGCTTTATTGAGGGGAAGAAAAATTCGATAAGTGTCAAGAAAGTAAAAAGTATTATAATAACCAATTTTAAAACGAAATGGCTACGAATTTCAGAATATTTTTTTTTATTTCATGTGACTGAAGAAATTCAATCTCACCTGTGATAGTGATTTTAAGTTGCACCATTTTTGCACCTCTGTCTGTTAAAACACTGTACAGATATTCACCCTCATCAGAAAACTTAGTGTCGGAGATTTGCAGCGATGGACCCAATGCTGGGTCTTTAAGACTAAAGCGTGGATTTCCTGAATTTTCACCATCATATTTGAAAATTGTCGTGTTCTCTGTGACTTTTGTTAAAGAAACTGCTTCTATTTCAATTTCTTGGATGTCTTTGAAATTGCAGTTGATAACTGTGGTCTCAGCAACAATTCCAACAGTAGGTAGGCACTCCAATGTCCACAAATCTGTTGAACATAGAAGTACAAACATAAAATTCCATTATGGTATTTAAGTGAAAGCATAACTAGATATTTATAATCAAAGGAATGTTCAGAGCGTGATAGAAGTATCTATTGACAGAATCTAGGGCATGCTAACCACAGAAAATAATTTACAATGTAAAAAAAATAATTATCTTGAGCCCAGAACATTCTTTGAAACTGCTTTAAGCACAACAAACAGTCTTAGTCTCTACTGGATACAAACATAATTGTGACAATAATGCTACTGTGCAAATCAAATAAATCTCTGAATATTAATGCATTGTACCTGAACTGGGCCTCACAGCAGGGATGAAGAGAGAAATTATTACAAGTGCCATAACCATCACCGAAGACATGTTTACTCTGAAAGGAAAAGCTGAGAGAGAGAGAGAGAGAGAGAGAGAGACTTCACAATAATGCAATCATTGTACTTTGTTGCTGTGTGTACGTGTTGGGAACCTTATCTCTACTATTGTAAAAGTTTAAGCTGGGTTTCAGAAAGCAATACTAAGTAGAAATCAGTGTTAGTTCCTTCAAATAAATAAAGCTTAAACACAATATGGTCATTAATCAGAAAATGTTGTGCATGTCAACATTCATACATTGTTAATGGTGCAAAAACTTTGATAGGCATAAGTAATTAATTGCAATAGAGAGATGTCATTAAATCTCTCAGACAAACTAAAATATTTTGTCACTAAAATACAATTATTAACTATTTCATATAAAACAATGGCATTTTTAATAATGCAGCATAATTCAAAACATAATAATAATAAATAATTTCTGAACATTGACTTTTTCTTATGATTTCTCAATATAATTCATAATACAAATATAGAATATAATAGGTTAGTTCTAATAGGGGCACATTAAATATAAGATATAAGATCAAAATAATATCAGATTTGTCCAATTAAAATAACACATTCTAAAATCAGAGATGAAAAATTAGTTTAAGAAATTTACTGTTGCTATGGTCAAATAAATGTTCCGTTATATCTTCCACAGATTTAAAAGTTTTGGCGCAATTGTTCTCCTGCCTATAGTGTTGAATACACTAAGTTTCATCATGCTGGCATGTGTGAATGTTTTAATTCATGTGTGTTACACTTAACTAACCCTGCGTTAGGTTGTGCCCTCACTGCCCTGCTCACCCTCAACCTCATTCTGTCTTCAACAGAATTTTTCCATCTCATTTGGTCTCGAAATCTCCATCTCCATCTCCAACAGTCTCCTCTTTCGCGGTTTCTTTCTAACCTACAATATTAGCCCTGTTCTTCGCATTGTGTAGCCTAACCTATAGCCTACAAATTATTAAACCAAACGTTGCTACCTGCCTTCATTTTAACATTCTGTTGTTCATTTTTGCTCCTAGATCCATAACGTAATGACTTTATACCATTTAATGAAAAGTGGTTGGTATGTGTTAAAATAGTAGCCTACTAGTCTGTTTCTAAAGCCCGAGTTACTAACGCAGGCTATTTTTGTTGTGTTGACGCATGCGCAGTTTTTACACAGATATTTCCGTGTATGAAATAGGCTACGTTAAAATAAACTATACAAAATAGCCTAGATGTTAAGAGCCAATAGGATATATTCCATCCACATGTGCCCTAATCTTACTGCTTCTGTCTGTTTAGCGCGTCAGTAAGGGCTAAACATTTTTTAAGGTAAAAAATGTTTTACCTTAAATTGCTGTTAATGTTTACAATCCTAAACCGTATAACATGGTTGTTCAACCTTACGGATATTAAAAAACGAAACCCTCGAATATAGGCAAAAGATTAAACAAAACTTACGGTGTAAATGCTCTTCAAATGGACAAGGAAACGAGAATGCAACCGCATGAAGCACGACGGACTGCTTTGTAATGGAAATATTGCATGCTTTCACTTTCAGTATGACGGTAGACACGTACGCCTACTCTCATAATAGCCTAACAACGAATAGTTTTACAAACCCTTTAATTATTTTGCAAGCAACTGTTAGTGAAAATTATTTTCAATAAAGTTAAATCCCAACATATAGTCTACATTAGACTATGTAAATAAACCAATATAAGGCTAGGTAGCCTACTAAATAAAACAATTAAAGAAGTAAAATTAGGAAGAATGACCGAGACATTTTAAATACATTTTTACTGATGTGTTTGAAGTTCTTCATAATAAAGTCACAGTTTAAGTCGAGTTTCTTTCTTTCTTTCTTTCTTTCTTTCTTTCTTTCTTTCTTTTTTTTTCTTTCTTTATAAATTCCAATTCAGCAACAGGTTTTCTGTTCTTTTTAATGACATTTTTGAGGTCTAAAATGGTATTTAATTCAACATTTTATTGTTTTATTTGTTTAGTTTTCTGGCAAAATGTGAAATGTCTTAAAGCAACACTATATAACTTTTTTTTTTACATCTTCATTTCATTTTAACATCTTCGTTTCTGATGTCGCAATACATCATACTTTCATAAAATCATGCACCATGCTCTACCTTGTCTGTGGAAATCGTTCATTCCAAATCCGATGCTGGATAAACAGTGGGCGTGCGTGCAACAGCTGCGGTAAGCTAAATGATTTACGACAGCGGTTCTGGACAATTCCGTTTCCAACCATAGGGGGACCGCAGAGGAAAAAATCCATAGTAAGTGCATGTTAGGAATCAGCTGTTTGTGACTTTTTGTAATGTCTTATCATCCCATGTTAGCTGCAGATTCAGGGCTAAGGACTAAAAATGAAAGAAATGCAAATATATAAAACAAAACATAGAGAACTTCCAAATAACTGAACATTTGGACGATACTAAATAACTATGAACTATTACAGTTTTTTCAGTCGCTAACAAGTGTTTGTCCAACCAGTTGTCACATTTTCAAAACTCTAAACACAATTAGCACAGCATCGGTCTTTTGTTGCCATAAAATTCACACACTTCATGTCGTTTTCACACAATATGCAGTCAGTGAACACATTTCCATAATGCTTACATTTTCTTAACAGACAAGCTATACCTCCCAACAAAATTATGGATTGTTTTTGTAGTATTTACGAATGTTAACACACAACATCCCACAATAGCAAAAACAATATTCCAAAGATACAGTATAAAAACCTCTGCTTCTGCAATGATATCAGTTAAAAAACGTACTCGGTTACTAACGTAACCTCGGTTCTCTCTAGAAGAGGGAACGAGTGCTGCGTAATATCTTATGCTATGGGGAAATCTCTTTTCCGCGAGATACTGAAGCCAAAAATTATCTTTAATTTTGGAATAATGTAAAACGCGTTGCGGCGGCATGCAGACATAGGCGAGACAGCTTGCGCACCTATTTGGCTGCCCTGCGGCAACTGCAGCAGCCTATTGAAAGGCCCCATCGTGACGCCAGCTCCAATGGGGGTGCTTCGCGCCCACTGCGTCACGTCCCGCCGAAACGGGCGTGGCCTTGGGCTATAAACAGGGGTTGAATTGGGATTTATTATGTGGGGGGGCTCTCCTTAGGGGGGTCCGGGGGTATGCCCCAACCCCCCCCCCCCCCCCCCGGGAATTCTTTTGAAAAATAAACTATTAACAGGCATTTTCTGGAGAGTTTTGTGCAAAGAAATTGAGAAATTGAGTCTTACATGATATGTGAAAAACTGCAAGGTTATGAGCATATTTGCATTGTTGTAGTATCAACAGGTATTAGGACATTTAGCATTTACATTACTGTTAATCAGCAGTGGTGGAATGTAACAAAGTGCAAATACTTCGTTTCTGTAGGCCTACTTTACTTAAGTACAATCAATAGTGCATACTTTTGACTTTCACCTAAAAGCTGTCACAAAGAACTGGCAAAAGTAATGATTATGAATATGTAAAATATAGCAAGGAGACATTTTAATTGTTTATTAATAAACAAGTGTTTTCTGTGTCAGTGCCCTGCATAGATAAAGTTGACGATGCAATCCTCGCAATCTTCGCAGTAGTGAAGAGAAATGCACATTTTATACGGATTACACAAGCAGCAGTCTGTTTTCTTTCGTTTTGAATTGTTCTGTTTAAAAGAAGACCTTCCAAGCTTTCTATAGATGTATTTATCAGGTCTGTCAGGCAAGTAGGCTCCCTTATACGCTGAGTTTCGGTTCATTTATGAGACAAGAGTCCAGTTCACTCGCCGGCGCGTCCGTGTCATGATTATCTATTGTCTATATACTATATACTTAAATCCAGGCAATTGGTTGATGAAACATTAATTAAAATTAAGATACAATTAATACAAAACGAAATTCATTTTAAAGAAAGGCTTTGTGCTTTCTGTTTGAGGTCTCAGTGAAAGTTTTAAACAGTCTTTTAGTGCCGCTTTCAGAGCGGTCCCGTAACATTGTTTTTTCCTCATAAATGCCAACATGAAAAATAAAATAAAATGAATATGTTATGTTCTGTGGAGAGCCAATCCTTCTTCATCCGATGGGTAGTATTACTTTGGTTTGCAGTGTAATTCACAGAATTACAAAAAAATATTTTGCCACCTAAAAGTTAAAGATTTTTTGTGTCACGTCCACGGCATGTGTAGCCTATTTCCCTCATATTAAATATAAAACGCTTGATTACACATTGTATTACCTTTTTATGATATAGTGACCCATACAATGTGCCAAACATATTTTCCTTACCTTGTCATTCAAAGCCAGGGCACTTTTTGTACAACCAACGTTGTGCTGAACTTGACAAAATTGATCTGATGCTGCAGAGTTTTTTTTTTTTTTTTTTTTTTCAAGGCAGTAGAAGGTTCTGGAACTTTTGTGCACTTCCACATCCCACGCAACTACGGATCTCCCAGGAACATTCATTATTGCTGCGTACATTTACCCATGTCGGAGTTCTGAGTAGTAGCCTACCTAGATGCGCATGGCATGCGCGAGCGGTGAGCGATCATGGTCGACTGACAACGAGATTAAGCAGCTGAACAAGAATACGTCCGTGTCCCGATTGTTCTCATCTCAGCTCCGCCGATACAAAATAGACATGCCATTTCAAAATCTTTCATTTATAATCAGAAATATGTTTTCAAAAGCATCACTTTCATCAAATTTTATATGACATAATTTCCAGTAGGCAACTGACTGCAAACGAGCAGGCTTATGTGCCGGGGCTGAGCCCGGCCCAATTTAACCACTGGCTATAAATATAGCTTCGTCAGGCTGGTTTAGCTGGTTTTTCATCGCCGGAGCGAACCAGAGCATGTAGCAGGCACAGCAAAGATATGCAGTACTCGTTCCCTCTTCTAGAGAGAACCGAGGTTACGTTAGTAACCGAGTACGTTCTCTTACGAGAGGTACTCTCGTACTGCGTAATATCTTACGCTATGGGGAACACAGTGTAAAACGCTGTGCATGCTGAGATCCAATACCAAAGACCCAAGGGCAAGTGCCCGGGGCTCATATAGTACATGATCATCAGGAACTCACAGAGAGTCCAGGAAGAGGGGCTAGAATAGCATTGTTCCTGTAATAAACAGCCTCCCATAAGGAGCAATTATGCTGATAGTGTTCCACACAGCCAGGGCGTGCAAACTCGGCCTGGTCTGATGAATATTGTGGTTCTTACACACTGCCCATAGAGCTGCGTGATCGATCAGCGAGCGTTTGCTCAAACAGTTTCAGTATCCTGGACCGAAAGCATCGGGGCAGACAATACCGATTTATTAGACCGAAAGCAGCTTAGCCTGCAAAGCGGGAACCTCAAGGTTATAAAACCTTATAAATGTAGACGGGGAGGCCCAGCCTGCCGCCATACAGATATCTTGCAAGGCAATCCCACTAGACCAAGCCCACGACGAGGCCATGCCTCTTGTGGAGTGCGCTCTAACACCTAACGGGCACTACAAGCCCTTTGAGGCGTAAGCCAGTGCTATAGCATCAACTATCCATCTGGATAGGCTCTGTTTCGACACGTCTAGTCCCTTAGAACGTCCGTTGGACCGGCTCGAATGGGGCACCTTTCATGGCCTCCAATACCGTAGAAAGGTCCCATATGGGAACTGAGGGAGGTCTGGGAGGATTTAACCTCTTAGCTCCTCTAAGGAAGCGAATGACCAGATCATTCCTTCCAAGTGACTGGCCAAGCGTTGGTTCAGTGAACGCTGCTATAGCCGCCACGTAAACTTTGAGCATGGATGGGGTTCTGCCCTTATCCAGTAGCTCTTGCAGGAAGGAGAGAACCTCCGTCACCCCACAATTTGGGGGTGATATGCCACGGTTCGTGCACCAGCTAGAGAACACAGACCACTTTGAGGAATAGAGCCGTCTCGTAGAGGGGGCCCTAGCCTGCGTAATCGTGTTTAACACTCCATCCGGGAGGTCAGTGGGTACCCGTTGATGGCTCACGCATGCAGGGACCAAAGCTCCGGGCAAGGATGCCAGATCGAGCCCTTGGCTTGAGAGAGGAGGTCCTTTCTCACTGGTATCGGCCATGGGGCAGTGCTTGTCAGCTGCATCAGAACTGGGAACCAAGCCTGGTTCTTCCAGAATAGAGCCACTAGTAGCACTGAGGATCCGTTTTCCCTGATCCGCTCTAATACCTGAGGTAGGAGCGCAACGGGGGGAAAAGCATAGAGCGGGCAGCAGGGCCAGACGTGGGCCAGCGCATCCTTGCTCTTGGAGAAAAATCTCGGACAGTGAGCATTTTCTTGAGACGCAAACAGGTCTACTTCCGCTCTGCTGAATGTTTCCCACAGCAGCTGGACTGTCTGCGGGTGTAGAGACCATTCTCTGCTGGAACATTGTTCCTGGACAGTCTTTCTGGTCCCACATTCAGGAGGCCAGGCACGTGCGCTGCTCTCAGCGAGGGCAGATTGTGCTGAGCCCAGACCAGGAGGCGTTCCGTCAGCCTGTAAAGGTTTCGGGACCTGAGACCTCCCTGGCGATTTATATTGGCCACCACTGACATGTTGTCTGAACGGACCAAGACGTGGTGTCCTGCTATCTGGGGACAAAAGCGCTTCAGCGCATTGTCGACTGCCATCATTTCCAAGCAGTTTATGTGTAGAAGCTTTTCCTGTTCTGACCACTGGCCAAAGAACGGACTGCCCTCGAGCAGCGCTCCCCACCCCGAGGTGGAGGCGTCCGTAGACACCACCTTCACACTCGAGGAAGTCCCCAGGCTTACACCTGACTGGTACCAGTCGATCGCTCTCCAGGGTTTCAGATCTGAGACGCATTTCTGATCGATCTTGAGGCGAAAAAGACCAGAGGTCCAAGCTCGGCGCGGCACTTGCGCTTTTAGCCAGAACTGCAGTGGGCGCATATGAAGCAGACCCAACTGAAGTACTGATGATGCTGAGGCCATGAGACCTAGCATCCTTTGAAACTTTCTGAGCGGGACTAAAGCGCTGCAGCGGAAGGTTTCCGTCATGTGCTGAATATCCAGTCTGCGCTGTGGTGATAGCTGAGCTGTCATAGACAGCGAGTCCAGTTCTGTGCCCAGAAAAGATATTTTCTGACTGGGAGACAGTGAACTTTTCGCCCCAATTGACTTTGAGACCCAGATTCTCGAGATGCTCGAGTATTATGGTCCTGTGTTCTATCAGCTCCGAATGAGACTGAGCTAGAACCAACCAATCGTCCAAGTAGTTCAAAACTCGCATTCCCCGAAGTTTCTGGGGAGCGAGGGCCGCGTTCATACACATCGTGAATGTACGGGGTGCTAGGGACAGGCCAAACGGTAGGACTGTGTATTGATATACCTGGCCCTCGAAGGCGAATCTCAAAAATCGCCTGTGACGTGACGCTATTTGTATCTGAAAATACGCGTCCTTCAGCTCTATTGACACAAACCAGTCCCCTTGGCGAATTTGCGAGAGGATTTTCCTGGTTGTGAGCATGCTGAACCGGCATTTTGAAAGCACTTTGTTCAGCCGTCTTAGATCTTGAATGGGTCTGAGACCCCTGTCTTTTTTCGGTACCAGAAAATATCTGCTGTACAGACCCCCTTCGCTCTGAGCTTGAGATAAAGGCTCTATGGCCTTTGCTCAACAGTTTCGCCATTTCAGCTCGAAGTAGATGTGCTACTTCCTTTTCCACCGTGGTTTCGATTCACGCCGCGCAACGGCGGGGGCGTCGAGCGAACTGTAGCGAATAGCCTCTTTCTATAATGTTCAGCACCCATTCTGATACCCCGGGAAGCTTTGCCCACGCATTTGCATGAATAGCTAGCGGTTGAATGAGATCTGGGCTCTGGCCGTGACCTAGTGGCGGCCAGGGAGCTTTGATATGCTGTAACATAGACGCTGTGCTTGCAGCGTTCGAGGCGGGGGGCGTGCTGATCACAGCGGGCAGCCTGCCTGCGCTCGACTCTCTTATGGCGGATAGCTGAGAGAGAGCGAGCGAGGAGCCCCGTGGGGCTTGTCATGTCTGTGAGTGAATGTGGGTGCAGAACAGCGGGCACATTTACTATAGTAAAAACTATGTCGGCCTGAGCTGACTGTATGTGTGTTGGTTTCGTTTTTACAGAAACCGAGAGACATGCAGTGTGTAGTGTTTGTGGGCACTGGGTCGTGGGCACATTCACTACATTTAATGCGCAATCGACATGAGTCGATTTTATGTGCGCGAGCCCTGTGGGACGGGCTGTGTC
The DNA here is from genome assembly GCF_964197995.2 of Scardinius erythrophthalmus. Taxonomy (NCBI): domain Eukaryota; kingdom Metazoa; phylum Chordata; class Actinopteri; order Cypriniformes; family Leuciscidae; genus Scardinius; species Scardinius erythrophthalmus. The sequence goes on along the minus strand of NC_138232.1, from coordinate 22,348,148 downwards.
CGTGTGTAGGAACGAGCACTGGGCAGTGGGCATTTTTACTACACTCATAACACCATCGGCCGTGGCTGGAATACCAGGAAAAACACTCTTTGAGAGATTCATCTGGGTCGCCGTAAAAACGGCGTTTGTGTGCAAGCAAGCGGGCCGTGGTACCAGCTTGTTTACTGCAGAATACACGGGAACAGTCGCATGTTCTGGAACTGAACGAGCAAGAAGTTTTGGTGGAAGTCTGGCCACAGTGGGACTTGAACACTGTCGTTTTCCTAGGTGGGCTAGGAAGACTTTGAGGCCTTGGGCTTTATCTCAATCTTCGGCCGTGGCCCACGTGGGGGGCGGCGGCCGGTAGAGCGAGAGCGCCTTCTCGAGCTTCGGGCTTGTCGACGCTGTGAGGCGGTGGCGGCGGGCTGCGGCTGCGGTTGGGAGCTTCGAACAGACGGCTGTTTAGAGCGGCCTGTTGCAGAGCTAGTGCGCTTCGGCAGAAAATGCTTTATGGCCTGTGATGTTTTCTGCACCTCAGTGAATCTGTCCACGAATTCTTTGACGGACAACCCAAAGAGACCGGCAGAAGAGATGGGGGCGTCGAGGAACGCAGCGCGCTCCGAGTCCGGCATCTCAGAAAGCTTCAACCATAGATCTCTCTCAGCAACGGTGAGAGAGGCTATGTTCCGCCCTATGGCCTGTGCAGCGGACTTAGTGGCGCGGAGTGCAAGATCCGTGACGCTTCTTAAATCCGGCACGCAGATAGCTTCTGGTCTTTCCTCATCCAGCTTACGGAGAAGGTTGGCCTGGATGATCTGCAAGGTGGCCATTGTATGCAACGCCGATGCAGCCTGTCCAGCGGCGGTGTAAGCGCGACTGTGCATGGCTGAAGTCGTGCGGCAAGCTTTTGATGGCAGCGCCGTCTTAGCGCGCCGTCCAACAGAGGGTGGGCAAAGATGGGCTGCTACAGCTTCTTCCACCTGAGAAAGAGAATGGTACCCTCTACTTTTAGCACCGTCCACCACGGAGAATGCTGCTGAGGCAGACGTACGCACCCTGGCTCAGAAGGGGGCACTCCAAGACTTTGCGAGTTCTTCATGAAGCTCAGGAAGAAACGGCACGGGTCTTGAAGGCGGCGAAGCACGGTCTCCTTGCAGGAAACAACCATCCAGCCGGTTGTGTGCAGGCTCCGCGGGCGTCGACCACTCAAGGCCGAGGCTCTCCACGGCCTGTGTGAGCAGGCGCGTCAGCTCTGCTTCAATGCTTGCCCTTTTCCCGGAAGACTCGTGAGCAGAGGGGGCGAGATCCACAGAGCTCGACCAATCCTCACTGCCCGACGCCAGGATAGAGCAGCTGTCCTCCTCTACAACTGCCACTTCTTCGTCATCATCCACAACGGAAGCGGCGGCAGATGGCGGCCATTGTCTGGGAGTGATAGACTCAGGTGAAGCAGGCAGTGAAGCTGGCGGGCGAACCGGCGAGCTTGTGTTGGTTGGAGGAGGCTACGGGACCCGCTGAGCACGGCGCTTTTTAAGGCGCGGCACCGCAGCGGGCGGGGGTGCAGTCTCGTTGAAGAATGCCAGGCGAGTCCTCAGAGTCACCATGGGCAATAGCTCGCAGTGAGGGCAGCCGCCGTCAGCGAGCGTGAGAGCTGCATGATCCTCACCCAGGCTGGAAACGCAGATGACATGGCGGTCCCCGTCGCTGAGTGGGGCTCGGCATCTTGATAAAGACGCTCGGCTCTTTTTGTCACGGTTGATAATTCATTGTTTCCTCTGTGTCGCGTGTCACTGTTTGTTTACATGTCTGTGAGTTTGCGTGAGTGGGCGTTGTCCCGCTCACGTGTTTGTTCAGTGCTCCAGCTGTCGGCAATCATCTCATTCCCCTCCTCAGCTGTTTCCCATCACCATTTTCTATATATACTCACTCATCTCTCCATTCCAGTGTCCATCCGTTGCTTGCAGTCCCTCGTGTTTGTTCGTGCTGTCTTCCGGGTTTTTGTCGCCGTCTTCTGTGGATGTTTCCTGCCTGTTTCACCGCACCCGAGCACCGATCACCGAGCACTGAGCACCGAGCACCAGACCATCGAAGTCCCTGTGTGACCGAGCCTGAGCGTCTTTCCCCTGTGTCTTCCGTCAGCCCTGTGGCCAGAGAATCGTCTTCGCGACTTCAATCTGAGAAGGATCTTCCTCACTGACTTTGAGTGATTTTCACTGTATTGTGTGTTGAGTCCTAATAAACACTTGTTCACCTGCTATTGCTTCCAGTGATTTGTCATGACAGAACGGATGGACCATGAAACGGGAGCAGCGGGTGATTCATCTGCTTCATTGGAGGAATTCATTCGCGGGTGCATCGGCCGGATGGATGCACAGGATCGCAACCAGGGGGAGACGGGACGTGCTATTCAGGCTCTGGTCACACAGGTGTCCGAGCTCACCCAGCGATTCCATCAGCTGCCACCTCCCACTGCGCCAGCACCCCCGGAAGCACTTGCGGTTCCCCCCACACCAACTGTGCCTCTCTCCCAGTCTGAGCCCCGATTGCCTACTCCTGAGCTGTACTCCGGTGAGCCTAATCTTTGTCGTTCGTTTCTAACACGTTGCAGTATGCATTTCTCATTACAGCCCAGAACTTTTGAGAGAGAGGAGGCTAAGGTGGCATTCGTGCTCACGTTGCTGACTGGGAGAGCGGCGCTTTGGGGAACTGCAGTGTGGGAGAACCACGACCAGTGCTGCTCCTCGTTCCAGGCACTCGCGGCGGAGATGAGGCGTGTATTCGATCGAGCCGTCGCGGGGAGGGAAGCTGCCAGGGTCTTGGCGAATCTACGCCAAGGAGATCGTTCCGTGTCGGATTATTCCATCGAGTTTAAGACCCTGGCGGCCGAGTGTCGCTGGAACGAGGAGGCGCAGTGGGACCATTTCCTGCATGGGCTGGCCGAACGTGTCCAGAGAGAGATCTACGCCCTGGACCTCCCATCCTCTCTCAACGAGCTCATGGATCTGGCCTTGAGGGTGGACGCCCGACTGTCTCGGATTGGTCAGAGGACGTCACCCAACCCGGTTCGTGGTGGGATGGAGAACCAGCGGTCCAGTGGCCTGGACGCGTTCGGTCCCCACGATCCCGAGCCCATGCAGGTGGGGCGAGCTCGGCTTTCCCGGGAGGAGAGAGAAAGGCGGAGATCCCAGGGCCTTTGTCTGTACTGTGGTGGCGCCGGACATTTTGCTCATAGTTGTCCGGTAAAAGGCCCAGCCCGATAGTAAGTATGAGGCTACTATCGGGTGGGATCTCCGCAGGAAAGACCTCATCCACTTCCACCATCCTCCCGGTAAGACTGAGATGGTCTACCCAGGATCACCACTGCAGTGCACTCATAGACTCTGGAGCCGAAGGTAACTTCATGGATCACCGGTTTGCACTACAGTTACAGATTCCCCTCCGAACACTTCACCAGAGAATCACTGTCAATGCGCTCAACGGACAAACACTACCTACTATCTCTCAAGCCACCGAAAGACTTACCCTCATCACATCAGGAAATCATGCCGAAACCATTTCATTTTACATTACGGACTCACAACTCACACCCATAGTTTTAGGACACCCCTGGCTTAGCTTGCACAACCCCCGAATCGACTGGAAAGGCAGAACCATCTCAGCTTGGAGCACTGAGTGTCATAAGTCGTGTCTAGTGTCTGCTTGTTCTGTTGTTTCTGTCCCTGTGTTTCAGGAGGAAGCCGTGGACTTATCAAACGTGCCCGAGGAGTACCGGGACCTGAGTGAAGTGTTCAGTAAGTCAAGGGCTGCTTCTCTCCCTCCGCATCGTCCCTATGACTGTGCAATAGATATTCTGCCAGGTAAGTCTCCGCCTAAGGGCAAGATCTATTCGCTCTCTGTTCCGGAGAGAGAGGCTATGGAGAAATATATTTCTGATTCTCTGGCAACCGGGTTCATCCGTCCTTCCTCTTCTCCAGCGGGGGCGGGGTTCTTTTTTGTGGGGAAGAAAGACGGATCTCTGCGACCTTGCATTGATTACCGAGGGTTGAATAACATCACGGTAAAGAATACTTATCCTTTGCCGTTGATGTCTTCAGCCTTCGAGAGGTTGCAGGGAGCCTCACTCTTCACAAAACTGGACTTGCGTAATGCTTATCATTTGGTCCGCATCAGGAAGGGGGATGAATGGAAGACTGCTTTTAACACCCCTAGGGGGCATTTTGAATATTTGGTTATGCCTTTTGGGCTTTCCAATAGTCCCGCAGTCTTCCAGGCACTAGTCAATGATGTGTTGCGAGACATGATCGATCAATTCATATATGTTTACCTGGATGACATATTGATTTTTTCTTCGTCTCTCCAGGAACACGTGCAACATGTTCGACTAGTGCTTCAAAGGTTGTTAGAGAATGGGCTTTTTGTCAAGGCGGAGAAATGCGTTTTTCATGCACAGTCGGTTCCTTTTCTGGGACACATTGTGTCGGCTGAAGGTATGCTGATGGATCCTGACAAGGTTAAGGCTGTGGTAGAGTGGCCAATCCCAGATTCCCGCAAGGCCCTGCAGCGGTTTTTGGGATTCGCCAACTTCTATCTGCGTTTTATTCGCAATTTCAGCCAACTAGCCGCACCTCTGACTGCCTTGACCTCTCCCAAAACTGCGTTCAGGTGGTCAGACGCAGCTGAGGCTGCGTTTGCCAAACTCAAGAGCCGCTTTGTTTCAGCTCCCATCTTAATTGCCCCTGATGCTTCACGTCAGTTTGTGGTAGAGGTCGATGCGTCAGAGGTGGGGGTAGGTGCAGTGCTTTCACAACGCTCTCCTTCAGACGACAGAATGCATCCCTGCGCGTTTTTGTCTCATCGATTATCTCCTGCTGAACGAAATTATGACATTGGTAACCGTGAGTTGTTGGCAGTCAAGCTAGCATTGGAGGAATGGCGTCACTGGTTGGAGGGTTCTGGGGTACCCTTTATAGTCTGGACTGACCACAAGAATTTGGAGTACATTAGAACCGCCAAAAGATTGAACTCCAGGCAGGCTCGGTGGGCACTTTTTTTCGGCCGTTTCGATTTTACTCTTTCCTATCGTCCGGGTTCCAAGAACATCAAACCCGATTCTTTGTCGCGTATTTTTGATCGTCCCGAACACGAATCTACTCCCGAGCGCATTTTTCCGGAGACCCTAATTATCTCTGCGCTCACTTGGGAGGTCGAATCGAAGGTCAAGAAGGCCTTAGAAGGGGTAACGCCTCCGATCCGGTGCCCACCTAACCGCTTATTTGTGCCGGAGGGATTACGATCAGACGTTATCCAGTGGGGTCATTGTTCCAGTCTAGCTTGCCATCCAGGGGTGAGTCGTACCATATTTCTTGTTAAGCAGCGATTCTGGTGGCCTCTTATGGCTCGTGATGTTCACAATTTTGTTTTGGCTTGCTCTAGTTGTGCCACTGGTAAGTCGTCCAATCGACCCCCAGATGGGTTACTTCAACCGCTGTCGGTGCCTTCGAGACCCTGGTCCCACATCGCTCTAGATTTTATCACCGCCCTCCCACCCTCCCAGGGTAACACGGTAGTTTTGACCGTGGTGGACCGATTCTCGAAGGCAGCCCACTTTGTTCCCTTGCCCAAATTACCTTCAGCCAAGGAGACAGCGGTGGCAGTCGTTAACCACGTCTTTCGGTTACATGGCCTCCCGACAGACGTGGTTTCTGACAGGGGACCCCAGTTTGTGTCCAGATTTTGGCGAGAGTTTTGTAGATTGCTGGGGGCGACGGTCAGTCTGTCCTCTGGGTTCCATCCCCAGAGCAATGGTCAAACTGAGAGAGCCAACCAAGATTTGGAAAGAACGTTACGATGTTTGGTCTCCAGGAATCCCTCCTCCTGGAGTCAACAACTTGCTACGGTGGAGTACGCCCACAATACGTTGCCAGTGTCATCCACGGGCCTATCTCCATTTGAGTGTAGTGTAGGGTACCAACCACCTGTTTTTCCTAGTGCTGAATCCGAAGTTGCGGTCTCCTCTGCCCACGCCTTCATCCAGAGGTGTCACCGTACTTGGACGAGGGCCCGAGAGACACTCCTCCAAGTGCGGGAGCGCACCAAGGCCAAGGCCGATCGCCACCGGTCAAGGCCTCCCGTATACGTCGTCGGTTCCAAAGTGTGGCTTTCTACCAAGAACATTCCTCTCCGTTCCGTGTCGAATAAGCTAGCTCCTAAATTCATTGGCCCGTTTTCTGTCACCAAGATTGTTAGTCCGGTGGCAGTCCGCCTCAATCTTCCTCCGGCGTACAGGAGAATTCATCCCGTCTTCCACGTTTCTAAAGTTAAGCCTGTGTTTTTTTCACGTATTAATCCGCCTGTCCCGGTTCCCCCACCGCCGCGACTCGTAGACGGGGAACCATCCTATTCGGTCCGTCGCATCCTGGATTCTAGGCGGAGGGGACGTGGATTTCAGTACTTGGTGGATTGGGAAGGTTACGGTCCGGAGGAGAGGAGTTGGGTTCCTGCTCGTGACATCCTGGATCACTCCCTTATCGATGATTACAATCGACAGGTAAGGAGGTCTGGGAATGCCGTGAGGCATTCCTAGGAGAGGGGGTACTGTCACGGTTGATAATTCATTGTTTCCTCTGTGTCGCGTGTCACTGTTTGTTTACATGTCTGTGAGTTTGCGTGAGTGGGCGTTGTCCCGCTCACGTGTTTGTTCAGTGCTCCAGCTGTCGGCAATCATCTCATTCCCCTCCTCAGCTGTTTCCCATCACCATTTTCTATATATACTCACTCATCTCTCCATTCCAGTGTCCATCCGTTGCTTGCAGTCCCTCGTGTTTGTTCGTGCTGTCTTCCGGGTTTTTGTCGCCGTCTTCTGTGGATGTTTCCTGCCTGTTTCACCGCACCCGAGCACCGATCACCGAGCACTGAGCACCGAGCACCAGACCATCGAAGTCCCTGTGTGACCGAGCCTGAGCGTCTTTCCCCTGTGTCTTCCGTCAGCCCTGTGGCCAGAGAATCGTCTTCGCGACTTCAATCTGAGAAGGATCTTCCTCACTGACTTTGAGTGATTTTCACTGTATTGTGTGTTGAGTCCTAATAAACACTTGTTCACCTGCTATTGCTTCCAGTGATTTGTCATGACACTTTTAGAAAAGAGTGTGTGTCGTGGCGGCGAACACACACAATGCAAGAAAAGGATATAGTGCGCCGGATAGCGCAGCAGGAACGGTGGCAGAAGGCGGAGCGGCCAGCGGCTTCAGATGCACAGCTCATCCCGCTTAAAGGCTTTCTCCTTGACGGCGCGACTTCTTCTCTCTGGATCCAGCGATGCGTAAGCTCCACTGAGGAGATAAAAAATCAGCTAAACCAGCCTGTCGAAGCTATATTTATAGCCCAAGGCCACGCCCGGTTCGGCGGGAAGTGACGCAGTGGGCGCGAAGCGCCCCCATTGGAGCTGGCGTCACGATGGGGCCTTTCGATAGGCTGCTGCAGTTGCTGCAGGGCAGCCAATAGGCGCGCGAGCTGTCTCGCCTCTGTTTGCATGCTGCTGCAACGCATTTTACATTATTCCAAAATTAAGGATAATTTTTGGCTTCAGTATCTCGCGGAAAAGAGATTTCCCCGTAGCGTAAGATACTACGCAGTACGAGAGAACCTCTCGTAAGAGAACAATATATCTCAACTGATAATATAGTTTTTCTCAATTGCTGAAACACAATTTCTGAAACCTTGCTCCTTTTTCTGAAAACATTACAGTTTTTTTCAATTGCTTACACACTAAAATTAGAACTTTCCCACAATTAGCAAAACCTTACACTCAAGGAGCAAAACACCGGCCTAGATTTGCACAACTGTAAGCACATTGTCAGCTTCACACTTTTTGCAAAACATTACACACAGTTATTTGCAAAACACTAAACACACTTGTATGCATTTGACACAGAAATTTATCATGGTGTCATTTCCTTGCAATTTCAAAGCAAAGGCTTTCAAATGAACACACTCATGAACCAATTGGTTAAACACAGGCACCAGGTGTGCACACACACTGGTGCTTAATTGTAGACACACCAATCAGGTTTAAGCACTATAAAAAGGCAACAGGTAAGTTCACCTGTCTTCAGCAAAAATGGACGGTGTCAGAGGAAGAGGGAGTTTGCGGATGAGAGGGGGAATCCAGAGAGCACCAGGAAGAGGAAGAGGGAGAGGGAGAGGGAGAGGGAGAGGAAGAGGAAGAGGAAGAGGAAGAGGAAGAGGGAGAGGGAGAGGAAGAGGAAGAGGAAGAGGAAGAGGGAGAGGGAGAGGAAGAGGAAGAGGAAGAGGAAGAGGGAGAGGGAGAGGGAGAGGAAGACCTGGAGGATGGGTAGGACATGCACAAAGAAGAAGACAACCAAATCTGTGTGATGAAATTCGTGCTACAATTGCCCCTTTGCAAAGACCCGCCCCCCTTAGTTACTGTAACTATGCCCGACAAGCTACGCTGCTCTCACACACACACCATGTTCTCACGCAGTGAAAAATACATCGCGGAGCAGAGAGGACACTGACAACACGCTGACAGACAGGACAGACCAGGTTACTTTTCGGTTACTTTTGATATTAAACATATTAAACAAAGTCTCACCTTTCAAATTTGGTCATTTTTTTTAAAAGAAATGTAAACAATACATACTGTTTTGTGGCTCTTAAATGTGTCTGACAGATCGCTGTAGAGCATCAGTTAAAGCTGCTCGTGAACCAATCATCTCTTCCTTCTAGTTCATTTAAAGCATCAAATAAACATGAATGAACATAAGAAGGATTGTTGTTTTAACCGCGGAAAGACGTCAGTAGGCCTACACTCCATTTTTCAAGTTCAAATCCTCCCATGTTAATCTGCTATCTCTCCTGACTGCTTTGTCAGACAAAATGGCGGATGGCAGATTATGATTGGTTAGATCACCTGTCAGTCAAGCTCCCTGCGAAGGGTCAATTGTGGACCATGTAATAAAACACAGACTAACACTGAGGGAGGCTGGACTGAGAGTACAGCCTAAGCAGGTACACAGTGGCATCAATAGTTCAGACATTTCGTCAAGAGCACAGGTGAGAAACTTCGCTTCAGTCAACAGAAAATCCATTGCTTACTGCATGTTCTATATCAACAGTTTTGGTATATATTCCTGTATGTTTCATTTTACAGTAAGCTCTGTATTTTGTTTGGCCAACATAGGACTGAACGTCTTGAACACCAAGGAGGGAGGGGCCCCATATTCACACAGGAGCAAGAGAGAGAGATCATAAACCTCGTTTTGGCCAATAATGCAATCAGACTTCGAGAAATTCAAGCCCATATTGTCAATGATCACCTAATTTTCAATAATGTCCAACAGGTCTCTCTGTCAACAATAGCCCGTATCCTTAAAAAAAACATCAAGTTCTGATGAAACAACTGTATAAAGTGCCATTTGAAAGAAATTCAGACAGGGTGAAAGTCCTGCGGCGTGAATATGTGATGGTACGTTTTGTTCACTGACTGTAGTATTGTGTACTGCACACATAACCTTTTTACTGTACATGTAATTTTACTGTATAGCAGACCTACAGTATATTGATCTACACAATGTGATCTTTTGCTGTATTTCAGAGAGTTTTGCAAATGGATGCGGAGGAAGTCCCGCATGAGTTTATATACATTGAGGCTGGATTTAACCTGACAACAGTACGAAGAAGGGGAAGAAACATCATCGGCCACAGGGCTATTGTCAATGTACCAGTGCAACGTGGGGGTAACATTACCCTTTGTGCTGCCATTACACAGAATGGGGTCCTCCACCGCCATGCCAACTTGGGTTCTTGCAACACTGACCTCATTCTTACATTTTTAGACCGATTACACAATATTATCACAGCAGTAAACCAAAGGGACCAGATGCAATACATTGTCGTCTGGGACAATGTAGCTTTCCATCGTTCTGCTCTGGTCCAAAACTGGTTTCAACAACACCCACAATTTACAGTTCAATACCTTCCGCAATACTCCCCCTTCCTGAACCCCATCGAGGAGTCCTTCTCAACATGGCGGTGGAAGGTTTATGATCTCCGGCCCTATGTCCAGATGCCCCTCATTCAAGCTATGGAGGAAGCATGTGATCAAATTGAACCAGCATCCATACAAGGGTGGATTCGTCACTCGAAAAGATTCTTCCCACGTTGCCTTGCAAATGAAAATATAGCCTGTGATGTTGACGAGACCCTGTGGCCAGATCCAGCAAGGCGGAGAGATGTTTATTTTTTTTATTTTTTTCGGTACTGAACTGGATATGTAATATATGTTACAGTATTACTGTAAGCTTAGAGTACAATTGTACGTTCAGTAATAATATATGAAAACTGGTAAATGTTTTATGAATGTTTTGTTGAAATGTTCAGTATTGACTGACTTGAGTACATGAAAATAAATTATTATTTTCATCAGTCTGCACAATTGGTGTCATGTGGTGTTGGTGAATTTATTTTTACACTTTCTCTGTGTAAATGCTAAAAGTGTTTTAGGTTGAGCACAGGAGTGTTTAACTGATTCAAACAGAGTCAGACCATATGATGGTTGTGTTTGTTATGACAACAAAATAAGGTTTTTATAAGACATTGTAAAGTTTTGACAAAAGTGTTTCATTTTGCAAATGATCTAAGGTGTTGTGCTACTTTGGTGTAGTGTTGTGCTAATTGTGTGAAGGGGTTAGAAAAACCGGGCCCTGTTTTTAAAATTGTACTTAAGCAATTGAAAAAAACTGTAAACACAAAACCTCATCTTCAAGCACTATTCACAAGACCTCTGACTCCTCTTGCAATATGAAACTTTCACCTCAAAACAGTTTTACCGGTGTTCAAAATCAAACACTGCTCTCAAATCATAAACAAAGTGATCAAAATGATATACACTATCAAGCAGTCAGTAAACAATACACCAAAAAATAGAAAACACATTGTTCAAAACATATAGTTCTCGAAAGATATCGATGGACTGCTATTCTGTTTGTAAACTTACCCGTGACACCTTACTGTCCCATCAAAAAGTTCAGGGAGAAGTACATTTTTACAGTTTTTCTCAATTGCTAAAACACTAAAATCCATTGGCTGAACAAAGTACTCAGTTGCCTGAACTCATTTAGCTAATTGTGCAGTCTGTTCTCAAGACCTTAAACCATTTCACAACAAATTTCCTATGTTTCCGTCATTGTCTTTTGATGAACAAAAACATGTTCTATCATAGTAGCTCAAAATTAATCAGAAATTACTACTCTGCTTTGCTCTTTGTAATTTTTTGTGTGTTCTTCCTCCTCCTTGTACCCCTATTTTTACAGTACTGCCTCCTGCATCTCACAAACTTGTCCTTTGTCTCTGTGATACTGTGATTCTTGTTCTTTGTTGATATGAATCTGCAACCAGTCAAAATCTATTGAGCAGTCCGTACTGTTAACAAATGGAAAGCACAATGTTCAGGGAAATACAATGTGTTCACTGTACAGTATACAGCCTACAATGCAATGTACTACAGAATACGATACTAAAAGGGACAAAAATCAAAGGAGTAAACATGTGATCAGTGTGCTTCTTCTTGTCTTTGGGCATCATTTGAAACAGGTTAAATCAATTTTGAGTGGTTGTGTTCAATCAATGACATGTGTTCTCTATTTGTATTTACAGTTTTTCTCGATTGCTTAAACACTATAACCAGGCTTTTGAACTAAAATTTCAAAACCATAACGCCATTTATCAAAAAGCACACTCATTTCACTAAACCCTATTCCCTGTTTTGACACATGAGTCAGATTTGTTGAACTGTCACTGCAAAACTCTACACACAAATCCCTTAATTTCTCATTGCTTAGACCATGTTGTCATTTAGAAAGCACTAGCATTCAAAATTGTTCACTCAAGTCAGCACAGCTTCAGCTCAGTTAGCACACAATTACCCAAGTGGAAACATTAAGAGTCAAAATTTAACACACATCAATCAGAACCTTCAATAGATATATAAAAGGGCCCAAATCAGTTTATTGCGTTTTGGAACAATGGATCCAGAAAGACATGAAGGAAGAGGGATAAGAATGAGGAGGAGGAAGGGCAAGGACAAGAAGACAAGCAGTCTCAGATGAAATTCAAGCCACTCTAGTTGCCCATGTCTTTGTCAATGTTATGACTATGAGGGAGGCTCGGCTACGAGTAAGGCCAAATTTGAGTCGCTTTACCGTTGCCTCGAGAACCTTCAGGGAGGTGTGGTGGCAAACAAAATTCTATCACTGAATAAGAGACAAACATTTCCAATAGTCTTTGATGAGGTGTATTTTCTTGCAAGAAAAGGCCAGCAGTCGTACAGTCACACAGAGTGGCTGCAGAGTGTGACAGTGAAGGGAGTGCATCCTTTCTCCTTTATAGTCTTGACTCCCAGAATGTTATCTTTCTAGGCAAATGATGGAATTTCAACCATATGTGGAACATTCTTAGACGTATCCATCATATTGTATCCTTGAGTGGAGGCCCTCCTGTCACGTCCCAACACTCTTTACCATTCCAATACAATTCGAATTCCATATTAGAATATGGTTTGTGTGTGCTCTTTTACTGTCATATGTTGGTCACACACATCTTACTGTAAGTAAATATATATAAAAAAAAATTAGAGGAGAGAGCAAAAAAAAAAGAGTAAAAAAAAAGAGTAAAACAGGAAAGAAATATATTTGTGTGTGTGTATGTTTTCTGTGTATGAATAAAAATGTGCCAATGTATCCACTGGTTGTGTCTTTTGTGTTCATCATGTGAAAAGGTTTGTGATGGGGGAACCACAAGCAACATAACTTACCAGTTTTGGAAATGTTGTTTTGAATTTATTGCACCAGTGTCTTAGACTATGTTGTAGTGTGTGTGATTTTGAGGGCTTGTGTGTCCTGTCTGAGGGCAAAGTTTGGTTTTTCAGCAAGAGTGAATGGTTTTGAGTGTAGAGCTTCATTTTGACCTGAAAATAGGATGTTTGGAGAATTGGGTGAGACGTTATGGATTTGTGTTTATAGTTTTGAGAATACGAGGCATAGTTTCAAGAAATGTGTTTAAGCAATCGAGAAAAACTGTAATTGTTGCCTAGTGTTTACCAGTATGGATGACATGTACATTAGACTGCAGAATACGTTTTGAGAATTAGAAATTGTTTAGAGCAGAGGTTCTCAACTCCAGTCCTCGGGACCCGCTGCTCTGCAGATTTTGTATGTCTCCCTTATTTACAGTTTTTGCCCGTTGCTTGAACACTATAGACCCATTCTTAGACTAAAGTAACACAACTTGAAGCTTTTGTTACCATACCTCAAACACATGTACCCATACCTTAAACAAATGCACCTCTTTGCACTCTAGTTGCAATTCTGCAACACACTTACTCCTTTATGCAACACACTTGGTCCTGAATACTACACTCTATTTCATACATAAGACACTTCGTTCAAAAATGAAATCTCAGGGTGCCATTTGGAAAACACATGTATCCAAAATACAAAACACATCGGGTAATTGCAACCACTCAAATACACACATGAAGACACTTACTTGCAAAACTGAACACCAATCAGCCAGCTACAAAAAGCCCTCAGTTTAGCCATTTCAAGAACTTTTCAAGCATGGATGGAGGGAGAGCAAGAGGAGGAGGAGGAGGAGGAGGAGGAGAAGGAGGAGGGAGGATGGAGGAGGGAAGAGGGAGGAGGGAGGAGAAGGAGGAGGAGGAGGAGGAGGAAGAGGAGGAGGAAGCGGAGGGGAAGGAGGAGGAGGGAGAGGAGGAGGAAGAGGAGGAGGAAGAGGAAGAGAAGGAGGAAGAGGAGGAGGAAGAGGAGGAGGAGGAGGAGGAGGAAGAGGAGGAGGACAAGTTCAAGGTCGAAGAGGCCATGCACGGACCCCTATTTCTGATGATATAAGAGCAACTTTGGTGGACCATGTCATCAACCATGGCCTGACTATGAGGGAAGCTGGGCAGAGAGTCCACCCACATCTAAGCCGCTTCACAGTGGCATCTGTAATAAGAACATTCCGACTAGAAAACAGGTATGTCTTCACCTCTCTACCTTCTACTCTACTCAGATGGTATTTACAGCAGTATATCACATTACAACATCACGTGCACAGGGTTTTGCAGGGTGCTAATGCTCCTTTTGCAGCCAAAGTGGTAGTTTTTGTGAAACATACCATGATTCAGGGCCGTCGGACTCGGGGTAAAACCAGTACTGATTACCAGGGCCCCAAGGGGAGAGAGGGCCCTTGAAAAGTCTGGAATATATTTTATTTGGAACATGGGGGCCCATCAGGACTACCTATACATAGGGCCCGGGAACTACAACCACATGCCCGCATGCCTCTTCTGCAGGCAATGGAACAGGCCTGCGGCGACATTCAGGTGACAGCAATCCATGGATGGTTTCGACATGCAAGGGGATATTTTCCCCGGTGCCTAGCGGGAGAAGACATTGCTTGCGATATCGATGAGGTCCTGTGGCCAGACCCCAACAGACGGCGGGATCCATGAGCCCACGTATGCACAATTGCCATGATTTTCTGTGTTTACAGTATAGTGTTTTTTCTATTATTATTATTTTTTATTTTTTTTTTTGCTTTATCTGAATTCATGTTACTGCAATGTACAATATTGAGTAGGCCTATTTGCTTTTTTGGTTGTTTGAAAATGTGTCTCCTGAAAATATGCCTTCTGAATAAACAGTGAAAATCAAAGACTGCAGTGTTTTATATAAAGTAGACTAGTGTGTTCCCCCTGATCTGAAAGTGTTTGCATATGATGCAAGTATGTGTCATTTTGTCATAAGAGTTACATTTTGAAAAAGGAATGTTAGGTTTTGATAGCAGAGTTTCAATTTGACACAGATGTGAATGGTATATTTCCCAGTGTTGTGTCATGTTTACTTGTGTGTAGAGTTTTGGCACAATGAGCAAAGTTTTGCAAAATGTGTTCAAGCAACGGGCAAAAACTGTAACACACCTGAACCAGATCATCAGCTCGTCAGGAGAGACTCCATGAACTGAACTGAGTGTGTCAGATAAGAGAGAAATAAAAAATGTGCAGAGCAACGGGTCCCGAGGACTGGAGTTGAGAACCACTGGTTTAGAGTTTTGCTGAAAAGTCTAAGTGAGATCTGCAAATTGTGTTTTACCATGTGAAATGGTTTAAGGTATTGACAACAGACTGCAAAATTAGCAAAATGAGTTCAGGAAACTGAGAACTTTGTTCAGCCAATGGGTTTTAGTGTTTTAGCAATTGAGAAAATTTGTAAACAAACAATTGAATAATTGACACACAGCTTTTTTATGTTGGGTAAATTGAGCCAACCACAGTTGATTCCAGTCTGGCTTAGACTCAGTGGCAGGGGTTTTTTTTTTTTCTATTACATTGACACTTATACAGTAAAAGGAGGACTTTGAGGAGTGATGTTTTTGGAAACAGAAACAGAAAAATACAAACACTGTAATGTCTGGATGAGGAAGAGTAAGAGCAAGGGGCCCATGGAGAAGAGCAGGCCCAGTGAGAGATGCAGTGAGAGATGCAGTGAGAGATGCAGTGAGAGATGCAGTGAGAGATGCAGGAGCAGTGAGAGGAGCAGGTGCAGTGAGAGGTGCAGGTGCAGTGAGAGGTGCAGTAAGAGGTGCAGTAAGAGGTGCAGGTGCAGTGAGAGGAGCAGGGCCAGGGTGAAGAGCAGGCCTAAGGAGAGGACAAGGTAATGCGTGGTGGTGGCATTCCAAGGGCTGCAAGAACAGTAGTCAGTGATGAAATTCGTGCCACTATCGTTGTCAACCACTATCGTAATCTTTCACTAAGAGTGCAGCCCAATTTGAGGTGGTCAACGGTTGCCTCCATTATACGCATCTTTCAACAAACCAACAGGTAGGTATTGCATTTTACATGGATTGGATTGTTTCTATTCTCACTTGACATGTCAATAAGGTCATACAGTAATGCATATGTTTTGCAACGTCTTCCACCCTCTAGGGGAAGAGGAAAGCTCCTCAATAATGATCAAGTGCTTGCCATTGTAGAAATGGTTGTTGCAAATAATGCAATAAAACTGCATGAAATTCAAACTAGAATTATGGAGGACCATGAGATATTTGACAATATCGATAGCATCAGCCTCACAACCATTACGCGGACATTGTCCAAACACAGAGTGCGGATGAAGCAGCTCTACACTGTTCCCTTTGAGAGGAACAGTGAGAGAGTCAAGGAGCTACAGAACAACGACAATAAGTCCAGGTATAGTGTATATCCAATTCAATGTCCAAATGCAGGATTACTCCTTCACAGATGTCAGGTTGGACCCTATAATACCGAGCGCCTCCTTGCCTTTCTCAATGATCTCCACCAGCGCCTGGTTCCAGAGCGGGATCAGGAGGGTGAAAACATGAGGACCTTTGTAATTACCTGGGACAATGTGGCTTTCCATCATTCGCAAGCAATAACAACATGGTTTGAAGTCCACCCAAGACTGGTAAGTCTCTTCCTTCCACCCTATTCAACTTTCCTCAACACCATAGAGGAGTTCTTTTCTGCATGGAGGTAGAAGGTTTATGACCATCAGCCATATGACCAGATGTCCCTCCTTGAAGCCATGGATGCTGGCTGCAGGGACATCACAGTTCATGATTGCCAAGGGTGCAGGGGCGGACTTTACCATTAGGCAAAGGTCGGCAATTGCCTTGGGCCCCAAGCTACCTAGGGACCCCCAAAATGCCCCATTAACTTAGGCTATGCTTAAGTTTTTCGCAAATTACGTATTTCTAAATCTCCATTTGCGAAAAATGGCATCAAATCATTAGTCACAGAAAGGAGGGGGCCCCCCCACCTCACTACATTGGACTTTTCCATTATCTCACGCATCTGCGAAAGTGACAAGGCTGTAAAACTGACAGAGAAAAAAGAAGTGATTGACAGAGTGTAGCCTACAGAGTAGTAGAGTAAAAATGAAGCGAAGCTACCCAAGCGGTGCTGAAAAAAGGAGGAAAAACTGCCGAATAAGGTTACAGACTTTTTTGTGATGCCCGCTGACAATGACAACAACGCTAACGATACAGGAAATACACAAACAGAGCAAGATGAGTCTAAACGTGAAAATGAAAAGTTTTGAAGTTACCCAAGCGTCTCAAATAAAAGAAAAAAAAGACTCAGATACTGTAAGTATTTGGGAAAGCTGCCAAAGATTACAAACTTTTATATGGCTAGGAACAACAAACGTCCAACGCACAGAAAAATCGTGAAGCAAAGAGGACATGGAGACTGACAGACAAAACAGAGCAGGTTAAATTACTTATGATATGAAAAATCTCAGCTCTCAGATTCTATTACGAAATTCAAACAATAAATACCGTTTGGAGCTTGTAATGTTATGTGACCGATCCCAAGGCACGTGAACTGATCATCTTCGGTAATAACTTATATTCCTTATTCATAATATCGACCAATCAGTGTTTTTCAACCGCGGAAAGATAAAACAGCTGGAGAACAATCGTCACATAATATTAAGCATAACGTTACCTCAGGAAAGCCATTTAATGAATATAGGCTAGGCCTATAGCATGTTAGTTGACTAGAAAAATAAGAGATAGAGTATTTAGCTAAATATGTGTAGGCTACTATATTATTTATTTAGTATATTGTTTACTTATAATTGAATTACAATAAAAACGCATTGTTTAATTTTTAGTTATTTTTAACCTTAAATAATACCAGCTGATATGGCTCTCTGTATGTTCACAGCATTATGTGAGTTTTTTTTTTTCTTGAGAAAAATTAACGTCTATCTTGTGTACCTAATATATATCCAAATGAGTCAATATTGAATCAAATCACAAGAATTGAATCGAAATGGTGAAATTTGTCAAGCAAAAAAAAAAAAAAAAAAAAAACAGAGCTTACCAGAAATTGTACCATGTAAACATTGTAACGTTTCTGTTTAGGAGTGAATAAGTGTATGCAAGGTTTAAAGGGGAAGTTTTATTTCTCCTCTCCAACCTTTACCTGCCTATTCACCATTCAGTCTGTAAAAAAAGATTTCGCTCTCTTTTAAAGGTGCAGTGTGTGATTTTTAGACGTCACAATATGTCGATCTTCATAGAAGGGGGTTCCCGCGGTTATGTAGATGTAAATGACTCATTCTAAGGCAGGGGTCACCAAACTTTTTTCTCTGGGGGCCACATTATCATTCCTGACTGTGATGGGGGGCCGGGTCAGCTATATAACATAGAATTGTATGACCCAGACCAAAATGACCACCAGCAGGCCTCATTGTGTAGTAGAGATTACTAGCCTGGCACAGCCATCCCCTCTACTATATCCACACTACTATATCAACACTTGATTCCTGGCACATATTTGTTTATCTTTACTAGTGGTTTGCAAAAGTTGTAATCGAGTCTTCACACTTTGTTTTATTTAAAGTTATTCTTCACAAATAATCGTGGTCCACTGTTCTTTTAGGGGTGCACTCTCTTTTAGGGGTGGAACGGTACACAGAAGTCACGGTTCGGTTCATACCTCGGTTCAGACATCACGGTTGGGTACAATGAAGGGAAAAGCAAAACAAAAATGCAGAAGGCTTGTGCATGTCTCAGGCTGGACCACCAAAAGAAAAATAAATGTCTTAAGCCTTGTATTTTTTTTTTAAATAAGTTTTATTAATAAAGTAAAGGCATAGAACCAGTTTATTTGTAGTGCACTGACAATAGTTTTATATAATTAGTTCATTAATTCAATAAATAAAAATACCTTGATATGGTTGGTAATTGGACCTGAATTAATTGAAAATTAATCTGCTACATTTCAGATTAATATATTTGTTTTCCTTAAAAATGTAATTAACAGTAACTTAAACACTTTGCAGTTTGAATGATGTCCTGCATAAACTAAATGACGGAGTATGTTTTTATGTTTCCACTGTTCGATCGCGGCTGCGCCACACACACACACACACACACACACAAATATAAGTAAACACTTTACGACTTTTCGATCGCGCCCACACCTCTCTCTCAACATATTCCAGCATTGCAATCTTTACACCGCAGCCTGCTTCAGAGCTTCAGAGCTAAGGCGGAGCTACAGATTAGGTGTCCCTAAGAATCCACGTATCTAACAGTAGTTCCGCATTACATTAATTAAATTGCACGCAAGTTTTATTTATTTTTATACCGTGTATTCTCCGTGTAAATGTATGCACCAAACTGTGACGCCCATACCATGACGTACCGTCCGTGACGACTTTTGGGGATTGCCTCATAGGGCCGATTCAAGTAGTGGGGGGCAGAGGGGCTGGGGGGCCAGTCAAAGGGGGGTGGCGGGCCTGAGTCGGCCCGCGGGCCTTAGTGTGGTGACCCCTGTTCTAAGGTAATAAGAACATAACGGTTCATTAAGTAAGGTCTTTATACACCACTGAAAACATAGTTATGGATCTTATATTGCATTTCTGTCAATAGATCCTCAGAATTATGACACATTGCACCTTTAAAGATCGGATGGGGGGCCCATACATATCTTCGCCTTGGGCCCCCAATTTGCTAAATCCGCCACTGCAAGGGTGGATCCAACATACCAAGCGGTTTTATTCCAGGTGCATCGCCTTGGATAACGTCAGATGTGATGTTGATGAAAACATGTGGCCAAACCCTGAAGATCGCAGAGATTAGATACAGTAATTTTGTGGGGGTTTTTTAGTGAAGAAATTAAGAACTTTGAAATGAAGAGTTAGAATATATTTAACAAAATGTGTTTTTGAGAAGAAAATTATCCATTTGGCCAATTGTGTTTTGTAGCTGTGAGTCTGTGTTAAGAGTAAGAGTTTAGAAAAAGTATCTGAAGTATGGGTAAGCGCTTGTTAGCGATTGAAAAAAACTGTAACGATCAACAATTATGTGGAAGTAACCATATTTTTATCATTTGGTCTAGAAATTTTACTTGATTCCAAACTGTGTCTGATTCCCCATTGATTACAGCAGCATTTACTGAGTAGCCTGCTTTTGCATATAAGAACATGTACTTAAAGTTTAAACATATAAAGTTTATTTTCATCTTACAGTGCATATACTGTAGCCTATGCATCTCTGTAACAAGTATGTCAGGATGACCTATACTTTTCCACTTAATATGTTGGACAAGTTTCAATCAGAAAGATTGTGACATAGAGAAAACATCTGGCCGGAAGGGAAGATCTCCAAAAACTCCCCACAACTATTACAAGCAGCATCTATCCCAGGGCTTTTAGAATTGACTATTACAGCAAGCTGCGTGTAAAAAAAAGTTATATTTTTTATTCCTGCATTTATACAGGAGTAAAAAATAAGTGACTGGATTATGCTATTAACCCTCTGGTATTGTTCGTTTTGGAGTCACACTTGTGTTGTTCATGGTCAAAAAATTACCAAACAGGCAAAATATTTTTTTTATTTTGAGACAATTTTATGTTACTAATTAATATTTACACAACATGATAATTTTTCCCATTGAAAATATTACACTTTAAAAAAAAAAATCAATAAAAGCTGTCCAAGGCCTTTCAAATCCAATTTTTGTAGGCAGATTAGTGTAATCTGATGGGAGTAAAAAAAGAAAAACATCTGTAATGCCATGGTGTGTAGATTCCTAGCTCTATATGAGGCTTGCCAATTAGTTGTTTTTAGACATAAAACATACTTTTATTAGGTTGTGGATTTGGATATATATTTTGACAATAGGCATTCTTAAAGACTATTTTGTCAAGTTTTAGATATTTTTGTTTCAGATTTTGATTTTAAGCATCAGTTTACAGTAAATTCACTACAGTCATTTCTGAACACAGAGAAATACATTTTGTTACATCAAAACTCAATAAAAATAGAACAAAATGAAAATTAAACAATCTGGGTCTGATCTAATTTCAAAATGTGTGTGTGTGTGTGTGTGTGTGTGTGTGTGTGTGTGTGTGTGTGTGTGTGTGTGTGTGTGTGTGTGTGTTTGTGTGTGTGTGTCTGTCCAAATGTACTGTTGTTTTGTGTGTGTGTGTGTGTGTGTGTGTGTGTGTGTGTGTGTGTGTGTGTGTGTGTGTGTGTGTGTGTGTGTGTGTGTGTGTGTGTGTGTGTGTGTGTGTGTGTGTGTGTGTGTGTGTGTGTGTGTGTGTGTGTGTGTGTGTGTGTGTGTGTGTGTGTGTGTGTGTGTGTGTGTGTGTGTGTGTCCAAATGTACTGTTGTTGTCTGTGTACTGGCTCTGGAAGCTTCTTCTGTCACCAAAACAGATTCCTTGTGTGTGCAAACATACTTAGCAATAAAGCTCTTTCTGATTCTAATTCTGTTTTGTACTTTTGAAGTTTTACAGTGTAACCCCTTCCTTGCCGTTGTTTTTTACTGCAATGTGCCTAAATTATTGATTTTATTTTATGCATTTGCAAAAACTTGCTTTGTGTTTGAGCCACTTCTGCATCATGGCTGATTTGTAGATTGTAATGTACCCCCGAAAACAATTCCCATTAATTTCCTATCGGGGTCATTTCTGGTATGACCCAGGAGCAAGGGCATAAAAGAGATAGCTGTAGCTCTAGAGGGAGCTCTGCTGAAATGTTGACTTATTTTTCCCCCTAACCTAACTGCTTGAGTAAATTTATTTTTGTAAATATTCTTACTGTTTCTTTTGTTGTTCACTTTAGTTAGGAAGTAAAGTATAGGTATCGTGTTTTGTTTAACATTTTGATGTATAATATAATTTAGATCAGTTTGGGATGTGTTGGTTTGTTGTCTTGGCTATGCGCACATCAACTTTCCCCCACTTTACGGTACCCCTGCATAGAAATAGAAGAATTAATAAAACGTCTCAGGTTACGACTGTAACCTATGTTCCCTGAGAACAGGGACACTGCGTCGGATGACGCTAGGGGAAACGCCTCAGCGTGACTGATGACTGAAACACTGTATAAACACGACAATCGTATTGGCCGGCGTCAGCCATGACGTCATGCTCTAGCACGTCCAGGAAGTATAAAAGGGATGCCCAGAGAACATGTCATCCACTTCTTCATCTGAAGGGACTGAACAAGCAGACCTGAAGGCATGGCAAGGAGACATAGTGCTCGTTCCCTGTTCTCAGGGAACATAGGTTACAGTCGTAACCTGAGACGTTCCCTTTCGAAAGGGAACTCCCACTGCGTCGGATGGCGTTAGGGGAACAATATACCCACGCCGCCATGCTAAGGGGATGCTTAACAACTATGGCTGTAACAAGCACAAAAAACACATTAACCCAAGGTTAAAGCCCCTTACTGCTTGCACGTCAGGCTAACAGTAGCACTTCTCCCTATGGCTACTGCCGAGCTCCAGCTCAAGGCATGGATACCACATCTACTCCCAGAGAGGGGTTCCTTTAAGGGAGTACGGCCCCGAGCCTAAGGGCCCTGGCCTGCTACTTTCGGCGGGACCAAAATCGACCCCCATGCCAGGGAGGCTATCGCGCTTAATGCTGAAGCCAACAACCTGTTTAGACCTAAGGGAAGCGGAGGCCTCCACAGGAAGACTCAGAGAGCAGAGGAAGCCTGCACACTTACACCAACGTGGTCTCCAGAACTTATTCTTAAAATGTGAAAAGTTCATAATGCAGAGCTCAGACAGAGAAAGGCTAAAACAACTCTCCGATATTGAGAGGGCCCTTATTCTAAACTACTGCCTGCAATGCCATTCGCATGGAAGCCTCAGCAGGATGACTCTCGAAAGAGAGGAGGCCTGACATGCTAGAATACAGCTACTGCACTCTAGGGAGTGAAGCCGAACTGTATATATGGAGGCCTCAGCAGGATGACTCTCAAAAGAAAGGAAGCCTAACACATTTCTAGCAATCATAATCAAAGCTCAGGGAGCGAAGGGCCTGAAGCACCTCCTCAGAGAGGGAGGGGCCACTTATCAAGCTCTACCTGTAACGTCTATTTGCATGGAAGCCTCAGCAAGATGACTCTTGAAGGAGAGGAGGCCTAACACATATTTCATGAGTTCACATCTACATATAATTAGTACAATAAGTTTATGCGTATTTGGCGTGCTGTCCGGGGGGAGGGCTCCGAGCTCGGAGTTAGGCCCGAACCCAGAGTACTCCCCCCAGTTGGTAAGTGTAGATGGAACTGTAAGTGAGGAGATGGGGTGGAGGAGGGATGCTGACAAACTTTCAATGAACAGAGATAGGTCTGCTGTGAATTTATACTCTGTCATTGAGTTGATTACTGATTAATCTCCAGCTGTGCATAATTTGGTTAATTATCTGAACCTGCTCCTCCCGAACTTTGTTAATAAAATATCATTTCACGAGTTCACATCTACATATAATTAGTACAATAAGTTTATGCATATTTGGCATGCTGTCCAGGGAGAGGGCTCCGAGCTCGGAGTTAGGCCCGAACCCAGAGTACTCCCCCCATAAAAGCCAGGTAAGCGCAGGACAGCAATCGTAAAATGATGTGGAATTAATCCCCCCAAAAGTGCAGGGCCTGAGAAGGTATTTACTAAAAACGAGCTTGACTGTTCGACCGGGGAGGGCTCTCGCGACATCCGACGGGAACTTGGATGCTCACGGCATCAGACGGATAAGTCCATTCGGCAGTTAAACTGTCAACTCGATGACGCAAGATTTTTACGAGCGTGATTTGATAAAGAGTTTAGCCATTCAACTGGGAGGGCCCTCACAGCGTCCGACGGGAACTTGGATTCTCACGGCATCGGATGGGTAGGCCTCGCCAGTGGAAGGGAGGGGGGCCGCTGGACTCTGTCGGGGGGCTCGACCGGCGCTTCGAAGGGGGCTGGGACATGGGAACAGAACCCTCGCGGCCCGACGAATGGGGAGCCCACACAGCGACACGAGCGCGGCCGTCCCACGACGACTAAGACGGGCAGACTCTCACTGCGATTCGAACGGGAGGGCTCGATCAGCGCTTCGGAAGGGAGGCAGAGCCCGGCCCTTGAACGAGGAGCCGTTACGTGTGCGAACGGGGGAGCCTGCCATTGTTTGTAAAAAATACACTGTATTGTAGATGTTTATTGTATCGAGCTAGAACGCAGCGAACCAAATTATACTGGAAGTGGGTTGGAACTTGGTACTGGTACTGAGAGTGACAATGGATAGAGCGCAACAGGTGATGGAAATGAATGATTTAATTATGGCTTGGTGAGCGTTTTGATGTGGAACGGCTGGATCTGATGTAGGTTTTGAACGCTTCTGATGTGGGCCGAGTAGGGATTTGAACATTGAACGTTTATACTGCAGTAAATCAAACGAGAGTGGTACAGTAGGATGGGGGTTGGCAGATTGAAAATATAACGAAGTGACCTTTTTGCTCGATCAGTTTACTACTTGTTTAATGAAGAAAATATGGTTTCGATATCTATGATCTGTAAATCTGAGATTGAAGGATAGGTATTTGAGTCGACGTTAGATGTGATAGTCAATTCGGAGCGGTGGAGAAAACCGAAGACAGCTAGGACAGACGTTCTTCCAGTGTGCAGACGGAGTTGGTGGAATGGTATGCGAGACAGAGTGTTGGAATACATTTGGTGAGTATGTCAATTGCAATAGATTGACTGGTATCCGGACGAGTGGGATAAGTTCTTGAATCCTTTAATGAGCAGGGATGTTATAGATTTATGGCGGGGGCAGGCTTACCGTAGACTAATTTATTGAAAACTGAATGCTGGTTAGATAGCTCTATTAAGCTTTTTATGCTTCTGGCACCAACGTCCCAAATTTCTGGAAAGAGTAATGGGAGAGAGTCAGCGATTTGATTTTGTGCTCCTGGAACGTGTTTGGCAGTTATTACAAACTAATCAAGCGGAGTTCCAGATGAGGCATCTGAGGAGTGGCAATTAACGCGGGTGAGTAAGAACGACCTTTGTTGATGCAGTGCATAGTTTAGTTTGTCGCGATGGACCAGGATTCTGTTAGTTGACCACTTTCCCCCCTGAGAAAGCCATGACGACGATTAGAAGGAGCTGTCAACGGCTTAAATCGAGGGGGAGAGAGATGTAATCGAAGAAAAAGGTTAAGCCATTCCACTGATTAGAGTAAGTTATCCATAAACTCAGGGCGAGGAGGTGCGTGATGAAAGGGCGGCCTTGCGGAATTATGTGTATAGCATGGTTTAGGTGGCCGAGCGGCGAGAAGAATTCGTGTTTGGAATTATTTGGGCAGTTTTTGAGGTTGGACGGAAGGACTGCCTCCGCTGTGAGACCGATGCTTGCAGAGAAGAGAAAACATAGATGCATGCAGTGTCCGCTGGGAGACCAATGCTCGCTGGACAGAGAAGAAAGAAAAATGGATGCATGCAGTGTCCGCTGGGAGACCAATGCTCGCTGGACAGAAGAGAAGACTTAGATGCATGCTACAGCACATCCTCTGGGAGACCGAAGCTCGCTGGATGGAGAAAGGCTGTAGCAGAAGATGAGATTAGCCGGAGAAACAGTTCTCCTGCTGGAGCAGACACATCCCTGCTAGCAGTAGAGAAAATGAACTGGAGTAACAAATCCTGTGGGAGCAAAAGCAAACCTCACTGCCGTGGCAGTAGAGAAATAGCCAGAGAAACAGAGCTTGCGGGAGCATAGGAGACATCACTACTGCGGCAGGGGAGAAAGTAGCTAGAGTAACAGAAATCCTGAGGGAGCAAAGGAACCTCATTGCTGTGGCAGTAGAGAATTAGCCAGAGAAACAGTTCCTGCAGGAGCAGAGGAGACATTGCTGCTGCGGCAGGGGATAAAATAGCCAGTAACAGAAAACCCATGAGAGTGAAGGAAAACCTTACTGCTGTGGCAGTAGAGAATTAGCCAGAGAAACAGAGCTCTTGCGGGAGCAGGAGACAGCCTTGTTACAGCAGTATAGAAAATCAGTCAGAAATAGTTCCTGCGGGAGCAGAGGAGACATCAGGGCAGTGGCAGTAAACAAGATTAGCTAAAGAAACAGGGCTCCTGCGGGAGCAGAGGAGACAGCAGTATAGAAAATTAGCCAGAGAAATAGAGTTCCTGTGGGAGCAGAGGAGACATCACTGCTGTGGCAGTGGAGAAAATAGCCGTAGTAACAGAAAACCTGTGGGAGCAGAGGAGACATCACTGCTGTAACAGTGGAGAAAATATCTGGAGTAACAGAAAACCTGCAGGAGCAGAGGAGACAGTGCGGTGGCAGTGGAGAAAATAGCCGGAGTAACAGAAAACCTGCGGGAGCAGAGGAGACATCACTGCTGTAACTGTGGAGAAAATAGCCGGAGTAACAGAAAACTTGTGGGACCAGAGGAGACATCACTGCAGTGACAGTGGAGAAAATAGCCGGAGTAACAGAAATCCTGCGGGAGCAGAGGAGACATCACTGCTGTGGCAGTGGAGAAAATAGCCGGAGTAACAAAACCTGCGGGAGCAGAGGAGACATCACTGCTGAAGCAGTGGAGAATTAGCCGGAGAAACAGTTCCTGCAGGAGCAGAGGAGACATCACAGCTATGGCAGGGGAGAAAAATAGCGAGAGAAACGGAAATCCTGTGGGAGCAGAGGAGACACTGCAGTGGCAGTAAACAAGATTAGCTAAGGGAACAGAGCTCCTGCGGGAGCAGAGGAGACATCACTGTTGCGGCAATGGAGAAAAAGCCGGAGTAAGATAAAACCTGTGGGGGCAGAGGAAACATCACTGCTGTGGCAGAGGAAAAAATAGCCAGACTCACATGAAACCAGGAAATGAGCTCCTACAGTGTGTGGATGAGCAAAGGGAGGAGGAGAGTGGGGCTTGGAGAGCCGATGGTCATCTTTTTGTGCGTTAATCTAAGACGTGATGAAGAGGAGGTTAGAGATGAAATGCATTTCTGTTGTTTAAGTGGCCGAGCACAGATATCAGTTTGCTTAGAACGATATTGACTGTCTGAGAGGTGGACGAGATCTGAAAGTCCTATTTATTTATTTTTTGCCATGAGGACTGGAGATCAACTGTGTTTAAATTAATGGCCAGGATTCGATGAGGCTGAACCCATGGTTTTAACCTGCGTTTGGAATCCAGAGCTGAGCCAAACTGTGCAGGGCTGAAAGATCAATTATTGAACGTTTGATGATTAACAACATCAAAGTACACTCTGATTTAGATAACGATTGTTCGTTTATCTGTTGCTGGTTTCTAAGGAGACAGCTTACGTAAAAGACGACGCTTTGCATGAATTTAGTTTAGGCACTTTGTGTTTGTTTAATTTTGTTTCATTTAAGGATCACTAAACTATTGGTGTGAAGCACATTGCTTGTAACCATGTGTAAAAACATTTATGCTATAACTAAGTTTCTACGCGATTTATGCAGATGAATTGCAGGACATAGTTAACGATATAAGTTAGGTTAAAGATTCTGAGCGCATGCGTTCAGCACGTAATGCACGAGGCCGCGAGCTACTGTACGTGTGAGTTTTAGCCACAAGAAAGCAGCGCGTTAATGACAGAAAATAATTTGGACCGACACCATTTAAAACGTGTTCCCCTCATTATAACTGAACAACTGAATGCAATGCGAAATTTAACCACGGAGCGGAGCGCTCGCGGAGTTCAGCCAACGGGGTTGAGAGCGTAGGCTGGCCGACCGGTACTGAATCTGCGGCGCTGCTCTTTGAGGGCCTGCGGCTTCGGCCTAGAGCTGCTGGAGAAGCCTGTTCTTTCGCGTGAAGAGGGCGGCATTGCCCGAAACGCGAGCGTGGTGCTTTGCAGGCCTTATGACCATTCTCCATGGCAGGAAAAAAACGTTACTTAATTGATCTGGTTAAAAAAAATGCGGAAGAAGATCGCTGGTATCTCGCCTGGTGGCAAGGACCCGTTTATTTGGCTTGACGCCCGCAATAACACCTGAGGATTCTGGCAAATATTCCAAAAGGACGGAAAATTCCTTCATCGGATGGGAGAGCTTGGTTCGGGAAGATAGGGCGCAGCCAAATGCTGACAAACTTTCAATGAACAGAGATAGGTCTGCTGTGAATTTATACTCTGTCATTGAGTTGATTACTGATTAATCTCCAGCTGTGCATAATTTGGTTAATTATCTGAACCTGCTCCTCCCGAACTTTGTTAATAAAACATCATTTAGGAGAGCTAGCTCGACGATAATCAGAGCTCAGGAAGCGAAGGGCCTGAAGCACCTCCTCAGAGAGGGAGGGGCCACTTCTCAGGCTTCAACTCAAATGCTGCTTGCATGGAGGCCTCAACAGGATGACTCTCAAAGGAGGGGAGGCCTGACACATGCTACAGTATAAACCAAAACAGCCAACTGTATATATGGAGGTGTCACGGGGTGACGTCAAGCGGAACTATTCTCTTCCATTGTTGTTTCCCTGTGGGAGCGTTCCCATGTTAGTTACTCACAGTTGTGTTCAGTGAAACAGTCCCTGAAGACAAAAAGAGGATGACATGTTCTCTGGATAGTAAGTGCCCTTTTATACTTCCTGGACGCGCTAGAGCATGACGTCATGGCTGACGCCGGCCAATACGATTGTCGTGTTTATAAAGTGTTTCAGTCATCAGTCATTTCCCCTGAGGCGTTTCCCCTAGCGTCATCCGACGCAGTGGGAGTTCCCTTTCGAAAGGGAACTTTAGATTCATAGTTCCCTTTCGAGAGGTCTCTCGTATTGCGTAAGTAGCTTACGCTATGGGAAAACTCCTTTTCTCGAAAATATTGAAGCCCAAAATTTTAAAGGGGTGGTAAAACACCTTTTTCCGAAGGCTTGATTGTGTTTGTGTGGTGCACTGTAACATGTGTTCATGCTTCGTTTTTAAAAATGCACATTATTTTTCACATATTTAACCATTATTCTACACTGCTCTGTCCCTCCTTGTAAAAACGGTCGGATTATTTCCGGGTTCTATGAATTAGCATTTAACAAACTGGTTTGTGGAGCCAAACAGCATTGTCCTTCATTTACTTTCTTGCTACAACGTACAATTAACAATACAAACTATTAAAGGGAAAACAAATCAACGAAAAAATCATACTTACAGGTTGTGGCTCGTAAACAACAGCTTCTATTTTTAAAGTTGGAACTGCTCCATCTTTCAGGACAAGCCGTTGTGCGAATCCTGCATTGAACTCGTGCAGATTGAAGCTTTCCTCTGGAAAATGTGCAGCACAGAGAGTGGCATTTGGATTATAATTATGAGGGACAGAGTTAAAAATAAATTGTAACCATTGCTCCCTAACAAAGTGGACCTGCAATCTGGGTGAAAACAACAGCGTTTCGACGGCATGGTGGCAACGACCACAACAACTCTTCTCCAAAGCAACATAAAATGGCCTCGCCCCCTTTATTTATTGCGTTCCCAGAGGAGGAGTTTATGTAAATGTTGGGGTTAGTGATGTCACTAACCCTGGAGGAATGTCTTGTAGTCCCTACCGGCCATTTGCTGTAGTCCTTAGAAATTGATTTCTTTAAAAGCAAATATCTCCCTTAGTGTTGAACTTTGAGCATTGTAACTTTGCAGATGTTGTTTATGCTCAAACAGCAACATTACACACAAGCTAAAGTTAAAAAAGTGAAATCACATTTAACCACCCCTTTAAAACGCAGTGCAGCTGCACAGTAGACATAAAGCTGAGCATCTAGCGTGCTCATTGGCTGTGCTGCAGCAACTGCACGAACCTATGGCGAGGCGGCTAAGACGCGTGAACCAATCTGGTCGCTTGGCACCCAGGCGTGTCAGAGCCCGCCAGAATGGGTGTGGCTTATAGCTATATAAGCCCCCATTTTCGCCATAGAATCAGATTTAATCTCCTTCAGCAAGTTTCCACTTCGCTGACCTCCGGTTTGAGAAGCCTTCTTTGCCGCCGTCGAAAAGCCTTTAGCAGAACAAGCCACCTGCTAAGCAGTTCTGAGGCCGACGGCTTCCTGGTCTCGACTGGACGCGGCCTTCAGCCCGCTGTTCTGCTTTGCCATCTGGCACGCATATATCCTTTATAAGCTAGTGTGTTTGCCGCTGCGACTCACTTTCTAAAAGAGCAATTTTCTTAAGGCGTTGCTTCAAATGCCTCGAGACAACTGCACCTCGTGCAAAGGCCCTCTCTTCGGCGGAGATCATCACATCCTGTGCACTCCCTGACTGGGCCTGAAGCTGCACTCTCTAAGGGCGGTTGCCCGGAGTGCGATGAGATGGCGCTTTCCACCGTACGGGCTCGACTGGCCAGCTTCGCCGCCAACGACCCTGCCCCCCCACTCTCTCTTTTCCTATGCTCGGACCGTGCAAGAAGCAGCGCCGTGCTCAGAGAATGTCAGAGTGGACAAATGCGTGCGAGCGAGCCCACGTCGGCCCAGTCCTCTCGTGCCTCAATCTCACCCAGAGAAACCCCCTCGCCGGTCCTGTTCATAAAGGCGGACCAGGGCCCCTCTCAGCAAGCGGCCAGTCTCGTCTCCTTTGGGGAATCGGACGTGGAAGAAGAAAAGGATGACTTTTCTCCTGCTGCATCCGAAAGTGAAGAGTGGCAGAAACTCAGCTTAGTTATTTGATGGACAGAAAGTTATTTGATTGTGACTATAACACCATTTTACACATATTAGGATGATGCATATAAATTGTGCCACACTAAAGTAAATAGAATTTATTTTTGAAAATGTTGAGCAATTGATGTCTTTGTCTTTGTTGATGAGTGAATTAAGTGCCTAAATATTTTTTCTGATTAGACAAGTCTGTGGATGATGTGAATGGTATGCAGCACGGTCTGTTGAGCTTGAAATGGGATCATGAGCTTGTAATGGGATCTTTATACTTACAGTAGCTTTGATTGAGAGTTTCAGTCAGACTCATTTTGAAAATAAAAGTAGCACTGAACAATTAGCATTTGTGTTTTTTTTTTGTGAATACATAACTCATGTTTAAAACTTAAACAGAAAGAGATTATACTTTTTTTTTTTTTTTTTTACTCTTCATGAAAGGAAAAGCAAGAATTAATAAAGAATGAATCATGGACATACCACTGATATCTTCATTTGGACAAGCTCTCTCTTGTTTGAGAATTATACAAATTTGGCCCAAAAAATAATTGTGTTGAATGCAATTTTAATGTTTGCTTTTGTAAATACCCTTACGAAAAAAGAAGTATACTTCAAGTTCATTTTATGAAGTATACTTAAGTAATGGTCAAGTACATTTTTAAG
This sequence comes from Scardinius erythrophthalmus, assembly GCF_964197995.2. Classification (NCBI taxonomy): domain Eukaryota; kingdom Metazoa; phylum Chordata; class Actinopteri; order Cypriniformes; family Leuciscidae; genus Scardinius; species Scardinius erythrophthalmus. The sequence goes on along the minus strand of NC_138232.1, from coordinate 22,317,018 downwards.
TATGCATTATGAAGTAAGTATACTAATGTCAATATGTACTAGTAGTAAACTTGTAAGTGTACTATTTTAATACCACTTGGGACTAAATTGGCCCACTTTTAGTATATAAAAGTATATGTTTAAGTATAAGTGTAACAATAGTAAACTTTAAGTGCACAACTAGTTCATAATTACGTTTTTCATTTGTACTGCAAGTGAACTTATGGGTATACTAGTAGTTTACTATTTTAATACTTGTAGCAACTTTGAAGTATACTCTCAGTAAAAGTACTAGTTTAGTAGTTTTATACAGCAAGTATACTTGCAAGTTTTCTTTTAGTGTACTCTCAGTAAACTACTAGTTTAGTAGTTCTATACAAGTTTTCTTTAAGTGAACTTAACATTATACTTATAGTTTACTATTTATATATAATTTTTGCACTTGCAGTAGGCCTATACTACTATGTTCAAATGTTATTTTTTATACTTGAAAACTACCTTTAACTGTACTTTAATTTTAAAAACATTTTATTAGCTTCATGCATCCCTTTTTATCAACACTTGAATGTTGGTAAGTTTCATAAAGAAAGGCAACATTTTAAATGAAAAAGATGAGAAAATCTCATTTTTGTCAAAGACTACGCCTTGATCAGATTCAGAAACGTGATGAAAACACAGATGGAGTAGATCGAGTCCAACACCCCCAAAGCTTCACTGTCGCGGCGAACGCCCCTTCTCGTCAGCGATCAGGCGGAACGAATTATCACTCACCTGTGTGCACTCGAGCAGAAAAAGACGCACGCATTTCCTTATCAAGGTGCCTTATCAAACTCACTGCTTGACTATTTAATTGTTGAGCGATTTATTGTGTTTGGTTACTCACGTAATTAATTGTGCCTCCCGTAGTTTAAATTGTAATTTAATATTTGTGATGAATTCAAATTGAAATAATTCATTTAGAAATCTGTTTATTTATATATACATATACATATGTGTTTAGAGAAGTTCTGATAATTATTCATTTTGAGCCCTGTATGTCTGTTTTTACAAAAAGAAATGTGCAAATTGGTAAATCGTTGGTGTTTTCTGGTTTTAAGGTTTTTCACCTGTAAATATCTGGGCTGCAAAAGGTGAAGACAAATAAAAGGTCAAAGATGCAACAGAGGCCTGGTTATTGAGTGAAACCCAGTTTAATTGTTCAGGATTGGTGCCTCCCTATCAAGTGAGGGTTAAGCACGGCCAAGAAGAAAAACACTTGACATTCACAGTTGTTTTCTCTTCATGGGTTATGCTGGAAAATTCAGTCAGTGGTGGGAAAAGGTAGTATTCGAGTAAATTCACACAGTGGACTAGCCTACACAAAAATTCAGATACACAGAATTTGAATCATATCTGTTTTATATCAATATTTTCAAACAATGTAAGTTTCATAAGACTGTGTATGAAAAACTATGTAAAAAAAGCAGTGTTGTAATGTAACGGAGTACAAATACTTCGTTACTGTACTTAAGTAGAAATTTCCGTATCTGTACTTTACTTCGTTATTTAAATTTATGTCAACTTTCACTTTTACTCCACTACATTTCCTAGATAAAATGTATACTTTTACTCCGCTATATTTCCACTAAGCATCTTCGTTACTCGTTACTACAAAATAAAATCGGAAGAAATGTGTGCGACAATAAGGGAGGTTTGGCGAATCACTGCTCCTAGATTGCAGTACGCACGCTCCGCACGGCGCGCGCTCTATTTCAGCGTAATGCTTGTTTGTTGCCATGCCAAAGGAGGAGGAAGCACAACTGAAACCGCCATGGAAGCATGAGCACCTGCTGGAGGACCTGGAGCACGTTTAACCAGAGCTGCCAACTCTCACGCATTCACCGTGAGACACACATTTACCTCAGGAAAGCCATTTAATAAACATAGGCAAGAAAAAAAAATAGCTATAGAGAGTATTTTGCTAAATATGTGTTCTATATTACATATTTATTATATTTTTACTTATATCATTAAAGTTTTTTTATTATAATAATAAAAAATGCATTATATTTAATTATTTTTAACCTTAAATAATAGCCTACTACCAGCTGATAGGGCTCTCTGTATGTTTACAGCATTAGGTTCGTTTTTTTTTTTTTTTGAGAAAAATTAACGCCTATCTTGTGTAGCCTACCTAATATTTATACAAATGAGTCAAAATTAAATAAAATCACAATTGAATTGAAATAATAAAAAAGCGTAGCTTACCAGAAATTGTACCATGTAAACATTGTACCATGTCACTAAACCTAATAAAATTCAGTTTAATTACAAAAATGTAAGTGACAATCACAATACACTTATTGTGATGCAATTTTTTTTACAGCTAAAGGTACATGCAGTGGGAAATAAACGATAACACAAGTAGCCTACAGTACAGGCTACACAGTCCCTCCAGTTTTTCGCGTTTCCGTGATCACTGAATTCAACGCATAATCCCCCAAAAAAAAAAACTTTTACTTTTACTTCAATTACTTAAGTACATTAAATATCAGAAAATTACTTTTGATACTTAAGTACAGTATATATCAGATACTTTAAGACTTTTACTTAAGTAATATTCTAAAAGGTAACTTTCACTTCTACCAAAGTCTTTTTCTAGTACGATACTTGTACTTTTACTCAAGTATTGCTTTCTAGTACTTTATACAACACTGAAAAAAAGTATATTTAATAGGCTACTCGATCAAAAGAGTTAACACAACTACAAGCCATACTTTGAATACTTAATTATACTTTTAAGTATATCTCGATCAAAAGATTGAGTACAAGTATAGGCCAAATATTCTTGGACTTTTCTCTCAGTATAAGTCAAGTACACTTAAGTGTAATTAAGTATATTTCTGCGAAGTATACAAAATGTAGACTGAAAGTATGCTTTCTTCTTTTTAGTTGAAAAGAAGTATACTAATAGAACACTTGAATAAACTTATTTTTCGTAAGGGAATTACAAGATCAGATTCAGTTCCATTATTCCACCAGAAAGCTTGTTACTATATAAACTTGAACATGTTAGTTTATAAGACAGTGTGTAATATTATGTTTAAAAAAAAAGTATTTACAGTTTTTCTCGATTGTTTACACATTTTCTGAAAGCATACCTCATATTCTCAGAACTCTACACACAAATCCAAAAAAACACACACAATGGGCAAAACCCCTCAATTCTCCTGCAAAATGAAACTTTACATTCAAAACAATGTTATTTCTTCTCAAAATGGTATTTTGTTTTCAAATGACTCACACAAACCATCATATGAATAGACATTTATAAGAACCAATTGCACACTGATGTGCTCAATGTAAAACACTATGATAAATGTAAAACACTTCTTCTCCATTCATCATAATTACTTAGGGCTTTTTTTTTTGTTCAGTGTTACACTTACTACAGACAGTACATACATAAGTGTGTTGTAAAATATTTGAGAATATATATTTTTATACTCAGAACACACAAAAACATGGTAAAAAATATATTTTATTTTTCCCACAAAAACAATATACACAGTGTACATCCCAACCAACACAAAGTTGTTCATACAGTGGTCTACATACAGAACAACAGAAGAATTGACTGTATACAGTTAGTAAAAAAAAAAAAAATCCAATGTTGGCATCCATTGCTCCATTGAAGAGCTCACCTGTGGACCTTTTATGCTAAAGCTCTGATTGCTAATTGTAAAACTGTGTGACGGGTGTTTGCCCATGTGATGAGTCAGTGTGCATATTTGAATGGCAGTGTGTTCCTTGTGAAAACAAGAGATTTTCTGCATGAAAATTGTGCCAAAAGCAGAGAATTGTGTGTAGTGTTTTGAAAAAGGTGTGTTTTAGAACTGTAATTTGAGTGTAAAGCAGGAATTGTGCTTGTAGTTTAGCAGAATTGGTTCAGGGGGTTGGTGAATGAGTTACATATTGTGCTCATTGTGTCTCAAGTACCAGAAAATGTGTGTAAACAATCGAGAAAAACTGTAATAAGCTACTCAATCAAAATAGTAAACACAAGTACAAGCAAAGAATACCTAGAATATTTAATTATACTTTTAAGTATATCTCGATCAACAAGTACAGGCCAAATATACAAATATACTTTTATAGTTTAGTTTAAAAGTATACTAATAGCACACTTGAATAAACTTCTTTTTCGTAAGGGTAAGGACTAATATAGCCTGTTAACTGGTAGTGTCCCACTAGCAGGACACATGGCGTGCCTTTTTATTGTTTTGTGTGATATCAACTTCAAATTTGGATCCTGGTTAGATATGGCTTTCATTTTTTGGCAATCTCCAAATCATTTTGGAAAATATATATTTTGTATAAAATAAAAATTTTGTTATTCAGTACATTTGCAGCAAATTTAAGCTTCTGAAATTTTATACTTTCATTTTTTTTCTATGCTGCTTTCACTTCTGCAATTTTTTTGAGTCTTGTATAAAAAGAAAAGGCAACCTAGGCCTGTATTCAAATGCATCCATGAATGACAGCCATTTAAGTTCAGATTTATGATTAAAAAAGGGTGGTGTCAGTTAAGGATGTGTGTTTGGGCTGAAAATAGCAATGATTCAATACAATACAGTAGTGCAGTGCTAAAAGCACCAGGTTAAACTGGACTGTGTGTGTAGTAAATTTAGAAATTTCAAGTGGCACATGCATCTTGACAGGACTGTTGCTTCACCAACTTCAGTTTTGTTCATGTTGTTGATGACATAAACACTGAAGAATTTGTTTGTGTTAGGGTATAATCTGCTGGAATTTGTAAATACATAGACAATCTTGTTCTCGTCAGGTCCAAATAGATCAAAATCTCATTTTCTTAACTGGCCTGCTAAAAAAATTATACATGAGTGGTATTGGCACATTAATTATATAAAAAGAATGTAAATGCTTGATATTAACATTGTAGTTATAGATACAATATTTTGCCGGTTTTTAGGCACTTGTTTTGCAATGTTGACTTCCCAGGAGAATCTTGAAAATTACCATGGAGGTAGATCTATATGTCCCTGTTCCCCGGTAAAGAAAAAGACATTTTAGGGCACCAACACAGATTGGTTGACCATCGTGACTGAACAGATAGTGAATTTGCTTCAGACTACTTGAAAAACACATACTGTATGAATATGCATTTAATTAATTGTGTTCTCAGCAGATAATCATCTCCTGGTGTTGTGTGATATAGGCATATGCCTTTAAAACGACTTTGACGTCTTTCATTTTTGTCATAGAAACTCTTCTCTTCTTAAGATGAACACAAATATAAATGTAATAATAATGGGGAGTGATTATGTTTTTCAATTACCAGCATTCACAAAAGCAAATTAAAAAGTGGGCCTCACAGCAGAGATGCACAAAGAAACTTGTAACATGGAAGTCGACTGGAGGCAAGCTTGATGAACCCAAGTGCAGTTTATTACAGTTTTTCTCGATTGCTTAAACACATTTCTTGAAACTATGCCTCGTATTCTCAAAACTGTAAACACAAATCCATAACGTCTCACCCAATTCCCCAAACATCCTATTTTCAGGTCAAAATGAAGCTCTACACTCAAAACCATTCACTCTTGCTGAAAAACCAAACTTTGCCCTCAAACAGGACACACAAGCCCTCAAAATCACACACACTACAACATAGTCTAAGACACTGGTGCAATAAATTCAAAACAACATTTCCAAAACTGGTAAGTTATGTTGCTTGTGGTTCCCCCATCACAAACCTTTTCACATGATGAACACAAAAGACACAACCAGTGGATACATTGGCACATTTTTATTCATACACAGAAAACACACGCACACAATTTTTTTTTTTTTTTTTTCCTGTTTTACTCTTTTTTTTTTTTTTTTTTTTTTACTCTCACCTCTAATTTTTTTTTTTATATTTACTTGCAGTAAGATGTGTGTGACCAACATGACATGACAGTAAAAGAGCACACACAAACCATATTCTAATATGGAATTCGAATTGTATTGGAATGGTAAAGAGTGTTGGGACGTGACAGGAGGGCCTCCACTCAAGGATACAATATGATGGACACGTCTAAGAATGTTCCACATTTGGTTGAAATACCATCATTTGCCTAGAAAGATAACATTCTGGGAGTCAAGACTATAAAGGAGAAAGGATGCCCTCCCTTCACTGTCACACTCTGTGTCACTCTGTGTGACTGTACGACTGCTGGCCTTTTCTTGCAAGAAAATAAACCTCATCAAAGACTATTGGAAATGTTTGTCTTTTATTCAGTGATAGAATTTTGTTTGCCACCACACCTCCCTGAAGGTTCTCGAGGCAACGGTAAAGCGACTCAAATTTGGCCTTACTCGTAGCCCAGCCCCCCTCATAGTCATACCATTGACAAAGACATGGGCAACTAGAGTGGCTTGAATTTCATCTGAGACTGCTCGTCTTCTTGTCCTTGCCCTTCGTCCTCCTCCTCCTCCTCCTCCTCATTCTTATCCCTCTTCCTTCATGTCTTTCTGGATCCATTGTTCCAAAACGCAATAAACTGATTTGGGCCCTTTTATATATCTATTGAAGGTTCTGATTGATGTGTGTTAAATTTTGACTCTTAGTGTTTCCACCTGGGTAATTGTGTGCTAACTGAGCTGAAGCTGTGCTGACTTGAGTGAACAGTTTTGAATGCTACTGCTTTCTAAATTACATCATGGTCTATAGGCAATGAGAAATGAAGGGATTTGTGTGTAGAGTTTTGCAGTGACAGTTCAACAAATCTGACTCATGTGTCAAAACAGGGAATAGTGTTTATAGTTTAGTGAAATGGGTGTGCTTTTTGATAAATGGCGTTATGGTTTTGAAATTTTAGTTCAAAAGCCTGGTTATAGTGTTTAAGCAATCGAGAAAAACTGTAATACTCAAAACAAGATCAAACATAAAACAAAGGCATGGTGTGGCATGAAACTCAAGACTTAAACTTGGACATGGCAGGATCACATGAGGAACCAGGGAATCACATGACAAGACATGAAACATGGACCAAAACAAGACGTGACAAAACTACAGCAAGGACCACAACCATAACTAAAGTCATATGGTGACATTGTTTGAACAGAAAATTTCTCACTAAATTTCCTAATGTTCAATACATTTTGCAATTATTACACAGAGCATTTTCAATGAGCAGATAAGATAAATGTGGTTTATGGATAAATGTGGTTAAGGAATTTTATTATGCTTTTGACAACCTCCGGGGTATTTCTTTCTTTCTTGGGATCAGTTTCTCACAAAGTTATGAGAATGTAGCACACAGCTGCAGTTTAGGGGTGGACTGAGACAATGATTCATTATTTTGGAGAGAACAATAAATTGTCATTTTCCTCTGGGAACTGACATTTTAAGAACTGTAGCTCCTCCCACCTGACTTCAGTCTGCCTACACTGAGTGCTCCCTGTGCTTTCTTTTGTTTTTTCTCTTGTTGTTTCGTTGTATTTTGTAAGTCCCCACATTTAGGTTCATAATAACAACTCCCTGACAGAAGACTAGAACAACAAAACTAACCCAGCACGATTTGAGTTACAACTCAAGATGTTACAGGCTCAGATGACTTAAGATCATTTAAAATAAGACAAATAAGTGTTAAAATAAGCTAAAACAATTAAAAGCAATGTATTATTTTAATTCATGCTTATTTATAAACTGAGTGCCTAAACCAGTGTTTGTACTGGGAGACAGGGCAACTCAGGGAGGGAATGCTCTAGATTCACTCACGCATGCAGTTGGTGATGTAAGAACTGATTTTCCTGCTAAGACAAAAGACCCTACAATAAAGCAATAAAACACACCCTGGACAGAAGATTGCAAAGAAAGAGCACAGGACATTGTCTTGTCCAAACATTTCTCCTTCCTTATCCCTGTGTCCCCCTCTCCCTCCTCTCTTCCTTTCCCCCTGAGTCAAGTCACCAAAAGTTCACTAAGAATGTCTATACATACTTCCCACAGGCCAAATAATGTCACGTGGCCTCCCCGGAGACACCATCTTTGAGGGCATAAGCTGCTGTGTTTACAAAGTTTTACAAGCAAATTTTGAATATGTCTTTCTGTTTATAATGTTACGAAAATCATGAAGAGACAAAGTGACAGAGACAATAAAGAGATTATAAAGAGACTCTATTAACACAAGACAGAGTACGGTGACGCATTGCTGCCACATACATATTATTTTTCCCCTCAATTATGTCGTAATAACGAGATCTTATGTCGTTTTAACGACATCTTTTCTCGTAATAACGAGATCTTATGTCGTTTAAACGACATCTTTTCTCGTAATAACGAGATCTTATGTCGTTTTAACGACATCTTTTTCTCGTAATAACGAGATCTTATGTCGTTAAAACGACATCTTTTTCTCGTAATAACGAGATGTTATGTCGTTAAAACGACATCCTTTTTTGCCCTTATAAGGGCATGTGTTATCATGTACAAAATATGCCTTTATACACATAAAATTGACAGCCTATCGCGCCTTTATCACACGTTCAAAAAGCTTGAGGAAATAGTAGGCTAGTAGCCCCCAATCATGCAAAATTAATCATTGAGGCTCTTTTTGAAAATATATTTTAAATAGGCCTGTAAGTTTTTTTTTATATATATATATATTATATAAGATTTATTTTTGTTAATAGGCTATATCTTCATTCATTACCTAGAGATATAATTAAACAAAAAGTAGTCAAAACACATCTAAAAGAAAATTTTACAACATTGTGTTCTTATTTTGCTTAATTAACGAAATGTCAATCTTCGCCTTTATAACAGAAGATACAATACAAAATACAATACAATACAATATTATTTTACAATACAATACAACAGAAGATACAATACAATACAAAAATCTTCAAGATACAGCCTACAATCTTCACATGTATAACGGATTGTCACCTTATAAACAGTCCTTTGTGTGGTGGAATAAGCAATGCTATATAGAAATATATGGTTAGTATCTTAATTTAAATTTTATTTTATTATTTTATTAGTTCATTAATTATGCTAACTCAGCTAATTAAATGTGACGAGCTGGATACTAATTACTAATGAAATAATGTCAAATATTAAATGTAGGCTATTGATTAGAGTTGCCATAGACTAAAGGATTTTTCTAGTCATTAATTTAAGCAATTAGGACTAATCGCACGTTTATATTCAATCCTGGGTGCATGTAGGCTATAGCCTATATTCCGCGCTCAAGCGCATGCAACTTGCCGCAAAGCACCAGCAAAAGTAGGCTAATGATATAATAAATGTATCTGAAAAAAAATAACGAAGCATTTTAATTGTTTATTAATTAACTAGTCTTTTCTAAATCAGTGTAGGCTGCCTGCAAACATATCTCCATACATCTCCGCTGTAATGTAGCCTAGATGCGCCTTTATTACGGACAGGATTACTTAATCAGATAGTAGCCTACCGTATTTGCTTTCGATTGGATTTTTTTTTCGTTGGTGGACATTTTTTTTATTAACTTTATAGTTATATTTCTCATGTCTGTGAGGCTTGTCTACACTGTTTGTCAGTTCATTTTTGAGGCGCGCTCCAATTCACAGAGATCATGAAAGCGCGCCCTGTTCGTTTTATTTTGTTTTACAAAGGCACACCGTTTTCTTGTTGTTGTGAGTTTACACAAATAAAAGTAGTTGCGACTGATGTATTATTATGTTCTGTACGACCAGAAATGATGGAGTATTTTAAGTTGTTTCCACTGTTGATAGGAAAATGCGAGTGATGGCACCGGCGCCTTCATCCATGTCATAGTGCGCGCTCCACACTCCGCACAAACACTTGGATATGCGCTTCATAATAGCAAACATTTATCTAGGTTAACGTTAGAGCGAGCGGTCATGCCAGACGGATAATCCTCTTCATGTTTAACTCATCAAATTCTGTTGCATTTTATTGCGCCAGTTTGAAAAGGGCGGCTGAAACATTAGCCTACAGATAAACGCCCAACGCTGGTGTTTTTCTTTAAACAAATTCGTTTAGACTTTAAAATAAATATTGTTGGGCTAATTAATGCCACAATAATTTGTTTATTTTATTGGCTAATTGTATTTTTCATTTTTGTTTTGCATTGAATACCATTGAATATTTTCATTGAATGCATTGAATATTCGCTGTGCACCGCAATACCACCCTCCCATAGAAAGACACGTTAAGAGCCACCTATTTTCTTTATAATAAAGGGAAGGAAAACGCTTAATGTATAATTAAATGCATTGCGTTCATATTCTTTATAACTGAAGCGTTTTCTTTATTATAAGGGTGTATTATTCCATTAAAAAATGACTGTTTATAAGGTGACAATCCGTTATACATCTTGAAGATTTTTGTATTTTATTGTATCTTCTTATAAAGACGAAGATTGACATTTCGTTAATTAAACAAAATAAGAACAGAATGTTGTAAAAAATAAACAACTCAGGCTATGTTCTGTTAGATGTGTTTTGAATACTTTTTGTTTAATTATATCTCTAGGTAATGAAGATATAGCCTATTAACAAAAATAAATCTTATTAGGCCTATATAATATATCATATTAAAAAAACTTAGCCTATATAAAATATATTTTTAAAAAGGGCCTCATTGATTAATTTTGCATGATTGGGGGCTGCTACTATTTGCTTAAGCTTTTTGAACGTGTGATAAAGGCGCGATAGGCTTTCAATTGTATGTGGATAAAGGCATATTTTGTACATGACACAAGTCCTTATAAGGGCAAAAAAAGATGTTGTTTTAACGACATATCTCGTTATTACGAGAAAAAGATGTCGTTTTAACGACATAAGATCTCGTTATTACGAGAAAAAGATGTCGTTTTAACGACATAAGATCTCGTTATTACGAGAAAAGATGTCGTTAAAACGACATAAGATCTCGTTATTACGAGAAAAGATGTCGTTAAAACGACATAAGATCTCGTTATTACGAGAAAAGATGTCGTTAAAACGACATAAGATATCGTTATTACGACATAATTGGGGGGAAAAAATAATATGTATGTGGCAGCAATGCGTCACCGTAACAGAGAGAGGTACAATGCGAAAATTTCAGTCATAAATGGTGTGGATGAGTATGCGCTAACGCTGTCTGTGTGTGTGTGTGTGTGTGTGTGTGTGTGTGTGTGTGTGTGTGTGTGTGTGTCAGTGTGTGTGTGTGTGTGTGTGTGTGTGTGTGTGTGTGTGTGTGTGTCAGTGTGTGTGTGTGTGTGTGTGTGTGTGTGTGTGTGTGTGTGTGTGTGTGTGTGTGTGTGTGTGTGTGTGTGTGTGTGAGTGAGTGAGTGAGTGAGAGAGAGGTGCGGGCGCGATCGAACAGTGGAAACAATGTTGTTTTTGTATGTTTTTAATACCTTGTCATTTTGTTCATACAGGACATCATTCAAACTGCAAAGTGTTAACTTATATTTGTGTACACTCGCAATAAAACACAGCATTGTGCACCTGACACGAAGTGCTCTGAACAAATTCTTGTGTGTTTTGAGGGAGTTTCTTTCCTGTTTATCCTCGCCAGCCATAACCTCCGTCGTTGTTCTGACAAAAGCTTAGTTTTCTCACATTCATGAAGTCAAATGACGGGTATACTGTAAAATCCAAATTTAACTGAACCTCCGGCACGATTTGAACATCCATTGACCCAGCAGGAGATGACCATTTTCACTTTTTATTTTATTAAGGAAACGAAATTAACTCGTTTCAGCTTCTTCTTCTAATGTTCTGCCCACAACATGCCCACAGAAATGGCGCCGGGTCGGCAAATGCCCGTATGTTGTGACGTCATGTAGGAACTATGAATATATCACATATGATGTATCTTGTGAATCTATTGTTTTTCCTTTTCATGTTTGGTATCATTTTAAATGGCTCAGTGCGATTGGTAAAATGGTCTTGATTTCATTGCATTCATTGGTTTTATGAGAAAGATTGAGAACTTAGGAGAATCCTGTTCTACTCTTTGGGTGATGTCTCTTCAATATGTCTCCCCTCTCCCCCGAAACCAGGTGTTACCACCTGGGGTAAATGAATTGACCCAAAACAGCTGAACAGCTACAAAAAAATATTGGTATAACCCTTTTATTTTGGTCTGGGTATTTAAGAGCAAGTGGCAGAGCAGACTTTGGGAACCTGTAACCAGGAAAAAAAACATCCAGTGCTGTTTCAGTGTTTTCCCATTGGAAAACACTCACACACCACTGTTTGTTTCTGTCAGGAATGCATTGCTTACTTTTAGAGTCAAGCATATTTGAAGCATTTACTCAAAGATGAGAATTACTCATCTTTGAGTAATTGATGTCATGTATTTATTATTTCTGAATTGGCTTTTAATAATGTCCTTGTGTAATTGGCATGATACATTTTCTACCTGACAAATAAATGTTACATCTTGATTTATTCTGAAATCATTATTCTTAGTAGATTAATCTTAGTAGTTTAATGTGTAGTCTGGTGTTTCCACAGCACTACTCCCGTGTAGATCAAACTGAAGGCACTAATGAATGGAGCATGGGGCACATCATTAAGGAGACCTTCCGATTTCTGACTATCACTGACTTAGCATGTTGCATCTTGCGACTATTACAAAAATTACACCTTTTGGGAAGAATGGGGCGACCGCTTAAAGCGGGGCTCAGTAACTTCGGGATTTCTTCGCTCTATTCTCGCTTTTTGCTCGCAGGTTTCTCTCTAGAGCTCCCCCCACAGCTTCGGAATAGATATTTGACAACACTGTTGTAAAAACTCGTAGGCGATTCTTGGACACCAGAGGCTAGTAGATCAACGACATCAAAGCAGATGGGACATTCTTTAAAACGTCTTCTTCATTCGGGTTCAAACAGCGTGAGTGTGCGCAATAATGACAGCATTTTAGCAGATTTCTTTTGGCCGTAAAGCAATTGTTTACATCGCGAGACCTGATATCACGCGAGACTTCGCGGCGGCCGGCCGGCTCAAAGTTGCAAGTGCGTATTTTCCGCTCACGGGCACCAGGGGGGTGCGAAACGACCACCATTCAACCCGAAATAAGTAATGTAACCATTCCAATGACTCCGAAGCTGTTCAGTTAAGGTAAAAAAGTTACTTAGTTCACCTTTAAGGGTAAAATAGTTTGCACTGCATCCTCTGACTATTTCAGAACTGGCCACGGTTGTGATCGTGAGCGCACATTCGTGACGTGATGTCTCAAAGCAATACCGGGTCCTTAATGAATGAATAATTGAAAATATAGGATACTCAGAATAATCAAAGATCTAAATTAAATCATAATCAATATTTATGGTCATTTTCTAATAAAAAACACAATCTAAATTTGATTATCATTTGAAATTGGAGTCAGATTAAGCGTAGAGCTAAAGTAACTAAATTCTAATAAATTAAGTGAACTTCACTGGAGCGCTGAAAAGACATACACACATAATAACTTCGCCCACAACATTGGATTCCATCTTTGGGCCAATAGGTGGTCTTTACAGTGATGTCACTCAGTGGGTCGACTCATGAGTGTGTGTTAGCGGCTTCCAAAATTAATTGTGCTGTTCCTGAGCATAGTAGAGAAAGCGAATGAAGAAGTTGGAAAGGGAATACATATACATAGTTTATTTACCCCAGTACTAGCTCTTTCTACCCCCGCTAAAAAGTCACCATTTCAAATGTACACCCTTTCATTAAGGATGAGATGTTGACTAAGGAATTGTCATGCTTTTGCAAACAGATTGCTCCCATAAAAAAATATCACTATAGGGAGTAATTCGGAGTCTGTGAAACATGTAGTGTCGATTCACGTATGATACTAAACGGAAACAGAAGTGATCTTGGTTTAAATCTTAAATTCAAAGAAAATGATTTGATTACATGTTTTTTGTTACTACAGACACGATGAGGTGTTTTGGGTGTGGAAAGTCTGGTCATTTGATATGCAGGTGCCCGGAAAACACCGCTCATCACAGCAGAATGATGGTGTTAAAGATAACACTGCACAAAATGAAGACAGAGAAGTTGCCAGTAAACTACTTCTAATGCGCCGAATTCTAGTAGGCCTTCTCAAAAAAGAGTTTGTCAGCAGATACAATTTTTGAATCTGATCTGACTAGACAAAGTGATGAAATAAACGAAAAAACATCTGATATGCTAACCTGTGAGATTGATGAAAGCAATAGCACTGGTTGTGGAGAGGCTCTGGTTAATACACAAAAGAGTTTGAGTCCACTTTCTGATACTGAGTCACAAGTGGAAAGTTTAATTAAAAATGATAATATAATGGACATGGATCAGGTTATTTTTAAAATACCTCTGAAGAGGAAAACAAAATGACAAGAGCATGGTTTTGACACAGGCCAGAAATAACCAAGAAGATATTAAGGTGGACAATGAAAGTAGTGAGAGCGAGTGCTTTGATTCAAATGTCTCAGTTTGTTCTCAATCCAGTTGTTAACTGAGGTCGGCTATCGCGTGGCGCGATAGGCTCGTTTTTTCCTTATCAGTGCAAAAAAATATAATAATAATTTTTATCTTATATGTGTAAGAACTGATTTTCCTGCTAAAACAAAACGCACCCTGCAATAAAGCCATAAAATGCACCCTGGACAGCAGATAGCAAAGACAGAGCACAGAACCTTGTCCTGCCCAAACTTATCTCCTTGTCCTTTTGTTTGACTTCAACTCATCCCCCCTCTCCTTTCTCAAGGCACTGAAAGTTCATTAAGAATGTCTATTTAACAAATATGGTGTATCTTGTGAATATGTTGTTTTTCCTTTACATGTTTGGTGTCATTTTAAGGGTCACAGTGTGATTGGTAAAATGGTCCTAATTTCATTGCAGTCATTGGTTTAATGAGAAAGGTTGAGAACTTAGGAGAATCTTGTTTCTCCTCTCTGGCTAATATCTCTTTACGATATGTCAAGAAACCAGGTGCTACCCCCTGGAGTACATGGATTGGCCCAAACAACTCTAAACAACATTTGTATAACCCCTGTTGTTCTGGTCTGGTATTTAAGGCGAGGGAAAAGAGCAATCTTTGGGACTCTTTGCCAGGATCATCCCCCACAGTGATGTTTCAGTGTTTTCCTGTTGGAAAGCCCTGACACATAACTGTGTGTCTCTGTCAGGAAAACATTGCTTACTTTTAGAGTCATCTTTGAGTAAATGATGTCATATATTTTCTGAATTGGTTTTTAATCATTTACTTCTGTAATTGGCATTGTAGAATTTAAAATAATCCAAGACATTTGCATGACTGTTTTTCTACCCCCTCTTTCAGAGACAATGACCATTTGGAGTTCCTAAGGCACAGAGGGGCTGATAGTGATCTAGGCATGCAGGCCAAATGTTTGTACTTTGGGGGGTCGATGAATTGTCACACCTTTAGTACAGTGGTGGAAGTGTAATTATCTGATTGGTCAGTTTGAATGTCTCACAGTTGGGTTTTGGTCACATGGTCAAGGAAAGGATAAAACAAGATTGTAACTGTTGCTCTGTCTCTTGATGCTCTGGCTATCTTCTTCTCTTCCTCTCTCTCTCTCTCTCTCTCTCTCTCTCTCTCTCTATCTATCTCTCTATCTCTCTCTCAGGTAACATTTTTCATATATGCTGGGTACAATTAATAATATAAGTTATCATCATCTCATACATATATTTTGTAACTATTTTAGGTGTAACCATAACCATAATTTGTCATTAAACCTTTTCAATTGCAACTAATGTGCTAACTAGTTTTGATTTGGATTTGACTTTGAAGTGCTACATATTGCAATACAATATCATCACTATCTATAGCAACGCTCTCCCACAAATATTAAGCTATTGTAACTGCACTTATTTCCGTCGTTGGTATAAGTGGCAGTGGGTGGTTATAGACAAGAAATGTGCAGTTTTCTACCATCTTGCCAATAACGTTTCTTTAGTCATTCGGCAGTTCTTGCAGCTTGAACCACTGCAGGAATTCCACCCTTACAGATGGTGCCGAAACCCGGGATCCCTTGCAGTGTGTTTTCTGAAATTCACTTTGATCAGAATGAGGACATTTTTTCACAGTTAATTTTGTGAATGGATTAAAGCTGACCTTCTGACCATGGGATGGGTAAGTCTGTTTTCATTGTTTAATGGTATGATAGGAAATGTCTCCATTTGCATGAATTGAATGAAACAGAATTTAAAAGGTTTTGAATAGCTTTAATTGTCCCATTACTGTATAATTTGTAAATATTGTGAATATTCAGATCTCCTCGGGGATGGAACGGAAAAAATCTGATAACAGTGATGTATTGTTTGCTTTATGGAGCAAAAAAGTTGAGCCTACCTTGAGTAAACTCAAGAAAGAGTACATTGGGATTAAATGTCCAGATAAGGAAATGCTCCAATGGTGGGACACAATTGGCAAACATCAAAAGAAATCAAAACATGCTGGAATAATTGAGGCTTTAAACTTCATAAGTTTTACACGGCTACGTGAGTTAACAACATGTCTATCTTCAAGTATAGATGCTAAATGTAAAGAAGTGCAATCTAAAAATGCAGAGGCACTAAAGTCTGAGGCAAAGATTCAAGATCTTCAAACACAGCTAGATAAATTACTAGCTGAGCAGTTAGCCCTGACTGAAAAGTGTAAAAATCACAAGGAAATCATTGCAGAACTCAAGGCTAAGCTAAATGCTAAATTGTCTCCCAAAATGCTTAACAGCGATGGGACTAAAAAGCACGTTCGCTTCTTAGAGGAGGTGACTTGCTCTAATGAATCTGAATCATTTAGTTCAGAAAATGCATGTGCAACTGACCAAGAAAGTGTGCCTATTTCAGTTCTTAAGGTGATGCAACACCATAATAGCGCAGAGTCATGTAGAACGCATGGTGTACAAGCATTAGAGAGTCGCGAAAACCCTCAAACTCCAGGAGAACGTAGCAAACATCCCTATGGTAAAGAAAGCAGGTTTTGCAGTTCCTGTCAGAAAATAGGCCATAAAGAGGGAAAATGCTGGTCACTGGGAAGGGGCAGACCTCCTCCTTATTTTCAGAAAAATAGTAAACCACTTTCTAAGAGCAAAAATCAGCGATCTGCACGTACAGGTAAAACTCTTAGTGAGTTAACTGCTTTGTTCATGCAAGGCCTTCAGCTATTAACTTCACTTGCTAGTGGGTTAGTGGCCCAATAGCAAGAAGTTTAATATCCAAATTGCAATGATCCTGTTTGTATGTTCAAATTTGTAATTGTGCGTAACACATTGTGCTCATAGAACACACATTATAGTTGTTTGTGCTACATGTGCACATAGGCTAATTAAGTTAATTCTTTAAAACACATGATTGCTTTACTGTAAGTGTTGTATGAAACACTTAGGTTAAAAGGTTGTAGATGCTAAGAATTCTAGGCCATGTATCTTGTGTAAACTGGAATAACTGTTTACTGGAATTGCATAGCAATTTCAAGTTGCATGTGTGACTATGTTGAATTTGTTTGTCTCCTTAGTGGAAACTCTGCTATTTTTCCATATAGCTGCAGTAAAACCACGCAAAGGAGCATAGAATTGCCATGTGGCCACAATGGTAATCACAATTTGCATTAACCATGAAAATGCTTTCCTCACAACAGGATTCAGTAACTCTGAATTTTGCACTTTTATCATGCTCATTTAACTGAAACATTGGTGTGGAAAGATTTTGAGCCAAATCACACCTCATACCCACATTCTCAGACTGGCTCCCTGTTACAACAACAGGACCAAATTTGCATCACAATTGTAAAACCTCCTCACCTTTGTTTTGGGGCATGATGAATTTACACATAGCCACAGCTAAATGCAGCCACATAATTTGATCTTCACACAAAGTCAAATCTGCATCTATCTGATTCTGCCTCACAAAATTAACGCATACAATGTTATTTAAGTCTTTACATCTAGACTGAATTATAACTGAATTGCATCCAGTAATTGTTTTTGTTTTTCTTTGGATTTACTTTATCACTTAAGTAATCATTTGTCTCACCAAGTTAAATTTTAAATTGTATGTCAGTACTTCTCATTTTTACCCAAGTACAAATATTTGTATTCTCATTAATGCATTTGAAACGATTTCTGCTTATTTGTATTTTGTCCATTTTACTTGCAACAATGTTTATGGACATTAATTCAATTGAATCTCTGTGTTTGGTTACACTGAATATTTTGCTGATACTCTTCATTTAAACCAGCATTTGTTGTTTTGTTATAATGCAATTTATTTAAATGTTTCCAGAACAGTGTAAGAGCGTGTAAGATCTTCTTTTATTCTCCCTTGACCATCTTTTTAAGTACATCAATTTAAGGGCTTTTTGCCAAAGACTAATTTTAATCTGACCATATCAAACTTCTGACCAATGACAAATGCCATGTGTCTGCTTTTGCTGTTTGTTGTTATGCTCTTTTAAGATTGCAGGATCCCTGCAACCAAAGTTCACATCCTGTGACCCGTCTCATAAAGAGAAACCAGCGTTTGCTCCCAGATTCAGTGCCTGTTCTTGTGGAGGTGTGAAGTGTTCGATGGATGAATTGCATTTCTATGAACGGTGCAATACCATTTGATGGAGCCTCCTCATGCAGGGCTGAAGGAGAACAAAGACTGAACACTGACCAACTGAGATTGCAACAAGCTTGGACGAAAAGTCTGAAGATACAACTACACACAACAGAAAGCATGTCTTTATGGATTGTGTCACCTTTGGACTCCATGTGTGTGGCCAACGGTGCCAAGGGGGGAATTGTAGAATTTAAAATAATCCAAGACATTTGCATGACTGTTTTTCTACCCCCTCTTTCAGAGACAATGACCATTTGGAGTTCCTAAGGCACAGAGGGGCTGATAGTGATCTAGGCATGCAGGCCAAATGTTTGTACTTTGGGGGGTCGATGAATTGTCACACCTTTAGTACAGTGGTGGAAGTGTAATTATCTGATTGGTCAGTTTGAATGTCTCACAGTTGGGTTTTGGTCACATGGTCAAGGAAAGGATAAAACAAGATTGTAACTGTTGCTCTGTCTCTTTGATGCTCTGGCTATCTTCTTCTCTTCCTCTTCCTCTCTCTCTCTCTCTCTCTCTCTCTCTCTCTCTATCTATCTCTCTATCTCTCTCTCAGGTAACATTTTTCATATATGCTGGGTACAATTAATAATATAAGTTATCATCATCTCATACATATATTTTGTAACTATTTTAGGTGTAACCATAACCATAATTTGTCATTAAACCTTTTCAATTGCAACTAATGTGCTAACTAGTTTTGATTTGGATTTGACTTTGAAGTGCTACATATTGCAATACAATATCATCACTATCTATAGCAACGCTCTCCCACAAATATTAAGCTATTGTAACTGCACTTATTTCCGTCGTTGGTATAAGTGGCAGTGGGTGGTTATAGACAAGAAATGTGCAGTTTTCTACCATCTTGCCAATAACGTTTCTTTAGTCATTCGGCAGTTCTTGCAGCTTGAACCACTGCAGGAATTCCACCCTTACAGCATGATACATTTTTACCTGACAAATAAATGTTACATCTTGAATTATTCTGAAGTTTTAGAAATCATTAATTTTAGTAGATTAATGTGTAGTCTGGTGTTTCCGCAAATCTTTGTCCAGGATAGATCAAACTGAAGGCACTATGAATGGAGTATGGGGCACATCTTAGGAAGACCTTCTGATTTCTGACTATCTCCTGACTTAGCATGTTGTACGCTGCAAATATTATAAAAAAATTACACCTATGGGTCTGCAGTGAGCGGCTGCATAGGGTAAAATACTTGCACTGCACCCTCTGACTATTTCAGGACTGGCTAGTTTGTGATCGTGAGCGCGCAGTCGCGACGTGACGTCTCAAAGTGACACTAGGTCCATAATGAACGAATAATTGAAAGTATGGGATAATCAGAATAATCAAAGATCTAAATTAATTCATAATCAATATTTATGAGTATTTTCTAATCAGAAATACGATCTAAATTTGATTATCATTTGAAATTGGAGTCAGATTACGCATAGAGCTAAAGTAATACTACAACTAAATTCCAAGAAATTAAGTGAACTTCACTGAAGCACTGAAAAGACATACACGTATTAACACTAGAAGTGCCAGAATTCCATAACTACTAGAACTGCCGCAAGCGGTCATTTTGACCGCTAGATTCCAAACTCTATATCTTTAATGATAAATAGCCTACCCAATTGAGAGATTAATGCATTTATTGTATTAGGATATCTTTTAAAAACAAAACAACACCAAACTCTACATTTAAACAAGTTTATTTTATACATCTATAAATAATAATAAGATGTCCTGAACAAAATGACGGAGTAGCCTGTTTTCATGTTTACAACTGTTCGATCGCGCCCGCGCCCGCCGACACACACACACACACACACACACCATATTCCATTGCAATCTTGACATCGCAGCCTGTTCATTACAGCCATAATAAAATATAATAATAAAATAGCATAGTCAACCTAACATATAAAAATTCCACTGCTCTGTTTATATAATCAGTAGTAGGCTACAATTCATACCATTTTACGCATGTGAAGGTGATAATTTTTTCCATCGATTTTGGAACACGAGTGAAGTACAAATCCTATAATAAAGAATAGTTTACCATCCAAATACATCGCAAATGTTGAAACATTTTGATTCTAATTAGAGAGTTACGTGAGCCGTTATGTGAGCCCAACGCCACTTACTTTCACTTTCGCTTGAAAGTAGCCGATTTCATTTTGGCTTGTTTATTGTTTATTTATTTGTTATTGTTCTGTTCTAAATATCATTACATTTAAATGATTTGTTGTGGAATATGTTTTGTGTATTTTTTACCACATTTTATTGTTGTGTATATTGGTATATGTATAATAATACCGCGAAATTCAGTGCGGTCAATATGACCGTCTATGGCCGAAATAGGTAAATATGTTAATTTGTTTTTTTGCATTACGTGTAATTTATATGAAAAGCATTTTAAATGAAAATACAGACACGTTTAGGAAAAGTCAGGTACCAGCAGGATTTTATTTATTTTTTCAACAAAGTTATTGCAGATATAAAATTCAAAACGGTCAAAATGACCGCCATGGCAGTTCTAGTGTTAAACCTTAGCCAGGCCATTGGATTCCGTCGTTGGGCCAATGGGTGGTCCTTACATATGCTTGTGTTATATATCAATCGATCCTGTTAAGTGTGTATTATTTTTGTGTATACTCACAATAAAAACAAAGTGTTGTGCTTTTCACCAAATAAAGAAAAATAAACATGATGCGAGTTCTGCCTTCTCTCTGCCAGTGTAGTCCATTCTGAAACGCGTCCGAAAATGAACCATAACTCTGCGAGAACTCAGTCAAACAGACATACAGACACACAGGCATGAAGCTTGAATTCTCTTCTTTTAAATGAAGTAATTTTTATAAAAAACAAATATTCTCTGTTTATGTAATCTTTATGAAAAGAGAGAGATGTCAGTCGTTCTCATCTCAGCTAATTATTTTTAATGTGACTCCGCCCACGGAGAGGGCGCGCTATTCAAATGCAAATGACTGAGGCGATCCGTGCAAACTGTGAACGCCCCCATATCAGCTTGAGAAAACACATCAAGTTTATTCAGATCATTGTACTTGTTTACACCGTCTCGCAGCGCTGTGAGGAATAATAATAATAATGGAAAATGTACCTCAGAAGTGCTGGTATTTCGAGGAGCAGATGCAGCTGAGCTGAGGAATACTGTAGTAAGTTTTTTCATTCTCAAGTGAATATGAATATATTCGTTTCTGTGTGAATGAATGAACGGCAGAGATGCGCGCTGTTTACCACAACTCGCACACTGGCGTTTCTGTGTGTGAATGAATGATCTGCTTTTAGCAAACTGTATTGCTATACTGAGATGAGTAAAAATCGACTGAAATATGTTGAAATAAAATGTATTTATATAAGCAACGTATTAAACTGCAAATTAACATTTATATTCCTTATAATAAAAACGAAAGACTTAAGTTACAGACATATGAAAGACAACATTTCATTATGACTAGTTTTGGATAGATTATATATTTTTACTGTAAAATATCTGCCACCTCAAATAAGCTTTTGTTTGCCAATTTTTGCTAATAAGTTAAATATAGTATGTTTTGTCAATGTAGGCTATATTCAAAGTAATGAATCCTTAACTTTGAAATATGTATGATAAAATGTATACTTTAGTTTTTACAAAGAAAGATTACACTTGAATTGTTGTTGTTATTGTAACCTTTTTAATAAAAAATATATATATATTTACAAGGTAGATGTAAACAAATGTTAAAAGGTAAATATAAGCCTTTTCTTTAAATATTTTTTTTTGTGTTTTATTATTGACAAATTTTGGGAGAGGATACATATTCCAAAACTGAGAATACAGTATGAGAATTAACTGCACAATTACTAGACATGTTTTCCTTGGATATTATACAATTTGCAAGCACAATTTGTGGAAACATAAAATAAAATTGAGATGCTTCCAACTGTGAACCAATGCTCTTGCATTCTTTCTTGTGGCTATAGGTGACACACCTGAATGAATGGCTCATTAAGTATGTGGGCCCCATTGTCTCCTCAGGTGTGAATCACTAAATATGCATGATGGTGTTGAATGGTTGACCTTTGCGCATATTGCCTTTCCAAACAAAAAGTGTTTTACAAGATTTAAATCAATGTATTGTGTTATGTGAATGATTAGGCAGGATGATTTTCACATCATTTTGAAGAAAAAACTCTAGGCAATGACATCCATTATTCAAAAGTCTTATTGACACATATTTAGTATGTGTTTTGTGGCCTTATTTCAGAAACTTTAGTTTTTAGTTTTTTTCAATAACCATGCATAAACATTATTCTCTCAAAAATACAAACATGTACATGCACGTTGCTCACATATAATGGTAGCCCTGTTTGTGCTAAATATAGTAGTAACATCTCAAGGACCCCAAAAAACCCTTAGACCCCAGAGGGTTAATGTCTTGACTATGGAGTGGAAGAGATTAAACAAGTTCTTGAAAGTGACCAAAAATATGAGAGAAGTGCAAATTGATAAGTATTTTTCAGATATTAGAACTTCTGGAAAATTTTAAATGTTCAATGAGTGAAGAAAAATTTACAGATAGTTTAAAAATTTAAAGAAAATAGTTAAAAAAAATTCAACTCCAGTTGAGTAACGATGCCTTTACTGAATGTTTTGCTCTCTGAAGTGTAGTTCCCTTTCGTGGTCACTACGTGTTACGACGTGACGACGAATAGGGTTTCGCCTAGAAAGCCTCTCCTCTTCGAGAATTAAAACGAGCCAATGGCAAGAAATGCCATGGGTCTGCGGAATTTGCATAGCGTAACTTTGCCCCACCTCGTGGGTACATAAAGAAGTATGCCGGCAACATGCAGATATGTTTTCGCTTCGCAGCCAAGTGTTTCACTTCAGTCCACAAGCCATCCTGAGATCATTGATTTATCTCTCTCACCCTGCCTAGTGTGTTCTCACGGCTGGTTGATTGGTTTTTGGGTGCGGCCGCTGATTTTTCAGAATCCAACCCCAATACCTTTCTTCCTGGACGTGCATGAGGAGGTCACAAGGTCCTGGAAGACTCCTTTGTCTTCCCGTGATCATTCGGCGACCATCTCCGCCTTTCCTCCCCTCGACCTGGCCGCTGCCAAAGGGTATGGGGTTCCCCAGGTTGAACGCTCTGTTGCGATGCAACTGTGTCCACAGAGCGCTTCTTCCCATGGCAACCCAAAGCACCCCTCCAAAGCCTGTAGGTTTTCGTCTACTCTGGTGGCGAAGTCCTATAGAGCCGCGGGGCAGGCAGCTGCCTCTCTGCATGCCATGGCCACTCTGCAGGTCTACCAGGCCCAGATTCTCAGGGACATGCACAAGGGAAGGACTGACACAGGGCTCTTTGATGAGCTGCGTGGTAGTTTGATGACTGACCTCGCTCTCCGGGCGGCGAAAGTGACCGCACGCTCCCTGGGTCAGGTGATGTCCATATGTGTGGTCCAGGAGAGACATCTGTGGCTCAACCTGGCCGATATGAGAGAGGCCGAGCGAACCAGTTTCCTTGACACTCCCATATCCCAGGCTGGCCTCTTCAGCGACGCGGTCGAGGACTTCGCCCAACAGTTCTCTACCGCCCAGAAGCAGACAGAGGCTATCAAGTAAATTCTGCCCTGACGGCCCGCTGCTGCCTCCATCCAGCCGTTAGCACAGAATCCTCAGCCTACTCGCCGCCGAGGGCGCACTCCCGCTTTGTTAATGGCACAATTAGATAGATTTTATGTTTTCAAACATCATCTTAATTTTTTTTTTTTTTTTTTTCACAAATGAGTCAATTCTTCCAGTGGGTTTGGTTGTGTGTAAAATTATTGTAAGTTCTGTTAAGTTAAATAGTCCTTATTGGAATTTTAATGAGACATTGTTGCAGTGTTAATTTCGTTAACGAAAACTATGACGAAAAATGTTCTTTGACGACCTTTTTTCCCCTGACTAAGACAAGACGATGAGAGACGACACCCACGTCATTAAACGATAACTGTGACTATATCAACACATGCAATATCGTTGACGAAAAAAGACGAGACTGAAATGTGTTTAAACATTTTTTAAACTTAACCAAAACCACTTGTTTGTGTCAAATAAAGGAGACGACAGTACATTGACTGTTTTTTTACTAGCGTTCATGCTTACGGTTGGCAGATTTTAAACCCCCAGTCAGAGCTTTTCTGTTAAAAGAACACGTTTTCTACCCGGTCTTTTCAATAGTATCTGGCAACCATGCGCGCGCGCTCTCTACACTGCTGAAGAACCGCGGATGATCTGAAAACACAGACGAGTAGGCTAAGCTGGAGTTTAGCGTGAATTAAAGTGTCGTTCAGTCGGTCTGTGTTCTGCCACGAGCCGTTTGCGCTATCTGTGCTACTAAATCTGCATTTTTAATGTTGATCATATTATACGAGCAAGAATGCAATGTTTCCTGAATATCCACACGATTTCAAATGTGACATTGATTTTATACAACAGTTCAACAAACAGAAGGGTAACATTAAATAATGTACTACTTTAAATTATATTTAAATTTTTATTGTCAGTATTTAAAACAGTATTGTCAGTAGGCTTATTGCTCTATTTTGCAACGAAAGCCATAGCAGAACTGCAGCACACGAAGACTAACCATGTTCGTTCACAACGATGTTCCGTACAGATGACCTTTTCCCGCCGATCGCTGAATAAATACGTATAGGTTATACATAAACTATATATGTGTGTTATCATCATTTATCCCTCTTTTATCCCTGACCAAGAAAGAGAATCCCCCGCCGTTTGTTCCCGAGAGATTTCAGTAAGTTTGCTAGGTGCGCCCACTGCGCCTACTAATGGAGGGTAGGCAAGCTGCAGAGCTCAGATATTAGTTTTAGGTGGGGAGACAATTACAGCGGTGAAAATGTACATTTCAATTGGATTAATGCTTCTCACAGTACTATAGTCTTCATGAAATGATTATTATGTTATCACAAATCATTAAATGTATTACCTTTTGTTGAATAACTGCTTTGAAATGGGAATTTTTAAACGTAAATTCCGGACAATGGCCGCTTGGCACCACTCTCGCACTGAGACAGGTCTGTCAACACAGTCAACACTGTCAACACAGACTGCGTGCAGTGATGATTATATTCATAATATTTTAACATTTAAAAATAGTCATTCTTTAATAGACAATTAAAATAAATAAACAGCTCACAAATTATAATTTTAAAGTCAATTTTGCAGTTAAAATCAAGGTATGCGCTCTGTACGGAACACCGTTGGCAGCCTGTAAGGAACACCGTTGGCAGCCTGTACGGAACACCGTTAACGTCTGTGAGCATCCGAACCTAGGCGGAGGAGGGACTTTACCCCACTTTTCTCAAATCTTTTGGTACAAAAGACATCAATCAAAGAATATATCCTCCAATAGGAATTTCCCCAGAGAATGAGCACTCACACAAGCTTGTATGTCTCTCAGCAACAGAGGAGTGGCCGTTGACGTGCGGTGAAAGGTGAAAGTGTACGGAACATGGTTAGTCTACGTTACTATAGCGGTGATTCGTGAACGAATCTGTGGCTTTGAACGAATCGTGAGATTCAATGACCCGTTCATAAAAATAGCAGCTTGCTTCCTTACTGAATGAATGAATGGCTCCATGACTCACTCTGAAAGACAGTGACTTACTACTGGCTTTAATTTAATATTTTAAAAGTACCGGTATCACTTGGCTGTTACCATCATTGCATATTTATTGAACATTGTTTAATTAAAAAAATATTGTCCCTTAATGGAAAAAGTGTGACTGCAGTCTAAGTGAAAGAGAGGGTGTACCAGGGGGTAGGGCACTCTAAAAACCACTGAACAAAGGAAAAGGGGTATGTAGAATTGCACAAGTTCTACTGCTAAAGAGTGCAATGTCAATACAGCCTGTTACCTTCATTTACATTTCTCATAAGCTTAACTGAATTGGCCTAGAGATAAAAAAAAATGACATTTTTTGTCTAAAGACTACATATAAATAGCTACCAGAATTAATGTCGGTAACTGCAGTTTGATTAAAAGTTGACAAAAAATGCAATGACTTTTCGTCAACTAAAACTAGACTAAAACTATGAAAGACAAAATGACTAAAATGTGACTAAGACCAATAAGTATTTTCATCTCAAGATGAAAACTAAGACTAAATCAAAAATGGCTGCCAAAATTAACACTGCATTGTTGTCAGATTTACGGTTTAAAGATGTTTTTAAGTTTTATTTGGGAGTCTTTTAGAGAACAAAAATATATATTTTCCTCTTAACAAGAATGGTGGGACATTGGGAAAGTAAATATTAGGCAATTATGTCACAAACATTTTAACTCAGTCTATTTAGAATTTAGATGATGATATTTTAGAAATTCAAGTTTTAATTTAAGTAACAGGAAATCAAGACCTGTTAAAAGATCAAAAGTCTATCAAAGTTTTTTTTTTCAGATTAGAAAAAAAGAATGGTCAAAAATGGTATATTCAGAATCTACGTTCTGAAACTGGAGTTGTGTTATCAGACCCAGTCGAAATTAAAAGGACTTCCCAAAAAGAGCAGTAACATTCTATAAAAATCTTTATAGTTCTGATTACAGGACAGATCAAGATACAAATCACATCTTCTTTGAAGTGTACTTCTTCTCTGCTCTTCTTAGTTTTTTTTTTTTTTTTTTTTTTTTACCACTAAGTGGTCGGAGAGCAATTCTTACTCTCCTCCCTAGTACAAATGCATTACTAATGAGAAACCTAGTAGTGTACTTAAAGTTTACTACTGTTACACTTATAGTACACTTAAACATATACTTTTATATTCTAAAATATTGCCAATTTAGTCCCAAGCAGTATTGAAATAGTACACTTACAAGTTTACTACAAGTACACATTGATATTAGTATTCTTACTAGATAATGTATACTTAAAAATATACTTGAACATTACTAAAGTATACTTCATAAAATGAACTTAAAGTATACTTTTTCGTAAGGGGAACCTCTTGTTGCATTTCTTTATATAGACAGAAACTTCTTTCACATGGAAACATTTGCTAACAATGGGAATCTGCATTCAGAGTTCACACCTTTAAACACCTTTGAACTTTATTACCTTTTGGTTTACTTCTTTGGGAAAGACACATTTGTACCAGTCGCACTGAGACATTTCTAATGATACCAAACATGTATAATACTATGGGCCCTATTTTAACGATCTAAGCACAGGGTCTAAAGCGCACGGCGCACGTTCACTTAGGGCGTGTCCGAATCCACTTTTGCTAGTTTAACGACGGGAAAAATAGTTGGAGCAGCAGGCGCATGGGTTGTCCCTATTCTCATAATGAGTAATGGGTGTGTTTTGGGATTTACGTGCATTAAACCAATTACCTTTAAATACCAGTTGCCCTCGTGCCATGGCAGATTCACTATTTACATGACGAAATTTGATAGAAGAAAGAGCGCAAACGGAACTGCTCGTGCGTGAGTTAAAAGTGAGCGCAACAGACCATCTACGGAACAAGCCGGATTCCACCATATCTTTATGTACACAATAATAATCTTTTACATTATAATCCTTTTATTTTAAATATGTGGCATGTTTGTGTGCTGCTGTGCTTCCCTGTGTGTTTAATAAGCAGAGTGTACGCACGTTGTGGAGCCTATAGGCGCACAGTACTAACGCGCTCATTAAATAAAAAAATAAAAAAAATATTGCCCATTGACTTTAGACCAGGTTTCAGTTGGTCAATGGCACAGTCTATTTCTGTTGCCTCAAAATAACAATGCGCCAACAATCCGCCAGAACACACCTCATTTGCCCTCTCTTCTAGGTCTTCCAGCTTATGCTGATGTTATTGTAATTGTAAAAGAGCAAAATGATGTGAACATTTTGATGAAAACTTTGGAAGATTTTGAAATGATTTCAGCTGCAAAAGTGAATTGGTTAAAAAGTAAAGCTGTTTTAATGGGAGAGTTGATAACAGTGACTCCCAAACTCCCAGTTGGTCTGACATGGAAAAAAGAAAATATTTAGGAGTTTATTTAGGAGAGGAGTCATTTTAATTACTATTTTGGGAAGGGATGGTTGAGAAAATAAAGGGCCGTTTTGATAAACAGAAGTGGATTAATCAAATATTGCCTTATATGGGTCGAACCCTTATTATTAAAACCCGATGCTTCATCTCTTTGGCATCGGCTGACTTGTGTTGACCCGCCACCACTCTTTCTGGCTAAGATCCAATCGATGTCGATAGACTTGTTCTGGGATTCCACCTAATTTTTTTTTTTTTTTTTTTGTAAACAGATGCCTGCAGATAACTATAGCTGCAAGGTATTAGCTGGAAAACACAGTGAGATTATTATGGCATGAAGCCTTACCAAGCCCAATTTAAAAGTTGATAACAATACCTTAGATAATGAGTGTTTTACACATGTTTATCTACGTTTATGTCTAGGCGCTTCCCAAAAAAAGGCCACTTGGAGACTCCAAATGACACTTTGTAACCAAAGACACATAACATGCTGCTATTCTTGAATGCTTTACTGTACAGTCATAATTTTGGGCTCTAATGAAAGGTTAAACTTAGAGCTATTCTATTCCTTATCCAGATTCACTGTCAATAATTGCTGGCATATAGTAACTGAAGCATAAACACATTATAGTTTTTTTTTTTGTGTGTGTGTGCAATTCTTGAAACAGAAATTTGTGCAAATAACGATACAAAACATGTGCTATTGTATTAAAATATGTTTTAGTCTTATACACTATATATATATATATATATATATATATATATATATATATATATATATATATATATATATATATATAATTTTGTTGTTGTTTATTTTGTTTGCAGGTGGTCTGACAAAGACAACGATTGTGCCCGCAGTGTTGATTGTATCCTAAAATGATTTACATCATTCAAATCACAAGAATCTAAGCTTTCCAAAGATATGTAACGTTTACTTTTTTTTTTTGAGTTTTGTGTTTCAAGAAGTTAAACCTGTTAAACATCCAATGGCCCGGGGGTGGGACGTCGGAACTTTATCTGTAAAACTGTTGCAGGTCTAAGTTTGGACAAATCCTTATTTTTATTGAAATTTTAAATTTTGGTGAAATTTCCATTTTTTTTATCGGAACCTTTTTAAAGTATGGAGTTTTTTCAACTCCAAAGGATAAATAATCCCAAATCCTTGTATTGGCTTCATGAAGAGCCATTACTTTATGGTGCAAGACTGGACATAAATAGTGCATCAGTTTCATTGACTTAAGTCAGTTTGGCAGGACCAGATCTTATTGAGGTGAATGTGGTGTAGCGTGGCCACATAAGGGGAAGTTTTTAAATAAGGTTAGTGACTAATAACAAAACATGTTTAGTCACTTTATGCAATTACTTTATCATCTTACCTTGGTACGCTGTATGTGCCTTGCTGTTGTGTATTTGACCTCGATTTGTGTTCACGCGATAACTTCTCATGACTTTGCGTCATGTGATGACCTGTCATGTAAACAGGAAAAGACAATGTGTTTTCCATTAAAGGAACCGGTCGTTGGGAGAGCGTTCTCAACTTTCTTCAACTCAACTCTTTTCATTGTGGATTATCCATTTGTTGATTGACTTGGAAGCACTTGGTTGTCACAAACTTCTTTGTCACAAACTTCATTGATACTGCTCAAGGACTTGACATTGTTACCAGTGAGGCTGATCTGAACTTGACATTATACACACTGGACTAAAAGACATTACATACACGCTCATGCACACACACCAGCACTAACATTTGTAAAGGTAAATACACTTGGATTGTTTTATTAACAGATCGTGTTGAATATTCCTTTGTCTCCGACTTGTAAGTGGACTAGGAAATGAGAACAGGCGTTCCTATTTATTTTTGTATATACTCTGCTGTAGAATATAGTGGAGTGTTACAGTGGTGGCAAAAAAAAATGGCATTAATATCCACTTAAATATTGGAAAAATTACTACAAAAGATACAGATATCCTTACGGTAAAAGAGGCTGATTTCCTCAGAAAATATTATGCGGGTGAAATTACTACCAATGATGAAGATAAAGGAAGATAAAGAAAGATAAAGAAGTTGTGGGTTTCACCTAATTTAGAAGAGTATGGTGGAATTTTTCTGGAATCAGAAAAATGTATGGACATGGACATTGAAGAAGTGAGTGGCAATAACACACATATAAGTATGACATAAGTCATGTATAAAAAATTTTAATAAAAAGGGACTAAACGGTCATCCACGTCACTAACGAGCGCTTGGGTTGAATTTGTTTACAAAAAAGATGACTGCCGCTGGAGAATTGAGATTTCATGAGTTCACACTTAAAAATAAGTCAGATAGAATAAATGCATATTTGGCATGCTGTCCGAGGAGAGGGCTCCGGGCTCGGTATTCGGCCCGAAACCAAAGTGCTCCCCCCGTATTCCAGGCTGTGGAAGTACAAGCCGCGAGTGAGTGGAGGGATGAACAAGAACAATCGTCCATAGGCTAGACCGGTCCGAGTGCTTCAGATGCGCCCTTTGAAATGGGACGGAGCTGTAGTTAGCAACAATTTGTTAATATTGTGACAATAGGCCTACATTTTGTTACTTTAATTTTCAAAATAACCAGTGGTGGTATGTAAGGAACTACATACTTTTCTTTTCTAATTTTCCCACACAGGACAGCAACACTACAAAATTATGTTATTTTACAATATGATGCATTGTTTTACATTAAACTACACAAAAGTATATAGTTTAAATGTATCAACCTTGAAAATATTCAGGAGTAAAATGCAACATATGCAGTAATATAAATGCAAAACCATCATAAAAACCCTGACAAGGTTTTTTTCCCTGCAAAATTCTTTTACTTTTACCCTTGATACCTTAAGTACATTAGAGTATGCAAGATAATTTTGCTTAACTAAGGTTTGAAACATATGACTAGTAGTTTTTCCCCAATGCGGTATTAGTGGTTATTAAAAGTACTTTAGTGTAATAAAGTATCTCGATATTTATTCCATGAGTCAGCCCTGCAAACCTATTGGTAGACAACTTAGTGGATAGTGAAAATATGCAGTCAAACACTCTGGAGACCATCCCAGATGATGTCCCACCAGCAGGAGGCCTTACAAGGGTCTCTATTGTGGTGCCCATCCCAGTCCAGCAGCACACCAAGGTCTCCCACTCAGCTGAATAAAAGTCTACATAATTTTTTCTTAATTTATTCGCTTTAAATTTAAATGTTTATGTTGATTTTGAGATGTTTAACATATGTTGTAAATAGTTGGGGTAAAAAAGGTATAGAAGAATTTGTTTCATGTAGAAATTATGACTGTCATTACAAAAATAAACAATGTCTAGAGCAATTGTTACAGAAGAGGCTCCCGTAGCGCCTCCTCTTCACCACCGGAGGGATCCGTCCCTGGAATATTAATCATTATCAACTCCAATTCCCATAAGCCTCTTACCTGGGACTGATTGCGCACACACCTGCATCTCATTCTCACACATACATATAAACCACTTCCACGCACCACACCAGTGCGAAGTCTTGATTTGCCCTGGCTGTCATTACCGAGCGTTTATACTTGTGGATTGTTTATGACCTTGACCTTGGACTGTGTACCCCGTTTCTGATTGTTCTCTGCCTACCTCGACTTGGATTGTTCTCTGGACCTTGCTTCTCGCTGCCTGCCTCGCTGGTTTGTCTCTGCCGTTTCTCCATTGTCCTGTTTGCTGGTGTTGACTCCTGCCTGTTTGACTTCATTAATAAAAGCTGCAAATGGATCCTCTTGAGTCTGATGCATCATTTCAGAAGACTTCGCCGATTAGCGATCCAGCGGCCGTCATGCAACTGTCAACCGAATTATCAGCACAGGCATCACAGATGGCTTTGCATCACCATCAATTGAGTCATCTCACTACACTCACGGAAGAGCTGGTACAGGCACTTCAAAGTCTCCGTGCCTCAACGCCAAACATCCCCGCTGAACCATCACAAAATGTCATCCCGGCCCCTGTGAGTTCTCCGCATAATCCCCGACTCGCACTCCCCGAGAAATTCGATGGCACGCCCACAAAGAGTAAAGATTTCCTGCTGCAATGCACACTCTACATGGACCAACAACCATCGCTTTACTCAACTGATTCTGGACGCATTGCCTTTGTCTGTTCTCTACTCACGGGGAGAGCGTTGGAGTGGGCAACAGCGGTCTGGAGACCGGAGGGATGGTCATTTCCCACCTACGGGGCCTTCCTTCAACAATTTCGCAATGTTTTCGAACATCCCACTGAAGGAAGTGATGCTGGCGAGCAACTGCTGAGTCTTTTACAAGGCAAGAGAACCGCGGCTGAGTATGCCCTTACTTTTTTACTACAGTCCGAACTAGCCTGTCGAGATGAAGGGAGGAGCTTTAACGAATATATTGACTTGGCCATTTCAGTGGATAATCTCATCCGTTCCCGGCGCTCTACTCGCGCAGCGCCTCGTCAGTTTCTGACCACCACCCATGCACCTGAACCCATGCAGCTGGGGTTTAAGTCTCCTCTCCACCAGTAAGCTGGTGTGTGGTGGGCGTTCTGGCGCAATATGGCTGCTGTCGCATCATCCAGGTGGATGCTGCACATCGGTGGTGGTTGAGGAGATTCCCCCCTTCTATGTAAAGCGCTTTGAGTGTCGAGAAAAGCGCTATATAAATGTAATGAATTATTATTATTATTATTATTACTCACCTCACGCCGGAGTAACGCGAACGCTGCATGCAGAATAATTTGTCTTTACTGTGGTCAATCAGGCCACCAGAAGATTGCCCTTACTAGTAAGACCTTGATTATCTGGTTCAGGTGTGTTTAATTGGGGTTGGAGCTAAACTCTGCAGGACAGTGGCCCTCCAGGAGCAGGACTGGACATCCCTGGGCTAGATGGTCGACCCCTCGGAGAGGGCAGAATTCAACGCATCACAGAAACAGTTAAAATGCACATTGGTTCTCTACACTCCGAAGCCATCCAATTTTACGTCATTCATGTTCCACACCACTACATCATCCTTGGACTTCCCTGGCTATGCACCCATAACCCCCACATCTCCTGGTGAGAGGGTCAGATCATCCAATGGGATACC
Organism: Scardinius erythrophthalmus; assembly: GCF_964197995.2. NCBI lineage: Eukaryota > Metazoa > Chordata > Actinopteri > Cypriniformes > Leuciscidae > Scardinius > Scardinius erythrophthalmus. The sequence continues at coordinate 22,283,299 of NC_138232.1, read as the reverse complement.
ACCTGTCACGATCACTGCTTGTCCAAAGTTTCTCGTATTCTCAGATCTGTTCCAGATAACCCCACACCAGAGATCTCCACACTAAAGAAATCCACTTCAGTTCCTGATTGCACTAATGCACCCCCTGACTATGCAGATCTCTGCTTGGCATTCAGCAAAGAGCTTCTCAACTTCCTGAACATCGCCCGACTCACTGTGCCATAGACCTAATCCCCGGTACCATGCCACCCAAGGGAAGGATTTTTCCATTGTCTCAACCCGAGTCTGAAACCATGAAACGTTACATCGAGGAAGAACTGGCCAAGGGGTTCATCAGACCCTCAACATCACCAGCCTCAGCCAGCTTCTTCTTTGTAAAGAAAAAGGATGGAGGGTTATGCCCCTGCATTGATCATCGGGTATCCGTTACCCCTTGTTCCCAGCTTTCCTGTAGCTCAGTGGTAAGAGCATTGCGTTAACGCAAGGTTGTGGGTTCGATCCCAGGGGATTGCACATACCTATGTATAAAATGTATAGGATAATGCAATGTAAGTCACTTTGGATAAAAGCGTCTGTAAATGTTAATGTTCCCACATAAATGTAAATGTTCCCGCGCACTAGAACAGCTCCGCCAGGCCAAATACTACACTAAGCTGGATCTCTGCAACGCCTACAATCTGATCTGCATCCGCAAGGGTGATGAATGGAAAACGGCATTTTCCACCACTAGTGGGCATTACAAAAACCGGGTTATGTCGTTCGGCCTGGCTAACAGTCCCTCCGTCTTCCAGTCCTTTATGAACGATATTTTTCGGGACATGCTGGATAGGTGGGTGATTGTGTACATTGACGACATCCTGATCTACTCCACCTCTTTGGAGGAACACATTCACCACATCAGACTGGTCCTAAAACGCCTCCTCCAATACCAACTCTTCGCTAAAGCTGAGAAATGTGAGTTCCATCGCACCAGCACCCCCTTTCTTAGGATATATTATCAGCCGGGAGGGGGTAGCCATGGATCAGGGGAAGTTCAAGGCAGTTCTGGAGTGGCCACTCCCACAAACAGTGAAGGAACTACAACGCTTCTTAGGATTTGCAAATTTCTACCGCCGGTTCGTTAGAGGGTTCAGCACGGTTGCTGCTCCATTAACCACCATGACGAAGCGTCAAACGTCCTGTCTGAACTGGTCCACAGAATCTCGTCAAGCCTTCAATAAACTAAAAACTCTTTTCACATCAGCTCCCATCCTGCGACATCCAGATCCCGAACGCCAATTCATTGTGGAAGCCGATGCCTCCAACACAAGAGTAGGGGCTATCCTATCCCAACGTCAGGGTGATCCAGCAAAGATGTACCCATGCGCCTTTTTCTCTAGAAAGTTGACCCCCGCTGAACGTAATTACGACGTGGGAAATCGAGAAGTGATAGCCATGAAGCTGGCTCTCGAGGAATGGCGACACTGGCTGGAGGGAGCAACACAACCCTTTATCATACTCACTGACCACAAGAACCTCGAATATCTTCAGTCAGCCAAATGCCTAAACCCACGCAAAGCTAAATGGTCTCTCTTCTTCACCAGATTCCAATTTACCGTAACTTACCGACATGGTACCAAGAACACCAAAGCCGACGCTCTCTCCCGTCAGGCTGAAGAAACCCTCACAACCCAGACCCCTGAAACTATCATTCCCAGAACCCTGTTGGTGGCTCCCGTGCAATGGGACATAATCACTGAGATCGAGCATGCCAACCAACAAGTGACACCTCCCTCCGACTGCCCTGCTAACCTCTTGTTCGTTCCGGAACCTCTACGCCCTCGACTCCTCGAACAAGTGCACTTAACGCCGAGTTCAGGTCATCCCGGCATTACCGCCACCACTCATCTAATTCGTAATCGCTTCTGGTGGCCTACTTTACCCACTGACGCCACTAAACATGTCCAGAGCTGTGCCAATTGCAACACCACCAAATCTCCCAGACAACTACCCGCCGGTCTCCTGACTCCATTACCTACACCCCTTCGGCCCTGGTCTCACATTGCCATTGACTTCATCACTGACCTACCCAATTCCCAAGGACACACTACCATATTCACTATAGTTGACCGATTCTGCAAGGCCTGTCGCTTAATCCCTTTACCTAAGCTTATATGTGTCTATACGGTAATTTCCAGAGAGTCGCGTGGTTAAGACGCAATCATTAGCCTACTTTTACAAAAACTGTTTCTATGGGGCCATAACGTAAGATACAAAGTAATGGAGCCTTTTATACATTGTCGTGTTTCTTTAGAAATAAACAATGGACAAGTAGAGTCTTTAAACACCTCAGATGTAAAGTTATTCGCTGTCAAAGTGAGGCCAAAATGAATAGGAGTCAATGGAATGCTAACAGCAGGTGATGGCTTGTTAGCTAATGGCAGCTCCTGGGCGTGGTACGGTTTTCGAGCGCTGGTTTGACCCCCTGGACACAATCGGCCTTCAAATGCGACCTCCGAAGTGTGCAGCCTTTGAATTGGGACATGCTTTGTCACGCCGCTGTGACGCAATCGGCCTTCAAATACGGCCAGTCGGCCTTCAAATACGGCCTTCGGAGGATACCAGGCTTGTGCAAAATTCAGAATTTCAGAATTGGTCTCCATTCAATTCATGAATTGGAATTTGAATTGAATTTAATCCGCCCCACAGGACATTGAATTGAATTTGAATTGGAATGACAGGAAGTGGAATTAAATTCATGGCAATTCAAAGAAATTCCACACAGTCACACAACAGAAAGAATGTGTTGAGTCTCGCATGCATTCAGTGTTAGGAAGGTTACTTTGTAAATGTTATTACTTACTGTTATTAGTTACCCATTATAAATGTAGTTTGGATTACTTTATTTGGATAACTTTATCAAAGCAAAGCAATTTCGTTTTAAGTTGATTAGTAACTAGTTGAATTAAACATTTTACCTCATAATACAACTAAATACAATTACTTTAATTTTGTAATTTAATAACAGAAATTTCATTTCACGTAACTATTTACTCCTCAACCCTGCATACATTTTGTTCTAAAATATATATTGATCAAATTCTTGAAATAAATTACCCCCTCAGTGTTGTTTAATTAGTTTTGTTCCAATGTAATTTTCATTTCAAAGTAATCACACAAACACAAAGTTGTTGTAAATGAAGTTATCATTTATTCCAATGCAAAAAATTACTGAGCAACACTGTTGCATCTAATTCTCAATAGCTCCTCAACTCCTTTTCATTGAGTCTGCACCGTTCTGGTCTGAATATCTTTCCTGCAACACTAAAGATTCTCTCAACAGGTGCAGAGTGAAGTTGTAAGGGACTTCTGAAACTTAAAAAGTCCAGTGTTGCCCATCAAATTGTGCTTTCAAACAGATGTCTACCTCAAATTGTTTAGCAACCATTTTAAATACTTGGTTAAAGTAAAGCATTCTGGGAAATGGAGTCATGTTCCATGTAGCGACTGAGACAAATCAGACACAATTACTTGCCATAGGCACACACAAATCTTTAAAACTTCCATCCGAGAGCAGGGTCCCAACCCCCCAGGCGGGGCGAAAGGGGCCTGGTTGCCATGGCCGCGATCAGATAGGATGTTTTATGACTCTCAGGAATGCTAACAAGTAACTAACTCTGCCTCAGATATCAGAACAAACATTCCTGCATTCATTTATTGATGAACTGACTGACATGAAATGAACAGGCATTCCAGAACATTTTGAGAATGATTTACTGTTGTGTGTTTTGTCTTTTAATAATTCTGTTGATACTATGATCTCTTTGATACTGTGTAGTTATTACAGGACCAACTGTCTATGTAACCATGTTTGGTCTCGATAAATTGGTACTTTGAAGATCGAAATGATTGTGTACATGATATGCCAATAGCTGTGCAACACATTAGAATTACTAAGAATCTTCCTTAGTAGTGTCATTAAACACCAATCCAGCATGCCAGTCCGAGTGAGCACGCTTAAGACAAAGGCTTGTAAATCCTGGTGACAGAAGAAACTCCCGCCAGACAGTCCACCCTTCTCATTGGTACAGCAAACCCAGAGAGGGGTGGCCATTCTCAGGCTTTATTAGAGACTGACCTCAGTGACCGCGCTCTCTTCTCAACGCTTCTCATCCGACAACAAGGCAGCTTCTGCTGTTACTGGGGGAGGGGCTGGACCCTCAATGCCTGCCATGCTTTCATACTCCAAAAAGGGAGTCAGACTTTTCTTCAATCTAGAAAACAACTGCAACTTTACCATCACTGACTCAACGATCCACTCCTGGTCTTCAAGCCAGGACAGCAGGCTTCGACTCACAACAGCCATGTGCTCGAAGCCACCATGCTTTTCTTCAAGGCCATAGACCCATCAACGAATCCAATCTTCATCCACTCAAGAATTTTCCACGATTGCAACTGCCATGCAAGTATTCTTTGATGAGATTGCTATGAAATAAGCTGATGGTTTTTTTCATTTCTTTCCATACTGAAATAGATCGTATTCCATAGTTCTATTTCCTGTTTCCGGTTCCACATAACTCACCCCTTTACCTATGCATGTATGTATGGATGTATGAATGTATTTATGTTTGTTTAGTGTTAGTTATGTTTGTGATTTAGTTAATAAAACTTGTGCACAATTATGAATTTGGTTTCTGATCCTCTGTTTGCATACAAAGTCCCTTTTTACGATTTTGATCTTGCTACATGCTAATTGCTGTACATAAGGAATAATTATTTTTCAGTGACCATGAACAATACATTTTCCTTAGAATAAATGAATAATCAGAGTTCGTTGGAACTGATTAATTGATTGTAACATTAATTTGGCTTACCTCAAAGTTAATCTAATTAACTGACCCAAATATTAATAATTAATCATAATTGGTAATTATGGATTATTATTTATATTTTCCCTTTGAGCTAATATTATTACATCCAAAAAATTACAATTACAATAAATCAAACTTAATTATTTGTTCTGTGACTAAATGGTAAATGGACTGCATTTATATAGCACTTTCACAGACCTATGGCCGCCAAAGCACCATAGCCTCACATTCATCCATTCATACACCAACGGCGTCAGCCATGCAAGGCGCCAACCAGCTCGTCTGGGGTTAGGTGTCTTGCTCATGGAAAACCTCGACACTTGGTCAAGTGGAACCGGGGATTGAACCACCAACCTTTCGGTTTGTAGAAACCTACATGAACCACTGAGCCACTGCCACCCCACATATTATAATGCAATCATATCTAAATATACAAATATGTATATGAATTTCTTTGAATTTTTATTGAATTGCAATTCTGCTTCCTTTAATTCAAATTCAAATTGTAATTCTAGATCCTGTTTTTGACATCAATTCAAATTCAATTCAAATTCAAGAATTGAATTGGAATTAAGGAGTCATTCTCAATTCAATTCTGAATTGTGCACAAGCCTGATTACTGCTGTAAATGCCTTTATATCTGTGATGAATCCTGATCAGATGTAAGTCAAGAATGCCCTTTTTGCTCACAAAGGGAGACCGTTTCCATGTTTTTTATGCACTGTTATACTTAAACCTTTATTTGAGGTTTTAAAAAATTTGTTTAAATTTTGATGAATTTTCAATTCAAACTTTTATTTTTGGTGTTATATATACAAGGAGACGACGTCTCATGATCATCTATTCTGTGACAGATAGATGCTGCCAACGTGCGGAACTGCAGAGCAAAAGCATTTATAGAAGCATTACCTTGGCGGAGGTTGAACAGCTGATCATGGACGGATAATTCTGATGCGGTTTGACCGAAGACTTCCTTGAAGTGACTGATGAAGGATGCCAATTAAGTCGTGACCGGGCTGTTGGAGTGCCTGATGAATTGGGCCCATTGGAGTGCGTGTCCAGATAGCAGGGAAATCATGAAGGCGATACCCGCCCGTTCGGTGGAGAAAAGCTGTGGTTGCGTTTCAAAATATAGTGAGCATTGTAGAAGGAACCCGCTGCAATCCTCCGCCTCCGTATGTCTCTGGTCGGGCCATGGGAAGATGCGGGTGGTGCAGAGGGGAGAGTTTGCTGAACCACCTGCACAGGTTCGGCAAACTGATGCGGTGGACGCTCCCCGCTGGTTCCAACAGGACTCTGCATGATGGTCTGGTCTTCTGTCACAAACACAGGAGGAGACAGACAGGTTTAGGTGCACACAGTGTTTATTAAAAGCAGAGTGGTGGAACAACAGGAACCAGATGATGGTGAGAGAATGGTGACTTGTAGAATGATGATGGTGACTTAGCTGGCGATGACTGAAGTGGATTCTCTGTGCAGGTGACGAGTGAACATGAAGACAGGCGATCTGGATCGATCAGACAGATGGGGGGGTCCTGGTGAGTGATGATTGGGGCTGTGACGTTGTGGCTAACTCTGTGACAATTCCGAACTTGCAGCGGGAATCTCTTAAGTGAGAACAAAAAGTTTAAAGCTTACAGGCCTCTGTACATTATTATTTTATTATTTATTATTTTTGAGTGTTGCTTATTATATCTAAAAATAAATATAGCAACATAATAATGTGGGCTCTGTTGTTTTTTTGTTTTTTAGAGAGAGAGAGAGAGAGAGAGAGAGAGAGAGAGAGAGAGAGAGAGAGAGAGAGTGTGTGTGTGAGAGAGAGTGTGTGAGAGAGTGTGTGAGAGTGAGTTTGAGAGTGAGTTTGAGAAGAGTTTGAGGGCGATTTCAATGTATGATTTGACAGTAACTAACCACAAACATGGATATAATAAAATGATGCACGGAAAAGAAACTTAATAATAATGTGGGCTCATAATAATGTGGGCTCTGTTGTTTTTTTGTTTTTTTGAGAGAGAGAGAGAGAGAGAGAGAGAGAGAGAGAGAGAGAGAGAGAGAGAGAGAAGAGTTTGAGGGCGATTTCAATGTATGATTTGACAGTAACTAACCACAAACATGGATATAATAAAATGATGCACGGAAAAGAAACTTAATAATAATGTGGGCTCATAATAATGTGGGCTCTGTTGTTTTTTTGTTTTTTTGAGAGAGAGAGAGAGAGAGAGAGAGAGAGAGAGAGAGAGAGAGAGAGAGAGAGAGAGAGAGAGAGAGAGAGAGAGAGAGAGAGAGAGAGAGAGAAGAGTTTGAGGGCGATTTCAATGTATGATTTGACAGTAACTAACCACAAACATGGATATAATAAAATGATGCACGGAAAAGAAACTTAATAATAATGTGGGCTCATAATAATGTGGGCTCTGTTGTTTTTTTGTTTTTTTTTGAGAGAGAGAGAGAGAGAGAGAGAGAGAGAGAGAGAGAGAGAGAGAGAGAGAGAGAGAGAGAGAGAGAAGAGTTTGAGGGCGATTTCAATGTATGATTTGACAGTAACTAACCACAAACATGGATATAATAAAATGATACACGGAAAAGAAACTGCCGACAGTCTCAGTGAGTTTATTCTGGATTTAGTGCGTAAATCATTTTGTTTACAAATTAGACGCTTTGCAGTTGTTATATAGCCTACATGTTAAAGATATTATTTTGGATGTGTTCATTGTGATTATATTGGCTGGGTTTATAAAAGTTTATAAAATTGAAAGGATCATTGCTTGGTGCATTTGGAAACAACATAATCAGCGTAACGCCGGTTTCACACCGCAAGCGTCAGCGGCGCGTGAGCAGCGCATATTTTTTTCGGCGTCCATGTTAATCAATGAGTGCATTCACACCGCACGCAGAAGCGGCAGCGCGTAGCAGGAGCAGAGCAGGAACAGCAGTGCCGCGATAGTTTCGGCGCCCAGTCTATTTTTAACGCGCCGCTTACGCTGAATTAAAGTGACAATATATTGATCATGGCCAAAATACACCGCAGTTTTACCCAAAAAGCGCATTGATGATATCTATTGTGTTTTAAACAGTCAATCAAATGACCAACAGCAATTTAAAAAGAAAACAAATGTCCAAAAAAAAAACGTATTGCCCGAACAATAAAAACAAAGACAAACCAAAAGTTATATAAATTAAATGATTAATAAAATAAGCTTCTTGACAAGTCTTTTCTCTTAAATGTATTTGAAAACGAAATAAAGCAATGCCAACTTACCCTGATTATAGTACTCTGTCTATACGCCGCGGTTCAGCCGCGCGTGACAAACGCTGCTAGTGTGAAAGCAAAACGCTCCTGTCCTGCTCCCGCTCACCATATGCACTGCTCCTGCGCTGCTTACGCTCTGCTAATGCGTGCAGTGTGAAACCGGCGTTAACATTGAAATCACTCGCGCCAGACGCTCTTTTCGCGTTTGGAATGAATTTGGAAATGATCAGCTCCACAAAGGCAGAAGAGAGGGACACCAAAGAATCACATACTAAACTAACAGATTTATACTCAATACCAAGCCATCCTGTGTTGAAAGATCAAAATGCTCCATTTCCTGAAATAGAAGATCTAAATATAAATTTAGAATGAAAATCTTCTAAAATACAGCAAAACCAGCCTCAAACTGAATTTGAAGGCAGTTCGAACCATGTTTCTGGACTAATCATCAAGAACTGAGCTTGGACAGAGTACAAAAAAAAGTTAATCAAACCAGTAAAGTTGTTCCTTACAAGTGTTCTACATGAGTCACGTGTAAGGAAGACCAATCGTGAATGTACCTGTGCAAAGGGAACAGGGATGGTGTGGCGGCCAAACAACCGTGTGAACGCAAACTAGCTCCTAACGCAAAGTGAACTTTCCAGCAGAGTGAACCATGACCTTAAGGCAGATACTAAAGCCTCTGAGCTTGTGTTGCCAGGAAAAAGCAAAAAAGGCACCAGCTAAGAGAAACCCGGGAACCAGCAGGCTGCTTTGGAACGTCTGGTCTAACACTGCCTGCCAAATCATCCCAAGCCATCCCTGTGCACACACTAAAGCTGCAAAACATACACACAATCCGCCTACACACTACAGTTCTCAACGGGCCTGAAAATTACAACCCGACCCGGCCCGTGGCTTTTAAAGCCCGGACCCGATGTAACCCGACACATCAACATGAATTATCTGCCCGAACCCGGCAGATTTTTTTTTTTTTTTTCTCATACACGTATTATCAGGACCAGCAGACGGGAATTCAAATCAATCTTTAATGTTCACGCCTTTTAACAATACAAACAATAAACACTTTCCAGACCTCTGATTTTCCCACTCCTGTAGTAGCGACGGTGAATTCACCTGCGGCAAGTTTACTTTTCACCAACTCCATTTTCTTCTCCAGGCTAAAGGCGTGCATGCAGCGGCGTCAGGTCTGCCCCCTCCCCGGAAAAGATTAAGCCTGAGGTCCGACCCGACCCGAGTCATTTGCTTATATTTTCGACCCAAACCCGGCCCGAACCCACGAGTCCCGTCGGGTTTGTCAGGCCGACCCGACCCATTGAGAGCTCTACTACACACATGCAAAAACACAACATCATCCTCAGCCAACCGAGGGCCAGACAGCCAACCGAGGGCCACTCAGGGCCAGTCAGTGGGCTCTGTTGTTAATTGTGACCTTTAACATTATAGTAATGTGTAATTTAGGGCTCCCCATATAGTTTACAGCACTAGCTAAGATAGATTTTTGTATCCTTTAGAAAATGTTAATCACAGAATTTATTTAAACACATATACACATTAAAAAACTGTTTAAAAAAAGAAAAGAAAAAAGAAGCAATATATTTAGTGATGTGAAGATGTAAAAAATAAACCTGAGGTATTGAATCTACTTATATAAAGTTGGCTTATCCTGTTTTACCATCATGTAATCAAATAATGTTTTTGGTAATCCATCTAATAACTTGTCTGAACAGGGAACCATCAGAATGTTTGTTGAATAGGTCTATAATAAAAAAGTAGGACCATTCAAATCTGCTTTGTTCTGTTCTTTAGTGAAGATGTAACAAATAAAACTTTGGTACTGAATCGTGTAAGGTTAGCTTATCCTGTTTTGCTTTCATGTAATCTGACACTATTCAAATAATGTTTGTGGTAAGCCATCTGATAACTTGTCTGAACAGGGAACCTCCAAAATGTTTGTTGAATAGTTCTATAATAAAAAAGTAGGACCAAATCTGTTTTTGTTCTGTTCTTTAGTGAAGATGTAACAAATAAAGGTTAGCTTATCCTGTTTTGCTATCATGTAAGCCATCTGATAACTTGTCTGAACAGGGATTCCAACTGTATGTTGACATTAAACCTCAAAAATATTTGTTGAATGGGTCTATAATAAAAAAGAAGAACCATTCAAATCTGTATTTTTGTTCTTTAGTGAGGACAGAAAATAGGCTAAAGTTAAATCGGGATCAAGTTGAAGTGAGAACATAAAAGTTGCTATCATGGGAGCCTGTTTCTGTTTATTAAATATTTTTTTAAATATATGCAGATTGAAACACTTGACACTGAAGATTCCAGCCATTTTTGTAAAAGATGAAAGTATACATTAAACAAATATACATAGTTAACTTCAATCAAAGCTAAAGTAATTAATAATCTAATGTCTAGCTTAATGTTTCCTTTGTCAAAACTATATTTAATTTCTGGGTTCTGCATTTTAAAGTTTAGTTAAACCTACTGAGGTCTTTGTTGATCGTGTTTACATTTTGTTCTTGTTTTTCCAGTCTTGTCTAGTGACTCATGTGACAAGTCATGACTCGTGGCATGAAGAAAAGGCAAAGAAATGGCTTTTGTTTGTCTTGAAACTTGGATCTGGGTTCAAAACTTTACCTGGCCAAAAGAAGCCTGTTACATCACTTTCATTATTAAGGTATCCCTATGGAATTTTGTTTGTGCCAACAATAATGAACGTAGCTTTTCAAGAAACTAATGAAAATATAAATTGAAACTGAATAAAATATCTTTGAAACTGAAAAAGAATAAATCACAGGCAATTTTTTTGACTTCGTTTTTAATACACTGCATGTTTTGCTAACTATTTCTCATATTTCAATCGCTGATCTGAACTTACAAATGCGCTTCCAGAGTTCTCTTACGAGAGTCCTCTCGTCCTGCGTTTTTGTAAAAACGCTACGGGAAAAACTCTTTTTTCACGAAATACTGAAGCAAAAAATTATCCTTAATTTTCCATACACTTAAAGCGTAAGCCCAAAATTAACATAATCTATTGCTTTTATGACAAGATATTTTTCATGGAAAAAAAACTGCCCGTGAGGGGGTGTCAAAGACTGTACAAAAAGGCTGTCTCTTTTCCAAATGCTGTAACTTTTGATTCCTTTATCCAAAAATTATTTTATTTTTTTATCCAGATGCAGCTAACATGTAGGGGGACTTCACTAAAAAAGAATTTTCCTCCTACCTTATTTCCTTCCTGAGTTATACCATGACAAATAAGAAAGATATGCAAAATCATAATAAAAATGATATATATATATATATATATATATATATATATATATATATATATATATTTTTTTTTTTATCCGCTGTTTCTTGGCAGGACAATGTCCAAATGTAATGTAATTTATATTTTCAAAAAATTTAAAAATAGTTCATTCAAACGATACCTACCTTTTGACTCTCCTTGCTATAGTTTTGGAGTTATTATGATTATATCATTTTAAAAAGTTTGGGGCAAAATTTGCTGTTTCAGTCTTACCAGTTCATTTCTCTCTCTCTCTGTGTGTGTGTGTGTGTGTGTGTGTGTGTGTGTGTGGGGGGGGGGGGTGTCTTATTTGCACTCTTGATGTTCTAGAGTGTCACCCCTTCATTGCTGTACACTTTTTTTCAGCACAGTGGCTGATCTGTAGCTTGTACCACCAAAAGTTTCTCTGAGTTTTCCTATTTTTTCGTATTTCCCATTCATTTCCTATGTCGCCTGTTTTTGGGCGGCAGGAAGCTAAGTGTGACTTTTTTTTTACGCCCCTTTAACATATCAGAATCATCTCCTTGATTTTTCTGTGTGTTCATATAGGTAATAAAACAAAAGTCACCAAGTACCCCATCCGATGAAGCAAAAAAATTAAACAATTCGAAACGTTAAAGTTTTCGCCCGTTTTCGGGCGAAGAAGCCCAGAGGGTTAAGACTTAAGAGGTAAAATTGTGGTCTCTTGTTTCTGTCGGTATTAATTGGTAAGCTGTATTTGAGACCTATTTTGATGTTTTTAAGTGAATGATTTTTTTTTCCCTGTGATTAAATAAATTTGATATACTTTTGGAAAATCCTGCCTTTTAAGTAAACGGTACTTTAATTCAAGTGTACAGACCACGGGGGGCAATACAAAAATATATTTCAGTAAGCGTGAATGCGACCTTTTAAAGGTCCCATGACATGCTATTTTTTGTAGGCTTTAATATAGGCCTTAGTGGTCCCTAGTACTGTATCTGAAATCTCTTTTCAAAAATTCAGCCTCGGTGCAGAATTATAGCCACTACAAGCCAGTCCCAGAATGAGCTTCCTTCAGACAGGCCGTTTCGGTGTCTGTAGCTTTAAATGTTAATGAGGAGGAGAAAGGCGGCGCAAGGTGGGGGGTGGGTGTGGCCTTGACCATCTTGCGCAACGGTACCGGTCCGTGGTTAACGTTGGATATAGCAATGGCACGAAGACACGCAGTCGTTCAAGCATTTCAGTTTGACCCAGAATCTGATCCGGATGGAGAAGCAACAACTCAGCGGTTCCAGCAGGACATTTCCGAATGGTTAGTTTAAAATATTATGTCTGGATACGGTACTTTATTCGGATGGTTTACAGTTATTATCATGTAGCTAACGCTAACCTACTGTTGCCTTTTCATGAGAGATCTGTAACATCTGTAATTTATCTTATTACAATTACATCATCAAGCTCTGCGATCTTGAAATGCGGATATCGCGCGCGCCGTATAACCAACAGGAAAACGGTTATCCAAATAACAAAGAAGTGTACAACACTCGCGTTACAGTGTGTGTATTCACACACATAAACTGCATGGCTGCATAGCTAATGTGACAGCCACATTCTACGTGTAACAGTCTAGGCAACCATAAACAGTAAAGTAAACAGTAAAGCAACACACTTATATATCATTAGTTGACTTACTGTTCCGAGGTGTGTAGCTGAGCCAAAGAGAGTGATCCACACTTTAGTTTCAGACGTTCAGCAAGCCCAGCTCTGTATTAACCCTTCGGTGTTCATTTGTACATCCAATTATTGAGCAAGTGTTATGCTTCGCTCGCTCAAAAGCCATGATATCGCTCGTGGACAAACTAAAATCGCGCGTGCGCGTTCCTACTTCCTAGCTCATTTTCTCATGGGCGGAAAATATTCTCTGGGCGGGCAAAGCAGAGACAGGGGAGGTAACATTCCTCCTTATGACGTCACAAGGAGGAGATTCAAGATCAGCGCGATTGAGCTTCCATTTTCTCAAAGGCAGAGAAAGATAACAAAAGCTCGATTTACACCGATTGAAATTTCTAGAAACTTGGGGACCATATACAGGCTAGGGGAACTCATATTAATGTTAAAAAACCTCAGAAAGTGAAAATTTCATGTCATGGGACCTTTAAGATATTTAGCCAATTACCTCTTTTTAGTGACCAAAAACTGATAAGTTTATGATCGTGGGCCCGCATAAAAATTAATGGCCGGTGCGACTTTGGCACCCGAGTGAACGAGAATAATAAGAGTAGAGTTAAATAGAATAATTAAATGTGCTGCTAAACTATTATAAAAATTACCAATAACCAATTGACCCTTCGCAGTGAGTTTGCTTGACAGGCGACCTGACCAATCATAATCCGCCATCCAGAGTTAGTAAAGGAGTCAAAAGGAGGAATTACAAATAGCCACAAAATGGTATTTATTGTTTAAATTTCGTTAATTTACCAAATTGGATAGCTAAGACTGTTTCATATCAAAAGTAACCTGCTCTGTCTTGTCTGTCAGTGCATTGTCAGTGAGAACATGGTGTGGCATGAGAGCGGTACGGCTTGTTGGACATAGCAACAGTAACTAAAGGTGGCGGTTCTTTGCGAACAGTCAACTGGCATTCTAACTTAAATGTCCCATATGGTAAAAATGTTTTTTTATGGGATTCTGTAGCTGTGTCCCAATGTAAAGGCTGCATCCTTCGAAGGACGCATACTCCTTCATAGGATTTCCTAATAGACCCCTTCACGGTTGACGTCACAGGAAAATTCTAAGTTCGCAGTGCGCATGTCGGGGTCAGAAAGTTAATTCCATCTCATTGAATTGTGTGTTAACCAGAGAATTTCTAGTCAAGAAAAAATGCCTACTTGTTGCGTCGTGGACTGTTAAAATCACACCAGTTGTGGAGTCAAGTTTTTCAGGATTCCTGCAGGATCTCATCCGTTTAAAAAAATATATATACGACATCTGTTCAGATCTATTTTTTTTTTTTTTTTACAGTCTATGGTTCAGATAGATACTGCTAACGTTATCTGCTAAGTAGGCTAGCATGACACAGGTCACAATTAATGCCAGATATCGAACTTCACCTAACTATTAAACCAGTCTACAGTTTACAGAAAACATTTGTTTACTTACCAGGGCTTAACTAACTTATACCGTTGTTGTCACAATAACGTTAACTGTCAATAACACAATAACAAACACGAACATCTTTGATTGTAGCATTGACCCTGTCTGCCCGTTTATTATATAAAAAAATACACATACTTAACAGTGTTAAATTTGAAAAAGTACTGTTCGACAGAACTGCTTGGTTTGTTACCACAGTTATCTGCGTAGTTCCTCGGCGATGAAGTTCCACATTTGCGGCTATCCAACACGAAAATGCATGCAGCAAATAAGCCATTCACAATATTTTCTTCAGATAACTCCAAATTTCTCCCACACACTGGACTTGATTTTTGATGACTGTCGACAACTTTACAATCTCCACTAGCTATTCTTCTCTTCAACTCCTCAGCATCCATCTCGACGACTGCAAGCAGGTCGCGCGCGCGCGGTTATGAAGCATTTTTAAAAGTGAAAGATCCTGGGAGGGCGTGGCGCGTGGGCAAATAAACTGATGTGGATTTTAGATTATTTTATCAACTTGAAATACAGGCATATTTTTGTAGACGTGTTCCTTGTGGTGTAGTGTTTAATGCATTGGCTGTGCATAATGCATTTGTGATGTCATTACCTATTGTCTCCACTAGAGGGCCACCTGGGGGTTAAAGGGGGTTATTGGAGTGTGGAGGTGAAGAAGTCTGGCTTGTATGTGTTGGCGGCAGTAGCCGCTTTGTTTGTATGAATAAACGGTCGGTTCTCTCCGGTGACTCTCTGTGTATGTAGTTCATTGGATATACTGCACATGAAGAAACACTACATGGTGTCAGAAGACTCGAGCCTGCGTCTGCCTGAGACACGACGAAGAGAATAAGTGCATCCTGATTGAAGTGAGTCTGCCATAGTGAGAAAATACACATGGATAATTTCAGATTACCACCTCCATTAGTCCTGTCATGGAATACAGGTGAAAATTGGAGAAGATGGAGACAACGTTTCAACATTTATATGACTGCTTCAGGATCGGACTCAAAAACTGAAAAGGTAAAAATCGCCATTCTCCTTCAAGCTTTAGGAGAGGAGGCCTTAGAAGTTTACAATTCACTGTCTATTGAGCCGGAAGGGGAAAATGAAACAATGCAAGATATGGTAACTGCATTAGAGACGTACTGCTTACCGAGAAAGAACGTTGTTTTTGAAAGGCATCAATTCTGGGCCTACCCCATGCCCGATACGATTACCATCGATAAGTACGTCACAGAACTAAAGCAAAAGGCTAAGGACTGTGAATTTGGCCCAACAGAATCTGACATGATAAGAGATAAGATTGTGTTCAGTGTCAGCGATCAGCGTTTAAAGGAGAGGCTTTTAAGAGAAACGAACTTGACCCTTGAAAAAACTGTGGACATTTGTAGAGCGGCAGAGGCAGCAAAGACACAGATCCAAGCAATGGGAGAGCAGAGTAAAACTGTTCATGCCATTAAAAATAGGATAAAAGATGTAAAACAGAACATAACGAGATATGAAAGGCCATTATCTCAACAACACATATCAGATTATTCTTTTATCTGCAAAAAGAGTGGAAAGTCTCACCCTCCAAGACAGTGTCCAGCTTTTGGTGCAACATGTCATGCCTGTGGAAAACGTAATCACTTTGCCTCAGTGTGCAGGTCTGAACAAAAAGACAAGAAGCCTGAATATGATAGAAATGTCACGGTTGATTCATTATTCATCGGATCAGTTGAACTGAAACAGGCCTTCAGCTCTGTACAGAAAGCATGGTATACCGATGTAAATATTGGAAATGTGACTGTGAAGTTCAAACTGGACTCTGGGGCCGAAGCCAATATTATACCACTGGATATTTATCAATCACTTGACAAAACAGTGGTCTTGCAACCGACTTCGACAATGCTGGTGGCATATGGTGGAGCTAAGTTAAAACCAGAAGGTGTGGTCAATTTTCAGTGTAACACACCTAAAGTACAAGTTTGCTTACCCTTTTACATCACCAGATACTCGTCCATTCCAATACTTGGTAAAGAAGCATGTGAACGGATCCAACTGCTGAAAAGAGTTGAGACTGTTTTAATCAAGCATTCTACCTCCAAAGAGGAATTGATAGCACAACATCCAACAGCTTTTGAAGGGCTTGGTCAGTTTCCACATGAACATCATATACATGTCGATTCGAAAGCAATCCCGGTCATACATGGCTGCAGAAAGATTCCCTTAGCAGTGCTGGGCAAACTGAAGGACACACTGGAGCAGCTGTTGCAAGCAGACGTTATAGCGCCAGTCACCCAGCCCACTCCATGGGTTAACAGACTCGGTTGTCACCGAAAAAAAGAATGGGTCATTACGAGTGTGCCTGGATCCTCGGGATCTAAATAAAGCCGTTCTTCGTCAACACTTCTCTATTCCGACAACTTAAGATGTCTTGTGTAAGCTTGCTGGAAAGAAAATTTTCTCTATTTTTGATGAAAAGGATGGCTACTGGCCATACAGGCAGTAGTGAGCATGCCAGCACCCACTGACAAACAAGCACTGCAGCGGGTCTTGGGTATGATAAGATACCTTGCACCATTTATTCCAGGTGAGGCATCACTCACAGCTCCTCTCAGACAGCTGTTTAGAAAAGACATTGCATTCCAGTGGCAACCAGAACACGACGAAGCACTGTCTGCACTTAAAACACACTGACCAACTCACCAGTTCTTAGGTATTATGACCCCAACACAGCACTCACCATACAAACAGACGCATCCAAAGATGGCTTAGGATCATGTCTGCTGCAGAAGGGGCAACCAATAGCATATGCATCCAGGGCTTTATCGGATACAGAAAAGAACTACGCCCAAATTGAAAAAGAGCTATTGGCGATTGTTTTTTCGACCAAAAAGTTCCATCAGTATGTGTACAGGCGCAGTGTGAATGTCCAATCGGATCATAAGCAATTGGAGGCTATTTTCAAAAAGCCATTGAGCAAAGCACCGGCGAGACTCCAACGTATGCTCTTACAGCTACAGAAATATGATCTTATTGTCCAATATAAGCCTGGTAAAGACATGTTGATTGCTGATACACTGTCACGTGCTGTCATTGAAGGCCAACACACAGGTACAGATGATCTCAGTGATGAGAGAGTTGTATATTCACTTCAGGCTAAAGAGGCTCTCAGTGAAGAAATGCTGAAACAGCTTATAGATGCTACTGCAGGAGACTCCAGTTGCTTGTACACTCCAGTTGCTTGTGAAAATGCAAAAAACAGGATGGCCGACACATAGAAAGAAACTCAACCCCTCACTACATCAGTTCTGGCCTATTAGACACACTGTGGCTGTGCAGGATGGCATAATGTTGGTATCAGGTAGAATCTTGATTCCTGAGTCAATGAGAACAGAGATGATGCAGAAATTACATATCTCACACCAAGGAATGCAGCGCACAAAAGCACATGCCAGAAAATTTCTGTATTGGCCTGGAATGACGAAACACATAGAACAGATGGTTGAAAGGTGTTCAATATGCCAACAGTTCCAGCCCAGGAACCAGAAAGAGCCACTCATCTCTCATGAAATTCCAGAGCTCCCCTGGTTAAAAATAGCTGCCGACATCTTTGAAATCAGAGGTCAGTCATATCTGTTGATTGTCGATTATATGTCAAAGTTTCCAGAGGTGATGAATAGAGATAGAATAGAATAGAGATAGATAGAATTAAGACAGCGCGCTCAGTGATTGAAAAGATGAAAGCAGTGTATGCAAGGCATGGCATTCCCAAAGAACTAGTGTGCGATCATGTGCCCTTCGCTAGCTATGAAATGAAGACTTTTGCTGCAGAGTGGGGGATTAAGCTGACACACTCTAGTCCGGCCTATCCTCAATCAAATGGCCTGGCGGAAAGGACAATCAAAACTGTTAAATATGTCCTGAAAAAAGCAGAATTATCAGGGGTGGATCATCATCTTGCTCTTCTCTCGCTGAGAAATACGCCTATCACAGGTACGTTCTACTCACCAGCTCAGGTACTGATGGGAAGAGTTCTGAGGAGCATCTTACCAGTGTCCAGTGAAGTTCTGCGACCGGTCACTCCTAAAGGTGTTCATCAGGCGCTCCAATATCTGCAAAAGAAGCAAGCATGTCATTATAATGTGAGAGCAAAAGTCCTGCCAGAACTACGTGCTGGAAATACTGTGCACATGGAAACAGATAAGGGGTGGCAACGAGGTCTCATTGTTTCAAAACGTGATGAGCCAAGATCGTATGATGTCATCAATGAAGCAGGACGACAGTTCTGTCGCAACAGGCGCCATTTGAGGAAAACAAATCACAAACACACAGAAACATTTGAAGTAGCGGATGAGACCCATGACAATGCACACTCTCACGTCCCTGAGGCACATGAAGAGACGGATCGGTCTGTACAGTATGTGCCAGAGCAATCTTCTCATAACAGCAGTCCCACAACCACCAGGAGTGGTCGAGTTGTGAAACTTCCGGTGAGGTTTCAGGACTATTGTATGAACTAGCTTTGAACTGCTTAATGGACAAAATGTTTGCTATAAATAAGAAGGAAATTAAATGTTCATATATCTTGTTTATAGCTTGTATTGTTTGCTGTGAAAAAAAGGGGGATGTGGTGTAGTGTTTAATGCATTGGCTGTGCATAATGCATTTGTGATGTCATTACCTATTGTCTCCACTAGAGGGCCACCTGGGGGTTAAAGGGGGTTATTGGAGTGTGGAGGTGAAGAAGTCTGGCTTATATGTGTTGGCGGCAGTAGCCGCTTTGTTTGTATGAATAAACGGTCGGTTCTCTCCGGTGACTCTCTGTGTATGTAGTTCATTGGATATACTGCACATGAAGAAACACTACATGGTGTCAGAAGACTCGAGCCTGCGTCTGCCTGAGACACGACGAAGAGAATAAGTGCATCCTGATTGAAGTGACAACTTGTCGACAACTTTACAATCTCCACTAGCTATTCTTCTCTTCAACTCCTCAGCATCCATCTCGACGACTGCAAGCAGGTCGCGTGCGCGCGGTTATGAAGCATTTTTAAAAGTGAAAGATCCTGGGAGGGCGTGGCGCGTGGGCAAATAAACTGATGTGGATTTTAGATTATTTTATCAACTTGAAATACAGGCATATTTTTGTAGACGTGTTCCTAAAAAAAAAAAAGAATATATTTTTACGTTTGCATGTGATAGTTTTAAACCCATGTTTAGACCCGTATTTCCCCCGTGTCCGACCCGACACAGTTGGATATTTTTCACTTGTTTGAGCAAAATTTGCGGGTCACCCGTCCGAACCCGTGCAGGACTCTAATCAGGCAGACAATCGCCATTAGCTAAAACAAGTTTATTATGGTTCTGTTCCCGTTCCTGTGATGGCAAAGACAGTGCATACCCTTGACACAATATGCCGGTCTATTAGCCGCACCATTTTTCTGACCCCATGCTGCGCGCGCACCCAACCTAGGCGTTCGATGTTTACAAACATTGAAGGGGTCTATTGCAACCAGGTGTTTCTGATCACCACTCCTGGCGCCAAGCAACGGTGCCAGAGGACAGCTGCCATCCTGATAATTAATTTGATATAATTGAGTAAACGGCTATGGAGCCAGAATTGGCTATTGTCATTTTTATGTTTTATATTTTACTGGAAGACATGGTGAGGATGTGCCAGCCCCGGCGCTGCCGGATCATGTATTTTCGGTTTAGCCCTGTTTGACTATAATACCCAATTGAATATAAAAAGTCCAGTATTTCTCGCGCTCGTCATCGGCAGCTGTCACAGCTGCCAGGCGACAAGACAAATCCTCCATAGGCTAAACCGGTCTGAACGATGCGCCCTTTGATATGGGTCGCAGCTGTATAGTTAGCAGCAACAATCAGGCCCGGAGTGGGTAATCGGGAGAATCGGGAGAATTCCCGGTGGGCCGCTTCACTTTTGGGCCTGTCGAGGAAATGTTTTTTTTTTTTGTTTTTTTTTCACATTTCAATGTCACGTTAGTTACATAGGCTACACACGTTTCGCATTCTGACACCGCAGCGCGCAGCCTCTGCATGGGTTGTACCATGTGAGGGAGTTCTCCCCTCCCCTATAGAGTTGGTTGGGTCCATAGTCCGTCTTTTCCAAAACGTTGTCTCAGGTAGGCTTACCGCGGCACCGCCGGCGCCTACCGATAGCTGGGCCGGCCCTACCGTAACGGTACACGTCAGGGAGGATGGATGGGAGGAAGAGGCCAGGAGGTATGGAAGCTTTGTTTCCGCCACAGAATAAAACATTTTAAAAGATAATTGCGACTTTTTATCTCACAATTGCGAGTTTACATCTCGCAATTCTGACTTTATTTCTCAGAATTGCGAGATATAAAGTCAAAAATGCGTGAAATAAAGTCGCAATTGCGTGTTATAAAGTCAGAATTGCGAGATATAAAGTCAGAATTGCGTGATATAAAGTCGCAATTGCGTGTTATAAAAGTCAGAATTGCGAGATACAAAGTCAAAATTGCGTGAAATAAAGTCGCAATTGCGTGTTATAAAGTCAGAATGAGAGATATAAAGTCAGAATTGCGTGATATAAAGTTGCAATTGTGTGTTATAAAGTCAGAATTGCGAGATATAAATTCAGAATTGTGTGAAAAAGTCGCAATTGCTTCTTATAAAGTCAGAATTGCAAGATATAAAGTCAGAACTGCGTGAAATAAAGTCGCAATTGCTTATAAAGTCAGAACTGCAAGATATATAGTCAGAATTGTGTGATATAAAGTCGCAATTGTGTGTTATAAAGTCAGAATTGTGTGAAATAAAGTCAGAATTGCAAGATATAAAGTCAGAACTGCGTGAAATAAAGTTGCAGTTGCTTATAAAGTCAGAACTGCAAGATATAGAGTCAGAATTGTGATATAAAGTCGCGTTATAAAGTCAGAATTGCGAAATATAAAGTCAGAATTGTGTGAAATAAAGTTGCAATTGCTTATAAAGTCTAAGTGAATTATTATTTAACCTTTACATTATTTGTTATTAATACAAACTACACAATAGTAAAGGCCCGTTCACACCAAGGACGATAACTATAAAGATAACGATAAATATATAGTTCTAAAAATCGTTCTCCATATTAAAGAATAGCAGAGTTCACACCATAACTATAACGATAAAGATATGAGGAACGATATCGTTGGGATCACTTTCGGAACGATTTTTTTCCAGCTGTTGAACGATAAAACACTGACAGCCAATCAGAAGCCACTTGAATTTAAACAAAGGTCTCGCTTAAATGGTAGACGACATTGCGGAGAAGTTGATCGCCGGGGTCCAGAAAAATCCACCACTGTTTGACAAGTCAAGCCCATTTTCAAGAAAAAGGAAATGGAAAACAATCGTTCATACCCTCTGAATAAATGGTGAGAAGTACCTCAGGTATCCAGCGCTCGTTTCGACAACACTGTCTTGCTGCCTTTGAAGTTGCAGAAGTTGAAAAAGACCAAGTGTTATTATTTCACTAACGTTATTTTGAATATGTCAGCTAAGTTCACAGTTAGATTATTAGATCGATTACACTAGCTTTACTCAAAACATAGGACGCTGAGGACATCTGCTGGTTAAAGCTGTGTAAATGCAACGAGAAAAAAAAAACAGCAAAAAAACGTTTCGGTTACTTACGTAACCTCTGTTCTCTCTAGAAGAGGGAACGAGTATTGCGTAGTTGCTTACGCTACGGGAAAGCCTTTCTTTCTCGAGATACTGAAGCCAAAAATTATCCTTAATTTTTATAATCTTGTCAACGCAGTGCGGCAGCCTGCAGACCTAGGGCAAGCTTACTAGCGTGCCCATAGGCTGCCCTGCGGCAACTGCAGCAGCCTACCGCTGAGCCCTTGGCGTGACGTCACGACCAATGAGCGCGCTTGGCGCGCTTAATGCGTCACAGCCCGCGAAAAGGGGTGTGGCTTAGCGTATATAAACAGGGCTCGGAGGCTGCTTCTCTGGTTTCTGTCGCATGAAGCGAAATGAGCTCGTGGCGAGAGCACGGCGGGCTACGCAATACTCGTTCCCTCTTCTAGAGAGAACAGAGGTTACGTGAGTAACCGAAACGTTCTCTTACGAGAGGTTCTCTCGTATTGCGTAGTTGCTTACGCTACGGGAACGCCCTTGTCAACGCCGTGCGCGCCCAGCATCCACTGAATGAGTCCCAGGGAGAGCCCGGGGAACGTGATAGCAGAGAGCCGGGCGGCCCGAAGGGGGCTAGCGCCGTACATAAGCACACACTAGGGGGTTAGGAGCGGCACGGCCGGTCCGAACTGACAATTCCCTGCATTGTGCAGCTCAACCAGTAGAGCTAAATCACACAACGTAGCCCGCGCACAGATAGTGGGCTGGCATACGCGAGACTTAGACTGATAACACTTTCGCCTGCAAGGCGGGAACATCCAGGTTGTAAAACCTAACAAATGTGGAGGGGGAGGCCCAGCCTGCCGCTGCACAAATGTCATGAATGGGAATCCCGCTGGACCATGCCCACGACGAGGCCATGCCTCTGGTGGAATGAGCTCGAATGCCCAATGGGCACTGCAGGTCTTTAGACGCATAAGCAGCAGCAATAGCGTCCACTATCCATCTGGACAGGCTGTGTTTCGAGGCGGCGAGACCCTTGGTGCACCCACCAAACGAAACAAGGAGCTGTTCCGAGCGCCTGAAAGCGGCGGACCGTGAAATGTAGTTTCTCAACGCCCTGACCGGGCAGAGGAGATTACTATCAGCCTCGCTGCCGTGCGTTGGCAGGGCTGAGAGGGAAATGACCTGTGCTCTGAAGGGAGTGCCCAAAATTTTTGGAACGTACCCATGCCTCGGTCTGAGAATGACTTTGGAGTCACTAGGTCCGAACTCGAGGCACGCGGCGTTAACAGATAACGCGTGAAGGTCTCCCACTCGTTTGACTGAAGACAGTGCTTTCAGAAAAACGGTTTTGAGCGTGAGGTATTTCATATCCACAGTTTCCAAGGGTTCGAAGGGATGCGCTCTCAGGGCCTCCAAGACCAGAGAAAGATCCCACATAGGAACCGAGGGGGGTCGCGGGGGGGTTCATCCTCCTGGCTCCCCTAAGGAAGCGGATGACGAACTCGTTCCTTCCTAATGCGCGGCCCCGCTCTGAAACAGAGAGCGCTGAAATGGCCGCAACATAGACTTTGAGCGTGGAGGGGGACCTGCCCGCGTCCAGTAGCTCTTGAAGGAAACACAGTATTCGCGATACCCCACATGTCTGTGGATCGAGCCCCTTAGCAGTGCACCATCTGTTAAACACTGACCATTTCAACATGTAGAGCCGCCTCGTAGAGGGGGCTCTAGATTGTATGATCGTGTTCATGACCCCGTCTGGCAGATCAGCGTGTAATCGTTGAGGCTCCACGCATGCAGAGACCAGCGCTCTGGATGGGGATGCCATATCGAGCCGCGGGCTTGAGAGAGAAGGTCTCTCTTCACCGGTATCGGCCAGGGGGCTGAGTCTGCCAGCTGCGTTAGATCCGGGAACCAAGCTTGGTTCTCCCAGCATGGGGCTATGAGGAGCACTGAGTGGCGCGCTTCCCTGAATCTCTCGATGACCTGAGGCAGCAGAGAGACCGGGGGAAAAGCGTACAACGGGCCGCTGGGCCAGGTCTGAGCCAGCGCGTCCTCGTTCTTCGAGAAGAACTCTGGGCAATGAGCGTTGTCTTTTGACGCAAAAAGGTCGACTTTCGCTTTGCTGAAACGGCGCCACAGTGACTGGACTGTTTGGGGGTGTAGAGACCACTCCCCAGGGGGAACGTTGTCCCTGGACAGTCTGTCGGGGCCCTCGTTCAGGTGGCCAGGCACATGCGCGGCTCTCAGCGAGCGCAGAGAGTGCTGAGCCCACACGAGGAGGCGTTCCGCCAGGGTGCAGAGCGTCTTTGATCTGACACCGCCCTGGCGATTCACATAGGCCACTACCGATGTATTGTCCGTGCGGACTAGAACATGGTGACCGTGGAGGAATGGGAGGAAGTGTTTGAGCGCTTTCTCGACCGCGAGCATCTCTAGACAGTTTATGTGTAGGAGATTCTCCTGGTCTGACCAGCGGCCATAGACCGGTCTGCCTTCGAAGAGCGCTCCCCAACCTAGGTTGGAAGCGTCTGTCGAGACAACTTTCCGGTGTGAAATCACTCCCATAGTCACTCCCGTGAGATACCATTCGGCTGCCAGCCAGGGCTGCAGGGCTGAAATGCAGCCCTGATTCACTCTGACTCGCAAGCCGCCGGCCGCCCAGGCTCGGTGGGGCACGCGCGCTTTCAGCCAGCGTTGAAGCGGGCGCATGCGCAGTAGGCCCAGCTGGAGCGCTGCTGCAGCTGAGGCCATATGCCCCAAGATACACTGGAATGTCCTCAGCGGAACCCGGCTGCCTATTTGGAGGGATGCGGCGAGGAGGCGGATGCGGCGCGCGCGCTGCTCCGACAGTCTGGCCGTCATAGCCACCGAGTCCAGTTCTATTCCAAGAAAGGAAATTGACTGACGGGGCGATAGCGAGCTCTTGGTCCAGTTGACCGAGAGACCCAGCTCCTCCAGATGGCTGAGAAGCACTGTTCTGTGAGACACAAGTTCCGTCTCTGACTGCGCTAGAATAAGCCAATCGTCCAGATAATTCAGTATTCGCTTTCCCTGTTTTCTCAGGGGAGCGAGGGCCGTGTCCATGCATTTCGTAAATGTACGGGGTGCCAAAGACAGGCCGAAGGGCAGGACTGTGTACTGATATACTCGACCGTTGAAGGCGAATCTCAAGAATGGCCTGTGACGGGGAGTTATCTGGATCTGAAAGTATGCGTCTTTTAGATCGAGAGAGATAAACCAGTCTCCTGGGCGAATCTGCGCGAGGATTTTTCTGGTTGTGATCATTTTGAACGGCCGTCTCATGAGGGCTTTGTTCAGATGTCTCAGATCTAAAATAGGTCTTAACGCTCCGTCCTTCTTGGGTACGAGGAAGTAGCGGCTGTAAAAGCCTGACTCGCTCAGAGAAGGATGAACCTGTTCTATAGCCCCTTTGCGCAGCAGCTTCGCTATTTCTGCTTGAAGCAGGTGCGCAGCTTCTGGACTCACTCTCGTCTCCGTCTGTGCTGTATAGCGCGGAGGGCGACGAGCGAATTGAAGCGAATAGCCGTGTTTTATAGTATTCAGCACCCATTCTGACGCGCCCTGAATCGCTTCTCATGCTTCCGCATGCATAGCTAGGGGTCGAATGGTCTCTGGGTTCAGATCGCCGCGCTGCGCGGGATGGGGAACCTGTATCAGAGAGGATGGAGCGGCGTGCGCGCCGCTGGTGCTCGAACACGGGGGCTGGTAAACAGTATTGGCCGACTGTACAGCGTTCAGTAGCTCGGTCCCATCGGATGGAGCGTGATTTGCTGTCAAACATCCCAGGCGCGAGAGTGGCGTGGGGATTATAATGTCTAAAAGTGAGTGCGCATGCTCGTGAGCGGGCGCAGAGTTTACACTTATGACACGGCCAGTGTTTGGGAGCTTTAGAGGGTCTGCAACCCAAGGTAACTGACTGGCAGAGCGAGCAGCGGGTAGGTGTGAGCACAAAGTTGTGGGCACATTTTCTACACTTAATACTCGAGCGGCTTGCGTCCGCTTGATGAGAGAGCGCTCTGTGCGCGTTACCATGGGGACCCTGTTTGTGTGAAGCAGTGAGCACATGGGAGTGGGCACATTTTCTACACTTATGACACCTTCGGCCAGAGCCGGAATGTTTGTGAGCTTTAGAGGATCTGCAACCCGGGGTAACTGTGTGACAGAGCGGGCAACAGCTAGGTGTGAGCACAGAGTTGTGGGCACATTTACTACACTTAGTACTCAAGCGGCATGTGTCCGCTTTATGAGAGTGCGCTCTGTAAACGTTACCGGGGAGACCGTGTTTGTGTGTAGCAGTGAGCACATGGGAGTGGGCACATTTTCTACACTTGTAACACCATAGGCGTTATAAAGCAAATGCTTTGATGGCTCATATGTTTAGACGCTCATAAATACTCAAGCACCATCCTGTGAGATGCGGGTTCGCTTTCTGTATGTAAGAAAGCTGGCCGCGAGCTCGGAGAAGCCAGCAGAAAAAAACAGATTTCTGCCGCCGGATTAGAACACGGGTCTCCGGTGCGGCAGCGTAATATTCTGCCACTGAGCCACAGGAGCACACATGGGCTTCTAGTTAGTACGAGTATATGACCGAGCATCGTGTTTCGCTTCGGTGTTTGTTTGCAGGCGCGCGTGTATTAAAACAGGCCCGTTTACTGCAGTATAGTATTTCCAGCCGCCTGAACTTAGAGGGGACTGAGAAATATGTATCCCGTGAGATGCAGGTTTGCTTTCTGTATGTAAGAAAGCTGGCCGCGAGCTTGGAGAAGCAAGCAGAAAAAAATATATTTCTGCCACCAGAGCCGGATTAGAACACGGGTCTCCCACGTGGAAGCCTAATGTTCTGCCACTGAGCCACAGGGGCATACATGAGCTTCCATTCAGTGCGAGCATATGACCAAGCGGCGTGTTTCGTTTCGGCGTTTGTTTGCAGGCGCGCGTGTATTAAAACAGGCTCGTTTACTGCAGTATTAGTATTTCCAGCCGCCTGAACTTGGAGGGGACTGAGAAATATGCGAGAAATTGGAGGTAGTCCGGCCTAGGCGGGACGAGAACACTCTCTTCCTCCTTTCGCCGGTGCTCGTGACGTCCGCTCTGATATCCTTTGAGAACGGCGCAGTTGCGCGGCTCGAACAAAGGGAGAGAGAGCGGGAAGATGCCATCATGTGCTGTGACATTGTTTGTTTGCAGGCGTGCGTGTATAAAAACAGGCTCGTTTACTGCAATATAGATATTTCTAGTCGCCTGAGCTTAGGAGGGGACTGAGAAATGTGTGAGAAACGGAGGTGGCCGGTGAGTGACGCGCGCGACCGAGACGCGGGGTAGCTTTCTTATAACGTAAAGGAAGCCAGCTCGTGACAGTCTACTTCTGACATCCCTTGTGAGCGGCGCCTTGCGCGGCTCGAACAGAGGGGGAGAGGGCGTGCGTCATCCGGGGGGGGGGGTAGCTTTCTTGTAACGTAAAGGAAGCTATAGCCCGTGACCGTCCGTTCTGACATCCCTTGTGAGCGGCGCCGTTTGCGCGGCTTGACAGAGGGGAGTAACCAGCTGGACTGCTTCATCCCCTGAGGCGACGGCAGTGCGGGCGAAGCCGGCCGCTGCGCGTCGGGAGGTGGGGGGGAGAAGGAGATAGCGAGGCTCGCGGGAGGGGCTCCGGCGAGCGCTCAGCTGGCATAACCGGCTCGGAAGGCCTTTGAGAGTGGCGTTTCTTCTTACGCGGCCCGGAAGAGGCAGCCGGAGAAGGGGGAGGATCATCAAACATGGCGAGTCGAGCCCGCAGGGTCGACATTGGCAAATCCTCACACTGTTCGCAGCCGCCCGAGGAAAGGGCGCGGCTGCGTGTCGAAGCCCAGGCAGAGAGCGCAGATACATGGCGGTCTCTGTCGCTGAGCGTGGCTCTGCACGAGCCACCGGACGAGCGAGGCATTTGAAACAACGCCTCGCGCTCTTTTAGATGCAAAGTGTGTCGCGGGGCGAACACACAAACACACACAACACAGAGCAATAAAGGATATATTCGCCGGATAGCGAAGCAGGCAGGGAAAGCTGAAGGCGGCGAAGGCGGCCGGCATCCTCAGTCTGAGATCCTCGGCGTGCTGGTCGCTTGATTCGACGGCGGCTTCCTCAGAGTACAGCGGTGCGGAGAGCTTCGCTGAAAAGACAGAAATCAGAGAAGCAGCCTCCGAGCCCTGTTTATATACGCTAAGCCACACCCCTTTTCGCGGGCTGTGACGCATTAAGCGCGCCAAGCGCGCTCATTGGTCGTGACGTCACGCCAAGGGCTCAGCGGTAGGCTGCTGCAGTTGCCGCAGGGCAGCCAATGGGCACGCTAGTAAGCTTGCCCTAGGTCTGCAGGCTGCCGCACTGCGTTGACAAGATTATAAAAATTAAGGATAATTTTTGGCTTCAGTATCTCGAGAAAGAAAGGCTTTCCCGTAGCGTAAGCAACTACGCAATACGAGAGAACCTCTCGTAAGAGAACATGTTCAATGACGTTGTAGCCTACACGCTTTGAAACGCAGCGCGCACCATAGATTAAACATACCGTTATCGTTCGTTGGTGTGGGCGCAAATATAGTTATCGTTATAGTTATCGTGCTTGGTGTGAACGGCCCTTAAGAGCTGAACTGTTGCTTCATTTATCCAATTTAGAAAAAGTGCTAATTTCGAATTCCACCATGGAAAAAACGGGCCGGTCTTGGGCCTGAAATTCCCGGGCTGAAAAGTGGCCCCACTCCGGCCCTGGCAACAATTAATATTGTGACAATAGACCTACATTTTGTTTAATTTTCGGAACTGCATATTTCGTTAAATTCACGTACAAATGTGAAGTAACCTACTGACGTACTTTTTTCCCTCACATATGATTTTACATTAAACTACACAGAAGTATATATATAGTTTAAATGTAACAACCTTGAAAATATTCAGAAGTAAAATGCAGTAGTAGCATAATATAAATGCAAAACTATCATAAAAACCTGACAAGGAGGGGTTTTTTTTCCACTGCAGAATACATACCTTGTAAAAATGTCAACGTTGATTTAGAAGGGTTTTTGTAAATCTTTTTCAACAACAAACTGACATTATTTCAACCATATTTCAACGTTGAAGGTCGGTCATGTGCTGGCTGGGTGTACTCATTTCCCATTAGTGAACTGACTAGGTCCCACATAGGGAACCCATCTGGGTTTGCCCATGTTGGACCTACTTAGTTGACCCAAGTGGGCCCCAGATAAGAAGCCCATTTTGAGCCCATGTCCACTCTGTACCCCTGTAGCCCATTTGTAACCCATATGGGCCCCAGATAAGAAGCCCATTTTGAGCCCATGCCCACTCTGTACCCCTGTCGCCCATTTGTAACCCATATGGGCCCCACATAAACATGTTGGCTGGGTAGTTTTACTCTTGATACTTTAAGTACATTAGAGTATGCAAGATAATTTTGCTACACTAAGGTTTTAGTAGTTTTTCCCCAATGCAGTATTAGTAGTTATTAAAAGTACTTTTTTCAGAAATATACTCTTTTTGGAGAAAAAAAACCTCAGTGACATGGCAGCCGTCAATTGAGTCAGTGCAAATGCAGTCAAACACTCTGGAGACCATCCCAGATAATGTTCCACCATCAGAGGCCTTACCAGGGTCTCTATTGTGGCAGCCCATCCCAGTCCAGCAGCACCACCAGGGTCTCCCTGCTCAGCTGAATAAAAGTCTACATCATTTTTTTTTCTTATTTTTTGTACTGTAAATTTAAATGTTTATGTTGATTTTGATATGTTCAACGTATGTTGTTAATATTTGGAAAAGGTACTTTAATGTAGCCCGTAGAACAAATGATTTTCATTTACCAATTTTATTTGAAAAAAAAAAATCATGAATTTTTTCAAGAATTTGTTTCATGTAGAAATTATGACTGTCATTACAAAAATAAACAATGTCCAGAACAATTAATTATATTTTATTTACACATTTAAAGTTGCATAAAAATAATGTACAGATTTTTTCTTTTCTTTTAAAAAATAAAAGTGAAAAAAAAGTTAAACAAGAATATGTAGAAAAAATATATAATTTTCAAACATTCTCTCAAGAAGAGAAAAAAGCCTCTCCCTACTCTCCTGTGCTCTCTCCTCACCTCTGCCTCCCTCTCTAGTTGCCCTTTGTCTCGCCGCCTTCGTGCTGGTGCTGCCCCTGGCTCCTCCTCACCGTGGGCACCCACTGCTGAACTCTGCCCTGGTGTGTCCTCAGGGATTGACAACAGGGGGGGTTGGTGCAATGCCTCTGTCCCAAGTCCCAACACCTCATCCATGAGGACAAACCAGGGCCAAGTTTCAGCAGTGGGTTTCCCACTCACACCCTCACCTGTCCCAGGACACTTGCGATCCTAAGGGCAGAGCAAATGAACCATGGCTTGTTAACAACAACAGCACAATACATTTCAACAAATATGTGTATATTAATTTTCTTACTTTGTATTTTTTTTCTCCTGAATTACTCTAAAAAAGCAGAAAAGGGTTCTTAACACAGGGGTGCAATCTTAAGTGCATTGTTAACACTGCAAAATATGACATCAAGACATGCATGCATACAAAATACTTAAGAAATCATATTTCTGGAAACTCAAATTTGGTTAAAACCTTTGTAGACATAGCTTTCATGACAGCACTACAAAAACACAAAAGTGAAACCCCATTGCCTTATCTAATGCTTTCCTTGTTGTGGGCTTTATAGGGTGAGTGATATTTCATATAATACACAAGTGAGATACTAGTGCAAATATTACAAATAGGCCGTTAAACTAATAGCACAAGTTGTGCCTCAAACTACCTTACAAATGAAGCCACGCAATGGTGACGAAGGAGTTAAGATGAAGTTTATAAGAAACTTTAACTCGAGCTTGCTATTTGAGTAAATGAAAACATAATACTTACATTTAAATGTGAATTTGCTAGCTTTGTTTGTAGTTTTGTTTATTTATTTAATAAAATATCCTTATCTGCATTTGAATGCAGTGCACTGCTCACTGCTGCCATTTCTCCACCCCCCACAAAACTAGACTGAGCTCCCAGCTAAACGGGCCAGTTAGAATTTGATGTATTTTGCTACGTAGAACCCAGGTAACCAATGGGTGTCGTGTTCCAAAACTCAACATAGCCCCACCGGGAGTCATGCGGGAGTTAAGTCGTCCCTGAAAACCAGCCATGAGAAATGCAGAATTTTATAAAACTACAAATAAGGTTGTAGGCCTACTATATTGTCTCCCAGCAGTCACAGGGGACCTTCATGCTGCTGACACCGCTGCCTTTTCCAGGCAACAGCGGCGCATAGATAGCCGCAGTTAGGTGGGCGTGTGTCAGGTAACGCTAAGTGCCGTGCACCAGAACATAAACACATCACCGGAAGTATGATAACATGAAAGCACATCATTCACTCTAATCTAAGTGGTTTCTGTGACTTTCAGACATGAACGTGAACACTCCATCCAGCAGCGAATCCAAGCATTTGTGGGAGGGGAGAAAAAAGGCTCTCAGAAAAGTGTGGGAAAATCAAAAAAAAAAAAAATATTTTTGGTAACACTATTAAATTAGTGTTTAATAGACACATATAAACGGTACAAATATAAGTTTAAGTGTCACCACATGGGATCTTTAAATTTGAGATCGATCTTGATTCTTAAAAAGAACTAATTAATCCAACCCAGGTTTTAAATCCCTCTGATTTCCCAGTCAGACCGTGGCTTAATCTGGGTGCAGATTTGTTTTCGATGCATGGAAGCAATTATCTATGTTTTAACGGAATGGAATTCCAGAGTTTGGACCTAAATTTTCCAGCCAGATTTTTGCAAGCTTCGCAGCGGAGTGTCACGGCAGTTCAAAAAGTGAAGCATGGATTCAAATGCAGATAAGGATATTTTATTAAATAAATAAACAAAACTACAAACAAAAACCTCCCCATGGGAGGGAAAAACGAGACAGGCATCAGTCATGAACATAACACAAGGGAAACAGACAACGAACCAGTACAGGACTGCAAACACAGGGAGACTAAATAGGAAGCAAACAAAATGAGTAACGAACAAGGCAGGTGGGGCAAATTAATTAATAGGTAAAAAGATGGGAGGGTCCAGACAATTGACAAAAGAGCACCTGGCACAAGGAATACAAGACAAGACATGTGCTCTCACCAAACCAGATATAAACCTAACAGAGGTGACAGAACCCTGACACGGAGAGAGTAGCAAGTTTCAAGCCACCATCAGAAGGAACAGACATAATCTTGTCCCCATGGCAAACACCAAACCATGTGCTGAAATAATCCCATAAACTATTGAACAAACAAAGGAGGAGGAGCACTCCCCAGCAAACATGCCAATAAATCACAGCACGTATATATTAATACATTCATAAATAACATTATAGCACTGCAGGTTACATCTTTATAAATACATTCAAACTGACTAATTAATACTTATAAATCAGTGTATAATGGATTAAGAGCATGCACATTGAAAGAGCAATTTCTAAATTTCTTAACTATTCTCTTAAATGTATATATTTCATCAGAACGTTTGTCCATACAGATGAGCCCTCTCCTCTGACACCACGCCAAATACGATTTTATTCTATCTGACTTATTTGTAAGTGTGAACTCATGAACTCTCTTTTCCTTGTGTGTAATCAGATAAGTGGTACTGCTCTGTAAGTATTCTATTGGAATCACTGTCTGACACATTCTCAGTTTTTTGCATTATAGATTTGTCATAGACATTTACAAAAACTTTCTTTGCACCATATAATTGTATTTTCATAAACTTTTTGCTTATGGTATCTGTTAATATTTCGGGTATAATTATTTTTATTTTTTTTTAATGAGATGATCCTCACCCACTTAAAAAATACTGTATTTGTCAGTAAATGGTGTTAGCACATTCTCAGATGTTATTGTACATATTCATGAATAAAAGTTTTAAACTGGTTTATAACATTAAAATGTTATTTGTCCTCTCGCTTTTCATTGCCATCTAATCCTGATTGCAGAATTGCACATTTTTTCGGAACTCAAATTATTCTCAGTTTTCTCCAGTCAAAGTGCATCTAGATGTTCTCAAAAGATTCTTTGTTCCCTGAGGTGGAAATGTCCTAACCCTTGGGAAAACACAACATAATGCAAGAGATTGTGATGGTGGAAGGAGCAGAAGAACAAGAAGACTGGAGATCTGGCAAATATCTGGTATCCGAGGGGATTGATTTATTTTAATCAAATGCGTTTATTACAGTTTTTTTCAATTGCTAAGAAGCGTTTAACAGTTCTTAAAATACTTTTTCTAAACTCTTAACACAGCAACACACCTACATCACACAATTAGCCAAATAGTTTATTTTCTGCCCAAAACCACATTTTCTTAAATAAATACAAACTACATTTCAACGCAAAAAAAATTTCAGTATACACTAAATCAAATCAAAACACTGCAAACCCGTTTCAAAATCGAATCATTCGGTCAAAACTTTAGCACTCGTTTTTTATCCAGCATGAACACAGTCAGTCATAGCGCAATGACTGTAAAAATTTGAACAGTTCGTGGCATTACAAAAACGTAATTGTCATGTTTCAGTTCTATCTGTATAGAACATACAGTATGAAATCCATTTTTTTATTATTTATTCAACTGTGTGTGTGAATTCATGCTGCATTAGATGTGTACAACATAATATCTAAATGTGAAGGAGACATCAATACTTTATAGAATGTACAACTGAAAAAAAAAGTAACAGAATTGCTGCAGTAAAGGCTTATTAGCAATATGAAATTGCTGTCAGTGATCAACAAAATGAAACAAAGACAAACATACATGGCCTTTGGTTTAAAGTGCGCAAAAATAAAACAAAATGACAAGAAAAAAAAGTCCTGTTCTAATCTATACGATCTTCAGCATTTGGCCACATGTTCTCGTCTACATCACATCATACGTTTTCTCTCGCTATACACCTTGGATAGAAACGCTTGGCATGCCTTATCCACCCCTAACAGTCTTCAACTGAGAGGTCTCTGCAACCAGCATCCATGGCATCCAGGAGGGACATTTGGTCATGTGGCCGATGATCATATACTTTCCACCTCAATGGGGTTGAGGAAAGGAGAGTACGGAGGAAGAAAAAGGGAAATCATTCTTGGATGTGCTGCAAACCAGTTTGTGATTTCATGTGAATGGTGGAATGCTACATTGTCCCATGTAAATCAAAAATGTCCTCATGTTTCCTCCCACCTGTTCTGCTTCTGGGACCAGTTGTTGGTGGAAGTCATCTAAAAACAAAAGGCGCTCTGTGTTGTAGGGACCAATCTAGCTTTTCTGCAAGAACCAAACCAGCACTTGAGATTGCATTGTTATATTTGCTCCTCTCTGACCTGGCACATCAACGGTGGCCCTTTTCCCAATTACATTTCTGCCTTGTCTATGTGTTTTTGCCAGGTTAAACCCTGCCTTAAATGAATTTGTGCAGTGTCTGATTAGCCTCCAACTCCATAAATCTCTGAAAGAAAAATCAAACACAATTATTACATAAATGCTTTAGAGTAGCTATAGAGAATAGTGAAAAAAAGAGGTGTGGAATAGTCACTGTAGAATTAGACATAGACACCATACCTGGACGTATTGGTGCCGGAGTTCCTTGACCCAATCACTGTTTCTCTCAAAGGGAACCGTGCAACTGTTTCATTCGAATTCTGTGTTTGGTCAGAGTCCGAGCTATGATAGCCAGGCTGATGCTTTCCACTTTATGGAATACCAGGTTGGCCTCTACAATTCTGGTCTGAATTTCTCTCAGTTTTATTATTGCATTGTCAGCAATGACCCTTCCTACAATGGCATGTTCTTGGTCTTCACTGAGAAGCTTTCTTCTTCCCTCAGAGCGAGGAAGTCGTTGTGTCCTTTAGAGGAACAAAAATACAACATATTTGTATTTGTAACTGCTGGTGGCCAGCAGTTACTGTAATACAGTAAATAGCAACTACACTGATAGCCCTCATGAAATGCATGAAAAATCCGAATAATGGAAGTAACGGTTGACAGTCTGAGATTAGGCTGGACTCTTTCACCAGCCTCTCTCAATGATAGACCATGGTTTATCACATGGTCTATGATTGTGGCTCTTATTTCATCCGTGACAACAGCTCTTACTCTCCTTTAAACAACACCACGCATTCTTACTCCTTTCCCCCTACCTCTCCTTCTCCCTTGTCCTGGTTCAACTAGTCCTCTCCCTGGTCCATAGTCCTCTCCCTCGTGCGGACATTTTCTTTCTTTTTTTTTGCTCCTCTGTGATGTTATGTGTTGTTATGTGTTGCTTTGAACAAAACCAATCCAAAGACTGCCTTTTTATTGTGCATGTCCATGTAATGGAAAGTCTTCAACACCTGGCTATGTCTCTGATTGAGATTGGAATCAGATATTTCTTAGTCTAATTATCAGTCATTTAAAAATGCTTATCAGCTGTTTGAATATATTTTTTTAAATATTTGTTTCAATACTTTTGAGCTGATATTGTTGCAGAAGTAGAGGCTTTATACTATGGTTTGGAAGAATAGGTCTTCATTTCTGGCATGCTGCGTTTAAGCATTTGTAAAAAAGACTATAAAGATCCATGATTTTGGTATTGGGTATGCTTATATGTAAAGAAAATGTAGGCATTCTAGAAACATGTTAATTGACCGCATTTTGTGTGAAAACATCATTAATTGTGTTAATGGTATGGTCACAACAGACAGATGTTGTGCTAATTGTGTTTAGAGTTTTGAAAACGTGACTACAGATTGGACAAGGATGTTAGCAATTGAAAAAATGTGTTGTGATTTATTTGATTTTTTTTTTTTTTTTTTTTTACTCAAAATCTATTTCAAATAAATGCTGCTCTTTTGACATTTCAAACATTCCTGATTTATTTTATTTTTTTTATTTTTTTTCACGATTTACATGCTGACGACTGGATACTGAAAATTCAGTTTTAACATCCCAGGAATATATTACTTCGTAAAATAGATAAAAAAAGGAGTAATATTCTGAAATATTATTGCAACTTAAAATAAGTTTTCTGTTTTAATGTATTTATCAAATAAATGCAGCTTTGATGAGCTGAAGTGATTTATTTCAAAAGTGTTTAAAAAATCTTACTGACCCCAAACTTTTACGGTAATGTATATATATATATATATATATATTGTAACGAATGAGGCCAAATCAGACACACATTTGATAAAAACTTTCAAACTTCTCTGGGATCTGCGTCCCATCCCCCACACAGGACAAGAGGGTCTTAGTTACCCGGACAACGATCAGATAAGGAGTTGTATGAGTTTTAGCAATGCGGACAGAGCCTCTGCTGCAATACTAGAACAGACTCTCCTGCAGTGCATTCATTTATTGAACTGACTAACATGAAATGAACATGCATTCTAGAACATTTTGTGAATGATTTACTGTCGTGTGTTGTGTCTTTTAATACTATTATTTGTTCGATACTTGACCTTTTGATACTATATATTTTATTACACCACCAATGGTCAATGTAACTTTACCTGTATCATGTCTCCTATCTAATTACTCCTCATTTAATGACTCACACTTTGATGTACATCACCTTCTCTTAGAATGCAGTGTGGACTCGTTATATCTATCTGAGTATTAATGAACAGAAAACAGTACTTGAGACAGCGTCATAAATCTCCCACAAAAAGGAAACTCCCGCCAGAAATTCCCTCTTTCTGATTGGTTTAAGATCGCCTGCAAGGCGTGCCTTTTGTTAAGCTTTAAAAGGCCGTTCCATTAGCCCTGCCTCTCTCTCAGCGCTTCTCATCCAACTACTCCCTCCCCCCACTGGGGCCCAGGGCCCTGGGCACTGCCTGCCATGCTTTTATGCTCCCAAAAAGGGAGACTGCAAAACTGCAAACCTACCATCACAGCACCGTCCAACGATCAACTCCTGGCCTTCTAACTATGGGGCTAAACTATCTAAGCATGCAGAAGTATTAGTCTAAACAATGGACATGATGATAAACATTCTTACCAAACAAGAATAAAAAAATGTATAAGGTCATTTTGTAACAGCAACTTCCATGTCACTGTGTCCTCTACTCTATGATCTCAGACAATAGGTGATTTTAATATTGGCGACTGACCCACTTCACACTTCCCTTGGCAGACTCGCCAAGTCTTTTGGCAGGTTTGCCAAATGTTCATGTCAGTGTATCTGCCTTTGGCTCCATTGCATTTGGCCAATATGATTTTAGGTAGCCCTCCCTTCCCCTACACAAACTCATTTCCTAAGCCCAGAGAAGTAGGCCGCTGATGTTGGCGTTAGGCTCTGATCACTGTACACTTCTTCCTTATATTGTCTAGCAGTGAATAAAGGATATCTGAGTAATTAATACTCCATAACTGTAAAACTACTTTTCATTTTAATATAATATATGGCTTTGTTTGACATTCGATACTAATAATATGTTGACTAAAGTATATATCAATTCACCCCTCATGTCATTCCAAACCTATACACATAACAGTAATATCTACATAACATGAACTAACAATGAAAATATTTCTAATAAATACTATAGCATTTATTATTCTTAGTTAGTGTTGAAGGGATCCAAATTTAAGAATCTATTTCAGATATGTTTCCTTACATAACATCACGGTGAAGAATACTGATTTTAGCATTTGAGGTTTTAATTTAGATAGTATATAAACTGAGAAAGTGATTATTGAGTCTCTAGCAAGAGTCTCCTATTCCTACCAGACCTGTTTTCTCTATTGTGTTTTAAATGAGTCTTTAATGGCTCTAGCCAGTAGCTCCAAGACGCACCCTTTGTCTTAAATGGCTCTGGGATGGCCCGTGGAACCAGAGTTTCCTGGCCAGTATCAGCATTTGAATAGGTATGCTGATTAAATTGATACTGGTAAACACGCTGGGGTCTGGGGCAGGTTACCTTAACCTGTATACCTCATTTACATGCTTTGTTTGTATTTGTCTCCACCTTCAAAAAGTCCCTCCTCCTAAAATGCCTATAAGATAACATGTAAAGTTATGTTAGATCAGATCATGTTGGAAGTTTCTACAGCCGTGTACAGAGGAGTTCTCAATAAAGAATAACTTCCGTTGAACGCGATCCCAACTGTCTCCTGGTCTCTGCTTTGAAGAAAGAAAAACTTAACAACAGTGTGAATTTCAACATTTACTAATACATTATTCAAATTAACTAATGTTAACTAATGGGATCTTGTTGTAAAGTGTTAATTATTAATTATTTTTCCATATAAAGAACAAAAAATATATTTTGAAGATCGTAACCCCAAAACAGCACAGAGACATTGTTCAAGATATATTTTTTTGTGTTCCACAGAATAAGTAGAGTCATACAAGTTTGGAAAAACAAAAGGGGTGAGTAAATGATGACGAATATTAATTTTTGTGTGAACTTTCCTGCTAGCTTTGGTAATTGGTTCAGTCAATTTTTGCTGTTCTGATAGAAAGATCATTGTCCACTGAGGCGCATGCAGACTGGAAGGGGTCTTCCTCTTTGTAAGGGTGAAGTGTGTGCTGCCACTGTCCTAGTGTGGGGATTTCCACAGCTCTGCAGGCTGTCTTCCCATCTGAAGGTGTGTTTCAGAGAGATATCCTGTTTTGGGAGACGTTTGTAGTGGAGACACAAAAACGGAACAGGAGTCCCTGTTTTCTTTCCTACTGTTTTTTTTTATATATATATGTGACCCTGGACCACAAAACCAGCCTTATGTGTATTTTTTTTTTAATTGAGATTTATACATCATCTGAAAGCTGAATACATAATCTTTCCATTGATGTATGGTTTGCTAGGATAGGACAATATTTGGCCGAGATACAACTATTTGAAAATCTGGAATCTGAGGGTACAGAAAAATCGAAATATTGAGAAAATCACCTTTAAAGTTGTCCATTTCTATTGGCGATAGTGCTGCATCCATTCACAAAAATAAATGTTTTATATATTTAAGGTGGGAAATTTACAAAATATCTTCATGGAACATGATCTTACTTAATATCCTAATGATTTTTGGCATAAAAGAAAAATCTATAATTTTGACCCATACAATGTTTTGTTGGCTATTGCCACAAATATACCCGTGCAACATAAGGTTTTGTGATCCAGGGTCACATATACATCCAGGCCTTAACTTTAGACAGTAAAATGTTTTACATTTATTTTTGCTTTCTAGACTTTATTTTTACTTTACTGTAAAATGTGATATTATGCCTTTTTATATTATATATTTTATTATATTATATATATTTATTTTATATTATTAGTAATAATTTAAAAATAATTATTAAAATAATTAAAAAAATATTAGTAGTAGTAGTATTATTATACTTTATTATATTATTATTTATACCTTTATTAGGCTATATTATTACATTTATACAATTATATTTAACTCTGCTGGCCATTGAGAGGACACTGGTCAAGTCACTGGAAAAGTTCCACCCTTGTTTCTGGAAAACCATAGAAGAAATTCGTCATGTGACCACATCATTTTGAAAAGCAATCACTTTTACTCGTCCTCCAAAGAAGAGAGACACATGGCATGAGAGTTAAGCACATTTTAGTGCAAAAAACAGTTTTTTCCCTTTCAAAGTAAAAATTTTATGATTAAGGTTTTTTGATTGTAGTGTCTGAACAATTATAGACAAGTTTGAAAACATTTCACACATGTTTTAGTGCTTTAGTAGGCTACACAATGAGTCTATACAGTTAGCATGATGTTAGCTCTTAACTGCTGGACCATGCTAGTTTTTCAAACTTGTGGGTCTGGGGTGATTTGTGCCAAAGGGCCTGGGTTAAGTTGTGCCAGATCCAGACCACCTAGACCTACATACTCACAGGGGATAATCTTGAGAAGTGAGGAGATGGGCATGCCTCATCATTGTTTGACTTAGGCCTGCCTGCTATTTGTTTAATTTAGCTAACACTGATTTCAGTTTTGAGTTTGCACTATGTTATTAAAGAGAAGTTTTATTCCGTTTTTAAGTGGCCTATGTCACAATAGGATGTTTAGAAATTAGCCTAGTCACTTTATTCTTATATGTTACATAATTGACAGACAGCGCTATGTCAACAGGCATCTATTGCCAAAGCCTTTTTGCCTGAAATGAGTCACAAATATCATATATTGTGTTGCTATGGTGCTCTAAATGGTTGCTAGGGCATAGCTTGATAGCTTCACAATGATCCTGAGAGACTGATTAGTTGTCTGAGTAAAATGAGCCTGCCCCCTTGTCTCTATGACACTGTGATCCAGAGTTATGTTCAATACAAAATCCGTATGCAATAGTAGGAAAAACGCATGCTATGGTATTCCAGGGTGACAATATCGAAATAAACCTTAAATGAGTAATTTTGTATTGAATTTATCTTACTTTCATATAGCATTACGGTTCATAACATTAAAATGTTCTGTTTTACTTCAGAAATCACTGGCACAATTTACCCCCAATGTATTCCCCCAAAGGCACAACTTCCCCCGCACCAGGGGCAAGTTGTGCCATGAGACCACTTTTTTCTCAAGAGCTATATTTCTGAAACAATTTATTTCAGATCCAAAGTTATTGTTCTCAGGGATGCACCACATCCTGAAATATATGGACATCCTTAAGTTGAAGGCATTACTGCCATGGCCTCACTTTAAAGTCACTTTGAGTAAAAACTGGCACAACTCACCCCACTTTCCCCTATATATATATATATATATTTTTTTTTTTAACATGACTGAATAAATTAAATTATTTGAAACATATGACTTAATGCACTACTTCGACTTTCAACAAGTGCAAATATTTTGCATGTATTGTGGCAAATGTAAAGTAGAACCAAACTAATCTTGTTGTTTGTTAAGGGCGCCACGGGTATGTTACAACACATCTGCATTGTTATAAAATGTAAATGGAATGAGTTGGATGAATAAAAGAATAGGCTTGTTCGGTTTGAACCGGCGCTGCATACACGGGTTTCTTGTATACAAACAATACCGGATGCGCGCGCATCCAGGAGGTACACTCAAAAAAATGATTTTAGCTCTTTGTTCAATTTCATTAATTAAAATGAGCATATACAACACAACCCTTCATAGAAATGATTCCAGCTTAATTTCATTAAATGTAATCAATGTAATTTTTTAAAAATTTGGTTTACCAAAT
Source organism: Scardinius erythrophthalmus (assembly GCF_964197995.2). Lineage (NCBI taxonomy): Eukaryota > Metazoa > Chordata > Actinopteri > Cypriniformes > Leuciscidae > Scardinius > Scardinius erythrophthalmus. The sequence goes on along the minus strand of NC_138232.1, from coordinate 22,241,968 downwards.
TTTTTTTAATTGAGTCAACATGAATATTTTTCGTTCGTCTTAACCGGATGTCACTCAAAAAAAGAATGTTTGCCTCTTGTTAAAATAATTAATTACAATAAGCAAAAGTAACACGATTGTTTAATATTGTCACAACTTAATTTAATTGTGTTCAATCAACCTAATTCATTTGTGTGAAAACTACATGAATCATTGTTGTTGACATCTAACTGGGCAGTGGATCTGTAGTTCCCAGCATGCTTTGCAAGGGACTGCATTAAGAAGGTCAATTTAGGGAAAAAGTGTTATTTTATGTGTTTTTCAGTAAATGGAAAGATGCTGTTAGTTAATGTTAGTGTTTAATGTTCAGTTATGTTATAAACTTAGAGGACTTTCTGTAATGTTTTTGAATTTTTTTTTGGTTACCACTATGCAGAAGAGTGGCGACTGTGTTTAGGCTGTGGGCTCAGTATTATGCTATATGTGCATTAAACCTTGTGTTCAGGCTGTGGGTACTCAGTATACACTGTGTAGACCTCGTTCACAGACCTGCACAAGTAATAATTCAATTGAACACTAGCAGTGTCTATCATTAGAAGTAACCATAGAGTCAAATTAACTAAAATTACTATGTTGGTTATTTAAGGCAGGACAAAAACTAAATGTAGTTAACCTGACAAAACTTTATCTAGCAGGAATGACTAAATTATTTTAAATTCATACAACAAGATTACGACAAATTATTTCAAACTATTTCGATTTTGTTGGAAAAATGTAATTCAATTTCGTGGAAAACCTTTCCTTAATTTAATTAAGTTCGTTCAACAGATTATTTTTTTGAGTGTAGAAAACCGCTATCTGTTATGCCGAGTTCTGTAAAAGAACATTGTAATTAACGTAGATTTCGCATTGTTTGTAATTTCTTGTTGACTCAATAATAAACTGCAATTTCAGAGTTGGATCTGTTTGTTTGTGTTTCATATTAATATAACATTATGTAAAACGTCCAACTGTTTACAAATCAAAATCCAGACATACTGTGATGTAGGCTATGTATGAATTATCATGTTAGACTAAGTTAGTAATGTAATTAGGGTGACCACCATCAAACAAACCAAATGTGGGACAATTATAAGTTTGTGTGGGACAATGTGGGACATGTTACCAACACCAAAACATAACCTGAAACTGTTATATAATGTTTATCTAATTTAATAAAAACATTTGTATTCTGCCTTTCAGCTGATAAAAATTCTTTGTTCTTTAGTTCCTTCCAGAAAACACCATTACATCACTATGTAACATAACATGTCTTTATTTTACATGTCATTTAAATTCAACATCACTGAGCCCAAAGGCAGCAGGCATCATGCATATATAATTTATTATTATTATTATTATTATTTTAAACAGTTCTGACCAACTCCAACTAAAACCCAACAAAATAAACAATGAACAAATAAAATATAAAACATGAAATTAGATCATTGACAGTCTTATATATTTAGAATATATTAAACCAAAAACGTTCATATTTTTTAGAAAAAAATATTAAAATATTTTTTTTTTATCCATAGATATCATATAATAAAGGCTAGTTGTCTCATGTGCGCTGCTGGCCAATGGAAGTCGACGTCCGCACACGGCGGCCATCTTTCTACCTATTTTTAAACGGTTTGTAGTTATGATACTGCATACATATGAATAATTATAACAATGGACTTCCATATGAAAGAATTATAGCCACTTTAATAACGTTTGTAAGAAACCAAACCGTTTGCAAATCTGTCAAGATTTCAGCGAGATATGAGTATTTGTGTGCGTGCTGATCACTCACCTTAATTCACAGCTTCACTGTGGTAAGATGGCAGCCGGTGATGCGGGAAGTGACTCCGCCTTAAGACATCTAGTCTTTATGTGGATATCTATGAAATTATATATTTGTTTTCTGACAGGAAACACATGGAACGAATACACCGCTCCACATTTTGATTGACAGCCGTCACAACCTACTAGTGACCGTGTTTACTCCTTTCCTTTCAACCATTGGATAGGATTTAAAAAACGGCTGTTGTATTTGTACTTCTGACGAAGCGCTGTTAAATATAGGTGAAAAACTACGCCACAAAAAGAATAAATAAAACTTACTCTCAGCAATGGTGAGATCTTGCCGGATCCCTACGCAATACATGACGATCTTTGGATTGTGGATGTTGATTGTATGGCCTGATATATAGCCATAATTATCTTATTCAAGCAAGTGTGTATACAAGAGAAATGATTAGAACGTACAAATCCCTTGATGCATACAACTACGTGCTATGTGGTCATGTGCAGCTCGTCAAATTATGAATAGAAAGAATATAGTAACATACAACTTCCTCCTTCTGTCCCACTCTTCCAATTGCCTAGATTTGGAATTACTTGCAACATGTATAATTTAAATGAGCAGATAAAGCACAACAGATAGGCCTGCATGTAAATAAATTACGCAACAACTCCTTGGTATTTTTACTTAGCGACAACACCACCACTATGCTACTAGCCTAAACCCTTTACTCCAGTACAAGACCGCGGGTCTTTTGCCTCCTGGTTGCGTGCGCAAGCAGTGATGACGTCGCCGAGAAATCCATAGGCTTGTTCGACTTTATGCAGCTCTGCGCAGACCGATCGGCGGCTGACTTAAAGCAGTGCATGCCGGTTAGAAATTTTGTCCGACTTGATACAGCGCCGACACCACGTGACTGTGACGTATGCCATCAAAGTACCGTGAGAGCGATTCAAGAGTAGCAGGAGAACTCAGCCAGCGCAGCTTCTCAAGAGCGGCTGCACGAGGGCTGATGACGACACAGCTGTTCCACGATTGGCCGGATTCACTGCATGACAACGATCACATGTGTTTCGTGTTTATCGAATACTTTTAGTTCCTCTAAAGCTCTCAAATCTGTTTTTTATAACAGTAAACACTCTTTTCATGTCGTTGCTATGTTATATTGTGTCATGTTTATCAAATTAAAACTGATTAAAAAACGTAGACTCCACTCATTAATAGTAGCTTATGTTGAACTGTATTCAAAACAGACGCTGTTTGAAGCAGTAGCCTACATAAAGTAGGCTACTGAATGAAAATGTCTCTGAAACATCTGTGTATTATTTGGCAAATATTGCATTTATTTCACTTTAGCTGTGGTAAAGTATGCGAACACCACGTGAGCGGTCACCACGGGAACCAGAAAGTGTCCAGGCTTGTTCGACTTCATGCAGCTCTGCGCAGACCGATCGGCGGCTGACTTGAAGCAGTGCATGCCGGTTAGAAATTTTGTCCGACTTGATACAGCGCCGACACCACGTGACTGTGACGTATGCCATCAAAGTACCGAGAGAGCGATTCGAGAGTAGCCGGAGAACTCAGCCAGCGCAGCTTCTCAAGAGCGGCTGCACTGTTTGAACAAGAATAAAGTTCAACATAAGCTACTATCAATGAAGTGGAGTCTATGTTTTTTAATCAGTTTTATTTTGATAAACATGACACAATATAACATTGCAACTACATGACAAGAGTGTTTACTGTTATAAAAAACTGATTTGTGCGCTTTAGAGGAACTAAAGGTGTTTGAATAAACACGCAACACATGTGATCGTTGTCATGCAGTGAATCCGGCCAATCGTGGAACAGCTGTGTCGTCATCAGCCCTCGTGCCATAGAGCATCACAGTCCCGCCCACAGCCCGAGAACGCTTTGGTGCCGGAAGTAAATTTCCCATTCATTTCTCCCATTGACGTTTTCGAAAATCCGTATCTAAAGAGTTTTAGAGCATGTCTGAGGATAACCAGCTACGGCTGAACTCATAGGCATACAACATATCATTTCGAGTGAAAAAACGACGAGGAAATCCAAAAAAAGTCAAAGGTACAAGACTGTGTACATATTTTCATTTCCGAGCGAAGGAACTACTCATCCCATAAACCACCGTGCCTCACTGAAGTCGACTGAAGCCACAACCGCGAAAGAGACTTTAGAGCGACTTTAAAATCTGACGACAGCCACGCGAACTTTTTCTTGTGCCGTTTATAGCAGTTCTTTCAGTAGTAATTGTGTAAATAGACTGGAAAGCATGGCTGGCGGTCCGCGGCTCACGGGTGCAGATCTGGCAGTCCGCGCGGTGTTCTGCTCATCAGTTTCAGCGGCCCACGGGCAGGTTGCTGACAAATGCCTCAACAATTTCCCACTTGTGGTCCATGCTCATTTTATTCATGAAGTTATAGTTCATCCTTAATTTTAATAACATTTAATGTATTTTCTTAATAACAACAAGTGAAAATTAAAAAGTGAAGGTCAGCAAACCAGAAAGTGCATCATATTCAGTTTATTAACTTGCCATGAATTATTACACAAATGTTCAGTAAATGCATGAAGAGCTCTCTATGGCTCTGGGTATGCCTAAGCTAAATATTATTTTGACAGTGGCATCATAAAATGCTTGATATGACTCATACCATATATGAAGACTCCTCGGTTCAAATGTCACATCAGTGATACCGTGCAAAACAACGCAACACAGTTTTTTTTATTTTTTTTATTTATCTTGAGTCTTCACGAACTTTCGCGGGGTTTACACGAGCTCCACCAATCAGATGCATCACTGTGGGATTGTGGGATTGTTTAGGATTGTGGGTAATGAAGTACTTCTCCAAGACATCGCGAATAAAAGGCATTTATCTCAAAACAAGGTTAGTGCCCCATGAACTTTTGGCGGTTATATGAGCATATACAATCGCTTAGTACAGCCGTAGCTGGTTTTAAGTCTACCACGTATGGTTACGTTTTTATGGCTTATATCACAACTGTCAATGGAGAAATTGTATTGAATTTTTACTTCCGGAACCGGCTGTGGGCGGGACTGTGATGCTCTATAGGGCTTGGGCGTCGTGACGTCATACTTGGCGTGGCGGCCATGTTGATGGCCTCGCGAATGTAAACATACAGCAAGTCAACGGGGAGAAGCAGAGTTGGGAGAAAGAAAAAAGATGTTAAAATCCCGAAAAGGATGTGGAATTTACGGGGATACGTTAAATAGGGAAGCAAGGGACCAGTATGTGGACAAAATCGGCAAAAAAAAGTGTAGTTAGTAGCTGTCAACCCTCCCGTTTTTTCCGGGTTTATCACGTATTTGAGCTCTTTTCCCGCTGTCTTCCCGTTTTAGTATTTACCTATAAAATATCCCGAAAAATTACAATTTCAACATTCATCTTTCTGTTGCTATCCCTCTGCAAAACTGCAGCATTAACTATGCGAGTTGTGAAGCTAGGTCTAACGTGACTTTGCATACAGATTGGCATGAAATCGTGCTCTCACAACAACCACGCTGTTATCTAAAAAAAGGCCAATATCACGCTAAGGTTGCCTTCAAGTAAGCAAAACGATGCTTTGAAAACATCTGTTTTTCTGGAAGGGCAAGGGGGTAGCAACAGGACAACAGTACAGAGACTGACAGGTCCGGTGGAAGGGCTAACATTAATGTTATGATAGTAAGTTATTAAAATACGGGATATTTTACAGGAAAATTTGTCCACATAACTTACTGGTCCCTGGTTTCCCTATTTAACGTATCCCCGTAAATTCCACATCCTTTTCGGGATTTTAACATTTTTTTTCTTTCTCCCAACTCTGCTTCTCCCCGTTGACTTGCTGTATGTTTACATTCGCGAGGCCATCAACATGGCCGCCACGCCAAGTATGACGTCACGACGCCCAAGCCCTATGGAGCAGTATCAGACTCACATTCTGACTAAAATATGAGTATGACGAAGTCAGGCTACTGAGATAAGCAAATGTTTAAAAAAAACATACTTTGCTAAAGACATGAAGTTTTGGTGGGTGATTGGCATACTAGTCAAATAACAGTCTGATCATGCATTGCTAGTGGTGATCAGGTAGGCTTTTGTTTACCTTTGGTCATTGTTGTTTATCCATGATTTCAAATAACAATCCCCCAATGGCTTTTTAATGCAAATCATTAGCCCAAATTATGCAAAGTTACTACTTGAGCACTAGTTAAAGCCCAAATTACGAAAATAACTGTAACCCAGTAGAATAGAATTATTCAGTTAATGGGTTATCTCAATTTATTAGTTTTTATTTTGTTCTAATCCAGAGCTAAAATGTGAATTAAATATACATCTCAGTATAGTACGTTTAAAGGTGTGTTCCTTTAAGTACGCTCGTTCCTATTTCAAGTTTGATTGAGATTTACATTTGAAAATGTGACAAACCAACAAGTTAGGTGTTTCATTATTTTATTGGTTTATGTGAATAAGTCCCGCCCTCACTGGTGTTTTGTGTAACGTGAGTGGTTGCTCGAGAGAGGGGGAGAAGATTTTGACAAGGCGGGAGTTCAGTTAGAGAAAGGGGAATGTGAGAGACGGACTTGCGGTAAGAGAGTGATTTGATTGATTTACAAGTTTAAAAATCTTGAACTGTAATGGAGATCGGGAGTGAAGCACGTATAATTCATTTGTGTTTATTTTTTTGAGATCGCCGCGAGTGTTTTACGGTCTGTCAGTGTTGTTAATCTGCCGTTCAGGCGCGAATACAGGCTGTTTAATTATCAATGCGCATATCGGCGCATCTGAACTATAAGTTAAAGCCACAGTCATAACGACAAGACTAAAGACTGTTAACGCAGTTGTTTCCTCCACAACGAGGGAGATCTTGAGGACCAGATAGCGCCCCAAATACCCGCGTTATTTGGGGTTCCTCTGGCGGCGCGGGAGGTGCGGTTTCGTCGGCTGATGAGGGAGAGAGAGGACGAGGAGTTGCGCGAGGCCTGCTACAGGATTCCGGAATTGCTGTGTGGTTGCAAGTGGAATTGAGGTATCTTGGTTTGATTTGTTTTGTGCTCAGGAGAGTGAAGGGGCCATTTTTCAGTTTCCCGGCCACCACGAACACGAGCCACGATTCAGGCCTGCAACGGGGTGGTTTGTGTGTATGACTGGTGTGTGTGTGTGGGCCCACAACATTAAATATTGGTTCATTTAGTATTATTCAGTGCACTGAAAATAGGATGTGAATATTCAGAGTATATTTTGTATAATCTGTGTGAGTTATTGTATGTATTCATACCTTTGAGGTCATTGGGTCAACCTATACTGAGTGTATTTGACATAGAGACTACTTTCAGTAGGTCTGGCACCTGAGATATTGCCCTTCGGTGTTTAAATTGTGTCAGATTTAATGGCAATGTGATTGTGTGAATACTTTACATGTTGAAATTCATTTTTTGAGCTAGTTTACATTTAATAACTCTATTCCAATTAAATCCTTTAATTTTTATGGTACTTCTACAAGTGTTTTATTCTTTCAAAAGTGTTTCGGTTGACTTGGTTAGTTAAGGTGCATATAGATTTAATTCTGCATAACTTTCCAAAAGAAAAGTATACATTGTGACTTCCGAGGGGCCTAACTTCAACACCTGTAGGCATTTAGTTCATGAATCTGGAGCGCTGTCCTACTTAGTTACAAGAAAGACAGGTAGGGGGCGCTACATAACGTGGGGGCTCGTCCGGGATCTCCCTCTGGCAAGTCACAGTATAGTTGCTGAAAGAAGAAAAAGAAGAATTAATTGCATTATAAGTAACTGAAAAGAGTATCAAGTGTTATTATGGCTCTAACAAAAGACCACAGTCGCCAAGCAGAGTTGGCCAACTGGTGCAAAGATGCTAGCATTGATGAGACTCATGCTTTAATGCTGTTAAACGTACCTGTTCACACAGAAGTGGCCGAAATTGAAGAGGTGATGGAAGCAGTAAAAGCTCTAGGAAGAGTTCGTGTAAGGGACACGAGAGAAGGACCCACTTCACATTACTTGCTGGTGTTGTGTGAGTGCAGACAAGCCATTGACCCAAAGTGCATACCTCCTGAAGTGTCAAGGGGAGAAAAGGAAGAGCCCTGGTCAGTCATAGTAATCCAGACCACTGAATCTGCATCCGACACAGCTTCTGCAGGGTTTACAGAAAAGTTTGCAAAGTTCCTGATGGAAGAAGGAAAGTCTCTCAGCGAGGTACAAGCTTTGATTTCTCCACACAGTACCACTGACAGTTCCCCTGAGTCAATCATACGCGCCATGGGTGAGGTCCTGGAAAAGACAGTAAAGCACTCAAGTGACAGCAACACATACCGACGCCTGCGCACATTTTCAGCCGTAGTTCCAACCCCCATGGGTGAGGAGAATATGGAAAATTGGATTGATCAAGCCAGGCTGCTGATAACTGAGTGTGACTGCTCCGAAAAAGAAAAACGACGCAGAATTGTGGAAAGCCTCAAGGGACCTGCAATGGATATTGTAAGAGCTGTCAGATTCTCTGATCCTGAAGCTAGTGCCTCACAGTATCTAGAAGCGTTGGAGAGCACCCTTGGATCATCTGAGTCTGGTGAGGAATTATACTTTAAGTTTCGTCTTATGCGCCAGGGCACCGGGGAGGCTTTATCTGAATTCCTGAGAAGGATGGAGAAGACCCTCAGCAAAGTCGTGGAACGAGATGGACTGACCCTCAGTATGGTCGATAAAGTACGAGTGGAACAGCTGATTAGAGGGGCTGTGAATTCTGACATGATGTTGCTCCAACTGAGGCTGAGAGAAAGAAAAAATCACCCACCTTCTTTTCTAAGTCTGCTGAAGGAAATACGTGAGGCAGAGGAGAGTGAAGCCGCTCGCCACAGAATGTCCGCAAAAGCTAAGGCCATACTATTCCACAAAGATGAAAGAGCCAGTGTGTCTGTTATCCAGGAACTCAAGGCAGAGCTTCAAGAATTGAGAACCCAATAAGCGGGGTTGAGGGCCAAGATGTTTCTACTTCATCATTAGTGATTAAAACCAAAGAAAAACCACTCAAGAAAACAACTGAAAAAACTGATGGCAGTTCTGAGTGTCAGTTCTACTCAATACTCACCTCATGTGCTAGAGCAGCGGCCAAAACCATGCCAGTCTGTTCCCGCTGCGTTAAGATATCAGTCAGCCCGAACAAGAGATGACTACTTCTGCTACAAGTGTGGAGAAGATGGCCATATTGCCACCAAGTGTCAAGCTCCACCAAATTCGGATCAAGTGATTCAGAAGCTGATTCGTTCTTTGCGGCAGGCCAAGGGTGGAAAGCATGAGACAGCTGACAATAGAACTACTCAAAACCAAGCCTGTTTCTCCAAAAAGAGCCAGACCACCATCCATGAATCCAGCCATCTTCCTAAAGGGCTAGTAGGACCGGCATCCACTGTAAAAGTGAAGCTTAATGGCCGTGTATGTCAAGCACTGTTAGACAGCGGATCACAAGTGACGATTGTGTTTGAAAGCTGGTATTCCAAGAACCTGCCTGATGTGCCCATTCACCCCTTGACTGGATTATCCATATGGGGCCTCAGTTCCTCCAGTTATCCTTATAAGGGCTATATTATAGTGGATGTCACCTTTCCCGCCTCTGTCACTGGTGTGGAGGAGTCGCTGTCCATCCTGGCTCTTGTATGTCCTGAACCCCAAGGTCCTTCCCAGCTGCCAGTCATTATTGGTACCAATGCCAGTTTCTTCACACGCCTTGCTGCTCTTAGCCAGGATACAGAAGGATCCAATGTTGCATGTGCTTTGAGAATCCAGACTCGACACCCTGCAATCCATCTGCCACAGCAGCAAAAGACTGAAACTCTTCCTGATTCACCTGAAGGAAAAGTCCGATGGTTAGGACCTGGTGATTGCATAGTTCCACCAAGGGGAGAAGTGTGTGCTGTCTGTAAACTGGAGACTGACAAGCCTTTAAGAAAAGAGATCTTTGTGGTAGACACGCCCGAGGACGCTAGTCTTCCAGCTGGAACATTCATAACCCCAGTGGTACTCCCGTCATCCGCAGTAGAAGGATAAAACATCCAAGTGCTGGTCCATAATGAAACATCCAAAAATATCTCCATTCCTGCAGGAACAGTAATTGCCAATGTATATCCGACTGACACACTCACCGCAAGTTCTGAAGAACAGAGCTCCCAAACAATAGACCCGAGCTTGTTTAATTTTGGTGAGTCATCCATTCCTGAGGCCTGGGAACAGAGACTGCGTCAAAAGTTGGCAACCAGAGGTGATGTGTTTTCTGTTGAGGAATGGGATGTTGGATTAGCTCGTGGGGTTGAGCATCCCATCAGATTGAAAGACCCAAAACCATTCAGAGAACGCTCCATACGCATCGCTCCTGCAGATATCGAGGATGTAAGACGTCACATCAAAGACCTGTTAGCAGCGGGAATAATTAAGGAGTCAAGGAGTCCGTACGCATCGCCCATTGTTGTAGCGCGGAAGAAGAGTGGGGCAATCAGAATGTGCATCGATTATCGAACGCTAAATGCTCGTACCATCCCTGATCAGTACACCACTCCCAGGATCGACGATGCCCTGGACAGTTTGGCTGGTAGTAAATGGTTTTCTGTACTGGACCTCCGCAGTGGATACTATCAAATAGCCATGGCGGAGGAAGATAAAGAGAAGACAGCGTTCATCTGTCCCCTGGGATTCTTCCAGTTCGAACGCATGCCTCAAGGAATTACTGGAGCTCCAGCCACATTCCAGCGGCTAATGGAGAAAGCTGTAGGTGACATGCATCTCCTCCAAGTTATAGTGTACCTTGACGACATCATTGTGTTCGGGCGCACACTTGAAGAACATGAAGAGAGGCTGTTAAAAGTCCTGGATCGTCTGAGAGAGTGTGGCCTGAAAGTGTCAATTGACAAGTGCCAGTTTTGCCAGCCTCAAGTACGGTATGTGGGGCACATTGTGTCAGCTGCTGGCGTATCACCAGACCCAGCCAAGATTGACGCCGTAACACACTGGAAAAGGCCCACTGACCTAAAGACGTTGAGGTCGTTCCTGGGGTTTTGTGGATTTTACCGGCGATTCATAAAGGATTACTCTGCCATTGTAAGGCCTTTGACGGAGCTCACCAAAGGTTACCCACCAACATCTGGGCAAAACAGAAAGTCAAGCGATGGCAAGAAATACTTCAGAGTATCTGAGCAATTTGGAGAGCGTTGGGATGACACCTGTACAACAGCTTTCCATAAAATCATTTACTGTCTCACACATGCCCCAGTACTTGCTTTCGCTGATCCTGCCAAATCATATGTACTGCATGTAGACGCCAGTCTGAGTGGACTGGGTGCCGTTTTGAATCAGGAGCATTCTGGAGGACTGAGGCCCGTAGCCTATGCAAGCCGGAAACTAAGTGCCTCCGAGCAGCGTTACCCCATTCATCAGCTAGAGTTCTTGGCGCTCAAGTGGGCGGTTGTGGACAAGTTTCACGATTATCTATATAGAGCCCAGTTTGTGGTGAAGACCGACAACAATCCTCTTACCTATGTGTTGTCAAGTGCCAAGCTGAGTGCGACGGGTCATCGTTGGTTAGCTGCATTAGCTACCTATAACTTCAGCTTGCAATACAAACCAGGAAGTCACAACATCGACGCGGATGTATTGTCGCGCTACCCCTGTGAATCGACTGCTTGCTCTGAATGGAAGGAAATACCCAAGTCAGGAGTAAGAGCCATCTGTCAGTTAGCAGTGGTTGCTGAATGTGGAGGTTCATCATCCAGACTGGTAGATCACTTAGGTGTTTTACCTCAGAGTATTCCCGATGCGTTCTCTTGTCCCACAGCTTTGGGTCTTGGTCAAATGGAACAGCTGACTAATGCAGAGTTGAGGAAAGCTCAAGAGGATGACCCCGTAGTTGGTGTAGTAAAGCAAGAAGTGGAGTCAGGAAGAATACTTACAGCTGCTAGGAGTTCTGATGCTACCATTGCTCTGTTACAGCGGCAGGGAGACAAGTTAAAGATAAAGAGCCAACTTTTATACCGAGTCACCAAAAGTTCCTGTGGTAGAGAAAAGACACAACTCGTCTTACCCGGAAAGTACTGGTCTACTGTGTTGCACTCTTTGCACGACGACTCTGGCCATTTGGGAGTAGAGAAAACTACGGAACTCCTGAAAGATCGCTTCTATTGGCCAAGAATGTCTGCATACATAGAGCAGTATGTTAAGGATTGTGGCCGTTGTGTAACGAGAAAAACATTACCCAAGAGAGTTGCACCATTGAATCACATAACCAGCAGTGGGCCATTCGACTTAGTGTGCATCGACTTCCTGTCAATTGAGCCTGACTCAAAAGGTATTGGTAATGTGCTAATCATAACAGACCACTTCACACGCTATGCTCAAGCGTTTACCACCAAAGACCAGAAAGCTCTGACTGTGGCTAAGATACTGTGTGACAAATTCTTTGTGCACTATGGCTTACCCTCTCGCATCCATTCAGATCAGGGTCGAGATTTTGAGAGTGGTCTCATAAAAGAGCTACTAAGCATGCTGGGAATCCGAAAATTCAGAACGTCTCCCTATCATCCACAAGGAGACCCACAGCCCGAAAGGTTCAACAGAACACTTCTTTCCATGCTTGGTACGCTGAATCCTGCAGAGAAGAACAGATGGAGTCAACACATTTACAGATTAGTTCACGCTTACAACTGTACTAAGAACGAAGCAACTGGGTTTTCCCCATATTATCTTCTGTTCGGAAGAGAGGCTCGTCTGCCAGTGGATGTGTGTTTCGGGACTTCGCCTGATGGAAAGGAAGCGGGTAGCCATCGACAGTATGTGGAAAAAATGAAATCAGAGTTAGAGAGAGCATATCAGTTAGCCACCGAAACTGCCCAGAAAAGTCAACAAAGGAACAAACGGTTGTACGACAAGCGAGTGAAACACCAGAGTCTGACAGTGGGAGATCGTGTGCTGATAAGAAATCTGGCCGTGACTGGAAAGAACAAACTTGGAGACAAGTGGAATTCTGTTCCTTACCTGGTGGTTGAAAAGCTAGAGAACTTAACGGTGTATCGCCTGAAACCCGAATCCGGCATGGGAGGTGTAAGAACTTTACACAGAGACCATCTCTTACCAGTTGGGGACCAGGTGAGGTTGGCAGATCCGGGAGAACTAACGGAAGTTTCTGCTCCGCCGGAGACCAGGACAAGATCTGTGGAGAGAAAACGGAGAAGAGGATTGGGAGAAAGGAATGTGGCCCTGACAGGAAGTGAGTTGAGGAACCACTCTGAAAGTGAAGAGGATGACCTGTGGTATTACTACTCGGATAGGGTGGAGAGACAGCCCAGGACAGAGTGTGTTACACGGGAGGAATCTACAGTGGAGGAGGAAACTGTTAGCCTTGGAGGTGAATTGGATAGACCCCTTGTCGAAATGGCAGAGCCTATATTCACTGAAGAAGGACCTGGAGAGCTCTCTGATCGGAGTTCAGATGAGATGGGAGATCCTGGTTTAGAAGGGGGAGAGCCTGAAGTAGTTATTGCTGCTAAAGAGGTAGTAGAGACTGTCCATTCCCGCCCAAAAAGAGACATAAGACCAGTAGTCAAGTTGAGTTATGATAATCTGGGCCAGCCCACTAACCGACCCTTAACTCTGGTTCATAGAGGGATGGTCATAAATGTAGAGGGTGGGGAAGAGTCAGAAACGAAACCCTGTAACACTATGTGGTGTCACCCTATGGCACAGTGTGCTCGTTGTAGTAAAGTAAACTCTTATACTGAGCCTAAAGTTACCATTAAAGTGCTGAGAAGTAATCTCATGGGGTCATGAGATGTTTAGAAGGGGGAGCATGTAACCCAGTAGAATAGAATTATTCAGTTAATGGGTTATCTCAATTTATTAGTTTTTATTTTGTTCTAATCCAGAGCTAAAATGTGAATTAAATATACATCTCAGTATAGTACGTTTAAAGGTGTGTTCCTTTAAGTACGCTCGTTCCTATTTCAAGTTTGATTGAGATTTACATTTGAAAATGTGACAAACCAACAAGTTAGGTGTTTCATTATTTTATTGGTTTATGTGAATAAGTCCCGCCCTCACTGGTGTTTTGTGTAACGTGAGTGGTTGCTCGAGAGAGGGGGAGAAGATTTTGACAAGGCGGGAGTTCAGTTAGAGAAAGGGGAATGTGAGAGACGGACTTGCGGTAAGAGAGTGATTTGATTGATTTACAAGTTTAAAAATCTTGAACTGTAATGGAGATCGGGAGTGAAGCATGTATAATTCATTTGTGTTTATTTTTTTGAGATCGCCGCGAGTGTTTTACGGTCTGTCAGTTGTTAATCTGCCGTTCAGGCGCGAATACAGGCTGTTTAATTATCAATGCGCATATCGGCGCATCTGAACTATAAGTTAAAGCCACAGTCATAACGACAAGACTAAAGACTGTTAACGCAGTTGTTTCCTCCACAACGAGGGAGATCTTGAGGACCAGATAGCGCCCCAAATACCCGCGTTATTTGGGGTTCCTCTGGCGGCGCGGGAGGTGCGGTTTCGTCGGCTGACGAGGGAGAGAGAGGACGAGGAGCTGCGCGAGGCCTGCTACAGTATTCCGGAATTGCTGTGTGGTTGCAAGTGGAATTGAGGTATCTTGGTTTGATTTGTTTTGTGCTCAGGAGAGTGAAGGGGCCATTTTTCAGTTTCCCGGCCACCACGAACACGAGCCACGATTCAGGCCTGCAACGGGGTGGTTTGTGTGTATGACTGGTGTGTGTGTGTGGGCCCACAACATTAAATATTGGTTCATTTAGTATTATTCAGTGCACTGAAAATAGGATGTGAATATTCAGAGTATATTTTGTATAATCTGTGTGAGTTATTGTATGTATTCATACCTTTGAGGTCATTGGGTCAACCTATACTGAGTGTATTTGACATAGAGACTACTTTCAGTAGGTCTGGCACCTGAGATATTGCCCTTCGGTGTTTAAATTGTGTCAGATTTAATGGCAATGTGATTGTGTGAATACTTTACATGTTGAAATTCATTTTTTGAGCTAGTTTACATTTAATAACTCTATTCCAATTAAATCCTTTAATTTTTATGGTACTTCTACAAGTGTTTTATTCTTTCAAAAGTGTTTCGGTTGACTTGGTTAGTTAAGGTGCATATAGATTTAATTCTGCGTAACTTTCCAAAAGAAAAGTATACATTGTGACTTCCGAGGGGCCTAACTTCAACACCTGTAGGCATTTAGTTCATGAATCTGGAGCGCTGTCCTACTTAGTTACAAGGAAGACAGGTAGGGGGCGCTACATAACGAATTGAGTTTAAATCATTTGCTGACAGCTTGGTCCCAACCCAGTTAAAAAATTCTATCTGCGCCCCTGCCTTCGGCCAGAGCCGGATGTTTGTGAGCTTTAGAGGATCTGCAACCCGGGGTAACTGAGTGGCAGAGCGAGCAGCGGGTAGGTGTGAGCGCAGAGTTGTGGGCACATTTACTACACTTAGTACTCGAGCGGCGTGTGTCCGCTTTATGAGGGAGCGCTGTATGCGCGTTACCAAGGGGACCGTGTTTGTGTGTAGCAGTGAGCACATGGGAGTGGGCACATTTTCTACACTTATGACACCTTTGGCCAGAGCCGGAATGTTTGTAAGCTTTAGGATCTGCAACCCGGGGTAACTGAGTGGCAGAGAGAGCATTTTCTACACTTATAACACCATCGGCGTTATAGGAAACTGATAAGCGAAATGCTTTGATGGCTCATATGTTTAGACGCTCATAAATACTCAAGCACCATCCTGTGAGCGGGAGGGTGTGAGATGCGGGTTCGCTTTCTGTATGTAAGAAAGCTGGCCGCGAGCTCGGAGAAGCCAGCAGAAAAAAATATTAAACTGCTGCCAAAGCCAAATTCGAACACGGGTCGAACACGCGCGAAAGCCTAATGTTCTGCCACTGAGCCACAGGGGCACACTTAAGCTTTCAGTTAGTGCGACTATATGACTGAGCATCGTGTTTCGTTTCGGCGTCTGTTTGCAGGCGCGCGTGTATTAAAACAGGCTTGTTTACTGCTGTATTAGTATTTCCAGCCACCTGAACTTAGAGACGACTGAGAAATATGCGGGAATTGGAGGTAGTCCAGCCTAGGCGGGACGAAAACACTCTATCTTCCTCTTTTCGCCGGTGCTCGTGACGTCCGCTCTGATATCCCTTGAGAACGCCGCAGTTGCGCGGCTCGAACAAAGGGAGAGAGAGCGGGAAGATGTCATCATGTGCTGTGACATCGTTTGTTTGCAGGCGTGCGTGTATAAAAACAGGCTCGTTTACTGCAATATAGATATTTCTAGTCGCCTGAGCTTAGGAGGGGACTGAGAAATGTGTGAGAAACGGAGGTGGCCGGTGAGTGACGCGCGCGGCCGAGCCGCGGGGTAGCTTTCTTATAACGTAAAGAAAGCCAGCCCGTGACCGTCTACTTCTGACATCCCTTGTGAGCGGCGCGTTTGCACGGCTCGAACAGAGGGGGAGAGCGCAGGAAGGGGCGTGCGTCATCCGGGGGGGTAGCTTTCTTGTAACGTAAAGGAAGCTATAGCCCTAGACCGTCCGTTTCTGACATCCCTTGTGAGCGGCGCCGTTTGCGCGACTTGACAGAGGGGAGTAAAGCCTGTTTTATACTTCTGCGTCGAACTGCCGCCGTAGCTACGTCGTAGGCTTTGTGTAGCGCGCGTACCCTACGGCGTACCCTGACGTGCACCTCTCCAAAAATGTAACAACGCGTCAATTCTACGCGGACACAAGCGCGGTGATTGGTCTGCCAGAACCCCTCCCTCGGGGTTTCACATGCTCCCTAGGTGCGCGTCAACGCGGACAACGACACAGAAGTATAAATTAAAACCAACACGTTGCCTACGGCGTATAGGCTCCGGCGTAGGTCCGACGCAGAAGTATAATGAGGCCTTAAGCAGCTGTCTATGATAGCAGCGCTGTCTGCTTCATCCCCTGAGGCGACGGCAGTGCGGGCGAAGCCTGCCACTGCGCGTCGGGAAGTGGAGGGGAGAAGGAGATAGCGAGGCTCGCGGGAGGGTCTCCGGCGAGCGCTCAGCTGTCATAACCGGCTCGAGAGGCCTTTGAGAGCGGCGTTTCTTCTTACGCGGCCCGGAAGAGGCAGCCGGAGAAGGATCATCATACATGGCGAGTCGAGCCCGCAGGGTCGACATCGGCAAATCCTCACACTGTTCGCAGCCGCCCGAGGAAAGGGTGTGCATTAATAGAAAGCCAGTTAATATAAAGTATTTTTGACTCTTTTGTGTTGAGATAACGATGACAAATTCCTCCAAACCTGGCGACAAGGTGAAGGTTATTTACAGGGACACATTAGACGATGTTTGCCAGGCAAGATATGATGAGAAATTGAGTTATATCGATGGAAAGGATCCTTACACAATGTCGAAAGAGGACTGGTTATGTAGGCTAATCCTGCGGCGTACCCCGATATTCAGGAAATAGACATTGCCAAGTATCTCATCCACACCGTTAGTGCGTACACTTTTGACGAATTAAGAGGAAGAAAGTCTCTGAAAGCATACAATTATTTTGTTAGAATGTGCGAGTTAAAATTTTATATGGTCGCATTTGTGCGAGTGCATGGTCATGTACTACTCAGTTAAATTCACGCATGAATTCTCCTGCATTGAACTTGTTTTAGCGCCCGCCAAAGTGAATTTTTGTCCCGCCAAAGTCTTATTTGATCGGTGAGTAATGTAGATGAACTGGGCGCATGTTTAACTGAAAGAACGAGCAGAGAGAGAGAGCCGGTCGCGCGCGCGCTACACTCTCTCTCTCTTCGGAGCCAGGCGAAAGTGTAAACAAGGATTCATCGTCTCCAAACTAAGCGCTGTCTTGCTCTCTCTCCCTCGTGGAAATGTTAGTCTGGAGCCCTGCATTGGTGGTTCACATCGCTGTAGCCAGGCGGCTGATATCTGCACAGCCTTTATTATACGGTACATTTAGACTCAGTGTCAAGACAACACCATCTGGGTAAAAAACTACAACAACACAACGCTCCGAACTAATTTAGTGTAGGAGAGAGATGGAGAGCAGAGGCACGGAGCGATGTGCTCCAGGTGTAACGTTAGCCTCTGCCTCTGGCTCGACCAGCTGATGTGGCCACAGAGAAAGTGATGAAGGTGGACAATCGTCAGAGTGTGCTTCTGCCCAGCCAGCACCTCTCAAGGGCTGTGTCGATAGTAGCCGCCTGGGTACAGCGATTTGACAGCCGATGAGAGCTAACGTTAGCGCATTTAGCTAGCCCATCTTGGAAATGATTAGATAAAGTGTCACATCTCCAGAGCACAAAACCTCTAAATGTTCACAAGAGCAACACTGAACATTAACTCCAGCCAAACGGAGAATAATCGTATGATTTTCATGTTCAGAATAATGCCGATTCAGGATATTATCATGCTCCGTAACACAAACGCTTGACCCACTTGACACACAAGATGGCGCCGTAAGGAGTTGCGGGAGAAATGTGACGTCATCGGAAATCTATCTATGGAACTACGTCAGGCAGCAAAAACGCCCCGCAAAGCATGATGGGTCGCGTTGCATCGATTTGGTCAACAGCGGCGCTGTAAAAAAGTATCTCGGTGGATATTTTATGCAAATGAGAGCATCAAAATGCGGGGCAGCAGCCAATGGAAACTCGGTGGCGAGAATTTGTGTATGGGTGTTGCTATGGTTTCATATTTAAAGCACATTCCTCCAAGCAGCGAAAACGTCACAGGCGTCGCGTCGGAACAAAAATTGATCGGACGCTGGTGGACAAGCGGCTTGAGATCCTCGGCGTGCTGGTCGCTTGATTCGACGGCGGCTTCCTCAGAGTCCAGCGATGCGGAGAGCTTCGCTGAAGACACAGAAATCAGTGAAACAGCCCCTGAGCCTCGCTTATATACGCTAAGCCACGCCCCTTTTGGCGGGCTGTGACGCGTGAAGCGCGCCAAGCGCACTCATTGGATGTGACGTCACGCCAAGGGCTCAGCGATAGGCTGCTGCAGTTGCCGCAGGGCAGCCAATGGGCACGCTAGTAAGCCTGCCCTAGGTCTGCAGGCTGCCGCACTGCGTTGACAAGATTATTAAAAATTAAGGATAATTTTTGGCTTCAGTATCTCGAGAAAGAAGACTTTCCCGCAGCGTAAGCTACTTACGCAATACGAGAGAACCTCTCGTAAGAGAACTTGGACATAGTCACCCCTGATAACAGATCACTCTAAATTGTAATGTAGACATGCATTTTATGAAGCTGCTTTGCCCTTCTTACATCTGAAAAACCTTCACAAAGATTATTATGATGTGCTTATTAACAAGTATTGTCAAAATAAATAAATGAATTGAATAGTAGATAAACACATAGTTCCAACTCTTAAAATGCGCGCACGCGGATCTTTTCTCGTCCTAAACTAATCTTTTTCTCATTCATTAGTGCTGATCTGATCTGTCTATCGGCAGACTGCAGCCATATAGATAGTCCCCAATTAACCCAGACTGGCCGTCACCCAGGGACGGACTGACAATCTGTGCTGCGCGATCCACTGAGAAACATTTAAATTCAGCGCAGAACTATCTATCTCTATTATAAACCCACAATTACTATGTGATTTAAGCTTGTAAAAAGCCAGATGAAACAGCGCTGATATTCTCAACATATTGACGCAAAAAAAAAAAAAATAGGCGAAACATTGTTCCGAGAACAAACTAGCTAGAAGACATTTCACACCAAAACTTATGAATTAACTTTAGTAAAACAAACTTTTTTGGCAGAAATGTGCCTGTATTCATATTTAAAATGCTGTTATATTAATATAGTCATGTATAAATGTATTAGGCCTAATGCAGTAATGTTTTGTTTAGAAGTTATTATTTTATGTATTTTTTTCATATATATATATATATATTTTTTTTTTTTATATTTATACTAAATGTTTGGGCTCCTGTTTTTGATAACACATACAATAGGTTTATAGAAAATCAACAAAAAAAATCAATAAATATTTTCATAATTTTTCAGGAATTGTTTTTTTTTTTAAAACGCTTGTAAGTCTGAACCAGAATATCAAGATATTTTATTATTTCCCATATGATGGTGAAAAGTAAAAAAGTTTCACCATGTAATGTATAATAAATATTGGAGTATAACAAATAAAAATTCCTTCTAGATTATTTTATCCCTTGAGGTAGCCCTCGCACACAAAAAGGTTGAACCTGGTATATAGTAACTATATGTTTTATAATTACAAGTTTGTGTAATTTGAGGTTACTGTAGCCAGTGACATTTCATTATTTATGGCATTGTAAAAAAAATTGTTTTTATTTGAAGGCTGAGGCTTCATTAATTATCACAACCCCAATCATCATTTGTTTTGAGATGTTACTTGCTTGTCTGATAGGCTACAGTATTGTGGCATATAGTATCAGGACATCCTGGCTAGTGTCTGTCGCACACGGCTAGAGGCGAAAGGCCGGATGATGGGCCTATTTGGGATAAAGTCCAGGGCTGTTTTTTAGCCCCAGTCCGTCCCTGACTGAAACTATATGAAACCATTTAAAGAATGTTAAATGAACAAGCTGCTTTTGTTGTATTTGGATTGTGCAATGGTATTGCATAGGAAATACTAATGTTTTTGTATTCTGTTTATATTTGTTTGTCAACATTATAATGATGTAAGACAATAATTATTTTTATTTTTTATTAAAATATGAGATGTTTTAAAAAGGTAGGCATTATAAGCAAGAGCTTCAGCCTACACCTGTTTCAGACTGTGCTGTTGTTTGTTAGCTCAACTGTGTCTGAAACTAAACTAAACATTTGTTAGGCTACTGTATAGGCCTATTTGTTAATCTTAGTTAATAATAATACAACTTTTAATTGTTTGTTCATGTTATGTCACAGTCAGTGCATTAACTAATGTTAACAAATACAACTTTTGATTTTAATAATGTTTTAGTAAAGGCTGAAATTAATATTAATTAAGATTAATAAATTGTGTAGAAGTGTAGTTCATTATTAGTTCATGTTAACAAATTTAACTAATGAAACCTTATTGTAAAGTGTTACTGATTTCATGATAGCTAACACTTTATTGAATACATAGGCCTACAATTTATAACATCAACATAACTAAACATGAATTCCTCATAATTACCGACTTGATTCTCTGTTTTGTTTGGTAAAGTAAATAATATTTAGTTATATTATCATCATTTCCGAGAGAGGCTCTCTGACCGACTGCTGCTCTCCATCGAGTGAGATATTCCAAATAATTGTGAGGAAGTCATTAAAATATATAAAACACAACAGACAGACGGGTGCTGCTTTAAATACAGGTGATTTATTTTAAAAATAAATGTTTTTTTTTTTTAAAGTGCCCTTTTTGGTCCTTCCGCCCCTGCCCCTGAGGAGGTCTGTGCACGCCACTGCTCATCACAACCATATAAAAAGGCTAAATAAATAAATAAAGCGAAGTGTCTGCAACAATAGGCCGTCGCAAATCAACAGACTAAGTATATGAACTGACAAAATGTAAAAATGTGTACCTTGAATGCAATGTAAGTCGCTTTGGATAAAAGCGTCTGCCAAATGCATAAATGTAAATGCAAATGTAAATAGGAATAAAATAATAATAAATTAAGCGGAGGTGCAGGCGGCCACAAAAAAAAAACAAGGAAAAAAGCAAACAAACAAACACCACGGCCTATCTCTGAAAAATAATAGCCCTATGAACTAAATAATAATAATGACTTTTTATTTCTATTTTTCCTGTGAAGGACAAATAGCCTAAATGTATGTAATCTCTCTATTTATAAGGTATTTTGAATGTTTTTAGTCAGTGGAATTTCTCGCGATCATTGACCTGATGAGAATGTAATGTTATGTTTCTTTGGTTGCAGATGACTTGAGAAGACAAATGTGGCCTCTCTGCTAAAATTGCCAGGGCCTCTTTTTGGTGCCAGTCCGCCACTGCCCACGTCACGATTCGATACACTGAATATTATTGCGATACTCCAAGACATATGATAAAAGGTTAACAAAAAAATGTACAGTTGATTATAATTATTAATTTGGTTTTACATTGTGGGTGTAAATGAATAGGCTTGGACTTGGTAAACCAATGCACAATAGTGGACAATAGTGACACCAGAATACAAATATTTATGATTCTGAAGCTGAAAATACAGAATTAGTTCACTATGCTTGCACTCTGTCACTGACTAGATATATTTAAAATAATCTAGGCCACTTTTTTTCTGGTAGCATTAGACATTTGGCATTATCAGGACTGACAAATATTCCCCCATTGCATTATTGTACATTATACTCAAAATTATTTATAGTAGTTTAATGTCTGACACTGAAACACTGAAAAAGTCCAGGGAGTGAACTTCGAGAGTGCTCTGCGTTCCAGTTCGGAGTGTAATGTTGGTATAGATTATAGAAATATGTCAATACATCTGAAATGTCATTGAAAGCATGGTCCCTCTAGTAAATCACTGCCATTTACACCCCTGGTTGTGAGTAAAACCTAAATGAGCGTATGGACATTATGGATGGGGTAGAGTATATAGAGAGGGAATAGAAATTATACATCAAAGGTGGTGCTGAATATGGCAATAGAGAAGCCAATAGAGGACAGTCACCTGTTATCAGTTAATAATGTACAGTAGGGGGCGGTACATGCTGATTTCACTTGGTCGTATTCACCAAGACAGACGAAGGAGAAAGGCAGGCTGTTTCTCACATAAGCTGTGTCCCAATGTTGAAGGCTGCATCCTTCGAAGGAAACAGACTTCAAGGATGCAGCCTATGCGTCCTCTGAAGGACGCACCATGTAGCCTTCCTAGGATTTCCTAATTGTGCAACCAGGTGTTCCCGATCACGGCTCCTGGCGCCAAGCAACGGTGCGAGAGGACAGCTGCTATCCTGATCATTCATTTTGATAACTGAGTAAACAGCTATGGAGCCAGAATTGGCTATTGTCATTTTTATGTTTTATATTTTACTGGAGGTCATGGTGTGCCCCGGCGCTGCCGGATCATGTATTTTCGGTTTAGCCCTGTTTGAATACAAAACCCAATTTAATATAATAAGTCCAGTATTTCTCGCGCTCGTCATCTGCAGCTGTCACGGTTGCCAGGCGACAAGAACAATCCTTCGTAGGCTAGACCGTTCCGAGCGCGTCAGATGCGCCCTTTGATATAGACCAATTTTCAGTTGGTAAACATGGTGACGTTTTTGTGTGGGCGGAGCTTAGGTGGTGGCAGAACGAGCCCTCTGGCCGCTTCACTAACGTAGGTTTGCAAGTTTTGTTAGCTTGTTTTTTTAATAATGACTGGAGAAAATCCGATTTTATCTTAATGTGCAAGGTTATTCACTGTCCAGGACCGCGATTGTTATTTGCAAAAGTTAATTTTAACAGACATCCCAGATTGGCTGACCATACACGCAGTCAATGAATGGACGATCTGACAGGATTAACATTAACGTTAGTCTCCGGTTGAGTGGACTGACTTCTACACCTACCCGATAGAGAAACTGAGCGTAAACAGAAACTGAGGGCATATAAATCTTTAGATGCCTATAACTGTAATGGCCACGTACAAGACTTGTGTGGTAGCCTATCCGATCCGCAGTTCTGCCTGGCCAGCGCCACGGCCACCAGACACAAAGACGACAATGTAAGTGACATTACGGTGCAATTTTAACGAATGCGATTAAATAAAAATTCCAGATACAGCATATTCATTTTTTAACTATGTATTTATTTCGATTACCCTTTTTTACCAGGTTCTTCAAAAAGTAGTCACAATCAATCAAAACTATGTATAAAATCATAGATGATTCACAAAAAAATCACAATCATTTAGAAAACATTATGCGATAAAATTTCAAATTGGAGCCTGTACTCCGTTGATTCTTGTACCCAACAACACAACAAGATGACATTTAATAACAATAATAATAATTTAAGCTCCTTATAATGAGCCGAATATGTGCTTGTTTGTATTGGCCGCTCTTCCTTTTGCCACCAGCTAACGCCGTGACGTAACTGTGACGTCGGCTTGAAATTGGTCTATGGGACGCTGCTGTAGTTAGCAACAATTTGTTAATATTGTGACAATAAGCCTACATTTTGTTACTTTAATTTTCGGAACTGCATATTTCGTTAAGTATTCACTTACAAATGTGAATTAACCTGAAGTACTTTTTTCCCTCACATCACAATATGATTACATTACACTACACAAAAGTATATAATGTAACAACCAGATATTACTGTATATTGAAAATATACAGAAGTAAAATGCAACATAGCCTACGCAGTAATGCAGTAGTAGCCTAATATAAATGCAGTAGTTATCAAAAGTACTTTTTTCAGAAAGCCGTTGATTGAATCAGCCCTGCAAACCTGTTGGTAGACAACTTAGTGGATAGTGGAAATGATTTTCATTTACCAATTTTATTTGAAAAAATAAAAAGGTATAGAATTTGTTTCATGCAGAAAGTATTACTGTCATTACAAAAATAAACAATGTCCAGAACAATTCATTCTCTTTTATTTACACAATTAAAGTTGCATAAAAATAAATGTACATCATTTTTCTTTTAAAAAATAAAAGTGAAAAAAGTTCAACAAGAATATGTAGAAAATATATATATATTTCAATCATTCTCTCAAGAAGAGAAAACAGCCTGTCCATCCTCTCCCTTCTTTCCTGTGCACTCCTCGCCTCTGCCTCCCTCTGTAGTTGCATTTCTTCTCTGATCAAGTCCAAAAACCCGTCCTGTCTCGCCGCCTTCGTGCTGGTGCTGCTGCCCCTGGCTCCTCCTCACCGTGGGCACCCACTACTGAACTCGGCCCTGGTGTGTCCTCAGGGATTGAGGCGATGAGGACAGGGGGGTTGGTGCAATGCCTCTGTCCCAACACCTCATCCATAAAGACAAACCAGGGCCAAGTTTCAGAAAAGGGTACTTAACACAGAGGAGCAATCTTAAATGCATTGTTAACACTGCAAAATATGACACATCAAGACATGCATACAAAATACTTAAGAAATCATATTTCTGTATACTAAAATTTGGTTAAAACCACATAGCTTGCATGACAGCACTACAAAAAAACATAAAAGTGAAACCCCATTGCCTTATCTACTGCTTTTCTTATTGTTTTAGGCAATAAGAAAATTCTTTATTGGGAGAGTGATATTTCTTATAATAGACAAGTGCAAATATTACAAATAGGTTGTTAAACTAATAACGTTATTACCACAAGTTTTGCCTCAAACTACCTGATAAATGAAGCATTGCAATGGTGACGAAGGAGTTAAGAAGAAGTTTATAAGAAAATTTAACTCTGGTTTCGCTAGCTATTTGAGTAAATGAAAACATAATACTTACATTTTTAAAATGTGAATTTGCTGTCCAACACCGATCTCTAGTCTCGGCCGCCTTTAAAAATAAATAAATAAATGCTGTCGTCAACGGCGCGCAATGACTTATGGGGTAGAATAGGCCGCTAAGTGTCCATTTATGTATCCTTCCTTTCACGGGGAAACGAAGGGTGCATTTGGCGTCGCTTTTGAATCAGGGAAGCCTTCGTCGCGGCGCGATGACGCAACCGGCCTTCGAATACGGCCTTCGAAGGATGGAGAATTGAATTGGGACAGCCTTCATCGAGCCGCGGTGACGCAATCGGCCTTCAAATGCGACCTTCCAAGGATGCAGCCTTTGAATTGGGACGTCCTTCGTCGCACCGCGGTGACGCAATCGGCCTTCAAATACGGCCTTCGAAGGACGCAGCCAGAGAATGGCTGTTTCTCAATTCCAAGAACGCAGAGAACGGACTTGTGTTCTCGTGGAGACCGGTCTTGCCAAGCTTCCTTGGAAGAACGAACTCGGAACCAGCCGCAATGACTTCTGGGACACCAGGCGAGTTCTAGCTCAAGTCTGCATTCGATGCATCCTCGGTATTAAGAACACATCCGGGTTCTTTCATGCGTCCTCTGTACTTGCGTTCCTGAGAATTGGTCTGAACTTCGACGGTTAATAATGACGTAAAACGAGAACACAAGGACGAAAGATCGCTGAAGAACGCATATTGAGAAACACCCAATGTCTAATATGGCGAGAAGTTTCACTCTCACTACACTTCCGGCTTCTGAACTGGTTGCAGTTCCACTCTGATTCCATATGAGGGCGCTCACAGGACGAGTGCAGAATGAATGGAGGTCAATGGTGGTATACCCCTCAAAATCCACTTTTCTCAGGATATAATTTTTTGTCTAGTAATTTGAATGTTGTATTCGAAAGGAGATGCAAAGAAATTACACATTGCTGGGTGTTAGATTTTTTAGAGTCACTTATTTGCTTTAAAAATTCTTTTAAAATGTCAATGACGTCAGAATGCTGACGTCATTAGCAGAATGCTAGCGTGTTATGGGCAACAACAACTCAGCTAGCAGCCATATCACCCTGTAGCCCAAGACTGGTTGCCCACTGAAGCTAAGCAGGGCTGAGCCTGGTTAGTACCTGGATGGGAGACCTCCTGAGAAAAACCAGGTAGCTGCTGGAAGAGGTGTTAGTGAGGCCAGCAGGGGGTGCTCACCCTGTGGTCTGTGTGGGTCCTAATGCCCCAGTGTAGTGACGGGGACACTATACTGTCAAAGAGCACCGTCCTTCGGATGAGACGTAAAACCGAGGTCCTGACTCTCTGTGGTCATTAAAAATCCCATGGCATTTCTCGTAAAGAGTAGGGGTGTAACCCCGGTGTCCTGGCCACATTCCACACATTGGCCCTTACCAATCATGGCCTCCTAATAATCCCCTTACATTGAATTGGCTCCATCACTCTCTCTCCTCTCTCCACCTATAGCTGGTGTGTGGTGAGCGCACTGGCGCCGTTGTTCTGTGGCTGCCGTCGCATCATCCAAGTGGATGCTGCACACTGGTGGTGGTTGAGGAGAGACCCCTGATATGATTGTAAAGCGCTTTGGGTGTACAGTAGTACATATGAAGGCGCTATATAAATGCCTCATTCTATTCTTCTATTCTATTCTAACTCAACCTGTAAGAAATCAAAACTACATAAGTACTCGTTCATTCAACTTTCGACCTAAAACCCATGTTGAACTTGCAAAATCTACAATCAGATCTGAGATTTCTCAACGGCAATTGGGTGAAAGAGACAAATTTAGCCGTCTAGCCCCATTGACTCCCATTCATTTTGCACTCATGGCGATCGCCCCCAGTGGAACTCTGGTGGAACTACAACCAAAATTCGGTACAACAGGGCTTAATAGGGAGTGGGCAGGCTCTTCGTAGACGGGCTCTGACGCAGCCTTCACTTTGGGACACAGCTATAGACATCTTATAGCTAGACGCCCTATAGAGAGCCTAAGTCCCTCCCCTTCCGGTCAACCACCATGGGACCTTAGTTCGGAAAAATATTGTATGGTAGTCAATGGCGAGAGACAACAAATATTTTGATCTCGTTTGAATTGTGCCCTGATTTACACATATGATGTTTGTCAATTTAAAAGATGCATTTTAAAGTCAAGAAAGTCGCAGCTTGATGTAAAACTGCTGAGGTATAAGACTGTGAAAATATGTAATTACAAAGACTACAAACCCAGAAGGCGCACATGCGACGTCATACCTTTTCTCTCAATGAATGAAGCTAACTTTACTGAAGCTAACGTCTGACATTTTTTCTATAGTCTTACATTATAATCGTAACGTAACGCCGTCATGCCTGAGTGTTTTGAGCCAGAATACACACATACGAGCAACGGATCTTGTGACGTACATAATGCGAGACGAGGGATGTAGTTCATTGAGCGATTTACACATAAAACTAAACGTTACTCTTCTGTTTTATGACAAACTGCGACTTTCTTGACTTTCATAATTACCTTTTAAATTGACAAACATCATATGTGTAGTTCAGGGCACAGTTCAGACGGAATAAAAAGATAAGTTATCTCTCACCATTGACTTCCATACATATTTTTTCCGAAGTAAGGTCCCATGAGCCGGAAGCGGAGGGGCGGGACTTAGGCTCTCTATTGGGTCTGAACTTCGACGGTTATGATGACGTAAAACGAGAACACAAGGACGCAAGATCGCTGAAGAACGCTAGTTTTCTTGCGCACGTGGTTGGCGGAACCAAGCACACGTGTGTAAATGTAGCCATGGAAGAGGTTTATAATCAGGTAAAGAGTGTATTATTGTCGGTTTGGCAAAGAGTTATTTAACTAATCGGTATCGATTGTATTGATACTGCTGTCTAATTCTGTTTTTAAAGTGCACCGTATTTAAGCTTCCGTGTCTGTGTGTGACCGTTGGAGCTAACAGTATCTCTCTTTCTCTATCGTTTGGGCTTTATCTTACTGCTGGTTCTGCCCTTGTGAAAAGAGAAACAAAATATTGTATGTTCTGAATATTAACTTGAGATATAAGCTTTTGTGTTGCTTAAACTTTTCACTCATGTTTTGTTTCCATTCTTTTCATGCGTAACAGCAGCTGGAAGAACAAATCAATGGACA
Organism: Scardinius erythrophthalmus; assembly: GCF_964197995.2. Taxonomy (NCBI): domain Eukaryota; kingdom Metazoa; phylum Chordata; class Actinopteri; order Cypriniformes; family Leuciscidae; genus Scardinius; species Scardinius erythrophthalmus. The sequence goes on along the minus strand of NC_138232.1, from coordinate 22,213,557 downwards.
AGAAGAGGAACCGTGCCATTTGATGTTTTGTGATAAATGATATATTTTATTTATTTGCATATTTTTACAATATAAATCATAGTCCTAACATTCATTTATTTTGTAGCCTGGCTACATCATGCTCAGTCAGTATACTAAATACTAAAACGCTACCACTGGAAGTGTCATGATTGCACAATGGAATAGCTGTGAATGATTGTTAAAAGATGAATGCAATTAAGCTGCCAATTATAGTGATCAATTTTTCATTAACACGTTTGATGCGTTTAAGAGACTGGGCTAGTTGTCACAGGAGCTACAGTCTCAGTAACTAGGCTAGTTTTCCTGGCAGTGATTTTTGTATGTTAGTTTTAAACGGCATTAAAATTCTAATTTATTTTTGCTGTAGGCATTGGGCAAATACAATAAAACCATATTGAGTTTAACATCTTAACAGACAAAGGAATTTTTCATAAATGTTAGTGCAAGTTGTCACATGTGCTTAATATGTTGTAATTTTGTAGTTTAGTAACTTAGAATATTTGTTGGTTTAATGTCTTGTGCGTTTAAATTTAGCTGAAAAGCTAATATTAGTTTAATGGCATAGTATAATGTGTATAGTGTGATGTGATAACCCACTTCTGGGGCATGTTTTCACTGAAGGGCAACATGTTCAATGAACAGTTTCACTAGTCTCGTAAGGTGTACGTAGTTGTACAGTCAGACGGTAAGGTTTCACTGACTGTATCCCACCATATATATATTTGAAGTCCGGCTCTCCTGCATCCTTCGGCCAGATCAGACGGAATTGTCGCAGCACCGTGACCAGGATGAGGAAGAGCTCCATGCGAGCTAGATTTTCTCCTAAACACACACGAGATCCTAGGAAAAAGAAAAGTGAATGAACGTAATACAAACGCACAGTTTGTTCACATTCTACTACACAAATGTGCTTTCTATTTGATCAATGTATTGTTTTGATCATACCAATGACCCTGTCTGTATAGTGTGTAAGGGACACCTCTGTCTGGATTACATATAAATAAGCAAAATGAGTCTAGATTAAAATACTTCTTTACACTGTCTAATAAAACATGCACAACATACCAGCAGAAAAAGGCATGAATGCATCAGGCTTCACAAATTCCCCCTTTTCATTCAAGAAGTTTTGAGGGTTGAATTCATGTGGAAACTTCCACTGACTTTCCTCTCTGAGAGCAGATGACAGATAGGGGATGATAAGTGTCCCCTGTAAGAGCAGATGTTTTTAACAAGATTAGCAAACCTCCCTTTCATAGTGAAGATGCTGTTTAGGAGTTGCAGTAATAACAGTTTGGGTGATGGATTGTTTTGATAAGATTAAATAGTGGATATATGTTCTACACTCTTTCTTTTACGCCAGTTTTATGTGCCATATTAACTCTAAACCTTTGATGTAAAGAAACATTTGTTGCCACACAGCAATTATAGTAAACGCCACCTTTGGGATGCTGTAGCCCTGGAGTTGAGTGTCGGTTCTAGCGGTGTGAAACACACTGAGAGGAACAATGTCACCAACACGCTGACCCTCATGAATCACTGCTTGAACGAAAGGCATGGCGTTTCTGTCCTCATATGTGACATGTTCACGAGCACCCAGGACTTCATCAATCTCCCGCTGACATTGCTCTGAAGATGTATAAATAGATATTAAAACAAAGACACAAATGGACATTGAAAAACTATGAATGCTACAAAAAATATGCATTATATCATTTCAGAATCTTATTTTGCTGCATATTATTCTTTAATGCAAAATCCATAAAGAAATCTGTAACCCAGCCCACCTCATTTTTAGAAACAGAAATTTGCAATAAAACACACACATACATTCTTGAATATGTGGTTTACGGGGACTCTCCATAGGCCTAATGGTTTTTCCATCCCCTTACTCTAATACTAAAAGCCTACCCCTAAACCCCATCACAGAAAACGTTATGCATTTTTACACACACACACACACACACACACACACACACACACACACACACACACATATATATATATATATATATATTTTTTTTTTTATATATATATATATATATATATATATTAAAAAAAAACAAATTATTATGATTAATAAGCTGTTTTACTCATGGGGACCAAAAAATGTCCCCACAAGGACAAGGAATTCAGATATTGCCATCTTTGTGGGGATATTTTGTCCCCATAACGTCCAATATACACAGCTATCATTTTGGGGGGGGAAATATATATAAAATGTATGAATATTCATTTTTTCATGACTAATCTTTAGCCAAATAAAATATATCAAAATGACATGGATTTATGTAGATAATTAACTTTGACATGCAAAAGTGTTTAACATAAAAACTCTCAATTAGACACATCTTATCCACATTCCTTACCCTGAATATGAGTGTGCTTCATCAAATAGAGTGTTAAAGTTCGGAGTGTGTTAGAGGTTGTGTCAGTTCCAGCCACAAACAGGTCAAACAGCAAAGTGGTCATTTGTGAGTCATCAAAGGTTGTGCGTTGATCTCTCTGAAAATAAAATGATCTACTCACAAACCATTTTAAATCAATGAATATTAAACTCATATGTCGCTGAAAAAAATCAATAAAAATACATAACACACACAAACCATTGTAAGTATTACCTTCTCCATCTCCTCCAAGTAACAGTCAATCACGTCTCTTGGCTCCCCAGCAACATGTGACTTCCTGTGCTCATCCACAACTTTAAGAATATGTTTTCTGATTGTCTCAAAATAGTGAAAAGCTTTCCAGAATGGCAGTGGAAAAATCCTTAACACTGGGGCTATTTCATAGAGCTGCAATTCAGAATAAAAGCTTTTATATATATATATATATATATATATATATATATATATACATACATATATATATATATATATATATATATATATATATATATATATATATATATATATATATATATATATATATATATATATATACATATATAGGCTATATATACAGTAGGGGAAATAAGTATTGAACACGTCATCATTTTTCTCAGTAAATATATTTCCAAAGGTGCTATTGACATGAAATTGTCATCAGATGTTGGTAACAACCCAAGTAAGCCATACATACAAAGAAACAAACAAAAATAAGTTCAGAAATTAAGTTATGTGTAATAATGTGAAATGACACAGGGAAAAAGTATTTTTGTTTGAAAAATGATGACGTGTTCAATACTTATTTCCCCCGCTGTATATAAATGCCAAGTCACCTTTATTTATATGGCGCTTTATACAATAAAGATTGTTTCAAAGCAGCTTTACAGTGATAAACAGGAAAATAATCATTAAACAGAAAAATCTTACAATCTATGTACAATGTACAATTTATTTTAGTGGTGGCTATTTACACTAAGTGAAAACAAACACTATAAATAACAGTAGAGAATAAATAGCAGCTTGCTTACACAAAGTGCAAATATCAGTAATATGCCTATTGCCTATATCTATCCAATGGGGGGCGGAGTTTGTGAAAATAGCCTGTTTAACAACCAGGTTGGATATGTAATTAGATGCTGCCTTAATTTTTCGTTGTATTTACCATTGCCCATGGTCCAATGAAAATCTTTAAAAGTTTTTCCATAGTTGTGATCAATGTCTGGAAATATTCATCCTGATAATTGAAACGTGAGCCAAAAATGATTGAGGCAATGATGTTTGAAGCAGCTCGGTGGTACAGATGTTGAGGGTCAATTGACTCTCCTGGTAGAGTTGTAGAGATATAAAGACAAGAAATGTTTACCATTCATGAATTTGTATTTTCTTTGGCAACTTTGAGATTTAAAAAAAAAAAAATCTATATTCAAACATAGGACACTGAACGTGTGATTAAATGTGTTACGTTAATATAGAGATTGAAAGTGACAGGTGAGGAGGCGGTATATACCAGCAGATTCCTCCAGTTGTGCGCAGATATATTTGACTTCTTCCAGAATCCTCTGCTCCATACTTCTCTTTCCAAGGCCAAAGTTCCTCAGTGTGGTCAGAGTAAAGCGCCGATGTTCCCGCCAGCTGTCTCCATAATCTGCCATGATCACCCCTAAACACACAAAATGATCAGGGAACACTCTAAGCCCAGCAGAGAGAATGTTGCAGTGCAATGCACTGTTATGTGAGTAGTATATGATTTGCTGCTTGAGTACTCAAGTATTTTGTGTATGCTGTATTACCTTTGCTCCTTGTTATATGACTGACCATCATGTTATCTGGTCTACCAGCAAACTCCGCCGCTTTTGTGATCAGTGCCTCCCTGATCATTTTCTGTCCTGTCAACACCACTGCTGGCTGTCTGCCAATGTTCAGTGCGTAGATTGATCCATAGCGCTGAGCAAACTGTACAAAAACATTCAAGTTGAAGACCACAAACTCAGAGCAGCATGTCATGCTGTATGAATGTAGTCTGATTTCTTTTCATAACTTTTCATAAGGGTACGTTACAGGACAACGATATGCTTAAAACGGAAAAGTTTTTCCTTTGAGTTTTCCGCGACCATTGGCAAAACGATCCCCATTCACACAGATCCGTGAAAACAACTAAAAACGCTGTATTCATTGGATTTTATTTTATTTCATTTTTTTATTGAAAGCCAGTAACATACAAATAATAAACATGACAATAATCCAACATATAGGCTAGTGTAAAAAATATTAACCGGAGAACTCAAGGAAAAATTTCTCAGTTTTAAGCATACTGTTGTCGTAAACGTACCCTTAGTTTGATGTATTTAGTACTTTTAATGCAGCAGTCTCCTGTTTACGACTGATGTGCTTACCTTGTCAAAGTCCTTTAACGGGTTTATGCGGTCAAATTGTAGCAAATTTCCAAAAAATGGAACAGGAGTGGGTCCAGGGGGGAAGTTTTTAGGTCGCCGAATTCTGAACTGCAAGAAGAGAAGAAAGGCTCCGAGACACAACAGAACCAGTGCGGTCAACATGTTTACTGATCTACTGGACAGCCCGTCTGAAACCTGCTATTTATGCAAATAGAGAACTGATACGCATGCACAGAAAACTAACTATACTTCATTCAACTCTGCGGAACTCTTAGAACTTTGCTGAACTGGAGTCTGGAAAAATAGACTAACTTATAGGTGAAAAGTTAAAGGTGGTATCAGCGATTTCAGGCCGAAACATAAATGATCACATTCATCTAATATTTCCTAAAGATCCGCTAGCTGCCCGCCCCATAAGCATGCTGTCTAAAAAACGCTTCTCTCTAGGTGGCCTAGGCTCTGAGATCCGCACACAAAAACAGTTGGTATCAACAACATCACAGCGCAACCATAGACTGTAAAAGAGCGCAACGCGTCAACATTATGAAGCTGCAGACTCGGAGCCTGCAGCTACAGTCCCCCACCCAGAGTCCCGCATTCTCAGACCCCTCATTTTTCGAGACAGCGCCTCCTGCTGTCCGAAAGATCGTATAACACCCTTATCCAAATGCCATTGAAAACAATAGGATGCAATATTACGGTCTCGTTTTATTTAAAGTTATCCGAATAAATATTTGCGTTCCCTGCTTAATGCATGTGCCAAAAAAAAAAAAAACTCATTGTGTTCTCTGACTAACAAATTACCCAGTAGTTATTTTTTGAGCGTGGGTGTAATTGAAAGAAAATTACTGATGGAGGGGATACAATTACAGATTGAACTATCTTCTGAAAAATATTAGGCTATGTGATATTATATTGCTACAATGTTTTTTTTTTATTCAAATTCCCATTTTCTTTCAGTTCCACCTATAATGGTCTAATTAACATTATACCATGCTAACATTACAAAACCTGTTTTTTGATATTTTGAATGCGAAGCAAAACTCAAATAAGAATAGACAAAAAAACAATAATAAACAATTCTGTACTTTATTTAACGATCACCTAAACTTGATTGACCTAAACGATCATCTTGCTGTAAACAGCAAAAAGGAAGAAAGAATTATGTAGTGCATGACTTTACTTTTTGTCTTCAATTTATAAGTCGTTTTGGATAAAAGCGTCTGCTAAATGAATAAATGTAAAATAAAATGTAAATGCATAAGGTAAAATAATTACTTTCTGGTAGGCGAATGTTCCTTCTTTTTGCAATCGCTCTGTCAAATTCCTCGACGTCACTAAAATAAAAGATGAATGCCGATGAATGCAGATGAATGAAAGTAATTTTAATACTTACGTTTTATAAGAACTAATTTAAGTAGTCTACATAAATTATATAGGCCTAAAGTAAAATAATTACTCCGACATTAATTAGGCTAATTCAATTTATAGTTTAAAAAAAGGTCAAACGGTAAATCTGATTAAATAATTAATGATGACATTCTTTGATATTAACACACTTAATGTATTTAATTGGTCTACTTTAATGTCAACTAATTTTAATAAAATTTTTACAACATGCTTGTCTACAAAAAGTCCAAGGTTAAAGGATAACTTTCAAAATATTTTCAGGGGAAAAAGGCGAAAAAACATAGGCCTACATTAACGGCTCAAATGTAACTATCTTTACAAATATTAAATGGACTATTCATATGTTGGTGTATCGATGAGCTATAAAGTAGTTTGATAAAAAAAAGAAATCGAATGAGTATGATTCGCTAAATAAAATAAAATTTGATAGGAAGCGCTGTCTCGAAAAACGAGGGGTCTGAGAATGCGGGACTCTGGGTGCGGGACTGTAGATGCAGGCTCCGAGTCTGCAGCTTCACGCGTCATAATCTGAAGACCACGCCCACCCGGGGGAAAACAGTCCAACGCTCTCCATTGACTTTGCATTGCGAGAGGCTGCCTCCTTGTCATTTCTTGCTTCTAACAAAAGACAGAATAATGCCTAAAAGCTGCTATGCGACAAGGTGTACAGCAAACAAGCTAAGAAACCCAGAAATAAGTTTTCAAAAACTGTCGACCCCAAAAAACGAGCGTTTGAGGACATAAAAGTGGATACAGGCTGGAACGAATGGGTAAATTGTGGGATCCTGACACTCAGTATGCACTAAAAATACACTACGTGTGCAGTAAGTTAAACATTTGGTCACTGGTGAGTCAAATATCCAAATGTCAGTTTTATATATTATATTTATGTAAGATAAACTATCCTGTGTTGCCGATTACGATCTCCTCCAGCGGGCGTACGTTAGTTCTCAAAGAGACACGTGACGCTCTGTCTCAACTGCCTGTATCCACTTTTATGTCATAAACCAGGGGCGTAGCCAGAATTTTATTTTTGGGGCGGCCCAACTTAAAATGAGGGGGCAACTAATATAGCCTACAGTAGGCTATATATATACACATTATAGCCTATATATATATATATATATATATATATATATATATATATATATATATATATATATATATATATATAGCCTAGGCTATAGCAGCCTACGACATAGCTCGGCGATTATTATCTTTTACATGAAGTAGGCCTACAAGGGCGATTATAAAAAGTGTCAATGATGTCATCTTACTCCGCAAATAAGAGTTTGGTTCCAAAACGCGATAAACGTTAAATATGTAGGCTATATATTTTTTTTTTAGTTCCCCCAAAAATCTGTATTGTAGGCTATCTGGTCGGTGTTGAAAAGTCCATTTTTAATTTTACGTAAAATACGATATCCGCGCAGTCAGCGCACCATTCCACGCTTTGTAAACCGCAACGGCGGCGCTTTGAATAAACCCGGCATCCAAGTTTTCCTTCTACTTTGTGATCCACAAAAAAAAATAAAAAATATTAATAATAATCATTTTGACGGCATTGGTGACCCTATGGTGGGGAAGAAACGTGAGCCATTGAAATCTAATCATTTAGGCTATTTGAGGAGATTAAGAAGATGACTGAGGGAGGAGGAAAAATCTCGACTGTTGCTTGTTCTCACACGACAGCGTCAAACTTCTGTCACGCTGACACTTTAACCCCAGGGGATCTTTTGAAAAACTTTCAATTGTTTTACTCAAAGTCAACGAAAACCGAGCAGGACCAAGCCATTTTACAGCTGATCGCCGTCAAAAAAGTTCAGGAGGTATTTCTTAGCGATGGTGATTTTAATGTCGGCTATTTTTAGTCCAGTGCCTGTAAGTTATATAATTAGTATTGACCAAGTTCAGAGGCTGTCATATGTGGATCAACTTACTTTGTTGTGTATTTCAACAGTTAAAATATGAAAAATAACTTTTATATTGATTCAATGGATTAATTGCATTTTGGGGAAAAAGTGTCATGAATTTATTGCATTTTGAGGGGAAACTAATCCTTTTTTATAATAAATATTTGAAAATCAAAATATGGATTTGAAATTGTTATGTTATTATAACCTAAATATGCTATGTGAAAGTTTGAAACAAAAAATAGTGGTTTTAATCTTTCCACTCTCTTGGTAAAGAAAACACATTATTACTCAAAATTAATCATAATGAATTTATCGCGTTTTAAAACCAAACTCTTCATATACAACAGATATAGGCTATACAGGAAATGTGGTCATCACTGGTTGTGAAGGCGGTTCATCAATTGCAAACAAGTCATTGCGCATTATTGTGCCGATCTGAGTCGAAGTCTCACCGCTATTCCTGATGAAATATACGTTTCTGTCTCCTAGCCGCTTCACTCGCTGTCGTCTTGTAGTAAGCTGAACAGGGGCGTAGTTTGTGGGGGGGGTTAGGGGGGAGATAACCCCCCCAATATTTAAATCTTTGCATTACAACCCCCCCAATATTTATACCATGATCACATGAAAAATAAGCAGAATAATTTTCAACCCCCCCAATGTTCAAACCAAATCTACGCCCTTGAAGCTGAAGCAAACTCAGATGTAGATGGCTTTTCTCCTTCTCGCTCATCTTTTCGTGCGTAATATTGTACTTTGCACAAAGCTGCCATTCACCGCATGAACTCTCACGCGAAGATGACAGCGTAGGTTATGCACAACAAGTCAAATCAAGTTTGAAAACAGCCGCATTTTACCGCGCAGTATTTTGATTGGTCAATCTATTAGTTAGTTCAATAATTTCTTATTTTTATTAAGCCATCAGAAATCTGAGGGGGCCGGACATATAAATGAGGGGGCCTAGGCCCACCCAGGCCCCCTCGTGGCTACGCCACTGTCATAAACCCTCGGTTTTGGGGTCCGAGAGCTAATAAAAACGTATTTCTGGGTTGTTTAGCTTGTTTGCGGTACACCTTGTCACACAGCAGCTTTTAAGCATTTTTCTGTCTTTTGTTAGAAGCAAGAAATGACAAGGAGGCAGCCTCTCGCAATCAATGCACAGTCTATAGAGCATCACAGTCCCGCCCACAGCCCGAGAACGCTTTGGTGCCGGAAGTAAATTTCCCATTCATTTCTCCCATTGACGTTTTCGAAAATCCGTATCTAAAGAGTTTTAGAGCATGTCTGAGGATAACCAGCTACGGCTGAACTCATAGGCATACAACATATCATTTCGAGTGAAAAAACGACGAGGAAATCCAAAAAAAGTCAAAGGTACAAGACTGTGTACATATTTTCATTTCCGAGCGAAGGAACTACTCATCCCATAAACCACCGCGCCTCACTGAAGTCGACTGAAGCCACAACCGCGAAAGAGCCTTTAGAGCGACTTTAAAATCTGACGACAGCCACGCGAACTTTTTCTTGTGCCGTTTATAGCAGTTCTTTCAGTAGTAATTGTGTAAATAGACTGGAAAGCATGGCTGGCGGTCCGCGGCTCACGGGTGCAGATCTGGCAGTCCGCGCGGTGTTCTGCTCATCAGTTTCAGGTTGCTGACAAATGCCTCAACAATTTCCCACTTGTGGTCCATGCTCATTTTATTCATGAAGTTATAGTTCATCCTTAATTTTAATAACATTTAATGTATTTTCTTAATAACAACAAGTGAAAATTAAAAAGTGAAGGTCAGCAAACCAGAAAGTGCATCATATTCAGTTTATTAACTTGCCATGAATTATTACACAAATGTTCAGTAAATGCATGAAGAGCTCTCTATGGCTCTGGGTATGCCTAAGCTAAATATTGTTTTGACAGTGGCATCATAAAATGCTTGATATGACTCATACCATATATGAAGACTCCTCGGTTCAAATGTCACATCAGTGATACCGTGCAAAACAACGCAACACAGTTTTTTTTAATTTTTTTATTTATCTTGAGTCTTCACGAACTTTCGCGGGGTTTACACGAGCTCCACCAATCAGATGCATCACTGTGGGATTGTGGGATTGTTTAGGATTGTGGGTAATGAAGTACTTCTCCAAGACATCGCGAATAAAAGGCATTTATCTCAAAACAAGGTTAGTGCCCCATGAACTTTTGGCGGTTATATGAGCATATACAATCGCTTAGTACAGCCGTAGCTGGTTTTAAGTCTACCACGTATGGTTACGTTTTTATGGCTTATATCACAACTGTCAATGGAGAAATTGTATTGAATTTTTACTTCCGGAACCGGCTGTGGGCGGGACTGTGATGAGTCAGCTGTGTCGTCACTTGGCGGCCATCTTAGGTCAGGAGACTGCGCTGCTGCTCCCTGCTGCTGTGGACGGAAGGTGAGTGACATACGCCAACTAAAATGCTCGTTACTTGCTGAATTCGTAACGGATTTACAAACGGTTTGGTTTATTACAAACCTTATTAACGTGGCTATGATTTGTGCTGATGCCGATGTTTAAATTGTAGCTTCACGTTTTGAGAAACGCTTAACATTGCAGCGTAGCTGTGTGTTTCATGGCTGCCCTCTACTCTAAAGTGATACCACACACAGTCGACATTTTCAAGTATTAACAGGTTTCCTGAGACCAACAACGTTTCTTGACAACCTAATCTTTTGTCTAAATGTCATTTTGTGGATGTGGTTGTATTTATTTGCTGGCTAGCAGTGAAGAGGTCGTAAGTGAGTCACCAAACAATTGTAAATTGGTGGGAGAGGCAGGGTTAGTCTTTCGTTTCAACATAGCTTTGAGTTACACATGATTTCCAAGTGGTTTGGTTTCTTAAAAACATCTTTACATTTGGATTACTTTGTTGGTTTTTTGTTTACAGAACTTCTGATTACGCTTGTGGAAAATGCCTGATTATTGTGCCGCCTACGGCTGCACCAACGCACGGAGCCTCCAAACCAGAACGCGTGGGATCACCTTTCACAAGTAAGAAAAGAAAATATTATGACTATTATTAGGATACTTAGTAATACAAGTTCTGCTAGGAATAGTGTAACTGAGACAACATTACAAGATTGGCTACATATATTTGCATACATGCAGTACATAGAATCAAAATGATAATATATTTTATACTGTATTTTAGTCCATACCCTCAATGTTGAAGGAAATAAAGGTGCAAGGTTAACAATCATTTATATCTGACTACTATTTCTCCCATTTGTAAGGTTTCCCAAATGCAGCGAGCGCCGGAGACAGTGGGAGCGTGCCCTGAGAAGGGAAGGTTTTGTGGCTAATGACAGAACACTGCTCTGCAGTGAACACTTCAGAAATGAAGATTTCGACAGGACAGGGCAGACTATCAGAATCAAAGCTGGAGCTGTTCCATCTGTCTTCAACTTCCCTGCTCATCTTCAGAGGGTACGTGTATAATTGGCCAACTAGAATACAAGGTGTTAAAGATGGATGCATCGATATTTAAATGTGATTTAATGTCACACTTTCTGCAAGTTTAGCAATACATAAAGTGTATTACAGATCAATTGAATATTTAACTATTTTTTCAGCCGGTAGCACCAAGAAGCACAAACGCTACAAGAAAAGCAGGAGAAAACCAGCCCATGGACCCCGAGCAGGATCAACCTCCGCCTGATGTTGTGAGTATTTGTACACATGAGGAATGTCACTAACAAATACACTAACCCTAACCCTAATTAACTTCATTATATATTTATTTATTATTTATTGTTTTTTTTTTTTTGTTTTTTTTTTCAAAGCCACAGCCATCCACTAGAGAGAGGCAAAGGAGTCGGAAGAGGAAGGCCCCTGACCACCAATATGCAATGCATTCCTCTCCAAAGGCTCTTAAGGCCAAACTTGATGCAGCCATGGCCACAGTGCGTAAACTGTGGCGGGACAAGAGCAATGCCTTGGCAAGGGTAAGGAGGGCCAAGAAGAACATGAAGGCTCTTCTGGAGGAGCTGAAAGCTAAGAACCTCATCAATGAAGAGCTGAATGACAAGCTGGAATGCTACTCAGGTAAAATAAATAATGACTTTAAATGTTTTGTCTTTTTTATGTTCTTTGTTAGACATAAAAATTACTATCAAAGGAGACTTACTAAATCACTTTTTCTAATTACATTTCAGATCTTCCGGTTCACCTCCTGTCAAGACAGGGTGCAGAGTACACCCAGGCCCAGAGAGACTTTGCGCTCACTCTCCACCTGCATGGTCCTAAGGCGTATCACTACCTGAGAGACGACCTGAAAATTCACCTTCCACATCCCAGTTCCTTGCAAAGGTATTCTTCGTCTCTAATTTCAACTACAGTAACAACTTCAGCTACAGACTGTAGTGTCATGAATAGTTAAACTTACAAGCATATGCTCTTATAGCTTTCACATATACAGTATCTGGAGTTGTCAGAAAAACTATTTAGAATGTCTGTGTGTTTGCATAAATATTGTTCTGAAGGTGGCTGGAATAACAACCCTAACGCCAGCCAGTTCAAGTACATTTTCCGGAAGCTTATGGCCAGGTGTGGGGTTGTTAAACCGAGCAGCAAAGGCAATGTGACAGCACAGGATGACACAGAGTCCCTACCAGCTGATCAGTCTGCTGTTCAGTCCTACCGCATAGACACATCTACCAACCTGTCGGCTGTAGACATGTCCTCTGCAGAAGGAGAAGATCTCCCTTCCCCGTTTGCAGACATTCCTGCCCTTGTACAAGACCACAGCTATCTTCGCAAGAAGTTTGATGGTCTTGTGGAAAAGGTGCTTGTGTACATTTCAGGTAGAGTTAGACTTTATAGTAGATTTAGCCTATAACTAATTCATTTCCCCATGCTTATTAATTAAAAAAAGTCATTATAATGTCAATCTGTCCACCATTGATTTCAGGATTTGTGGTGCGACGCACACTAAAAAAGCTTTCCTGTGATGTCTGCCGGGCAAGCCTGTTGATGGATGCTGAATCTGCCAGTAAGGACCAGAGCTACCATCTGCTGACGCTGAAAAACAATGGAGGTCTTGTCATCCCATCAGCAGGCACCGTGAAGGTCGTCAGGGCAGCAGAGTGGGTTGTTCGGCAGGCAGTAGCAGATTCCAGGAGATCGCAACCCATCAAACTGTTGGAGGTCCTCTACATGGTGAGGAAGAGGATAGATGGAGAGGATGTGTTTTTGCTCGGGGAGCACATCACTGACACGCGATATGGCATTGACAGTCACCACCATACACTCTTGACTCTGGTTGTGTCCCTCTTCTTCAAGCTAAGGCTGCACCACATTGCGAAAATGTCAACGCTTAGCTTGCAGAAAGACATTGTGAGACAGAAGCTCACAAAATCTGTCCTTTTCAAAGGGCAGTAGCGCAAACTATTTGTGCACTTAAAGGATGGGTTTTCAACTGGTGGTCTGTTTAGTTTGCTACTCTTCTTTGATGTTTGCATGTGAATGAGTGGTGTGTGCGTGAATGGGTGAATGTGGGGCTTTGTAAAGCGCTTTGGGCACCAAGACGGTGTAGAAAAGCGCTATGTAAGTTCAGACCATTTAAGAGAGAGGAGGAGAGGGAGGGAGCTGTATTGATTATATTGTATTGATGGAAAGAGTTTTGTGTCCAATTGTGTCTTAATGTTTTTTTTTTTTTTGTATATTTTTTTGTAAGTTTTTTCTAATTGTGTGCCTTTGGACCTAAGTAAAAAAAAAAAAAGACCCATCTCTTTTCTCTTTATTTTACAGAATGGCAACTTGAGACAGATTTATATTATACATAAATTTACACATGTATTTAATAATGTAAATATTAGTAATAAACTAAATTGCACTATTTCATGTTTCATGTACCTTATAAATATTGACATCATTACTGTGTGTGTGTATGGGTGTACCTAGTACTTTACCTGTCTAGTCTACTTAATATACTATTTTCTTAATAAACTCCGTGGCTATAATTTTTCACAAGTATGCAGTTGAATAGCCGCATCCCTGACGTTTATGACACACCAAGCCGTTTGAAAATCGGTTGAAAATTGAGCAAAATATAGTTATTTCAGCACTAGGCCAGCAGCCATATCACCCTGTAGCCCACGGCTGGACTGGCCATTGGGCATACCGGGCAAATGCCCGGTGGGCCGACGTGCTTTTTGGGCCGATACATCTCATAAATACTTTTTTTTTTTTTTTTAACGGCCCATAAAATGTGTACATCGGCGGGCCATTCGTTTTGTTTTGTTTTGTTTTGTTTTGTTTTGTTTTGCTTGCGTTTTGGGTTTGTGCCGGTGTAATGCATTGGTCAAAAAAAGTCAGTGTTAGTTTTTTTTTCTGACAGACCAGCCCATGAAACACGTAGATCAGCGGCCCATTGGTTCTTTCCTTGATTGACACTGGGCTGGCCCAATCACAACTTTAAACGAGTGAGCGAGCGTACAGCAGTGTCAGTGTGTAATATCTGCCAGAATAGTCTGCGAGATGGAGAAGAAACGCAAGGAATGTGCAGATAAATAGCGTGAAAAAATAGAACCAGGCCCTTAAAGCAGACGCTTTATGTGTCAAAATATATGTTTTCTGACCTTCGTCAGCTCCTGTGGCAGATGATGATAGTGAGGACGGAGGATCAGGAGAAAGATAAGAGAGTGTAGAGCCTGCGGTAAGCAGAACTACTTTCAAAACACTTAGGTTATGTCATGATGGAGTGTAGGAACCCATAACCCAGTTACAGATTATTTCCACATATGCATAGTTGACGATTACCGCAATTCACTAGAAATTTAATGACAGGCGTTTGTAAACCATGTTTTCCGCCAAAATAAAAGCTTGATGCAGTTTGCGTCAAAATAAAAGATCATGTGCTTATCTCTTTCAAGTATAGAAATTGTTACAAAACTAATTATGAAAGTGTCCTTTATTTTTTAGTGCATTTGTTTTACAAAATATGGCTTATTACTGTCATTGGATTAATATTATAACTATTATATAGTAGGTGTAATGTTAATAGACACTGTAACTAAAAGAGGTTTGAATTTTTCTTTGTTTAATTTGCACACTGAATATGGGTTGGAGCTTTTAATTTTGAACTCTCAAAGTGCACCAGATTGATGAATTTAACATTAAAATGCACAAAATTTTCTCACGGGGGGGTGGGGTGGGCATGCCCCCGAACCCCCCTAGAAGAACCAAGGTCCACCCACCACAGTTTTAACAAAAAATCATGTAAGAAACACTTGTATTGCTATGCCAGAGCCGCTTATAGCTTGTTTTAGGATTCACCACTGTGGAGTATAGTTCGACTGTATTAATAAATGTCAAATTTGTACTTATTTCATCTGTAAACTCTCACTCGTTCCTATACTCACTCATTACATGGAATTAGTGGTTTTAATGAATAGGAGTTGGTATGCATATAATTAAGGGCGTGCAAAGATGGGTGGTGTTTATGATCATAATGTGGGCCGGTCTGGGCCAAAATGCCCGGGCCGATTTTTTGTCCCAGTCCAGCCCTGCTGTAGCCCAAGACTGGTTGCCCACTGAAGCTAAGCAGGGTTGAGCCTGGTTAGTACCTGGCGCTCGTACTCCGCCGAGAACAGCGCCTTTCCTCGGCTAGTGCTGCTGACTTGCCGTTGGCCTGGATGTCTCTAGTCTAGTGGTATAACCTTTTACAGTCTGGGTATAACATGAGATTTAAATCGTCTTGTGTATATCCAACAGGCGATTTATTTATTTTATTTGTCTCATTAATGTATTATTTGTTCCCTGGCAAAACGTTTTAGCTGAGGGCAAAGTGAAGTTATAGCTTTATTTAACGTTAGTCTATTTAACTAGCCTAGAGAGCTGACTTATGTTTGACTGAGTCGTTGGCTTTATTATTGTAGCTTGTTATAGCCTACCTTTTAGGCTACTTATACTTTTAGAATGGCTATTATTGATCATTAAAACTGACATTTAGCAAAAAAGGTTATGTCATTTTATTTTATATATTTAAAACATTTACAATTTTTTATTATAATAGCCTACATGTTTCCTACATTATCTTCACTGTATATACATATATGACACAACCCTGTCTCTTTTTGCTAAATGTTCGTTTTAATGATCAATATTATAATGTTTTTTATTCATCATATTTTAAAAATGAAAACAAAAAGAGTCAGGGTTGTGCTTTATATTTCGTGTTGTTGTAAATATGCAGTGAAGATAATCTTGCGTTGCCTGAACCTCATTTGTGTGGCCATTATGTTAAAGATCTTTTTTAAATGAAAATGAAAAGAGGCAAAATGGTGGTTTAAAACATATTTTGTTTTATTTGTAGCCTATAAAGAGATAACCGGAGTAGCCAGAGCAAGCTGAGTGACGTTATCAAGTACGCCGCTGTTCCATTTGCAGAATTATCGGACTCGCGTCCTCCCGTCCTCGGGAGTTCGTTCTCCTGAGTCGAACTTGTCAGTCCGAACTACCAAGGACTCAAGTCCGAACTTTGCGTACTTGGTATTGAGAAACGGCTTATGCCTCGTGCAGCCGCTCTTGAGAAGCTGCGCTGGCTGAGTTCTCCGGCTACTCTCGAATCGCTCTCGCGGTACTTTGATGGCACACGTCAGAGTCACGTGGCGTCGGCGCTGGATCGAGTCGGACAAAATTTCTAACTGGCATGCACTGCTTCAAGTCAGCCGCCGATCGTTCTGCGCAGAACTGCACAGACTGAAGTCGAACAAGCCCAGAGCAAGCCTATTGGCAAGTGAGTTAACACGTTCAATGGGCCTGATCTCTTTTGTTTAATAATGCGACAGAATCTTGCAACCAGTGTTCGAATTGAGGGGGGGCTGGGGGGGTCCGGGACCCCCCATAAGGCCCAAAAAAATTACCTCGGGGGTCCCCTGGTTTTTCATTAAAACTAAAATAATAGAAACATAATTTATTATGTAATATATATATATATATATATATATATATATATATATTTTTTTTTTTTTTATCAAAGTATTGCGCTGCCGCTCCCTTTAGAAAGTAATTCAAATTAGATTTGCGTCTGAAAAGACGCTCAAATGCGCCACACACTGTTTTCTGAAGGAATTTATAGACTGTTGAATTAACAGATACATTTTATTTATCGTGCCATTTATACGCCAAAAATAGTTTGTTTGTTTTTTTAAACCCCTTGGGTAGGATTAGGGGTGTGGAGTACGAGCGTATTACACACCATAAAGTGCGTATCATATGCACGCAAAAACTATTTTTGGCGAATAAATGGTACGAGAAATAAATTTCGAGTCTGCCAGAGTGGATCCTCATTTTCACCCATGGACAGTATATAAACGTTTTCACCTCACGATGACGGTAAGATAGATTTCTTTCTTTTATGATTGTTTGGTAATTTACTGATCTGAATAGAATTTCGACATTAACGCTTGTCCGGGACACGTGCGTGTGTTTTTTAAGGGACAAGTGAAAGAGAATTGTACCCAACCGGAAAAATGCCCTGATTAAAACAATTTTCAATATCAAAAAAATAAAATAAGAAATAACGTACTCGGTTACTAACGTAACCTCAGTTCCCTGAGAGTAGGGAAAGAGTATAGAGAGTAAAAATTAGGGAAAGAAATGCCCTTTAAAAAGCTAAAATATTATTCTGATAAGAGTGTTTTCCAACAGTGATGTAATGAAACATTGACAATTTAAGTTTGAAGGGAGTAAAGCCTCTGTTTAGGCTGGAAATGTAATTTTGACAAAAGAAGAACTTTTATTTTAAATCAATCTTAATTTTAAATCAGCCAACTTCAGTGTGATATTTTATCATATTATCATGCTTAACACTGAGAATTTGAATAATTGAAATGTGATGATCAGATGCAGATATCTAAATCAGAGAATAGGTTCGGGAGGTTGGCGGGTGGATTATTTATTTTTAACAGCAGATTCGGGGGACTCAAAGTGCACCAGATTAATGAATTTATCTTTAAAATGTACAAAATTTTCTTCTGGGGGGGCATGCCCCCGGACCCCCCTAGAGGTACCGAGCTCCACCCACAAAAATACTGTGGGAAAAACAGTAGGCTATATGATGGTCTACAAAAAAAATACACATTTAATTATCTTATTAAAATACATGATCGGCATTTTAGCACCTACGCTTCATTCCGAGCCAGGAAAAACACAGATTATTACATAGATTTTGGGTGGATAAAAGTCTTTGTTCATCAATTATGCACAGAGTTAATGCTCAGCTGCAAAAACATGTTCTGAAACACTAAAAGTTCAGAAATTATAGTATTATATGAAATAAATAAATGAATATATATATATATATATATATATATATATATATATATATATATATATATATATATATATATATACATATATTATCACGTTTTTTTTGGGGGGGGGGGGGGACCCCCCAAGAGCTTTGACACAATTCGAACACTGCTTGCAACAGTCTGAAATTGCATGTCCTTGCTTTCAACTTTACATTCATTAAGAAACTGTCAAAAGTCTCTCCCTGTTGTTGTTGTAGACGAGAACGAAAAACATACATTTCAAAAGGTCTCCACAGTTAAGTGTAATGCTACTGACACCTAGTGGTTAGTTTAGTACTCGCATCTACAAATACACTCCATCACTACAAACACCTGCCAAAATCTGTCCTCAAACAATTAGACTACTGACATGCTAAAACTAAATACTAGGGAGGAGTACATTACTTAGGCTAACTAATAGCCCATATTTACTTGAGAGAGTAACTCTCACTGTGCATTATAGGTATTCTCTAGAGACGTTGAGCGCATAGACATATAAAATAAATATATTATATTGTATTTTATATGTCTATGGTTTAGAACGCAATAAGCAATCCAGTCATTAATAGATCAGTAATTGTGTTCGTGACGATGTGCTGCTTTCACTTAGCTATAACTGTTATGTAAACACACCAGTTCATAGTAGGCTACAGGCCTATTATTTTACACTTATAAAAAAAATTGTTTGTGTATATGGAGAATTATAAGATGGGTTGGACGGCAGTGACGTTTGTATCTATTCTCAGGACAACACAGACAAAGACATTTTTTTTTTTTTAATTTGAGAAAAGCTCATGTACATACAAAAAAAAAAAAAAAAAAATGAACACTCTATTACACACTTCCGCCAAGAAGTCAAATAACAATACAGCACCTTTTTGGCATACGTCAAAAATAACAAGGCAATAACTTTCAATCTTTTGGTGAATATGGAATACTTGATGAATGATTAGATAAAATGGCTTTCCAATGTGGCTGTTGTTTGTATTTTTGTACATATTTTATAACTTTATGTTTTGTAACAAACACAAATAAATAATAGCTTGCTCACATGCACCTTTTCTGGCACAGAAAAGTCACTTTAGTGACGAGAAGGTAACACAGTATTTCATTGCACTCTCATGTCGTTGCTCTGTCAACTCTAACCACACCACCTGAATGTGCAGGCAATGATTTAATATGCAACTGTTAAACCTCATTGCGTTTTTGTTGTTCTTTGTAAACATCTCTTCAGCGATCAGTGTATCAGTGTTAATTTTTTTTTTTTCTCTTTACAACTATAAATGTTTCAGCTTTTTTTTTTTTTTTTTCATTCGCAGTGATGGATGTGAAAATTTGTGTTTTAACCAGCAGGTCTGAGGCACCACAAATTGGGCACCACAGTTCATAAAGTGCTGACAAAACTTAATACATAAAAAGGGAGACAAACACTGAATCAGGGAGACATTTCTTAGGCTTATGTGACTGAAGTTTAACCTCCTAAATGGTAATGGTGAGAACTTTGATGGCAAATTTTGGCCTATGGTTTGTAGTATCTGAGAGTAGCAGTGCATACACAGGATTTGTTTTTCCTAAGGGGTCTTTAGTCGACGCAAGACTGAGAGACCAACACTCGACACATTCAAAGACATTCTTTGAACGAATCACAGCTCAGAGATTTGTGACAATCCTCTCTGACTAAATTGCCCTGATCTGAATCAGTTCTTTGTGGCTTATGAATACAGTTATGCAGAGGATGAGCACTGAATACAGAACAGCACATTTACTCTGAGATGCTCGTTTCACATAGGCCCAGATCTTATCCTTAAGTGCAGCAACTCTTTAGCCTAAGACGAGAGAAGATTTGCCCCCTGGTGGGTTTCTACGGCCAGAAGGAAGCCCAGCTGCAGGCTGCTCTGTTGCAGAGAGGCAAGGTGGAGCTGGTGTGTCATGCTGCTCCTGAACAGCTTTAGGTTCTTCTGTGCTATCTGTGAACATAACAATGAAAAGAAATACTAATTAATGATCAGATCATTTTATAACATTTCAATAAAACTAAATGGAAAGAAAATGTTCTCCTTTTTTTCTATTATATTTTTGCCACATTTTCAGTTACTCTCACCCTTGTGAGACACTGAGAGTGAGACAAATGTGTCAATGACAAATCAATATTTTCATGATTTTTATAAAATCTAGCTTAAAACACATAAGCCAAATTATTCTTTCTAATTATACTGGTTTCATATAGTTTTGAAAAACCTTTATATATTTTCAAGTTTAGATTTAATGACTCTAAAAATGTGGTAAACAAAAAAAGGTTTCTAAAAAATGTCTTTAAACCTTGAATACATATACCTGTAATCTTATTAAATATTTTAAAATAAAATATTAAATATTTTATTATGTAATATTATAGTTAAGATGTTATGTATATGTATGTAACATGCACCACACCACATGCACCACGTGACATTTTTCAACCTGAATTAACCTTGCCATGAAGACTTCAATTATTGGATATTTTAAGGCCAGAACTTTGATTTGCTGGACAAAAGCTTTATTACTTTGTGATATGATTGTACCCTGACATTTTTTACTTTATGCCTTTCTAGAAACATCTCAAAATGAAACATTAAAACATGCTCATAATAGGTTCACGTCACTTTATTTAATTAAAAAAGTGTCAATGATGCAAAGTTATATGAATGGTTAGAACACTTACCAACATCGACTGAGTCTTCATCACCATTCTGTGCAAAAAGAAAGCATTTTGTCAGTAATAGATTAAAAAAACAAAACAAAAAATATTGAAGACTTATGTAACCACTTTGAAGTCAGTCTGAACTTCGATCCAGGGTCACAAGTTTGTTTTCACTCGTTAATGACTGAACTTGTCTCTATATCTTACCACAGGTACATTGTCGAGTGTGGTGCTACTTTGTTTGACTGGTTGAGCAGTACATCTTCTGAGCGGGGCAGACGGCTCTCCACACAACACACCTGTAGGCTTCCCACCTTTCAAACAAATAAGAACTGTAAAAGTATCTGTGCATTGATCTCATAAACAATAGAGAATACTTGCAGCCCAGACATACAAGTTGTATTTTATTCTTTATTATGCATAAAAATATATTTAAGAGCATATTAGGCATTTTAAGAGATTTAAGAACAAAATAATGTTCTGTAAAGAAGTGACATTAGTTATCATTTGTAAAGTGTTTTAAAGGCTGGGTAGGTAGGATTAAAAAAAAAAAAAAAAAAAACATTCCAAATTTGTTTAAACTGTCTTTATATACCAATACATAATTAAAATGTAAGTACACTGAAAAAGAGAGTATAAAAATCGAGTGTCTGTAGACCTCTCACTGCTGTTGTAAACACAGCTAATTATTTCCATTCACTCCACCCCCTCCCTTCTGGGCTCCTTCCAAAGCCACGCCCCCAAAACACATGAACGCGCGACGCCAAACGCTCAGGCTCAGCTGGAAGACGCATTTATTTACCTGAGACGAGTGGAGAGGAAGGAGCGCAGTGCATGCAGAATGTCAGAATCACATGTAATAAAATACATAACTTTTTCACTATAATTATAAACAAATAAGATTTCTTTTAGTACTCACTATCAAGCTAGCATATCGATACTGGTAAAGTTTAAAATATAGCCTACTTTGTTTGATTCGGTAACAAGCTATATTTATAAGGCAAAGCTAAAAACAAGTTGCATTGATACACGTTTTTCCATTACCATCAGTTACACTGTGATGAAGGTGAATTTCGTGTAAGATTCATAACATATACAGTGTTTGGCGAGTTTCCATGGTGAAAACATTGTTGACTCTAATGAGGACTACACTCCGGAGACAAGTACCGCTTCGTCGGTTCGAGGACAGGTCCGGGGTCGAGGGCGAAGCAGAGGAGGTCGTTCAAGAGTGCGGGCAACCAGGGTCCGAGGAAGTAGTTTTTGCCTTGTTTGCCTTCGCTGACTGAATATGCAGGTGCTTTGAATTTTGAATGCTCTTTCTCTGCCA
Source organism: Scardinius erythrophthalmus (assembly GCF_964197995.2). NCBI lineage: Eukaryota > Metazoa > Chordata > Actinopteri > Cypriniformes > Leuciscidae > Scardinius > Scardinius erythrophthalmus. Next base: position 22,191,092 of record NC_138232.1, on the reverse strand, counting down.
TAATTTTACTCTTCGTAGGTTCCGCGCCTCTTGCACTCCTCAAATCAAACGAGTGCGCGCGCATATGGGCAGATCTTGTAGCAACAGGGGTGGTAGCCATGGTTGCGAGAGTGAGTGACAGTCGCCCAAACCAATCAATTGTTTCGGCCCGGATGGAAATAATGAGCTGTGTTTATTGCAGATTAAAAGGTCTACAGTCACTCGATTTTTATACTCTCTTTTTCAGAGCACTTACATTTTAATTATGTATTAGTATATAAAGACAGTTTAAACAAATTTGAAAAAAAGTTTTTTATAAAAATCCTACCTACCCTACCTTTAAGGTGCAATATGTAATGTTGACAGCTAGCGGTTGAAATGGGTACTGCAGTCCAAATTCTAAACAATGGAGAGAGTTGTTTCTCCCGCCTCCTCCTCCTCAAGACTCGACGCTTGCGCGATTGCCAGATTGAGGGACACACAACAGGAATGAGCGCAATTGACAAGCCTCACACTGTAAGTTGATGATTTGATTAATCCACATTTTAATATAATTATATGTCCTCTGAGACATAGATCTTTTTAGATGGATGCTGAGGCTTTTTCGGTCAGGTAGATTCTGCGATCTCTGACCCAGTTCATTTGCGGTCTTCCATGGCTGCAATATGTTGTGTTTTCCGCCAAACTGGCAACCCGGATGTCGAAATACTTTTGGGTAAATGGCAAATTGGTAAATTGGCGGGATCACAAAGATCAAAACAAAAACGGACATTCCGACACGGAGCACACATTTCAAAGTAGAATAACTGGCTGATTTATTGTTTTTCGGAGAAACAAGTATGTGAACTTAGCATGTTTCCGAAATATCTGTATTTTTATGCTTTAGTACGGTCAAAAAAATTACACACAGCACCTTTAAGAATTAGCAAGACTTAGCAAGTTCTTAAATGTGGAACTTAAACACATTCAGCATTCGGTTGCACATTATCACACATGCTAAAGTGAGTCACATGAAGTTATTGTTGCTTCCACCAGCAACTTATGTCTGAAACAAAAAATCACATTTAAAGCAGTGCATACTCATCAAACCATAATTTAAATATATTTTTTTATCATTTTCTCTAAGGTTTAGTCATCTCAAATGCAAGGGAATAACACTGGCTAGAATACTATTAAAAAGTAAAAGATGAGACATGAATCATTATTAAGAAAAATCATCACCTGGTGGATTGTTCCTCCGATGGGCATGTGGGTCCTCGGGTTCAGCAAATATACTAGATGCCATTTTGTGTTTTTTCACAGATTTGTCTTCATCGTTGCCAAAGCAGATGTTTGAACCTCCACCTGGTGGACGCAGTACTCTGGGATGGAAAACAAAGAAACATTAAAAATATGTTGTCATAAATGCAACTTTTTTAACCGATCAGCGATCACTAATTGGCTTGTCTTTATGCGCATTGTTTACTTATATTTTAAAAGTTTTTTTTTTTGTGTGTTTTTGATGGATTACAGTTCAGCTTTTATTTTTGATTTTTTAAGTGTTTGTTTTGTCACATACTGTACATACCCCAACAAATCGCAAAAAGGTGTTGTGGGCAACATCAGTCCAAAATGATTAAAACAGAATAAGACAACTTAGAATGTTGAGTAAAATTAAGTGATTAAGTTGAGTTTGCCTTTAAGAAAGAAAGAAAAAAGAAACCTTGTGGCTTTATAAAGATATTTGTTTTATGAAAATGTAGGAATTTGTGCAGATGTAAGATGTAAATATTCCTAATTGCACATGTACATTTATTATTTGATTGAATTTGATTTGATTTGGATCTTACTTCAATTATAGCCTATTCTGTAAATGAAAATATTTGTCATAGCCTACTGTTCTTATTCATGCCAATTAGCTGAGCACAAGCAGATATTGTCGTCTGACAGCAAGCATGGTGAAATAAATCTCACTCAAAATATCTCCACCAGTCCGACAGAAAACGTGATTAGTGATAAAAGTCATTAGTGCATTCAGTTAATGAAACGATAAGACGGATACAACAGGGAGCGTAGCCTAATCTAATTCTTTACTACAGCAGCTGAACCGCACCCAACATTAACCACACGCGCACGCGCGCGCTCAAGCATCCTCGTACTCAGAAAGCGTGGTGAGGGACTCTTTTCAAATGTACGAACGACTGACACAGTGCAGTAAAACGATGTTTTAATTACTCAACAATTATATCATTAATTGTGTGTCTGTCTTTTTGAATATGCAGTCAGAGGCCGTGTCACAAAGCCTAGCGAGTTGCCTACCTAGACAGAATTTTGGAGCATTATATGCATTTATAAGACTTGGAAAGCGACCGCATGTCTCAAAAATGCTGCACGCGCCTCTGGTGTCTCTCCAAAAAAGCTGTCTAGAGAGGCTAACAAGATTCAGACACTGCCAGAGGGATGCACGTTAGTACAATAAAACAGGCATTTATAAACCAAAATCCTGCCTTAAAGGTATTTTTAAAATTCAATACACTTTGCCTTTGAGCTACGGGGTACCATTTTATCCCCAAATCGCAATATTTGTACCGAAGATGGTGCTCATTCTCATCAGCATCGCCATCCGTTTTTAAACCAATATCGTTCAGCTGGAGAATAATTGTGTCTTTTGTCAGTGATATTACATCTCATAAACGTCCTGATATATTAGCCATTATAAAGCTTAAAATAATTTGCTGTTTGCTACAACCTAAACCGCTTGAGCATTGTTATCTTCCTATAGACATCATATATCAGCACCTGGAGCTGCTCCTCCCGGTAGGATCCATGCCTTGATAAGTGGTGGTGGTTGTCATCTGGAACACTCACAGCTTCTGTTCACGGCTTTTCCCACAAAATATTCGACAGATTATTGTCATCAAGCCACAAAGAGCGTCTCCTGCTCAGGTCATCAGTCTCTAGTGCTGAATCTGCGCTCCGGTACACGCCCATTAGACGCGATTAATACTGCATTTCTGCAGATCCGCCACTGGAGCGGCGCCAGAGAGCAAATAGTTGTGTAAAATACAGTTGGTGTCATAAGTTTAGAATAAAACCTGTCGACGTTTGAGGGACTCATACTGAACTATACAAAAGTTGCAAGCAAACCTTGACTCATTCTCAGTGATCAGGGTAAATTGTACTTGTTTTGTTTATATTTTGACTGAAATATTTAAGCTTCCAGAGGAAATTGAAACTAAATATTTCAACTTTCTTTTTTTATTTCACATTAGCACCCTATTCAAAACTGTACACCCATCTCCTATTTGTGTTGCTTTCTTGAAGATCTGTAAGTGTTTACACCTTTTAGAATAGTTATGAGTCCCTCAATTGGCTTCAATGAAAAGATGGATCTCAAACTCATACGGTCACTGTTGGAAAGGGTTTATATATGCAGAAGATGCTAGAAAACCAAACGTGCCAGATTCTTCTGAGAAACAAAAAAAAAAAAAAGAAAAAAAAATGTTTTTTTTAAATAAAGAATTGCGTATGTACACCAAGTCTTATTCCGCTTTTTTGTCTTGTCTCAACAATTGGTAAACATTTGTTTTGTGAAATTGCTTATTCAGGGAGCACTAAAAACATTTATGGTGTTATTTTGTAGATTCTACAATGTGTATGTAAACCACAACTGTATCTAAAAAGAATAGTAGAAACAAAGCCCCATTTAACTATGTTGCTGTTTCTTTTAAATGTAATAATGAACAGGTAAAAAAGAAAACAAAAAGTCTCAAGTGGTTTTGTAAAACAATTTTATTCCAACACAAAATCTTATCAACATTTCAATTCACAACACAAGTCACTAAATAAAATTAGCCTGAGTACAAAAGAGAAATACATCAACATATATAAAATATTTATAAAAAGTCCAACGGCTCTGAGCAAACAAAACTGTACCTTAGAACTGACACGGACTAAATGTCTATATACCAAATCTGATGACTGATCAAAAGCATTTTAGTCTTAACACTCTTAGGTCAACATCTGATGAAATATCAGCGTTTACACAAATATTTTAGGAAAGCCATTCATCTGATTTGGGAGAGCTGATGGGCATTTTAGAGCACAAGTTTTGGCAAGGTGGAGGGAGGTCAGCCTATTAAAAAAAAAAATGCAGGGGACAGAGAGGAGGACATGGTGATGGAGGGCAGAGGTAGCTATTTACATCAGGCCCCCAGTCTGTTGCTGAAATACATCAATTGTATCCTCATCCTCCATTTCCAACTGCAAATAGATAAAAAAAAAAAAAAAAAGACTATAAATGATATGAATACTTTAAGCATGGTGACATCCAGAACTGGTCATATCAGTGACTGTACCTGAGCTGGTGTATCAGTCTCATTAATTGGCTGCCCATCAAACCGGAACCGAATCTGACGCATTGATAGCCCCTGTGAACAGATCAAATGTTGACTTGACTTCGATAAGCATGCTTTAGACACATAACATCCAAGTGGAATACTGTGAAGAAAAGGCCCCGTCAAATGACGAATTCAGGTTGATTGGGAGACTCTCTTGCCATTGAGATGACTGGGTAAGTGTGTCCCGATCAACCTGAATTCAGACTTTCCCTAGATTCCTACTATCCCTTGCTCTGGCATTTAAGACTAAGGAACAAGAATGTGGAAAATGTTAATAGATGTACCCTTTTATGTGCTTCAGAGATCAGTTTTTGTTCCCAGGAGCTAGGACCATCCTGAGCTGAGATTTGAAAGTTTCAGTAAAAATCTATAGAGCCAAAATTTGCCACCATGGCAAAGAAAAGAAAAGAAAAATACTACTGTTATTGCAATAGCAATACATAGAAGTAATCCCTCTTTAAAAAAAAAAACCTGTGTTGGACTACTTGAGATGGATTAACCCAATTGCATTGATGCCCTAATGGGAGTAATTTGAAAGGGCCTTATGTTTTATAGGAGGTTTAACAACACATTGTATGAGTTTTATAATTTAGAATTATCTATAACCAAAGTTTAGCAATGAATAGTTGTAACATGTTAGCATTTCTCAACTGCAGTCTTGGGAACCACCTACCAAAAAGTTTCAGATGTCTCACTAATTAAAATCTCTCAGCTCATCAGCTTCTTAAGGCCCGTACACACCGGGACAAATATCAGTGCGCGTTATTCGCCAACGTTTTTCAACGCTTTTTTTGTGTTCACACCCAAGCGATTTTCGCTGACGATGAGCCGAGTGAACATGCAAATTCATTCCCTGACATTAGATGGCGCTTAATACCACTCCATAACAGTTCTCTTTTATCAAGATTTTTGCAGTCGCTGTCGCGTTTGTCATAGTTATTTATGTTCCGACACCAACGAGACCAGCAGCTCTACATTCATCTTGCCTTGCATCTTCCTCATCTTATTTCTTCCCGGCAGTTTAGACGCTACTCGGCATATATCTTCTTCGCCGTTACGTATGTGTGCTCGGCAAGACCGTTTTGTGTTTGAGCGCCCCCAAGTTGTGTTTTACTGTAACTTCAGAAGCTCCAGACAAGTGAGCAAAATCGCCAATCTCATTGGTCGGATAGTTTTTGACGCGGCGCGTCAAACCAAAATAACGAACCCGAGGCGGTTTTTTAAAAATGACGCTTTTACGCGTGGCGTTTTTCGCGTCGGTGTGCACACTCACATTGGCGCCCTTTGTTTAGTCACGAGGCGTTAAACGTCGGCGAATATCGCGCGCGAAATTCATCCCGGTGTGAACAGGCCTTTAGAGTGTTAAATACAGAGACATCTAAAACCTTCTGGGAGTTTGTTCCTGAAGATGTGAGTTGAGAAACTCTGTACAAAAGGATATGACCGTGTTGTTGATGTATTTGGTCTTGGCGGACTACACATGCTGCTGCTGAGAAATGCACAGATGTGCAGCTGTGAGCATGTAAATCATGCTTCTGCACACACACACACATAATATTCCCCAGAGCAGATCTAGACAAGATTTCAGAGGAACTCTGATAATGCGACACTGGACTAGCTTTCAGCGAATACTGAACCAGACTATTTAAATGTTGTGCAAGAAAGCTCATTAACTGGGTTTTCATCCAAACGTGAAGCGAATCTTTTCAAAGTTTGCAACAAAACAAAAAACAAAACAAAAAAGAGAAATGCGAATTAGTGCGTTTCCGTCTAGTTGTTTGAGCGAATGATGGTGGTATTTGTAACCAACACTAAACTAGATGTACCGCATCGCGGTACAAAATATGACCGCCGCTCAGGCCTGCACTGGCTTTCCACAAAAATAAAGTGGCCCCCGGGGACCAAATGAAATTTTTCCTTAGAAGTCTAGTGGGGCTACATGCCCACCAAATTTCATGTTCCCCGGTGTTTCGGTGTCCCTGGTATCGTTGACGAAAAATTTACGGGAAGCCAGCGCAGGGGGGGGAGTGGCCCCCGGGGACCAAACGAAATTTTTCCGTAAAAGTCTAGTAGACCAACATACCATAAAAATGTCTTCATCCTCGGTGCCACGGTTCAGGTAGTTATTTAGGAAAAACTGCATTTTTTTGGGTTTGGGGGGCCCAGCGCGGTGGGGGAGTGGCCCCCGGGGACCAAACGAAATTTTTCCGTAGAAGTGTAGTGGGGCTACATGCCCACCAAATTTCATGTTCCCCGGTGCTTCGGTGTCCCTGGTATCGTTGACGAAAAATTTACGGGGGCCCCAGCGCGGGGGGGGGGGAAGTGGCCCCCAGGGACCAAACGAAATTTTTCCGTAAAAGTCTAGTAGACCAACATACCATAAAAATTTCTACATCCTCGGTGCCACGGTTCAGGTAGTTATTTAGGAAAAACTGCATTTTTTGGGGTTTGGGGGGGCCCAGCGCGGGGGGGGAGTGGCCCCCGGGACCAAACGAAATTTTTCCTTAGAAGTCTAGTGGGGCTACATGCCCACCAAATTTCATGTTCCCCGGTGCTTCGGTGTCCCTGGTATCGTTGACGAAAAATTTACGGGGGCCCCAGCGCGGGGGGGGAAGTGGCCCCCGGGGACCAAACTAAATTTTTCCGTTAAAGTCTAGTAGACCAACATACCATAAAAATTTCTTCATCCTCGGTGCCACGGTTCAGGTAGTTATTTAGGAAAAACTGCATTTTTTTGGGTTTGGGGGGGCCCAGCGCGGGGGGGGAGTGGCCCCCGGGGACCAAACGAAATTTTTCCTTAGAAGTCTAGTGGGGCTACATGCCCACCAAATGTCATGTTCCCCGGTGCTTCGGTGTCCCTGGTATCGTTGACGAAAAATTCAGTAAGGTGACGGGAAAAAAAAAAAAAAAAAAAACTTTGACAATCCCTATATGACCGCTTTCGCTAGCTATGCTAGCAACGGTCATAATAAAACACCATCAGCAGAAACAGACGATTAGTCACGGGGGTTTAATATTCACTACATCAGAATTTATTCAGCCAATGCGTTTCTATCTCTCATTAACTTCACACTACTCAAAGACCACCAAGTAAGCATAAAGACTTTTTTGCGAATTTGCCGTTTCCATCACTTGTTTCTGATGCAACACTTCAAAATACGCATAAAACCAGGGTGATGGAAACATAGCTACTGGTTGCAAATACATATAGTATGTATCTGCAACCAATAGCTAGGTTTCCATCACCCTTATACAGATTAGATTTATATCCAACTTATAAGCAACTATTTCCAGACATTCACTTAAAGGAAGGATGATTGTTACTGTAAGGGACGGTAAATGATGCAGTTGAATGAAAATAAAATAATTTTACCTGTCTCTCACAATATGCTTTCATCAGTTTGTTGAGGGGTGTGTGCCTCTTGATTTTAAACTGAACCACTGAGCCATCCTGCCCAGCCACTTTCAGATTGATGTGGTCATTCTCTGTTTTTACACCCTCCTGAAATGAAAAGTAAAATACAGTTATCATAAATACAGACATCAAAAGCTAAATAAATACATGCTTGGTCACAATTATGTAGAGCACATAATTGGATGGTACAAGATTGTAGCACCTTGGAATCATGACAGGAACACAAACAAATTCAGTTCAATAAAAGGGTTTACAAAGCTAATAAGTGAAAAAAAAAAAAAAAAAAAAACACCCCACAAAACAGGTTATTTCACCCATCTAAAATAACATACTCTCCTCCAAAGTCTAAACTATTAGACATTATGGCCTGATTTCACAGACAGGGCTTAGATTAAGCCAGGATTAGTCCTTATCTTAATTAGGACATTTAAGTAGCTATTATAAATGTGCTTCAGAAAAAAAAAATACTGGTTGAGACAAAACAATGGCACTGACATTTTAAGATATGCGTATTTTAAGATATACAAGTTGCTTTCAGTTAAAACAGCTCAAACATGCATTTTAGTCTTGGACTTGGCTTAAGCCTTGTCTGTGAGAACCGAGGGTTGATGTATTGAACAACAGAATAACAATACAAAATAGATGTAACACCACACTACAGACAATGTGGCCATTTTCTTTTATTACAGATTTCCAATTAAGTTAAGTGATTCGTGTAGAGCAGTGCTTCGCAAAGATGTCTTAGGGACCCCCACCCACCACTGAACATTTTGCACATCTCGCGCATCACTCACACTTCATTCAAGTCTCTAGTCTCTACTACTGAGCTGATTTAACGTTAGATGTTTTAGATGAGGGCGACACGAAAAATGTGCAGTGGCTGGGGCTCCTCAGTACAGGTTTGACGCGAACAACACACGACTTTTTTTTTTTTTTTTAAATCGTCAAACAAAATAAAAAAATAGAAGTCTTTCGATACAAGATTAAATACACAAATAGGACTCCTACAACGCGTCTGTTATAAACCCACGCTGCAGTCTGCACTGTCGGTACTAATTCGCGAGTCCAGAGCTTTGCGCGCGAACAGTCCGCGAGCTCGCGAGAAACTGCAGTGGATCCCGCGCGCTTCCAAAATACAGTGCTTTGTTTACAACAAGTTTTGTCTTATCACTTGCAGTGTGTATGAGGTGCGAGGCACATTAGCGAACTCGATAATTAGCGCGTTAGCTTTATGAAAAACCATCATTTCACAAAGAAATTGAATCAGTGAACAATAAATGAGAGGAAAATAAACTCTGAAAAGTCCCCATTAATCATATAACAAAGAATTGTCGTGCTTTTAAGAACATTTATCAAGAGTCTTGCACACGCACCTTTGGCTTCTCGTCTGCCATGACTGCCTCGGCCTCTCACGAACGCGCGTAATGCCGCCGGAAATGACGACATTTAAAAGGGCCCACTTCCGGAATCCCATTACCCTCATCCTCCTCTTGATTTGACAAAATCAGGAATATCCCCAGCTGCATTTAAGCAGCAAAGCTGAGTGTGAATGATTTGACAAAACCAACAGCAACCAATACTGATAAACATAGTATACCACATTGTTCAAAACAATATATTTATTTGTCTTTAAAACAGTATACATAATGTTAAATTGTAGATTTAACTGAGTCTAAAAAGAACAGTATCATTGGAATATTTGTGAAGCTCTTCTTCAAAATAATTTACAAGTCAAATTAATAATCATTAGAATAGGCTCCTGGACACATCCAGTACAACAAAATAATACTGAGACATCTGCTGTAAAACAAAGCAAAACAAAAGCCATACAAAATTTGCAAACACATCTTTTAAAAGTCAAATTTTATAATATAAATAATTGCATCTGTAATAACCCTAAAATGAAGTGTAAAACATGTAATGTAAAACATCAAAACCAGCCTCCTGTCCAATTACACACACACACACACACACACACACACACACACACAAAAATAAAGAAAATCGGACAACTCTGCAAATAGGCAATTTCTTCCAGTTGTGTAAAAAAGGAAATAAAGTGAAACTTTACATCCAAAAACACAGAAGTCAAGTATGCTTTGCACACTCCTTTCCCCTCCACACTTCCCAGTGTGAATTACTGTTATCTGCAGAGTTTCTGCTAAATGACGCAAGACAGAGTAAACTTGGCTTTAAACCAGTGAGGCCAGCCATGTCAAACACCAAGAATCTGATAAATAGTAATGAAATAAATATGTAAAACTCAGAAATAACATCAATAAAATTCACATAAGCTCTAACACAACTGGTGCATCACATCACGGAACAGAGATTAAAGGATAGAAAAATTGTAACCTGTCCAGTGATCTGAATGAGCTGAATTGTCAAGTGGTGGCTAACAATAAAATGACCCATTACTATAAGCAACATGCTTATGTTAATGACAACAGAACCTAATGAGTACCTAAAACCAGCATATCAAGACATCTGGGGGATTACTCACAGATCGGGATTTATAAATGTAACATCCAGTGTGTCAAAGGTAAAGTCCTGGACATAACATATCTTTGAGACACAGTCGAAGGCTCATTGATGCACACCGTGTTTTCCATTTCTCTTCATGAGTAATAGTGCTTACACAGCTATAAATGACCCCATCTTTCCACTGGAGGGAACTTGTCTATCTCTCCAGAATCTGTGACCTGTCGATCTCCAAGGATGAATGTCAGCTTGTACCTCATTCTCACTTTCTCCTGTAAAACACACACATACAATTATTTACGCAGTCATGAGTTTATCATAGACATTTTATCATGTAAACATATTTATAATTTCTTTATATGGCCACAAGTAAAAAAATCTAATAACTAATACTGCAGGGATTAGCAATGTAGTAATTCTCAAAATATGGTGATAAACATGACAATTGACTTTTCAGAGATGAAACATTTCAAATATTCAAGAAATTCCATATAAAAGCATTCTATAACCTAACCTGTTTTCAGCAATACAAAATGGTGTGACTCTATATTGTTTTGTACAATAAAAAAACACAACAAAAAAAACAACTTGTCCTCAGTTACTGACGAAGAGGAAACAAAAAGACAGTCTTTATTCACAATGCAAAATACTCAGGGATCACAGGAACAGCATAGGAGAAACGCAAATTGCGTAAATCATAGACGATTAACACCCAACCAGGAATCGACAGAACTCAGAGCTTAATTACACAAGGGAATGGTAACTAATTAACAGAACTAAGTGCGTAATTAAATCAAGAACCATGGCTGCATCCGAAATCGCTTACTTCCTTACTATATAGTAGGCAAAAAGAGTACGTGACAAAAGGAATACTGATGAATTCACAGTACTCGTAGAAGAGTAGGCAAAAAGTACCTGGATGACCTACTTCCGGCGGGATTCTGAAGTGTGCATACGATGGACACTTAAATATCCCATGAGGCCACAAGAGAGGATTTATAAATGGCAGTGAAGCCACGTAAATAACGCTGGTAGGTCACATGATACTGACAGCATGGCGGATGCAGTACATCCAAATTACATTCATATTACACACATTCATACTATAAAGATGCACTTTTTTAGTGGTTGTGAAGTAATTACTTCTTCAAATTAAGTAAAATAAAACTAAACATGACTGTGAAAGTTATTTATTATTTAATATTCAATTTATTTTCCAAGGTTAGGCATTAGTCTAACAAGTAAAAAAAAAAAAAAGGAAACTAATATAATTAATAATATAAATGTATTTTATAAATGTGATGTTAATGTCTATTGTCTAGTGATGTACAATTGTCTAGTGATGTACCTACCAAAACCATATTTTGGACAAATGTTCACCCAGAAGTGAGCTAAATCTAACAAAACTAACTTTTGAGGATGTCTATTTATAAAAAGCAGATTTCTTTTTTCTTTTAAGGTTAAGGTTAAGTTATAGTATTTATAACTATCTGATTAGAAAAATGATATAAGTTTATGGAATGTCCTCATTTAGATAGACAAGTAAATGTGTATGTGTGTGTCTTTCTTCACCTTCAGTGGGTTAGCCAGGAGCATGATCTGAGTGATAGAACTGGGGGGCATGAAGGGGTTAAAGGGAACCATTTCTGTTCCAGAAGGGGGCTGCAACTTCACTCTCATAGACTGTCAATTACAAATCACAGAGGTAAAAGTCAAAAATTCATTAATCAAAACCATCTGAAACCAAAAGCAATTCAGAACTGCAAAATCCATAAAGTAGAAAATGCTTGTCTATCACAAAACAATAACAGTCTACTTTTAGCTTCCATATACTTCAGAAGAATATTAAAAAGACATTTTGTGCCTCTCACCTTTGGCACAGCTGCCTGAAGCACTACATTCCTCACTAACAGTGGTGCTGTGTTCAACATGGATACCACAATCACCAGAACATCAGGGCGACCAGGTGGATGGTCAGTAGCAAAGTGCAACAACACACGAACACCATCCTTATCGTAGGCTGTCACTGGACCCTCCTTACCTGTGAAAACATAAAGGGAAAAACACACAGTTCTAAGCCTTACCATAACAGGCAAGTCATTAAGTCTAGAATAACTGCTATCTCACAGCACCCATATTCATTTATAGGCCTTACTTGGTTTAATGGCCTCCAGTGGAACAAAGACAGTGTTTAGGGAGATGTCTGAGCCCGAGGGTGAGTGACTGGTGGGTAGTGTTGGAGACAGGGATCTAAAGAGAGGGCTGTCTGTGGCGAAGCTCTGAGGTTTGGCAGAGGATACAGCAGAAGGCACTGGTGTTATTCCAGCAGGAAAACTGAATGTGGTTAATGCAGGATGAATGTTCTCTTCCCAAGCTCTAAGTTCTCTACCGCCCGAGCTTGAATATTTGGACTGGCTGCTTAATATAGAAAGAACAAACAATTAGTTGTATTTAAATGGAATGAGACAATTCACAAGCAGTTCTCTGATCACAATAAAAGGCTCTAATAATAGAGTGTGCACATTCTGCCGCTTTCCTTCCTTCCTTCCCTGTTTTATGCTATTATTAAACTGCTTCATCTCAGAACAACTAACATTTACCAATGGCATCAATCCTCTCTAGAATATATTTAAAAAAAAAAAAAGAAAAACTTAATTTTCAGCAGCCATTACTTCAGTGTCACATAATCTGTCAGAAGTAATTCTAATATGTAATAAATAAATAAAAATTATCTTTTTTTTTTCTTTTCTTTTTTTTAAGAAATTGCTATTCTCACTACCTATTAGCCTTGTCCAGGTCCAGCATGGAAAAGTCTTTACTGTTCTGCTGGAGGGAGTTTTCAAAGCTTGTGACTGAGGTAGCATCAGAGGTAGGTGGCGCTGTTGAGATTAGAGGATTTAATGGAGCAGAGCTGAAGAGGAGGTCAATCACTGGTTTAGAAGTCTGTCATTACAAAAAAAATAAAAAATTGTTAATGGGTAGATTTCAAACATCATAAAATGCAGACTCTTTAGGCACACATTTTAAATTCATTATACATTTAAATTATATGTAGACTACAGCACTCTTGTAATCTTACTTGTGAAGAAATCCACTGATTGCTTTGAGCTTCTTTTGTATTCTTTTCTGCTGACTTCTTTGATTTTGAGTCCAGACTACCAAGGCCTGAAAAATAGTCAGTTAACACCAAGAGTGTTAAACACTGAGATTGCCTTAAAATGGATGACTCTTACTTATTGAATTGGAACCCACCCCTATAGAAATTTATATTATATTATACATAATACTTTCACTCCCGTACAAAGGTTTGAGGTTAGTACGATTTTTGTTTACAAAGGCTGTATTTATTGGATAATAAAAATTTGATTATTTGACAGTAAAACAGTTTAAATTTGTGAAATATTATTTTAATTTAAAATAACTGTTTTAATAATAAAAAATAAATAAATAAATAAAATCTGTAAAAAGGCAAAGCTCCATATTCAGCAGCCATTATGAGTCTTCGAGGTTACATGATCCAAACAAAATCATTCTAATATGCTGATTTGGTGCTCAAGAAACTTTTCTCTCTTCTTCTTTTTATTCTTCCGCTTATTATTAAAAAATGATTGTGCTGCTTAATGTGGAAAGTGTGGAAATATTGGCCTAAAACTTTTGAACAGTGGTGTATTCAATTTTATATTAACCCTTTAATCCCCGAAGAGTTGTTTTTTCTGAGTGACATACACAAACTCATAACTACAAAACTATAGCAAGGAGAGTCAAAAGGTAGGCATAGTTTGATAGAACACTTTTTAAATTTTTAGAAAATATAAATTACATTAGGACATTCTCATGCTGAGAAACTGCTGATAATACATATCTTTCGTATTTGACACGCAATAACTCAGGAAGAAAATAAGGTAGGAGGAAAATCCTTTTTTAAGTTCCTCTACATGTGAGCTGCATTTGCATTTTGTGGGAATTGCATAAAGTAATCAAAAGTTACAGCATTTGGAACCAATGTAGCCTTGTTTAGTGCATTTTTCCAAATTGTTCCACCATAAGGAATATCTTGTGATCAACTATTATGTTGATTTTAATCGTGAGAATCTGCTGTAAATAATGCTGTGCCACAATCGAAGCATGTTACGAAGTTATGAAGTTACGAGCAAAAACGTGACGAATGGGTCTTCACGTACAAAAACTCGCTCAAGTTTAGTCAAAGCCCAAAACAATTATGCTTGATGTATTCTACTCCGTGAGACCTTTTTAGATGACACATGACTATCTGAGCTGTATGATGTTTTTTGACATATTGCAGTACATAGTACAAAAGAAAATATTTCATAAATTATGAAAACATTTATCTATTTATCAGCAAATAACAGCATTACTTAGGAGTTAATCGAATATGCACCGAATATGATATATGCACTGTAAAGTTCAGACTCTAAGCTTTCAAATGACACCTATTTTGTGTTGATCAAGGCAGTAGTTTCGAAAAATATAATAATTAATCTTCTCCTAGTTAGGTGGCGGGCAGTACACTCGGTTTTAGAGGGACTACTCAGCACTCGTTAAGAGTTTATCAAAATTAGCATTAAAAAGCTGAGTTTCTAAGCTTTAAAATTATACCTATTTTTTGTTATTCCATTCAGTGGTTGCTTAGTAATTTGATTATGATTTTTTTTTTGTGGGGGGGTGTACCGCCAGCAGTACACTTCGGGTTTAAGGGGTTAAATACATTCCAAATAAAATACACATCATACACTGCAAAATACATTGCCATCTTTACCTAATGAACCAAGTTCTTCATCCAGAAGAGAAAGACTGCTGGGAAGCTGGCTTGATGGAGGACTGATTTGAAAACTTGACGATCCAGAGGACGTGTTGGAAGAGGAAGGCCGAGCTGCAAGTGTGAGGAGGTCAGCAGGGAGGGAATCCGAGTGCTGGGGTGGAGTCAAAACATGTTTGAGGGGTGAAGGGGACCCCAAGTCCAAATCAATCAAAATCTCAGAAGAGCTTCCGTCATTGGGGTCTGTTCAGAAAAACAGAAAACAAACTCACATTGAACTGCATTTTCAGACTTGTAGTTTCATAAACCATGCAAAGCTCTTTGGATAATTCAGATACAGTATGCTAAATCTTTTTAAAAACATTTTAATGTGTAAATTGTAACAATTCTAGTACATAATACATACGTTTTGAGGCTGTTGAACCTGGTATGTCAATCACAATGGTCTGTCCTTCAACAATCTTTTTATACGAGTTGATTACACGTGAGAGATCATCACTAGCGTGTAAAATATCACCTGCACCAAAGACCACAAAGTACATGTAAAGGAGAGTTCGGTTCTAGTAGTTTGGTTCTAATATATTATTGGCTTAAGACCTAAATGAGTTTTTATTTACTAATGTGTATTACCTAAGGCACTGTCATCATCCTCTGTCTCAGTGGCGAGTCTGAAGACAGCGGTTCGAAGTTTGTCACAGTCATTATAAAGATCCTATGAACATACAGTTGCACATGGTCAATTACGTACAAATGCAAGTCTAGCAGTGACTGGATATAAAAGGGCTCACCGTTAGAAGTTCTTTGTCTGCTTGTGTCGACTCATCTCTTTTGAAATGACTTAGCATCTCATTTAGGAGCTTCACACTGTTGTTCACCTCCTCTAGGGTGCTGGCACGATGAGAAGCTTTCTGTTGTATAGCCTCATCCTGAAAGCAAAGTAAGAAGGCAGTAAGCCATTTAAAAAAATTATTGCAAGCACAACCATCAAGGGAGTAAACAAAAAGGTAATGACTTGAATACACCACTTCTACCATGAGCATGCTTTTCATTTCTGAATTAAAATAAATTGATACTTTTTGGTATAATATTTTATTATTACTCCGGGTGCAATTTATTTTACTGTACATGCACTTAAAGTGTACTTACCTAAGAAAGTGCTGGTTAATAAGTTGGTTAAGGTAACTACATGGGTTAAAGTTAGGTTTAGGTTCAGGGTTAGTACCTAGTTATTACACAGTTATTGTAATGACTATAATAAGTAGTACATAGTATGTATTTGGGGAACAGGACTGTAAAATAAACTGCTACCATTATTTCTTACAAAACTATATTTTAACTAAACGGCATAAACCTGCTTAAAAATAATCACGCAATCAACATGCAGAAAACCCCCCAACATCATAGTAGACCCTCATCATATCACATCATAGTAGACCCTCACAGCTGTGTGTCAGGGTCAACAAATAAAATCAGATTAATATTGAAGAATTAAAAAATATAAAGTCTCTTAAAATATCAGATCATTTTACCTTTTTATGACAATGTGTTTTAAAAATGGCATGTGGTGCATCTACAAAAACATAATAATATTTAATGTTTGCAAAAAAATATTACACTAAATGAAAGGACGGAAAGCAAATGTTATTGTATATTGTAAATGTATAATGCTTTTTTTTTACTGTGTACATGACAGTCATTTTTTTATTTTTTAAATGTGTTTTTCAAAACGACATGAATACAATTAGTACATTCCTAAAAAACTGGCTCCTGTTTTTTTTCAAAGATATTTGAAGGATTTACTTATTTGTCAGTGAAGTATTTGTATAAAAAAAGCACAAGATTATTCAAACACTTACCTCTTTGACCATGCTCTTGATAATGCGGTTGGCTTCTTGAAGATCCTCAGGCTTTTTACTCTTAAGAAGTTCCGCAAGACGCTGCAAGGAAATGTTTATAGATAGACAATGCTTTACAATTTTACAAAACAATTACCCTTAAAATAATATTCTAGGTTCAATACAAGTAAAGCTCTGTCAGCAGCATTTGGACTTAAAAGGAGATTAAGTTTCATAAAAGGACTCCCTTTGATTCTTGTTAAAATGTCTTTTAAAAAAAGCTTTTGAGCAGTTAAGTTGCTTAAATCAGCATTTTATGGTTTGGTGATTTACGGCCTTAAAGCCCAAAGTATACATCGTTTTTTTTTTATGTGTACGCGAGGGCCCGCGTACAGTGATGCAAGAATTGTACTGCCTGTTTTTTGTAACCGTGCATAATTTGTATGCGCAGGTCACACATGTGCATTTAATTTGTTTAGCATTAATCTGTTATCAGTCACACCAACAAAATCATACAATTTTATGTAACTTCTCACAGAGAGGTTAGTAAGTACACTTACACTAAAATCATATTAACACATGTTGTTTATGTCTTGTGGCTACATAATTGATAAAATTAGCATTTTTACATTTACATTATGGATTCGCTCCATTCACTTCCATTGTACGTGCCTCATTCAACCTAGACAGTGCAACTTTTGCTTTTTTTAGATAAAGAAAACAAGAGACAAACTGAAACAATTTTCTGATAATCAATATTACACAACAAATACGGTCAATTGAGCCTAAATTGTACTGAACCTGGAATCTTTCTTTAAGTTCTAATACTGTAATGTGTTTCTTCACCTTACTCTTTTCCTCATTGTCAAACACTGGATTCTTGGGCTTTGGCGAGGGAACGAGGGTCTTGTCCACAGGAACCTCTGGGTCTTCAGTTACAATACCTAAGAAAGAATGTGACAAAGACTAAACAAGACAGTCTAGCAAAATAGGAAGACAGAAAATAAGTAGGTGAGATTCTTATAAATGCAAATGTTTAAATTTGTGACGAAAGAACCTTGCATCTTTAGCATCTGATAGGCCTCTGTGATCTTTGCCTCATCTGGTAAAGCAATTGACCAGCTGTAGAGCAACTCTATTACTTTAGACTTCACTTGTTCAGATACTCTGTCTCCTAAATACTGCAGGATAAAAAAGGGCAAACTTATTATGGAGGTATTGTGTCTGTAATGGGTGGTACCTAAAAAGTTGGACAAAAAAATCATGCAGGTTTTGAATAACTTGAAGGTGGGTAAACGATGACAGAGTTTTAATTTTTTTGTAGAAACAATCTTTTAACTTACCTTAGGTGAAACTATTTTAATGAGTTCATTTAAAAATCTAAATTTTCCAACTTCATTATGAAACCTCCTCCCACAATTCTTCATGCAGGCTTCTAAAACCTGCAAGAACAATCTGAATTTAGTTAGTCAGTCACTTTATTAAACATATAATATTTGGTCTGAAGGAGATAAACTCACAGTTAGTGCTTGTAATGACTCCCATTCTTGTGGTGACTGAATTTTATGTGCCAATAATCTGACCGATATCTGTGGGCTGCAAGTTACAGACACAATTCTCAAATCAGTGATTTGTAAGAACAAAAACAAACTTTATAGTTTCTTTATTACAGAATCATCCTAACTTAGAATCCTATCTTATCTGCACAAGCCTGGAACAAAGCCTTTTGAAAATCTGAACAGATTTGATCATACATTTGCAGATTTTGTAAATGGTTGCAGAGGAAAAACTGGGCATCGTGCATTAAAGGACTGGCTCTGATTTTCAGCAACTAACATCGACTCCTCTCCAGACTGTAAACCGGGGGCAAAAGTCACGTAGTGTGTAGCCTAGATGCTCAAAAAGACAAAACATACCCTTCAAGTTCCTTGTTGATTTGGTCACAGAACCCAATGATGTACTCCCATTCCTCCTGTCTGTTTGACGGATTGGTGGCTTTGTCTAACACAAAAAATCAAACTAATATCACTATTTTTGAATGAAAATCAATTCTCTCTTATTTTTTACTCTTCTTCTGCTAAACATTTGAAATAACAAATGTCATAATACATTTATGCACGTAGAAGACACTTTAATCCAAATCAAGTCACATTTATATAGCATTTTATACAATACAAAATCGTTTCAAAGCAGCCTCACAGTAATAAACAAGAAAACAACTTAATTTCGCAAAATTTTGCTCAATTTAGTTTAGTATTGATTCAATTCAGCTCACTATGTGTCAGTATCGCTAAGTTCATCGATAATGAAACTTCAAAGGCAGATAGTATGCTATAGCCTAGGCAAGGCACTTTCCACAATTCAGTACTTCACAGTTCACAGTCTTTGTAATATGTTTTAGCAATACATTTCTAACATTTATTATGTGTTTAGATTTTTTTTTTTTAAATTTCCTTTACTTTAAGTGTAAACTATGCAACGTGGGAAGTTCAAGACGAAATGGTTGGTTTTCTACTTACAACAGAACCTGTTTCAGAGCTAACAATAAAGTGCAAAGTTACAGCTGTTTAGACAATAGCCGTTCAAAAAGAGTTTAACTGATTGGTGAATGACAGAAGAGTTTGCTAATAACTGCCTACGTGTCTCAAAACCTAGACATTTAGGGGCATAGCGCGTTGGAACCAATACTCTGCCGACTTTTAACGCATCAACGATACCCTAAAATGCTGGCTAGGATGGGTCAGTCCATCCAACCAACCCTCATGACCTGTCAGTGTAAATATCACATACACGCTAAGATATGAGAAAACAACTGGTCACAAACAGCATCCGGATATGACTGTTTTCTGTCTCTCAAAGACTATACAGAGTAAAATTAAACCATATTCTGGTTATGTATTAGCATGAAAACTCACTTAGCCATGACTCCAGTGACTCTCCTTCCGGATCCGCCATGATCACACAAATGCATAACTGACGAGAGGGAACTGCACAACAAGCCCGTCATGTGACATTCTCGTGCCTCTGTGTGAATCAGTGGCCTGTGGTCTTCCGAAAGGAAGCGAAGTTCTGTAATGTAAATAGTTAATGATGAAATATTATGTTCACAAATATAATTACCTCCCCCAACAGTAGTCCTGTAACCAAATGTTTTCAACCCATTTATTTCATGATATAAGATATAATTTGAGGTATAAAACAATAGGAATAAAAAATGGATTAGTTTAGTTCACACACACAGACCTGGTGACTTACATTAATCACGACTCGTGAAGTCACCAGGTCTGTGTGTGTGAATTTAAGATTTTGGCTTGTGGGCATTTATGCGATTTAAGTTTTCAAGTGATGTTATTAATAAAAAGCATCGTGCTCAAGTCTGATTACGTGTTCAGAATAATTCTGATTTTCATTGTACGTTTGTAAAAATTGAATACATTTGGGGATTTTTCTTATAAAATAAAAATCTTTACAACTAGGGCCAGTGTGCTGATAGTTTTGTCATATCCAATTGATCCTAATCTGGCACCATTTTTAATCATTCTTAAGTAACTAAGTTCAGTTGTTAGGCTTCATGATTTCTGTATTATAATCTTTTTATTATTATTATTATTCTTTATTATTTTTGTTATATCTAGCCTTGAATATATATAATATTGTCTTTTTTATTTAGTTTAATTTTTGTCTGTATGCATGCTTTACTAAATGCTTTACTTTTCTAAATCATTTCCTATGTTGTTTTAATGCTTTGGCAATAATTTTTTTTTTTTTTTTGTCATGCCAATAAAGAGAGATTATGCACTTGACACTTGTTTATGCAACTCAAAACAGCAGACTTTATAGTATATAAACAAAACAATGAAAATGCTCTCAAATTTTGAAAAACAAAAACAAAAAAAACTTACAGCAGCCAACATGACTGAACATTTTTTTCATACATATTGGCCCAAACAGAAACTTTAACAATGCCATTTTAAAATTAATATAAAATTAAGAAGCGTTTACAAGGTATCCTAATGTGCCAACAACACAGGTAAAAGTCAAAGCATCTTCCACTGATATTGCAATAACCCTTCACTGTAAAAAATATGAAACTGTACAAACAAAGTGTTCATTGTATGAAACTTTAACTAAACAGAAAAGACAACTGCCATTCATGTATACTTGCTGGTGACTCACAGGTTTGCGGCCGGTAGCGATTGCTTTTCTTATTGCATGGAATCATCATCATCCAGTGCAGATTTAAGACACTAACCTCAAAACAGAACAAATTCTGACCATTCTGAGCTAAACCCAAACGCTGAACACAACACATGCAAATGCATGACACGAGCTCCGCCATACTGCTCCACAGTACTAGTAGCCTACATGGGGTTTCCACTTCTTTCTCCCATGAAGTACTCTTTAGGCCTTCCGTGAACACTGAACGCTTGAAACCCGAATGCTGAACAAGGAACCTCATCCTCTCCTCAGTCAGCTACTTCACTGTAGTAGTACTTGTGTGCAGTTTCAGTGAGGGTCCAACCACTAGCCCTGAACTCCAAGATCTCCAGCAGCAAGAGCCTCGTCATGGAGCCGAGGTCTTGCTGAAGAAGAAACCCATCCCTCAGCAAGTAAAAGAGCTGATTCATGCGCTGAGAGTTTGTTTGCTCCAGCTGCTCGCCCACACGATGAAGCTGTAAGACCAGGCAGTCCACCTGTTAGAAACACAAAAGAAATTCATGGATTTAAAATAAGTCAAATGTTTTACAAATGGCCATACAAATTGTCTTTTGCAACTTCAGAAATCATGTACTGTCAGAGTATGTACTACATTTCAAAAAACTTCACAAGCATTAAAAAGTAGCACGTTCTGAAAAGCACGAACACAATCACATGCTACATTCGGCATAGGGATGTCAATGAGTAATTGTTAATCGAGGAGTTAATGGATTAATCACCTTTAAAAATATAATCAATAAATCAATAAAGCTCAAATGCATTCAGTAATAATGTGTGAAGGTGAAAACACTGCCTATACAATCAACTGATGCTATAGTATGCATTACAACTTGACCACTAAATGTATATTTCATTTGAACTACCATTAGTCCGTAACAATTGCATTAAAGGTGGGTGTGCTCTGGGGCTTCACCTTCTCATTCATTCATTCATTCCTTCCTTCCTTCACTCGCTACATCGAGGGCAGATAGAATAAACTGGAGAGCTGCTTTCAAATTAAATACAGACTCCTAAATTTAAAGAACTTGGCAACACGGATTCTATTTTTTCCTGTTTATTACTTAAGATGCTTTGAATCAATGTGTATTTTATAAAGCGGTTTATAAATGCTGTGCCGAATTGCAGATCTGGAGTAAACATATCTACTTCCCTATGATGAGATGATTTCTTGACAGCTCCCTTCTCACCGCTGTCATTTTTCTTGTGCATTTGTTGTATTATTGAGAGAATAGTGCACAGCACATACTTCAAATTTAAACATATTTAAATATTCAACTAAACAACGTTTGCAGCGTGGGCGGCATCTGAATGTTTGAAAACAGTATATCGTTCCGCAGGTTTTTCGAACTTCCTTGAAGAACGAAAAAGAGTGAGTACGCCAGGGCCTTAAATCGTCCATTTCTTTTTTTTTTATGAATACTGGGAATTTGGATATTCCACAAAATTGCACAAAGCTACTTTGTCCTCTGACATTCCTACAATCCTGACATTCCTTGTTAATTAGAAACAAGGTTATGATACCAATGCAGCAAACAGTCAAAAATGATAATGTTGACGGATAGTTATATATTCCTTCCCAAAATGAAATTTACTTCCAAATGTTTATGAGCCAAACCTTTTACCTCTTCCTCATTCATCAAGGCATCTGGCTGAGCCAACCTAAAGAGGCAGTCATATATTGGATCCACAAGGGCCACAACAGGAGCATCGTTTACCTAAAAACAAGTAAGTTAGTCAAACCTGGTTGAGGAAAAACAGACCATCCGATACAAATTAATAACGGCCAACTTGCAACTGAGATATTTTACCTTGATATAATCAAATACGCTGCATATAAACGTGACCACACACACCCACTCCTCCACCGAGCGCTTTCGAATCTCCTCCCTGGCAGTGAACTCTTGCTGTAGACGATTCAACAGCTTTCGCCTGAATACACTGGATGCAGCTTTCCGGGCCTCTGCCTATTTAGTATAAAAGTTAATTCGCAATGTAATAAAACAAAATACATGGCTTCAATGGAGGTTCATTTCATCCTGTGTTTTGGTTCAGTTGTTGGTTCATGAAAACAGCTTTGTGTTAGGGATATATTAAAGGTCACAAGTTAATGAGCAACATACCTGAACTACAGTATAACACAAGCGGCCAGCATCTTTACAGAACGAGAGGTCTTTCAATGACTGCTCTACAATGGCGTTAGAAAGCTTGTCCATATCAACTCTCTTTGGATCTGAGAGGAAAGAAATCACTTGTTCTTTTAAAGTTCTTAACCTGCAAGGGTAAGCTAAAGGCAAGATACTTCAAACCCTAGCCAAATCACTTAAAATGGATTATCAGAGAAGCCAGGTAAAGTTTACATACCGTTCATCGCTGTTTGAAGCATATTCTGAGTTTCCGTATCAAAAGCCGTCCATGCGGAATCCATGCTGCTCGAACTTAACAATAATATAAGGTAATCAAAACAACGGAACGACCACAGACAAAAACATTCACTTATCAACTGTATAAATCAATTGAATTACATGACAACAATTCAGAACATGACAGGGATTGCTCGCGTGCACTGTTTATCTCGTTGACATCGCTGTGCTGAATTGTTTGGTGGTTTACAGGTCAGAACAAATTCTAGATTCGTTAAAAAAGTATTGCGATATCACAAAATGTTCAATATCACTTTCTTACTTCAAACGCGAATCCTCGCGCGTGTTTGTTTCCTGATTGCGTGGACTGGTCAGTGCTCATGCGCTTTTGGACACACTTCCGGGTTCAACACTCATGTGCATCATCATGGCATAGTATCTTATCATTATCCACTTAAAATATACTAATGTATATTGGCGTATTATGAATTATTTACAATTTTTTACAAATATTTATTCTGTTAAGTATTTAAATAATTACTATAATATTACTCGTTATCTGGGTTGCAGTTCTGAAAAAAAAAAAATACTTTATTTACCAAGATGTCACTAGGGGGAGACAAATAACAAGTAGAAACAGGTAGAGGTTGTTACCTGTCGGTACGCATTAGGCAAGGCAAGTTTATATAGCACATTTCATACATTATGGTAATTCGCTTTACACAGAAAGGAATTAGAATAATCACAAAAATAAAATCAAGGGAAATTAAAACAGTTATAAAAGGAATTAAAATAGATATAAAGATGATATAGCCTACAAGGAATTAAAAGAGTAAAGAGTATGATATTACTCCGACTCGCAGATATCCAGATAAAACAAATCCTTAAAACAAAGAAGAAGAAGAAAAAAAAAACCTCCGTCAAAGTGATAAACAGCTGAAAACAATTTCGCCATGGACAATTTCATCACCCCAGGTAAAAGTGAAACAAGTCTGTCGGAATTTTAATAATGTTACAATGTTGCTCATAAAAACTTATTTTATGTGCAGTTGTCAGATTAAAGATTAACCTGAAAATGTCTGTCCCAAGATTTAGCTGGCTAGTTAGCGGTTCTTTTCCATTGTCTACCAAAAAATAACTCCAGTAGCAGTATTCTGACAAAATCACCCAATCAATGTTGTCTGGGCGTCATTTTGCAGCAGCTCCAGAGTAGTTTACATTAGTCACATGCCATTTATGTGCCCTGAACTGAGCTTCCAAGAGCAAAGATGGCAGCATGCAGGTAATTGATAGAGTAAAATACACATTTAAAGTCTCAAAATATTCCTAATTATTTTCAAATACATTTTAAAGTCGCTGGCCATGCACCCAGGGTGTTTCCCTGTAAATGGCCTAAGATGCTATTGGGCCCAGTATCCCTGTGACCCTGCATGGGACAATGCATTTTAGAAATGAATGGATTAAAGTTATGTTGTGCAACCATCATGCTTTTTAAATAATGTAGATAAGCAGTGGAGAGACTTTAGAGTTCCCTTCACCTGATTTGAAATCACCTGAAATGACACTTCACCTGAAATGTCATTCATAATCTACATTGTGCAGGTGTACATAAACACCAGCATTGTGGAACTGCACTTTTCAGATAGCAAACTGATGCCTTATGTGCATTTATATTGTTGAGGTTTACTGCAGCTGAAGGAATTTGAGTATAAACCTAAAACATTAAACTGACCAATAAAGTCCCTTTTCAGGATACTGTATAATATATATTGTAAAACAATGTTCATGCTTGTTCAATGAGCCATAAACAACTATTGCACATGCACCTGTGGAACAGTCCTCAAGACATTAACAGTTTACAGTCGGTAGACAATTAAGGTCACAGTTCCAATAATTTAGGACGTTTAAGAGACATTTCTACTAACTCTGAAAAACACCAGAAGAAAGATGTCCAGGGTCCTCGATCACTTGTGTGAAGAGGGAGGCATAAGGACTGCAGATGTGGCTAGAGCAATAAACCGCAATGTCCATAATGTAAGACACCTAAGACAGTGCTACAGGGAGACAGGAAGGACAAGCTGATAGTCCTCGCAGTGTCAAACCACATGTAACCACGTGTCCCCCCAGACATGTTCAAGAACTTGCAAGTGCCTTGGTGGAAGAGTGGAGTAACATCTCACAGCAAGAACTGGCAAATCTGGCTCGATCCATGAGGATGAGGTGCACTGCAGTGCTGGAAATAAAAACAGTTGAAAGTTAGAGGATGTTTATTTTTTCTTCTTTAATTTTTTTTTTTTTGATGAGGTTACGTCTCAATTAAGTGGCCGACACAACTGAACATTACTAAAATAATTGAAGTTACTACCAAGAGAACAAATTACCTTGACATAGAGATGAACTGAAGGGCTAAAAGTCTATCAAACTTGAAAGGTAAAAAATTCAGCATCAAAAATGACACATATGTTAGTGTATACGTTGGATTTCTTTTAGTTAAACTTGGGCCAAATAATGACAAACGAAAAAAAAAAAGAGAAAAAAACTCAAAAAGAGAAATCTCAAATGACATCAGACACTGTGTACAGCCTGCAGCTTCAAAAGGAGGAACTCAATGCCCGCTGTAAAATTGGGGTAATAAACTTTCATAGTACAAAAAAAAAAAAAACTTTATTAGTAATCAATCTGAGCAAGTTCAGCCCTTTGTCACCACAGTCATATGGCATCATTCTACGGCACTACTAAACATATATATATAAAATAATAATAATAATAAATTTGCATTGCATTGGGTTTCAATGGAAATATCTTTATTCTGTGTAATTTATACAGGAATCATCCAGAGTATCCAACATACTCTATAAAGTTCCCAAATGGAATCACATCAAGAGCCATTTTAAAGGGATTCATGAAATGCTCCAAATTTGTTACATTTGATAATTGATCTGCTACAGACGCTTTGGCACCATTACATTATTTTCAAGGGATAGTTCAACCAAAAAGAAAAATTCTGACATCACCTTTATGATGCTCCAAACCTGTATGACTTTCTACTGTGGAGCACAAATGAGGATAATGTCTTCTACAGAAGAAAGTTGTATACATTTGAAACGACACGAGGGTCGGTAAATAATGAATTTTCATTTTTGGGTGAACCGTCCCTTTAAGAGAAAAAGACGACTACATGTAATTCTACTATGGCATGAGATTATGCTTGATCATCCCACACCAAATAACATAGCAACACTACATATGAAAACATGACAAAAGACAAAGCAAAAATGAAAAACTCACAATGCATTTTAACAAAACATAACATGGTGCTTTAAAATGAATCCTGGTGCAAAACTGTAACACAGTGGTGTGCTGAGTGATATCAACCTCTTATTTGTGGCATAAGACTTTCCTTCACATAAAATATATATATTTTTTTTTCAGTACAGCAGATGTCATATAACATGAAATAAAGTTGCATATAAAGCTAAGCTGATGTGATGCAAAGTACATGAACGAAATATCAGTCCGGAACATTCTTCTCACACAGCCAATATTGCTTCATAAAATGTCAACCACTCCAAACAGCACAGTCTTTTTTTTTCCGGCCAGTCGACATCCATGTCACAAATGGAGCCTTTTCTCTACCCTCTGTGGTTTCCGTTTCCGTGGCAACCCAGCTGGAAGTCCACAAGTGCTTTAAGCAGGCAAACATTTTCTCTGAAAGTTACATGTTTTGATTGACAGGTGTGACATAATTGCGAGGAAACATTCCTGTCTGTCCGTGACAAGCCCCCTTCCACCAATTAGGATCCGAGTTGTCCAGGACCTGGATGAAATCTCCACGCCTGAAACCCAGCTCTCCATCCTCTTGAGGGTCAAAGTCAAACAAAGCTTGAACATATGTGGAATGCTGTGGAGCAGAAGTAGAAATGTTGAGAATTAATTCAGTTATGACATTGCTTTAAACTCAATCTGGCCTAATGCCTGGTTATAACTGCAATCATAACTGTGCTTAAATTAGTAGATTGGAGTAACACTCCACCATTACATCATACTAAAACCCCAAAGACACAGTTAAGAAATGAAGGATAATATATATATATATACATACTATTTACCATTCATATAAATATTTATGAAAATTATGATTTTTTTGCCATGAAGTGTCATGAAATCCCTGTTTTAACACTGGTCGTTCACACCTCAGATTTGAAAAAGACTCAAAAAATGGGCGTGTAAAGCTGTGGAAAAGTGGGAGTGAAGAGGGTGCCCATCCGAATAAAACACAATTCACACAATACACTCATTACAGACACGTGAATTTTGACAAAAACAAACAACAGAGTTGGGGGCACCTTGATTAATTTAAAAATATAATCCTATGACAACAATCTCACAAAAATCTTATCATTAGACACTACTAACAACTATCATGAACAAATCAAATACATTCTGATAAATTATTCTTAGAAATATCAAAAAATCAGCATTAGGCTATAACTTTGCAGAGCAACTGGTCTATATGAAAAATGAGGAATAATAATAATATTTTCATTACGTTTAAGAGCACTACAATCTCTGAACAAATGACACACGTCAGTTTAACACAGAAAAATAAAGGCATAGTTACTTTTTATCCATTCTTTGAATTATCAGTCTACATCATTGTCTTCTGTGTATCAGAATAATACATTGTGTCATTGCGTTCATGATCAGATGTACCGCTGTATCAGTGTCTTTATTTGCACATACTGTATATATTTCACAAGAGATGAAATATGTGCACAAATGCGCTTGCTCCTGTCTGGATATAAACTGTGATCCGCATTGCGAGTGTTAGTTTTCTGTGCAGAAACCGCTCTCATGCCCGCTTCGCATGTTGTTGTTGTTACGTATTAAATATTGTTACATTCATATTTCTCATGTGTTTGCAGTCAAACTCCAGCTGACCACATTGTTGGGAAAATGCAAACAACACTTTTTTGATACTGTACTGATACACCTATGACACGTGTGTCCAAACGCAAAGCTGAACAGGCAGAGGTGAACGGACAGCGCTTAAACGGTCTTTCATGACATCTGAATTCTCCACTGTAATGCGATACAGTGCTATGCATAAGT
Organism: Scardinius erythrophthalmus; assembly: GCF_964197995.2. Taxonomy (NCBI): domain Eukaryota; kingdom Metazoa; phylum Chordata; class Actinopteri; order Cypriniformes; family Leuciscidae; genus Scardinius; species Scardinius erythrophthalmus. Next base: position 22,162,536 of record NC_138232.1, on the reverse strand, counting down.
TTAGACACCCATGCTAAAGTTGACTAAAAAGAGGAATAAAAAAATCATCTTTTGGAAACTGAACGTAATGCCTTAATTTCAAAAATTAGGAAAAATCCAACCTTTAAGGACACCAATTTTCTTTGTGAATGAATAATGTATCGTAAATAAATAAATGTTCTTCTTTAAAATACAGGGTGCATAAGTTTGGACACCCCTATGTTAAATTCCCATAGAGCCAGGCAGATTTTTTTTTTTAAGTATTTTTTTTTTTAGGATACTATGCATCCTGATAAAGTTCCCTTGGCCTTTGGAATTAAAATAGCCCCACATCATCACATAGCCTTCACCATACCTAGAGATTGGCATGGGGTACTTTCGATAAGATCATCTCTCAATGCAAATCAAACCAGCTATTAGGCTAACTGAAATAAAACCATGCCGATCTCTAGGTATGGTGAAGGCTATGTGATGATGTGGGGCTATTTTAATTCCAAAGGCCAAGGGAACTTTATCAGGATGCATAGTATCCTAAAAAAAAAAAAAATACTTAAAAAAAAAAATCTGCCTGGCTCTATGGGAATTTAACATAGGGGTGTCCAAACTTATGCACCCTGTATTTTAAAGAAGAACATTTATTTATTTACGATACATTATTCATTCACAAAGAAAATTGGTGTCCTTAAAGGTTGGATTTTTCCTAATTTTTGAAATTAGGACATTAAGTTCAGTTTCCAAAAGATGATTTTTTATTCCTCTTTTTAGTCAACTTTAGTATGGGTGTCTAAACTTATGCATAGCACTGTACACGTAAGACCAAATAATAAACATAATGAGTGCCATTTTTGTTTTCACTGATGTGCAACCTGTAAAAATATGTTAGCACTTTTGCACAAAATTGTGTTTTAGGGATTCATGACCCTTTAAATAACTTGGGTAACAGGGTGGAATGATTGCACAATGCGTCAACACTACAATTTTGAGGTAAAGTGTTGGTTTTAATTAAGTAATAATAATTTGTTACATTTATATAGCACTTTTCTTGGCACTCAAAAGCCCTTTACAAAGAAGGGGTTCTCTCCTCAACCACCACCAATCCATCTGGATGATGCGACGGCAGCCATATTGCGCCAGAACGCCCACTACACACCAGCTTACTGGTGGAGAGGAGACAGAGTGATGAAGCCAGTCAGTATATGGGGATGATGAGGAGGCCATGATAGACAGAGGCCAATGGGCAAATATGGACTGGATGCCAGGGTTAAACCACTACTCATTTTTCAAAGGACATCCTGGGATTTTTAATGACCACAGAGAGTCAGGACCTCGGTTTAACACCTCAACCTAGTTTTCCCAGGAGGTCTCCCATCCAGGTACTGACCAGGCTCAACCCTGCTTACCTTCAGTGGGCAACCAGTCTTGGGCTACAGGGTGATATGGCTGCTGGCCATATCACGGTTTGTTATCAAAGGGAAAATCATCTAGTACAGTGGTTCTCAACCTCTCCTGCAGGGACCCCCTGACAGGTCATGTTTCTGTTTTAACCCTGAAATGGCACACCTGATTCAATTAATTAAAGGCTTAATGAGTAGTTGACTAAGGCTACGTTCACACTGCAGGCTGAAACGACCCCATTCCGATTTTTTTGCCCCTATGCGACCTGTACCTGATCTTTTCATGACAGTCTGAACGACACAGATCGGATCTTTTCAAATGCGACTTCAGTCTGAACGGCCAGTTCGCATGTATCCGACCCGCACGTCATTGATACGCGACAAACGTCATAATTCTGCGTTGAAGTAGTCGTCGGTTTGAAAACGGACTGCATATTCGTCGAGCTGAGGTAAATCTGCCGAACGGGTCGACCTCGACGAGCCCGTTAAAAAAAATAAAATTTTTTTTAAAAAAGCCCACGGCCACCATCATTATATATCCAATGACTAACGTTATGTTAACTTGTTTGTGCTGATATTAGATAGGTCAGCGGCTGCTGTCTGGCTCTTGTGTAACGGTCGCTGCGCGCGCTCGTGTGTTTTGTGTGTGTGTGTGTGTGAGTGAATCACAGCTAGTTGAAGTTTAGCTACTGCCACAAACAACAAGTGACACCGTTGACCGTTGAGTACTCTTCTGCGCATGCAGGTCACTTCTGGGTCATTTCATGTTCACACAGGAGATCACAAAAGGTCGCATTTAATTGGAAATGTGAACGGCCTTGCAAAAAAATCGGAATTGAGCATTAAGCCCTGCAGTGTGAACGCAGCCTAATGGATTAATTGACTAATTCCTACTCTAATAACTACTCATTAATTGAATCAGGTGTGCCATTTCAGGGTTAAAACAGAAACATGGCCTGTCAGGGGGTCCCTGGAGGTGAGGTTGAGAACCACTGATCTAGTAACAGGGTGACAGAACTAAATATAAGATTTTTTACAATTTACTCAAATTCAATTGATTATATAAAAATTAGAATGTTGCATGATTTGTTTGTTGGTTTTAGTCGAGAAGGTGAGACAAAACTATGGAATTTGTGCATTTAATGCTTTAAAAATGAGACACCAATGTCTACTATACAGTACTTGTGGAATGTTCCAGCACTGACTCAGTCCTACCTGTGGTACCTGTTCAATGTCCCTGAGGAAAATGGGCTGATTCCTGGACACAGAAGTGGATCGATGATAATCTACTAAAGAGTTTAACGAGTTAAATTTGACCACCCACAAGAAGTATTTTCCTGCTCCGTCCCGTAAGACTTTGAAATGCTGGACATCATTCCCAAATCTATGGGAAAACAAAAGAGGGGGGGGGGGGGGGGGGGTAGTGTTTAGAGAATTACATCATAAACAGCTGCATTTATAGCACATGGATATTGCAACTATAGTTATAAAAAAAAAGACTCTGCACTGTTCAGTGTATCATGAACCCTGATGTCTGCAGCTGTCTGTGGAGAACTGTTTGAATGATTCAGTGTTGGCCTAGTTTAGATACCACACAAAAGAATTCAGAAGAACACAGAAATAAAGTGTTGAAACGGCTATATTTTTTGCTGCACTGCATCAATTATTCATTGACATGCCCCTATTTACAAGAACATATTCAATTACTGCATCAAAATTTCTAAATCAGCAGCCTTCTGCGTTTCTAAGTGTTAATTACTAGGATTTCAGAACAGTCATATACAAACTGGCAATGTTATTTGGCACAGATAAATAAAATAGAGTAGGACAGAATAGAATAGAATGACATACACATACTTGACAGACAGTGAGAAGTCTCCAGGTGCACTCTCACTCTCCCTAATGAGAAAAGCTCCATCGTGTCTCTGTTTATTTAACATTTCTTCTGCTTTTGCTCGGGGAATCTTCCCATAAAACCAGCTGTGTGTTCAGAACAAATCAAAAAGCAATGGTTAAGATGTTGTAGAATGTACTGGTGACATTCCACAATACAAGAGTTTTGAAGTGAGAGATTCTGCAAAGCAGCTATTTCACTGAGAAGCACATATTTAATGAATAACAATAAAAGAAAACATCTGCAGTGTCCAGGTTCACTGGACGGACAGGAAAAAAGAAGTTTAACTTGAGTATTTATTATAGATCTTGGGCCCTATTTTAACGATCCAAGCTCATAGTCTAAAGCACACGGCACAAGTGCACTTAGCGCACTTAGCGAATCCACCAGCGCATGGTCTAAAAGGGCTGTCCCTATTCTCTTAATGAGTCATGGGTGTGTTTTGGATGTAATATGCAATAAACCAATCAGAGTCTCATCTCCCATTCCCTTTAAAAGCCAGTTGCGCTCGTGCCATGGCGGATTGCTATTTACATGGCGGAATTTGCAAGCGGATAGACTGAACGCGTCTCCAGAGAGGAAACGGATCTGCTCGTGCGCAAGGGTTAAAGCGCGTGAGCAGACCATCTATGGGACAAGCCAGATTCCACCATATTTTTAGGTAAACAATAATAATCTTTTACATCGTAATCCTTTTATTTTTAATATTTGGCATGTTTGTGTGCTGCTGCGCGTTCCTGTGTGTGTAATAAGCAGAGTGTATGCGCGTTGTGCACCCGCCTATAGGCGCACATTACTAATGCACCCTTTAAATAACAAAATAACTGAAACTGAAATAGAGTGCGCCATTAACCAACAAAAACCTGGTCTAAAGTCTATTTCAGTTTCCTCAAAATAGCAACGCGCCAACAATGTGCCTGAACACACCTTGTTTTCAAGACCAGAACGCCCATGGGTGATCATCATCATCTTTTTTATTTAATGCCATGTCAGCAATCAGAGCTATCTTCATGGCAAAAATTCAATTACAAAAACACAAATATCATATAAATACAATAAAAACAGAACAAAGATAACCAGCAAGTCATATTATACAATATAATTTTTTTAAGTTAATATATGATAAAAAATCCAAAACCTTTTCAGGTATAGTTTCATTAAAAATGTCCTTAACTGAAATAACTTCCGCCCATGGGTGAACAGATGGGCACAAATGCATTTGCTATTTAAACAACGTGGCGCAGGACGTGAAAATGATAACTCCGTCGGGCTGAAACTAGCAAAAAACACTTGCGTCGCGCCTGGCGCTGCATTGCGCCATTTGTATGATAGGGCCCATAGAGTGTGTATATTTTGATGAGAGGTATACTGTTATAAGAAAGGCATGTATTCAAACTATATAGAGACATCACATTGACAATATGTAATAAGAGCAGACTTTCAACTGCTGAGTTCAGCAGACGGAACAAAAAAGAAACAACTAAAGACCTTCAACAGATCAAATTCAACATTGTAATTTTTATATATATTGTTATTTTTCTACTGTGTCAACCTCATTGGTACTCGCTGAAGTCTTTTCAGGAGACTTGAATTAAACCACTGGATTCATATAGATTACTAGATGATTATAGATGTCTTTATAAAGTTGTTGAAGCGTCAAAGTTTTATTTGCTTGGACATTCGATGGACGGCCAGAAATCAGGTTATTTGTGTTTCAAAAATGAGCAAAAAAGTCTTATGAGTTTAGAATGACAGGAGTGAGAGTAACTGATTACAAAATTTTCGGGTGAACTAACCCTTGTAAAGATGGTCTTTTTGATGACTAAAAAGAGCAAATACTTACGGGTGTGGCTTCATTTCAATGTAATTTTTAGGGATGAATCCTTCTTTTCCATTGAGTTCTGCCTTGTACCAGTTCTGGTCACATTCCTCATTTAAAACCTGATGGCAAAACAATAGACACTTCAAAACTTGACCAGCATGTTGTCATTACACAGTGTCCACACAGTAAACCTCCAATCAGCCCACAGAAGACACTTCCCTCAGAACACAGAGGAGCTAAAGAACCAATCGTATAACTGGCTTTGGTGTTTAAAACCCTCTATAAATAGCATACAGGAAATATCCATCATTTTAGCTTTAAGCCACACATAACATCCTGTATACATAAGACTTCTCTGGCACTAATGAGAAATACATTGCACACTACCCTGTTTTGTGGAATTGCAAAACTGAACCAGATGGATTGCGCAAAAAGATGTGGACCATTACCATCAGTTCTGATGGCTGGGATTTAATGTCTCTTTTCATAACTGTGAAAAAGGACCATCTGTGGTAATGACCATCACCTTCCAATATGAAATAAAGAGTTAATTTCTGACCTGTGGACAATCTCAGAGGTGGAGGGCTTTCGGTTGAAACAGATGAAGTCGACAAACATGAAAAAGCATCACCTAATGTGATTATTTTAGGCTAAAAGACCCTCTCTCAAGTCATGCTTAAGTCAAGTATGTTATGACACATCCGTCTAAGATAAATGGGAATCTTATCCTATAGCCTGAACGCTCTCATAACTCTGAAAGATGGTCTCCCCATCCCTTCTCTCTCTGTAAACAACCATTAATCTGCTCTCACACCCGCCGCGCTATGGCGCCTCTTTTCTCTGCCTTCAAGAAAAATAGTCACATTATAAACAAGCCAAGATGTCAAATTCCAAATATAAAAGAAAAAAGAAAAAAAAAGAAAGTAGGTTTTGGTGGGAAAAATGAGCAAAGGATAAAAATGAAAGTGGGTCTTTGTGGGAAAAATGAACAGTCTCAGTTATAAAGAAGACAAACCTTTATTATGCATTTTTAAAATGTACTCTCACTTTAAGCACTAACAAATAGAGAGCGGAAAATAATGTTTTATTTGTCATTTTTTTACTCTTGTAATCTTGGTAAAAAAGTAATCAAAATTTTAGGAAATCTCTGTGTGGGTGCGGAAGAGAATTTGCATATGCAAAATTTGCCCCAATTTTGTCTCTTTCCAGTAAAACCCCTCGCAGTGGTTGGATGAAAACTGGTATTAGACATACAACATAGAATCAGAGCAAGCTTTGTTAAAGCCAAAAAGTAATACAGCAGACAGATAACTGAATGTGATGCCCAAACCAAGTCCAGATGCTAAAACACAGGTTTGTGGTTCAGAGATGTCAACCGGCCACAATCCACAACCACTAAATCCCTATACAGAGGAAATCATACTACCAGCAGCATGCTTGCCCGCAGCTAAGCACTGTTGCTAGGCAGAAAGAGCATAGCAACAGAAAGAGAGTGGGAAAGAGGTTCAAACGGTAATAGAATACAGGAACATTTTAGATATCGATGGTGCAATTGCACCCATATAGAGTACAGAGAGACGGTGTGTAGCATGTGACCTTAGGCATGATAATAAAATAAGAAATAATATTTCTTCCATGTTAATATATAATAGTTCACCCATAAAAATGTCATCATTTACACACCCTCATGTCATACCGAAACAGAACGACTTTCTTCTGCGGAACACAAAAGAAGATATTTTGAAGTATGTCTGTAACCAAACAGTTTCAGTTACTTAAGATATTTCTCAAAACAGCTTTTTTGTGTTCCACAGAGGAAAGAAAGGCAGAAAAAAGGTCTGGAATGATATGCACATGAGTAAATGCAGACAGAATTGTCATTTTTTTGTTTAGGCCCCATTCACACTTTTGCAGTATTGTTGGCCACTAGCGGGGATGGGCAAAAGTATGAGTTCTCCGAAGATCTCATCAGAAATGTCGACAGAGAAAAAACATACAGAACAGGTAAATTGCTCACAGTAACATTAACTTCTCTGTAGAGATGCTCCGATACCGATAATTCTTCATATTTGAAAGCCTATAACCGATATATTGGCAGATAAATCTAAATACAAATTTTTATATAATGTTTGAGATCCTGATTACAAAAACTAAAGTCACCATTAAAGGCATTAAATGTCCCAAGCACACAGTTATAATGATGTTCTCATTATAATTTTGTGTAGCCTATATGTCAGACAAGCATGTTGCGCTAAACAGTATTTTCCTTTTTTGAAGTCATTCCAATCATTCAAGCAATTCAGGAACATCAGGGCGAACCGTGAAGTGTCTCAGCTGAAGGTCAAGGAAATAATCCATTATTTATTGGCTTTATTATATCGGCCAATTTTTCTTATCGTGCTGATAACGATAAGATAAAAAATTAACATATATCGTCCGATACCGATATGGTGGCCGATATATATAGTGCAGCCCTACTTCTCCGTCTTGTCTACATGCCACAACAGTACCTCAAAAGATACGGAGTCTTTACTCCTATTGGTACTCGCTGCATTTGCATAAAATTACCACCAGTTGCTGGTGTTTATCGACCCTCTGTGAAATTGAATAACTTCTGGCTGTAGTTTTCATGTAGCGCCTGGTTAGACAGAGTGTAAGCCTGATGGTGTTGACAAGAGCAGAGTAGATTCAAGAGCTGAGTCACAACACAAGGCTTTCTTTTAACATTGACAAGCTCTGACCCTTGAAATCAAAACAATTCATACTGACACACAAACCCAGGACAAGTGTGTGACTCAAGGCATAACATAAAATACATTTTTTTACTCCAAAATCCAGTTGCATGAGCATTGGGAAATGAGTAAAGTAAAATATATATATAAAAAATAATAGCAGTTACTTTGCAAATATGGACACATTCAAAATTGTCCGAAATGCGAGAGGTATGCGATCCCATATATTTGAATTAAGCAATATTTTTTCACCAATTTTATTTTTTTTACCTCATTTAGGTCTCATTCTCTTTTTTTCAAAGGGGATTTTTATTTTATTTTTATTTTTTTGTGCAAATAAAATATAACATGCATAACGTATTTAACCTAAAATGAAACCAGACTAACAGTTTGTATGGCTTCAATCCTAAACTATGCCCTGGAAAAGTGTTTATTGTGTTGTGTCATGGTCATGATTTTACCATGTCAAGGAGAAATTGCTCAGTGTTTGGTTTAAATGTCTAGAGTTGAGTCTCGTGGTGTTGGACTGCCGTCGGCTCATGTGAATATCACATTATTACTCACTCTGCCTAGAATAAACAAATCACACCAACTAAAGCACCAGAGAATGCAGTGCAAAACAGATAAACACTATGAAGCATAATTGTGATAGAAACAGAAACTACAACTGACCAAGTCTATCTAGTGCATAACTGTATTGACTTTATTGGATTCTTCTTTTTAGAGTTATATTTTTGTCCTTTTTACGGCTTAATTGGATAGGACTGTGTAGAGATCAGACAGGAAATCACGGGGTGGAGAGAGAGAGGAACAGGACAGCAAAGGACCTTGAGCCGGGAATCAAACTCGGGTCGCCAGGGATGCAGTTAAGCCATATGTCGGCTCAGACAACTTTATTGGCTTCAAACATGGCTCATTCTATCAGAAATTATTCTGAATTATTTGTTTTATATGCATTTTGTTTTAAAGTATTTTTGATCACTTACATAAAACTGTTTTGTTTTTGTTACTAAAGTTCCAAACAAAAAGGTAAATATGAGATTAAGTATTTAATTGAACTGGTTATCTAAAAATAGACCTACTAGGCCTACATCATGGCCATTTAATTGTTTATAAATAAGTATTTTTTACCAAATTTCCACCAAAAATACACTACCATTTAAAGGCTTGGGGTTGGTAAGATTTGTTAATGATTTTGAAAACAGTCTCTTATGCTCACCAAGACTGCATTTATTTGACCAGGAACACAGTAAAACAGTAATATTGTGAAATTATTCATTGAAAATAACTGTTTCGGTGTCACAAGATCCTTCAGAAATAATTCTAATATGATGATTTGCTGCTCAAATAACATTTCATATTATACAGTGTTGAAAACCATTGCTGCTTAATATTTTTGTTTGCTTATTTTTCTAAGGTTTCTTTGATAAATATACCGAGTTGTAAGGTTTTGGTCACACTGCACACTGCACACCCAATCTAGAAAATGTAGGTCATTAAAATTTTTCTAGGAAATATGGTCCTGTGTGCCTAAAGCACTTATGAAAGACAAAGGAAGCATAATTGCTCATGAGACAAAAATGGAAAATTAAGCATTCAGGCAGGGGGCGAGATTTTACAGGATCTTAATTCAGTCATAATAAAAATCCAGGCAAATCATATTAGGCTAATAATATCCTCTAATTCCAAAGATTTTCACCTCATGTCTGGCATACCATTTACTGCAGGCCTATATATCTGTAATAAATAAATTATTATTGTGTTCAAGGGCAATGGAGAGCTGATACTGGTTGGAAAGAATATAATCGCCTTTAGCAGCTGGGACTAGACAGCGCCAATTCAAACTTAACATTAGTAGTAGTAGCAGCAAGTAGTGCAGTAAGATTTTTTTTTCCACACTGAAAAGGATAATTCGTTTCATTCATGTTTAATGTATTTTAATTAATCTGTGCATTGCATCTTATTCCTTGGTAAATAAATAAATGACACCACCAATGATATCAGACTGGCATCAGCCATGATATTACGAGTCCAAACATCCCCTGAAGGCCAAACAGTTAATCACAGGCTGACATGCTCCAGACAGGCTGTGAGCCATAGAGGTTCAGACACAAGATCATAACTGTATGGATAAAAGACTGTAACAGACGAAGAGATGTGTCACTAAAGCAGGCATCAGGCGCTTTGAATCCATGTCTATGCTCATGTGTACATTTTCAAAAACGCAATGTAAGGAAGCACATGCCGAGAGATATTTAGTAGGTTAAACATCTAGACCTGTCTGCAATCCAAAATCCTGCAGTGTGAAATGTGTTTTGACTGGAAATTACATCAGCGACAGTTGTGTAGTGTTAAAAGAACAGCAACCCGGCAACCTTGAAAGTCATAGAGAGTGTATAGATATAGATAGTGTGTATATAGAGTTTACGATATAAAGTTTTGTAAAGTGATGTCAACCCAACAGTGATGTCAACCCAAATGCCTGCACTCAATCACTGAATCAGTAAATAGAGGTGACCAAATTGGTATTACACCAGAAGAACCCACTGAATCTAATAATTTGTTTAAATGCATAATCGCTGATGTCCATCCACAATGAGTTTCAATGAATTCATAAAAAACGACCCAAAAAACTAAACTAACAAAGTCAAAAACAATAAAAAAATATATATTATATATATATTCTCTTAATAGTCTCCCATATAAACCAGGTGTTTGGCTGTAACTATAAGAAAAGCTTTAACCGCAACTATTCTCTGTACAGACAGTAGCATTACTAGTCACGTTTCTAGCACGCATTTGATTTAGTCGATCATGAGGTCCTGTTGAGACGTCTGGAGATATCTGTGGGCTTTCGTGGCGTAGTCTTACAGTGGTTCCGTTCTTATGTGACCAACAGATGTTTTAGTGTTGGTCATCAGTCCTCCTCTAGTGTACCTCTAAACTGTGGAGTCCCACAGGGATTAACCCTCGGGCCGGTATTGTTTACCCTGTACGTGCTACCTCTGGCTTCCATTTTTAATAAATGTGGAATATCTATACGCTGATGATACTCAGATCTATTTTCCTTTAAAACATAACGATAAAAATGGTTTACAACTCCTGTTGGCCTGTTTAAATGAACTTAAGGTTTGGCTTTCAAGTAATTTTCTAAATTTAAACGAAAATAAAACTGAAATAATTATATTTGGGCCCAAGGAAAACTGCGTGCTTGATGTTGACCGTGTTTCTCTTGCCCCATATGAAACTCAATGCGCTAGAAATCTGGGATTTCTGTTTAATCACAACCTAAAATTTGATAAACAGATCAGTACCGTTGTAAAATCCTGCTTTTTTCATCTTCGCCAACTCTCTAGGGTGAAACCTTTTTTAACCCAGAGTAACTTCCAAACAGTGATTCATGCTTTCGTAACAACTCGTCTAGACTATTGTAATTCACTTTATATTGGTGTCTCTCAGTCTTCCCTCTCCCATCTACAGCTAGTGCAAAACGCAGCTGTTAGACTCCTCACCGGGACCCGCAAGTATGAGTCGATCACCCCTATTTTATCTACACTGCACTGGCTACCTGTCAAATTTAGAATTGATTTTAAAATTTTATTATTTGTTTATAAAGCCCACAACAAATTGGCCCCTCAGTACCTGACCGATCTACTCTGTCCGTACACTCCTTCTAGAACTCTGAGATCCAGTGATCACTGTCTACTCATTGTGCCTAGATCTAGACTTAAAAAACGAGGCGATCGCGCTTTTGCGACTGCAGGCCCAAAACTTTGGAACAGTCTACCTCTCTACATTAGATTAGCTCCCTCTGTTTCCACCTTCAAATCTTCTTTAAAGACTTATTTATTTTCTTTGGCTTTTAATACTCCTTGATTTAGGTACGATTACTGTTTATCTTTTGTTTTGCGTTTCTTTATTGGTTGTTTTATTTGTATTTACTTTTTCTGTTCTGTACAGCACTTTGGTCAGCCTTGGTTGTTTTTAAATGTGTTTTATAAATAAATATTGTATTGTATTGCAGCACAACATCAAATTCTCAAAACTGAAAGCATAGAACCTTTTTAGTGGCATTCTGCCTTGTGCCAGAGGCGCTTTTGGTTGAGTGTTCAAAGTCAGTGAGAATGATGCTAAAAATACTGAAAATACTAGGGCTTCTGTCAGGGCACTACAGAGAGCATTATTTTTTTTTTTCATTAAGCAGAAGAGTTCGGCCTGGTTCATAAAGTGTCTATGAATGAACATAAAAGGAATAATTATCCCAAAATTATGCGATGACACCGGAATGCAATGGATTATTCGGAAATGATGCAAACCGAAAATTCAAAGAATGGAAAAAAAAGTAACTATGCCTTTATTCTTTCTTTATCCCTATATCGGAGCCAGATCCTGTTCTTTCATCTTAATTAATTATACATAATTCCCTTTGAGCAATGCTACTCCTCCTTTCATTATAGTAGCAAGGAAAAGAGTGACAAGTACATTGTTCAAAATGTGCTCTTTTAAGGTTCATGGAGAGAAAAAAAAGTCCAAGTCATGCAATGAAATGAAGTCAAATGTGTGTTACATCATGAGAGTGAGTAAAGGAAGATATATGTGAGAGGATTCCTCTTATTTTGCAGGTGGCATGTTCTTTGATGCAACGCCCATGCATGCAAAACCAACTCCCATGAAACTAGGAAAGTAGGGCAATAAATTTATAAATATATCAGACATACAGCTAAAATTTTCAGCGCTGCCTTTGGGGGAGGTGTGGGGGAAGCACCAAAATCACAAGAGACTCTGGAAAAAGCTGAGTTCCCTGTAGCCAGAGGTTCAAAACAGAACCCAAGTGAGAAGATCAAATCCTATCCTGCAGTCAGGAGGCTGATACAGTAATTAGTCAGGATTTCTAGGCCAACCTAACAGACTCTTGGGGCTTGGGAATGTTCACAACATATTAGAAGCAAATGCTGTTATCCCATGGGATATGTTTGGGCTGTTATTCCCTTTAAATAAAAAAAGATTTTCATATAGATAACAGCAAAATTGGAAACATCCCTCTCTATATGATCCAAGTTCCCAACAGAATTCTGTTACTTACTCAACAGAACAATGTTGATTTGGGATAGGGCTTTGGATAGGGCTGCACAATTTGGAGAAAATGTCATATTGCGATTATTGAGGTCAATATTGCGATTGTGATATGCGATTGCGAAATAATAAACAAATGGTTTCATGAGTCAACTTGCTTGGTTCTCAAGGAAAATGCACACACATATATTAGTGATAATGCTGAAATGTCTGGTGTTTACAAAATTAAATAATCATATATTTGCATTACTGCAAACTTGTTATTGTCTCAGTGGTACAATAGAATAAAATAAATAGAACAATAAATAATAACATTTGTATGCTCATGAAAATAAGATATTTTGAACATTCTGTCCAGACAAGCAGGGACATTTAAGCAGAATGTAACATATATGCTTTGTCTAAACTCAGTCTGTGGATCATTTTTGGTGTAAGTGTATTGTGATTGTCAAAACATTTGGTAACTAAACAGAATTTTGTTAGAACTAGAATTGTGACATTGAAGACTGGAGTAATGATGCTGAAAATTCAGCTTTGCATCAAAGGAATAAATTACATTTTTACAATTACAATTACAAAACAGTTAATAATATTTTACAATATTACTGTTTTTACTGTATTTTGGGTCAAATAAATGCAGCCTTGATGAACATGAGAGACATGTTAAAAGCACTAAAAAAATTGTGCCTATCCCAAACTTTTGAATGGTAGTGAATATATTACCACTTAGCCTACAAAACATATAAAACAACATTAAGTAAAGTACTGGCTCTATTCAAACCGATGACAGATTCACACACAGAAAAAAATTGATTCGTAAGAGTAATTTATTTACATATCTGACTCCTTCGTCCATGCTGTTTATCTTGGATTATTTTGTTGTACCTAGTGTTTTATCTCATCTAATACCATTGCACAATGGCTGAACCTAGAATGCTTTATTCTGATTGGCTGACAGATTTTCTAATGTGTTAATTAATCTTCAGTAGGGGTGCAACGGATCAAAAAACTCACGGTTCGGATCGTTTCTCGGATCAGAGTCACGGATCGGATCATTTTTCGGATCAGCAAAATTTTTTTTTTAAATTAACACTTTTAAAATGGCGACTGGATGACGTAACGTGGCCATGCTTGATGTGTTTCCACCGATGTCCCGATACCACTTTTTCACTTCCGATACGATACCGATGCCGCAGCTTTGGCTATTTGCCGATACCGAAATCAATCCGATATTTTTATTTTAATCTTGAACTAATACTACTAATAATAAAATATATGGAAGCACTTTGCTCAATTAGCCACATACAAACATCTCACTCAAATGGAGAACAAATACTTCTTCAGTATATAGTCCACAACAACAGTTGATAATGAAAGACTGCCACCCTTTATTCAAAAGACCTTGAGATATGTTTGGTAATTGTACCTGAATGAATTTAAAATTAAACTTTAACGTTATTCTCATCTGAATTATAAATAATTTATTTCTGTATAAAATAATACTAGGCCTACCATTAACAACATTTGATTTTCTTTTTTAATCAATGTAGAATGTGTAACTTCAAAATAAACAGATTAATGTTTTCACTGTTCGATCGCGCCCGTGCCTCTCTCTCTCTCACACACACACACACACACACGCATTGCAATCTTGACATCGCAGCCTGTTCATTTTGCTGCGTTCACACGAAATGCGAATAGAGCGTCAAATTCGCGTCTAGTTCGATGCTTGAACAGTTTGAATCCTTTCGCGCGTCCAAAGCGAATAGGACGCACCGCGCGCGTATCATGATAAAGCAAGCGTTTGAAGCGAAATAGACGCGTGTTCCAGGGAAGCCAAAATGCTCCCATACAGGTAATTTTAAATGACGCGGGGCATTCAAGCTCCTCCGTTCCTCCGCTCGCCATGACCACGCTGTGTGTGGACTGAACATACGCACAACTTCTTCTTTTTTTCATAAATCAATCCGCGAATCACGTGTGTGCCGAACCGAAGATATTGATCCGAACGGATCACGGATCAATGATGATCCGTTGCACCACTAATCTTCAGTAACTGCACGGATAAAGTAGTTCCAACCAGATCTTGAGCACATTACAGTTCTATATCACTGAGCCAAATAATTTTACCATAACAATGGCTCTAGCCTCCATTGCTCATTCTAAAATGTTGTAGAGTCTTGGGCCATAGGCGCCGATACCGTGGGTGCTCCGGGGCTCGAGCACCCACGGAAAATACCGAGCACCCACGGAAAATACCGAGCACCCACGTGTGCCAGACTGCCAGTAGGCGCTCTGTCTACATTCATTTAAAATTAATCATTGCAGTCGGTGATATGTGAAGCGTCTGTCACACTGTGATTGGTTATGTCGCAGTCAGTCGAGTAGTATCGCCCATAGATATCTATGGTATCGCCTGCTCCATATCCTATCCACCAATCACAGCGTTTCTCGGATGAAAAGCCTCTTTAGTGACCCTGCTCTGTACGCAGCTGCAGCGCAGTCAGGGCCGGATTAACCATTAGGGCAACTGGGCACTTGCCCAGGGGCCCATGACATCTAGGGGGCCCTGACAGGTAGGAAATACACAGAAATTTAATAAAGTTATCAAACTCTTTACGATCTTCTTCACTGCATAAAGTGCATCTACGCGGGTTCACGCGACTTTCCTGCCTCCCAGCTGAACGCCAGCGACGCTGGTTGAGCGCGGTAAAGTTCGTTTCAGTTTCGATATTAGCCGGACATTTGTTCTATAGGGTCGGTAGTCTAACAAAGATATCAATAGCAAGATTAGTTTTAACATTATGTCACCATTGTATATCGACATGATGAAATATTCGTTCAAAATCATTCGTGCATTAATGCTGCATAATTATAGCCTACCTGAGAATGCTTTGACGCGTTAGAGCGCACGATGCTTAAGGGAACGTCTGCCAAATCCACCAACTGCGGTAATCGTAGTCTATAATTTGTATTATTTAAAATTACTTTTAACATTTAAAAACAGACGTTTTCAAATTCCAAAGCTTGCAGAAGGTTCCTAATGTCAATACTGACTTTACAGCTATACAGCTTTCCTGGTAGCCTTGAGTAAATTAACATGTCTAAGAAAATGATTCATAAAACGTATAAATATCAGTTGAGCCTATGTTTATTTTCGTCATTGACACAGACGAAAATGAAAAGACTATCAGTCAAAGTTCAGCTTTAGGAGAGGTAGAAGTAGGCCTATAAGAATACTGAGAGAATAAGAAATATGAAGATAAGGAGAGAGCAGACAAATAATCTAATGACAAGGTTTTAAAGAGAGCCTATTTCTTATAATTTTTTGGCCTTCAAAAGTCCTAAATTGCACATATGTAGGTCAGAGAAATCCAAATTTTCTCGGGGGAGCATGCCCCCGAACCCCCCTAACTACGGGGGGCCTTGAGTCTTGTTGCCCAGGGCACAGGAAATTGTTAATCCGGCCGTGAGCGCAGTTCTTTTAATTCTGTTCCTTCTGAAGAATTAACCGCAATGGTGAGTTAACAAATCTAATTTTTACTGAGTGGACTTGTGTGACAGAGTCCTGCGCGGGTTCGGGTAGCCTACCCGCAAATTTTGCTCAAACGGGTGCGGGTCGGGTCGGACACGGGGGAAACACGGGTCTAAACATGGGTTTAAAACAATCATGTGCAAACGTACAAATATATGCACATCTTTAGGAACACATCTACAAAAATATGCCCGTATTTCAAGTTAAAAAAATAATAATTTAAAATCCACATCAGTTTATTTGTGCCCACGCCCTCCCAACTTTTAAAAAGTCATCATAACCGCGCGCGCACGCGATCTGCTTGCAGTCGTCGAGATGGATGCTGAGGAGTTGAAGAAAAGAATAGCTAGATGGTAAAGTTGTCGACAAAACTGAAGAAAACAATGTTGTGAAAGGCTTTGCTGCATGCATTTTCGTGTTGGATAGCCGCAAATGCGGAACTTTATCGCGGAGGAAGAACGCAGATAACTGTTTCTGTGGTAACAAACCAAGCAGTTCTATCGAACAGTATTTTTCAAATTTAACACTGTTAAGTGTCGGCCGCTGTCCATTTCCTAAGGTTCTGAAGTGCAAAAAAATTGATTTTTTTTTTTTAAAGGGCGTACGCCCATGAGCACCCACGGAGGAAAACATAAATCGGCGCCTATGTCTTGGGCTGTTTATGAGGAAGATGCAGGGAAGTAGTTCTATATACACACAAGATTGTTTTAAGGACAAAAAAAAACTGTGGTAAGCCAAATAACTGACAATGAACCGTTGAATTATTACAAAAATAATGCACACCTGAGGTGGCCTCGAGTCATTGCAACGTTACCACCTTGGGTGTGCCTTATTTTTTAAAAAATACAATAGCATGTCATCAATTATTCTTTACACATTCAATTGAGACTGCAAACTCACAACTGGACAGGTAAAATATGTTTTGCCTTGTCATTGTAGCTTCCATAAATTGCTCTCAAAAGTTCATCAAATTCCGTAATTGCTTTTGGTCTGTGCCAGGATTTGAATTTTGCAGGCATTGCCAAAGAGTAGGGGAGAAAAAAATATCAAGACCAACTCTCCTAAACCTCCAACTTCATTCTGAAGAGGTGAAGTCAATGAAGAAAATGCAACAAGCAAAGACAGGTCTGGCACTCCTTGCCTTACACTCCTGCAATTTTTAATATGATCAATTATAAAATTATATGAAAAGTTGCTAGTGATTAAGATTAATCCCTTTTGCCTGGAGACTTGAATAGTTAGTTTTTTTTCAACCTGTCAATTACTCTGGCAAATTTAAATTTAGAAGATAATAAAATATGAATTTCAAGACCCTATGGCTCAAAGGTTTTCTTGAGAGATGAAGCTTCATTGACCTTCTGCTAGTGTTAAACTTGGCACAGTATATCTGTGTGCCAAAATTCTTGAAGAAATAAAGTAAAATTCAGATGAAAAGTGCAATGTTTGATCATATTCTAGTTGGCAGAATGCAAAAGCAGATAGTACGTATGCATGCTGCTGATTAAAAGTTGTCTGGAATGTTGAGAAAGATGTGCAGCTTTGAAGCTGTGTGTTTTGCTGGTTGAAAGGTCCAGGGGGCAAGAATAGCTGATACGTGACCTAAATTAAATTATAGCTGGATGGCAAGCGCTCCTGAATCCAGTCCAAAATACTTTGGATGGAGCTGAAGCCTTCAGGGGTGGGTGGATGGGGGGAGTCTGAGTTGCTAGGTTGACTGCCCTTGGTTCAGAACCAGGACAGAAACAGATCTTTGAAAGAAGTCTCTTTTGCTCACCAAGGCTACATTTGATCAAAAATAGAAGAAAAAAAAATAAAATAAAAGCATAATATTGTGAATTATTTTAATTTAAAATACTGTTTTCTATTTTAATATATTTTAAGATGTAACTTATTCCTGCGATGAATAAATAATAAATGTTGAAAAAGGTTGTGACTTTTTCAGGATTCTTTGATGAATAGAAGTTCAAAATAGGGCTGCATCGCTGGTCCTTTCGAGATTTTCCTATAGGGGTTTATAATGGAGTTTTTCAATTTATGAGTAAAATAAAGCCTGTGGTAAACATAACCTGAAGATACTTTGACGTTTTGTTCTACAACGTACACTGCACACACCCCAAATTGTTATATAAAACGTACATTTTCAAAAATGAACATAACTGCTTCAAAATTCGAGTTTTCGCTATGGGTTTGTGTGATTTACTTTGCAGAACAAACTGTCACAAACTGAACAACCCGTCTTAAAGTGACAGCAGCCTAATATTCCTACTGGTGTCTGTGTCATTAATGTTAATCAAACAACAAAATACAAAGAGAAATTCATTTTTGTAACTTTAAAAAAGATTAAATACATGTCATTTTCTACTGTGAATTCTATGCAGTGTTATTTTTCATTTGATTATTACATTTCTGAATACTGTTCGACTTTGTATTTTGTTTGTATCTTTGTTCTATTGTATATGTCTATGCTTGTAATTTGTTTATTAATTTCTATGCAGATTCACTCCCCTACAAAATCACCCCAATCATTCTAGAAGGATTCATATTCAGAGCTATTCAAGTCATCTGGTGAAATTGTTTTCATATCGCAATATATATCGCAGAAAAACAAAATAATGCAATGTCAGTTTTTTTCCAATATCGTGCAGCCCTAAATCAAAAGAACAGATTTTATTTGAAAAAATTGTGAAAAGTAAAAGTATTTTTTTAAAGTCTTTACTGTCAATTTTTTTAATCAATGTAATGTATCCTTGCTGAATAAAAGTATTAATTTCGTTTAAAAAACTGAGAAAAAAAAAATCTTACTGACCCCAAACATTTGAACAGTACCAGCTACTTGCTGGTAAGTTGCAGTTAAGGAGGTCTACATAATATCTGTAGAAAGCCATCCGTTAGCATTCCCATTCAATTTAATGGCAGTTGCTTGGTTGGCTCAAAACCCCTGGTGCAGAATCTGCCATCTTTTCTCACGGGTGGGTGCCATATTTTTTTGAGCCAATCATCTGAACCTAAATGCCATGTGACTAATCACTCTGGAGCCACACTAAAATGATATCATGACAACACAGATTGGCTGATGGCACCGCAAGAATGTGCCCAGTCACAACCCCTTAACTAGTGATTATCCTGAGCTGTGATATCAAATGCAGCAGACAGAGAAAAGTAGAAGTCCAGTGCATGCTTTTTTTATTTAGCCCAACAAAAAGAACTGGGCCTTGGCAAACAACAAATATATAATGAAATATTTGCGATTTACAACCTTACATAATTTTAAGGCATGACTAATCAGGCTGTAAAAAAGCAATATCCTAAATTATATAGAATTTTTTGTTGTTTGTTGAAATCTCCTTAAAGTGTTTTAATAGCGTATTATGTCAAAGTTTATGGCCTCAAAGCTACCCATATGGACTAAATTGATTTGATTTAACATGTGGTCAGTTTAAAGTAGATTAAAAAAAAAAGTTATGTGATTTCCAAGAGATGATTACAATGTTACAGAGTTCCAAACAGCAAAACAATTATAGGCTACAATTTCTAGTTACAATTACATCAACTGCTTGATTGTTTATATATCCCCAAAATGTAAACTATATTATCGCCCAGCTCTAATCTGCTAAATATGACTATAAGGCATGGAGATATTACAAGCATTAATATCATGATTTTCTGAAAAGCTGACTCAAAACAATATACATTGAGAAAAGCACTATAAAAATAAGATAGTTGACTTGACTTAACATCATGGCACATCCAGACTTTATGAAATCAATGCTGCATATTTTCGACCCTGATTAAAGTTAATATGTGTCTGTAAAAATGAATTATTGCAAAAGGATAAACAGATAAACTATAGGTATCTGTAGATATCAGGTTTCTCATAACTTGATCATACAGTAAGACAGAAATGAAAAAATGCTGCAGCACTTACCTTTAGAATCTCTCCACGCTTGAAACTTAATTCATCATCCGCAGTAGCTTTGAAATCGTATTTAGCTATTGCCTCCATGGCATGGACTGTGTGGACACAAGACAGAAATACAGCTCCAGAAGGAAGTGTTTCTACATGCAGAATAACACCCCTAACTGATCTGATTCAATCTCTTAATTTCTGTCCTTGTCCCTGCTGTCCGTGGAGTGACAGTTCTTCCTTGTCTGCGTGCTGTCAATCTGCAGACAGACATAAAGATTTGAAACAAATGTAGTTATCTATACAGACAAAGCATAAGGAAAAAGACTGTTTTTTGCCTTTTAATCAGATCTGGTGTGAAGCAGCTGTGCAATGTACGCAAATATAAAGGGAAAGAAATAACTGGGTCGAGCTGACGTTTTCTTGCAACTGACTATGAGCCAATAAGAGGAATCAGATGTGATGTGGGGTGTCTTGGTGATGCTGGTGAGACCTTGAGTCATTAAGATCTGACACATTTGCACCACAACAATTGTCAACTAAATCCAAACAAATTCTTCATACATTCATGTCAAGATCACGTTTAAAGCTTAGTGGTTGGGGTTTTGATCCATACCTGTGATTTTAATCATTTGAATCGATTCAATAAGAATATTTGTTTAGATTCGCTCACTGGTTCATTCAGAGGCTTTTTAAAAGTGCGAAATCAATGTTTGAATCAACCGAAACTTTAAAACACAAATTGTCTATCTCAAAAAATCTATTAAGAGATTTTGCGTATTTAAGTATAATTTTCGTTTTACTCAAACGTTTTACTTTATTCGTTCTTTTAATCAACTGCAGCTAGCCATGACTTTTACCGAGAGCAATAAAAATAAAATAGTTTTGAGTTTCAGAAAACATAATTTTAATAGGCCTAGTGTTAGTCATTCTCCCTTTTCTCACTGATGTCAACGAGAACATGAACCGAACAGGACGAACGACGACTCCTTCAGTCAGTTCAGCAGATCCATGTTGACGTAAAATTGTCCAGTTTAAAACACTCACGAAACGAGACATCTCGTTCACGCAAGTCGTTCACGAACTATCTGTATAGCGATTCGCGTTCAGTGTCACTCCTCCAGCGAGTCTCGTTCAGTAAAGGGGCGTATCCAGCAACCAATAAAAATGCCCATTCAGTCCACACTCGAATGCTATTTGCTCGTGCTTATCGTCCGCCTGAACTAGACTAGACAGGCAGCCAATGGAGTCACGCGCTTACATAGATGAACAAAATAGGGGTCAGTGCAAGGGATGAACGAGAACGATTCACTTAAAAGATTTGTTCACTCCACTATTCGACTCAGCTTGTGCTGTGAGATAGAACGTTGCCGTTATAATTAAGCTGTCAACACGCTGCGACCATGTAACGAGTTCGCTAGGGTCCAGACCTCCGGACAGCTCGCGCTGAACTATGTGTCGTGGGCCCTGGGCGTCAGTCACGTCGCTGCCTTAGATAACTTCGTTGATTATAATAGGAACGTTTTGGTTTGTCGCTTCGCACGTTTGCAGCAGTATGTATTATACTAGTTGTTAATATATCGTTATGGTTATACATAGTTAGAGTTAGATAAACAGAATCGTTTAATGATGTTGTGATTCTGAAGATGCGATCCTTTGTTTTGACACTAAACTTTTCAGCCTTAATTGTGAATCAGTCACCAACACGTACCACTCAAAACATAAATTCCTTCATATATATTTTTTTTCTTTCCACCACATATAAATCTTTCTTTCTATCGAGAAATCTATCAATCTGACTGAAACGAGTCGAACATCAGTTCTTATGCAAACAGAACTTACCCAAGTCACAGAGGTGCAGAGTCTCCCTATCCGATCCCCCTTACGCATTGAAAAAGATACCTAAATAAAACTACTGTATTTTAACAGCAGTAAAATCATGGTATACGGCTCACTATTTCAGTCAATTTTCCCGACTCCGGAGTAGCTCTGGGAAAAGCAAGCGGGCTGTTAATTTCCGCTTCCTTCGTGTTATGGTCAGCAAAGATGGAAAGGTCCAAACAAAAACTTGACACACTGAATTAATAAGAAACTACATAAATCGACGGTGCACTATTATCAGAGATTCGATTCAAACGCGCTTGCCCCGATATCTAAACCTTTTCATCTCGCTGTGAAGATTGTAGTAGGCTAATATGCCACAGATTTGGCATGAAACAGGAGAGAGATTGGTTGTTCCAGTTCTCCATGAGAAAGAATAATGCAGCATGACATACAGATGAGCGGAGCGACATCTAATGGACAAAGGGTGAAATGCTGCACTCCATAACTCGGAGAACAGCCTTGCTGCAAAAGTCAATTTGACAAACATTTCAAGGACAATGTGCTGCACTAACAATACTTATATGCTCAAATAAACTACATTACAAAAAATGAACCACAAAAACACCTTATATACCAGCGGAAAGGTAGGCCTAAAACACAAGGCGTTTGGGCTGTCACAAGGCGTTTGGGCTGTTGATATATGGATATTGTAGCCTACTTTTCAAATCCTATTTAAGTTTTGTAGGCTAGGCTACATGTAAGGCAATTTAATTAAAAATATATATAATAATTCCAAACAGTATATCAAAATGTAGAGATAAATATTGAAACATGCAATTTAATGAGTTATGAGTTACGATAAGAAATCAATAGAAAAAAAGCAAGACTTGTTGGTGCAGTGGCTATAGGACACAAAAAGACTGATACGCGCCTCCCATCGATATTTGAACAACTGCAAACCTTTTTTAAGCGAGAAATTTTGCAAATATGAGAAGAAATGGTGATGCCTTGATGTATAAAGGTGCAGTTTCCATCTATGACTGGAAGTGTCAGTTGAAGTGTCAGTTGCTGTCCTCTCTCTCTCTCTCTCTCTCTCTCTCTCTCTCTCTCTCTCTCTCTCTGCAGACACTGAGACTCTGGATGCTGCTGCTCATCATCTCACGCGTCTTCAAACAAGTTTTGCCCAGGGTTATTCGTGAAAATTGTGTATAGAATTATAAAAATGTGAGGCGGTGCTAAAGGTGCGACCCTCACTGTGAGCCTTAAAGTTATTAGCTGCTTTTGTTGTCTGCAGAGGTAGATGTTGAAACGGCATTTCTTTCGCAATTTTCCACATGGATGTCTCTGAAGACTCTGAAAACTCATCTCTGGTTTTCTTTAACTCGTCGGAACAAGGTAGGTATAGGGAATCAGTTTTGTGGAAGTGAAGGTGGCTATTTAGTTTGTTTCAAAGGTTATCAGCTGATACAGAAACATAACTGTTTATGATCTTGTTAGCTAACATTGTTTAGGTACTGAAGACGGCAACAGCTTATTCTTCTTATTCTTATTATATGAGGAATGTTTAGCTATACATATCCTATGGATATGTAGGCGGTGCATAACATGTTCATAAGTTTTGTTTTTTAATAAACTTCAATATTTATTATTTCTGTGAACGTATATAAGAGAAAGTGTATATTATAGGCACTGTGGCACCATTTCTTTTAAGTTTAGCATCGTAAAAACAGCTCAATCTTAAAGATTAGCAAAATGCTGCTTAATAAATGCTGTACACCATGGGACGTCAACTTTTTAATTTTTCTTTCTCTTCTTATTGCTTCTGTTTTGTGCTTAGTGTCAATGGGAGACCAGTATGGAAATGCCATCTTGCCCAGTATTTTTGGAACTATATGTATTTTGGGCATCGCTGGGAATTCTATTGTAATCTACACCATCATTAAAAAGACCAAATGCCAGGCTGAACAAACAGTACCAGACATTTTCATATTCAATCTCTCTATTGTGGATTTGCTTTTCCTCCTCGGCATGCCCTTTCTCATCCATCAGCTCCTGGGCAACGGATCTTGGTGTTTCGGAGCCATTATGTGCAAAGTCATCTCTGCTTTAGATTCTAACAGCCAGACAGTGAGCACCTACATCCTTACCGTTATGACCTTGGACCGTTACGTGGCAACCGTCCACCCATTCCGCTTTAACCATGTCCGGACAACCTGTGTAGCCGGCACTGTGGTGGGGATTGTGTGGGCGCTCTCTCTCATCTCCATCACCCCTGTCTTAATGTACACTGGCTTGATGCCTCTCCACAGCGGCCAGGTGGGATGTGCTCTCCTGCTACCGAATCCATCCACCAGTATCTGCTGGTTCACCATCTATCAGTTTGTGCTGGCGTTCGCCCTTCCGCTCACGATTATCTGTGTGGTGTTCTTTAAAATCTTAAAGCATATGTCTACCACAGTGGCTCCTCTTCCCCCGAGGTACCAACGAGTGCGCACCAAAAGTGTGACTCGGATGGCTGTGGCCATCTGTTTGGCCTTTTTCATCTGTTGGGCTCCGTACTACATCCTTCAACTTGTCCATCTGGGAATACAGAAGCCCAGTGCCTCGTTTTATTATGTCTATCACGTTGCCATTAGCATGGGTTACGCCAACAGCTGCATTAACCCTTTTCTCTATATTATTCTGAGTAAGACCTTTAAGCGGCAGTTTGTAGTTGCTATCCAGCCTGAGCACAACCACTTTCAGGTCAACCCGAGCACCACAGAGGCCACTGTGTCCCTCCGTCTGGCTGCAGACTGCCAAAGACATATTCCTGCTGACACTTCAGAGTAATACAATAATGTCTTTCCTAATTGCAGAAGATTAACGGCTTGAGTGTGAGGATTTCTTTGTTTTCTTGGCTAGATGGAACATGAATATATGTAGGCTTATGAAAAGCAAGGGTATGCAGAGCACAATAGAATGACTGACAGTCTGGTTGAGCAGTCTGAGTGAAGTGAAGAATCTTTGAGCAGCTGTGCAACTACGTGCTGACAAATAATAATGTCCATCACAGGCAGAACACAAAACACAGCCGCTGCTTGTCTTCAAAACTATGCTGTTTCATTACTATACATAAAATGTTGATTAAAGTTGAAGAAAATATGATGTAAATAAAAACAACATGATAGAATAATAGATCAACATGCTATCTCGGTGCACTGTGCGTGTCTGCATTATGTACTTATACATCATGCCTAAATGATGTTTACAGCAAATGTGTAAAAGTTAAACTTTATCGTTTTATTTTATTTATTGTTTTACCTATAGGACAGCAGTAAGTGATTGGTTGTGTTTGATATTTTATTATATTGCTTTGGTAGATCCCCTTGGTGCATTATTCAAAAGTTACTTTACTTATACTTACCATGTGTTGTGTAGCCATGATATAAGTATATGCTTAAAAGTCACCAGTCAAGGGTTATGTTTATGAAACATTAAAAAAAGTTGAATTATTAAATTCCAGTACTACCCTACCAATAAACTCTGAAGATAAATCCATCCGACGGGACTCAGGCAGAAATCATGTTCATAGGTGAGCTAATATTTCAAAGTTGTATTAATGGTATGAAGCAGGGCGGGCTGAGAGCCTGGGACATTTTACGTTGCTGTTTTTATTATGCTTATATGGCACAGTCAGCCACTGTCGCTCCTTTCGTTTTGTTCTTTATGCATATTTTACTATTAAAGTTTAATGTTCGCCTCCTTCCCTAACTTGAACTTTGTTACAGTTACGTTTGATCACTTAAATTCCCATTATTTTATTTTATTGTAATAAAACAGTCACAAGTGCTGAATTACTGCTCATAAAGGTTACTTTATTTGACAAATTATATTTGTGGGGTAATGCAGCTCTGTTTTACCAATCATACTAAAAATACATTTGAGAGTGTTGAAAGTTGTTATAACATTACTCTGTGTATTCGCTCAGTGGCTGGAATGAGACACTGCTGTGCACTGCAGTAAGCTAGATTGATATAGAATATCATATTAATAAAAGCTGAATGACTTGTGTTGCTTAATGGCATGCAATTCATTATAAAACTCATAAGAAAATTCTTTATTTCTGTTACTACAAAAGTCCATTAGTATATGTCTTTTTTTAAACTTCAAATGAAATTTTGCGATGTTGTTATTCATCTTGAAGCTGGTTGTTGTGGTTCTTTTTTTTAAATTCCTATTGAGAAAGTAATTGGTAAGTGTATTTGGACACAATGCTGCTTTAGAGGTGCATGGATAGTTGTGTCCTTTTCTTTTGTGTCTCTAATGGCACATAAATTACTTACATCATTCGTCTTGAGTCAAGTCAGTCACCTTTATTTATATAGCGCTTTTTAGAATACAGATTGTATCAAAGCAGCTTCACAGTGACAACATGAAAATAATACAACAAAGTTTGTTTCTAGAAGAAAATTGCATCATCATCCACCCTAAGTAAGGCAGATCAATAATATTGTTGAATATTAAATGTCCCCAACTAAGCAAACCAAAAGCCAAGGCAAACAATGGCAAGGAACCAAAACTCCATCAGGTGACAGAATGGAGAAAAAAACATTGGGAGATACCAGGCTCAGTCGGGGCCAGTTCTCCTCTGGCCAACAAACGAACAGTTTATGATTATGATCCAGGCAGCATTACAGGTCAGAAGTCAGATTGGTTGTGTCGATGAGGCCTTCACAGGGCTGATGAGATTGACACTTCAGGACTGCGTTGTCATTATGTCCAGGCGCAGGTCCTTCATAGGATCAGGATACGGCCTGGATCCGGCGGACTGCGGTAAACCTCGGGATAAACAGAGAGACTAATATTAGCGTAGATGCCATCCTTCTTATGATGTAACGAGTACATCAGGATTTATGGGGAGTGTTCCCGGTTCCGGCTGACCTAATCTATGCAGCCTAACATTGAATTATAAAAGTCTATAATGTGTTATGTGAATGCTAGGTCAAAGAGATGTGTTTTTAGTCTAGATTTGAACTGACAGAGTGTGTGTGCTTCCCGGACAATGTTAGGAAAATTGTTCCAAAGTTTTGGTGCTAAATAGGAAAAGGATCTACTGCCATCGGTCGATTTTGATATTCTAGGTATTATCAACTGGACGGAATTTTGAGATTGCAATAGACGTGAAGGGCTACAGTATAATGCGTTAAGAGCTCGCTCAAGTACTGCGGAGCTAAACCATTTAGTGCTTTGTACGTGATCAGCAATATTTTAAAATGTATACGATGTTTAATAGGGAGCCAATGCAGTGTTGACAGAACTGGGCTAATATGGTCATACTTCCTGGTTCTGGTAAGAACTCGAGCTGCTGCATTTTGGGCCAGCTGTAGTTTGTTTATTAAAATGAAAATTATGTCATTAATGACTCACCCTCATGTCGTTTCAAGCCCGTAAGACCTCCGTTCATCTTCGGAACACAGTTTAAGATATTTTAGATTTAGTCCGAGAGCTTTCTGTTCCTCCATTGAAAGTCAATGGACGGCATACTGTCCATGTCCAGAAAGGCAGTACAGACATCATCAAAGTAGTCCATGTGACATCAGTGGCTCAATCTTAAGTTTATCAAGCGACGAGAATACTTTTTGTGCGCAAAAAGTAAACAAAAATAACGACTTTATTCCACTATTCATTTCCTTCTCTCTAGGCCTCGAGTGAGTTCACGTAGTGTTTTTGCGTAGCGCGTCTGTGTTGCCTCAATTCATGTTTGAGCTCTGAGATGAGCTCAAGGTTTTGTAAAGTGCTCTTCAGGTTTTGTACAACCACTAATAGATAAAGGAGGTTGCTCATGTAGTAAAAGCAGTGCATCGAAAAATCCTTGAGCCATAAAAGGAACTCAAAGAGGCTTAATGTGCAAGATATGAATACTTAATATTTTGTCATAGCAACATACAGTCTCGTGGTAACAGAGGCATCTATTTTCCATACATTGCCTCTTCATATGCCCAATGTCTTCAAACTAATATTAACTGTTGAAGCCCATAGATGAACAGACACTTCACAAGTTTGTACATTTGCTGGCATATACAACAGCAGGTTAATCAGACAAGGTATAACCATTTTTTGCATTATGATCATTTGTAGCTTTTAACTTGCTAAAATGAGGAAGGCACTATGACAATTTTAAAATGTCAATTACTCATTTAAATCAATCCTGTAAAAGTCATTATCACTTCTGAGTGGCCTTTTATCATGAAAGCAAATGCATTCATTCATAAAATTACACTCCGCTCCATAAACCCTAACAGGTGCACTCTATACTAAGAGTTTACCCATAACAGGAAACATATTATAAAGTACATGGGTCAGTGTGACAAATAAGAAATCACATTTTTGCGCTCCGACGTCTTATCTCCATGTCAACTACACAGCCTAATTTTACAGTTATATATTTTGATATTGTGCAATATCACCTGGGCATTAGACAATAGATATATCATGCTTATTTAAATGATGTATACAGTTGTACATAATAATACATAATGTTCCGTTTGAACTAAGATTACAATTTTAAAACATAATGAAAATGTGCATGCGTTTCAGATGAATTTACAGGTTTCAATATTCATACTATGTTTACATATGACTCAGTAAAGCCCTGCCATTCGGTTCCATTTATTTAATGAATCATAATTCGATCGTATTATTAAACACGCTATTATTATGTTTGAGACATCAACCACTGGTCGATGACCATAATGTTTGTATAAACTGTAGGTAACAACTGGTAAAATGTACATTTAGGTCATAAAAAAATTAATATTTTCTTCTCAGCC
Source organism: Scardinius erythrophthalmus (assembly GCF_964197995.2). Lineage (NCBI taxonomy): Eukaryota > Metazoa > Chordata > Actinopteri > Cypriniformes > Leuciscidae > Scardinius > Scardinius erythrophthalmus. The sequence goes on along the minus strand of NC_138232.1, from coordinate 22,133,567 downwards.
ATGTCAACAATTATCCATAAGTGAAATCTCCTCCCATCTGTTGTCTGATTGGCCTTTCGCAAGGATTCCTGGGTAGTTAAAGTGCGTGGAGCCTGCTTCTATGCGGGCTTCGTGAAAGACCGCTTCAAGGGTACAAAGGGGGCGCTGCTGAGCACACCTCAGAGCGGTAAAATGCTGAATGGGACGGCCTACGGACTCGTAGACTCAGCGAGCACGCGCAATTCAAGTCCAGTCCGCATGAAGTGCGCCATTTGGGACAGGGCCTATATTGAAGAGCACATGGCCAGCAAACACAAATCATCAGCCATGTGCCCCAACAAAACAAGACATGACCACGTACAAAACACCACAACATGAAAGCACGCAGCCAGTGATAAACACAAGCTGCATGCAGCACAGCACAAGACAATACATGACATGAAAGCACATGAAACAAGGCACACAGACATGACAAAACAGGAGTGTCCGGGCTCTGTCACAAAACCAAGAAATTGACTAGACAGAAGTGACAGAAGACAGAACCCTGACATACTTAAAGTGCAAAAATAATATATAAATAGTAAACTAGAAGTTTGATGTTATGTTTACTTGAAGAAAAGTGAAGTATACTCGCAGTGCGTTCTTCGGGGTCTTTTTGACCAATAATGACTTTTGCTAAAATTATATAAAAAAAATGTTCTCTGTCCAAATGGCATGAAACTTTGTACGGCTCTCAACACTTTCTAGATCTACAAAAAATAAAGTAATGACTTCTGTTTTTATGTTAGCGTGAAAAAAAAAAAAAAATCACACTCATGGTCTTCGGGGTCTCTGGAGAAAATGGACAAAATTCATCATCAAAATCAGAAACAACGCAGAACACATAGACAGAAATGAAGTGGCACACTTCTAACAATGCTAAAAACATTCACAATGACAAATTATCACGCGCACACACACACAGGAATACATTTGTGAGACTATAAAAACTGCTCTCTTATAATTTATCAAATAAAAGAGTCCACAATGTAGAACCACCACAAAAAAAAATTGGTGACACTAACACAGACAATGTGAACACTCACACACACACAGAAAGAGAGAGAGGGAGGGAGAGAGAAAGAAACAGAAGTTACTGCTTTATTTTGATGCATTTTGATGTTCATGTCATGTATTTGTACTCAATATGTAATATAACTGTTCATATTTGTTCTGTTACAGTTAGTAACTGAAGTCTAGATTAAATTTGTACAATTATAAGAAAAAAAATAAGATTGAAATAAATGATTAACTCTAAAAACTCAAATTTTTCCATTTGAAACATCTTGTTCAGGTTTGATTCTAATCATAATGTAACATTGAAAAACTGATTTTTTTTCAGTAAAAAAAAAGCTAAAATTTGACAAAATGTAATTTTTATTGTTATAATTGTGATCTTATAATAGTTAGATATGAATCCAACTCGAAAAACTTGTGAAAAGATATCTTTCAGTTAGTCAAATAGCAAATAGCATATAGTGGAGTTCTATAGCCATCTAGTGGCTAAAATTATATTTTTTTACTTTTAAAACTTTTTACTGTTTTCATACTTCAAAGTGTTGTAACCAAAACACAGTTTACTAAATATAATGCAAATACAATTTATTGCCAGAAATTAGATAACACAGTCCACATCACATAACTGGTGAAGGTCACTGATGCGAGCTAGAGACTAAACAGGCCAGAGGTGTTTTGGTAGAGTTGAGTGAGAGGTTTGTTGGCCCAGTGTGGTAGGCTGGAGGCTGAATGCAGAATGAGAGAAATCTGAAGCACAGAAAAAACAGGATTAGAATTCCAACAAATTACAAACTTGAACTGGTTTAAAGATACTGAGAGGCCTTAGTGTAGGACCACATAAGCAGACTGAACTATCTGGAGATGAATAGCTGTAGAACCAGGGATTAAATGCTGCAGGCAGATGAGTTGATTTGAAGCAGGTGAGTCACATTCAGCAATCAGCCACAGAGAGGAGAATAAATATACTTGACCTTTACTTAAGTATACTTAATAAAATGTCCTTGAAGTATTTTTTGTAAGGGTTGTCACGGACAAGGCTCAGATGCATTTTTACTCTGACCTGACTTGGACTAGAGCATTTGGGAGATTCAAACAAAATAGTCTTTAATCCAAATATCCACAGAAAACTCTCAGATGCAAACACCACATTAATGACACTGAACAATGAACTGAAGGGAGACCAGTGTAGGTCAGTAACGTGTTAATGTAATTTGAGTTATTTAATGTGTTATAATTTCCAAAATAGTAATTAGAGAATAGTTTACATTTGGGAGACGCTTTTATCCAAAGCGACTTACATTGCATTTCAAGGTACACATTTTACATTATTATCAGTTCTATTACGAGAGGTTCTCTCGTATTGCGTAGTTGCTTACGCTACGGGAAAGCCTTTCTTTCTCGAGATACTGAAGCCAAAAATGATCCTTAATTTTTATAATCTTGTCAACGCAGTGCGGCAGCCTGCAGACCTAGGGCAAGCTAACTAGCGTGCCCATTGGCTGCCCTGCGGCAACTGCAGCAGCCTACCGCTGAGCCCTTGGCGTGACGTCACGACCAATGAGCGCGCTTGGCGCGCTTAATGCGTCACAGCCCGCGAAAAGGGGTGTGGCTTAGCGTATATAAACAGGGCTCGGAGGCTGCTTCTCTGATTTCTGTCTTTTCAGCGAAGCTCTTCGCATCGCTGCTCTCTGAGGAAGCCGCCGTCGAAACAAGCGACCAGCACGCCGAGGATCTCAGCCTGAGGACGCCGGCCGCCTTCGCCGCCTTCAGCTTTCCCTGCCTGCTTCGCTATCCGGCGATCATATCCTTTACTGCTCTGTGTTGTATGTGTTTGTGTGTTCGCCCCGCGACACACTTTTGCATCTAAAAGAGCGCGAGGCGTTGTTGCAAATGCCTCGCTCATCCTGTGGCTCGTGCAGAGCCCCGCTCAGCGATGGAGACCGCCACGTGGTTTGCGCTCTCTGCCTGGGCTTCGACCACGCAGCCCGCGCCCTCTCCTCGGGCGGCTGCGAACAGTGTGAGGACTTGCCGATGTCGACCCTGCGGGCTCGACTCGCCATGTTTGACGATCCTCCACCTTCCCCGGCTGCCTCTTCAGGGCCGCGTAAGAAGAAACGCCGCTCTCAAAGGCCTCCCGAGCCGGTGGTTATAGCTGAGCGCTCGCCGGAGCCCCTCCCGCGAGCCTCGCTTTCTCCTTCTCCCCCGCCCTTCACCGACGCGCAGCGGCCGGCTACTGCCCGCACTGCCGTCGCCTCAGGGGATGAAGCAGATGACGCCGCTGACAGCTGCTCTCTGCTTGCTTCGGACAGCGAGGAGTGGTCGGGCTCTCACCGCTCCGCCTCCTCGACTCCTGAGTCTGGCAGGTCCCGCTCCAGTGTCGACGCGGAGCTTATCCGCCTCCTCACCAAAGCGGTCGACCGACTGGGATTGGACTGGTCCCCACCCAAGGAGCCCGCGCCTAACCGACTCGACGGGTGTTTTCTGCCTAGCCGCCGCCAAGCGCCAGCCTCTAGGTCAGCACCCTTCCTGCCTGAGCTCCACCAGGAGCTATCGAAGTCGTGGAACGCGCCCTTCTCCGCTAGACTCCGCTCGTCTGTCTCCTCGGCTCTCTCCCAGGTGGACGGGGCCGCCGAGAAAGGCTATACCGGCATCCCTTCCGTTGAGGAAGCGGTGGCAACGCACCTTTGCCCGCCGTCTGCTAGATGGCGCTCAAAGTCTGCCCTGCCGTCTAAAGCCTGCAGGACCACATCAGCTCTCGCCGGCCGCGCATTCGCCGCCTCCGGCCAAGCTGCTTCTGCCCTGCACTCGATGGCTGTTCTTCAGATCCTGCAAGCCGACCTCCTCCGCGAATTGGACGAGAAGGGCTCGGATCATACAGCCTTAACAGATCTGCGCAGCGCGACGGACCTTTCGCTCCGTGCTACCAAGACCGCTGCACAAGCCATCGGCAGATCTATGGCCGCGCTCACCGTCATCGACAGACACTTATGGTTGACGCTGGCGGATATGAGTGAGTCAGAACGCGCTGTTTTCCTCAACGCCCCGCTCTCGCCCACCGGCCTCTTCGGCCCTGCGGTCAGCGGGATTGTGGACCGCTTCTCTGAAGTGCAGAAGGCGTCGCAGGCTATGAATCTCTTCCTGCCTCGCTGCTCGAGCCCAGCCGCAGGCCGCTCTCAAGCTCAGCCTCCTGCGCGCAGCTCCACACAGCGCTCGTCTCGGCCACCAACCACTTCGCAGCGACGCCAGGGCGGCCGCCCTAGGTCGCGCTCGACCAGCCGTCACAGACCGCCGCCCCCCCGGGGTCCGCGTCCCAAGATAACGCTGAAGTCTGAGCCCGCGAAGTCCTCCTAGCACCCGCAGGGAGGAAGAGATGGCTGAGTCCCGCTGCAGCCGGACCGCCATCAAAACGCCCAGCTCTGTCAGTCCCCTCAGTGCAGGCTACTGCAGCAGCTTACACCGCAGCCAACGAGCCAGTAATACCACTCGCTCGCCTGCACACAAACGCCGTTTTTACGGCGGCCCAAATAAATCTCAGAAAGAGTGTAAATTCGGGCTTTCCGGCTCCGGCCGAAGGTGTTGTAAGTGTAGAAAATGTGCCCACTCCCACGTGCTCACTGCTTCACACAAACACGGTCCCCATGGTAACGCGTTCAGAGCGCTCTCTCATGAAGCGGTCACACGCCGCTCGAGTAATAAGTGTAGTAAATGTGCCCACAACTCTGTGCTCACATCTACCTGTAACTCGCTCTGCCACTCGGTTACCCCGGGCAACAGCGGCTCAAGCCGAGGGTGTTATAAGTGTAGAAAATGTGCCCACTCCCATGTGCTCACTGCTTCACACAAACAGGGTCCCCATGGTAACGCGTACAGAGCGCTCTCTCATGAAGCGGTCGCAAGCCGCTCGAGTATTAAATGTAGGAAATGTGCCCACAACCTTGTGCTCACACCTACCCGCTGCTCGCTCTGCCAGCCAGTTACCTTGGGTCACGGACCCTCTAAAGCTCCCAAACACTGGCCGTGTCATAAGTGTAAACCCTGCGCCCGCTCACGAGCACGCGCACTCACTTGTAGACATTATAATCCCCACGCCTCTCTCGCGCCTGGGATGTTTGACAGCAAATCACGCTCCATCCGATGGGACCGAGCTACTGAACGCTGTACAATCGGCCAATACTGTTTACCAGCCCCCGTGTTCGAGCACCAGCGGCGCGCGCGCCGCGCCTTTCTCTCTGATACAGGCTCCCCATCCCGCGCAGCGCGGCGATCTGAGCCCAGAGACCATTCGACCCCTAGCTATGCATGCGGAAGCATGGGAAGCGATTCAGGGCGCGTCAGAATGGGTGCTGAAAACTATAAAACACGGCTATTCGCTTCAATTCGCTCGTCGCCCTCCGCGCTATACAGCACAGACGGAGACGAGAGTGAGTTCAGAAGCTGCGCACTTGCTTCAAGCAGAAATAGCGAAGCTGCTGCGCAAAGGGGCTATAGAACAGGTTCATCCTTCTTTGAGCGAGTCGGGCTTTTACAGCCGCTACTTCCTCGTGCCCAAGAAGGACGGAGCGTTCAGACCTATTTTAGATCTGAGACATCTGAACAAAGCCCTCATGAGACGGCCGTTCAAAATGATCACAACCAGAGAAATCCTCGCGCAGATTCGCCCAGGAGACTGGTTTATCTCTCTCGATCTAAAAGACGCATACTTTCAGATCCAGATAACTCCCCGTCACAGGCCATTCTTGGGATTCGCCTTCGAGGGTCGAGTATATCAGTACACAGTCCTGCCGTTCGGCCTGTCTTTGGCACCCCGTACATTTACGAAATGCATGGACACGGCCCTCGCTCCCCTGAGGAAACAGGGAATGCGAATACTGAATTATCTGGACGATTGGCTTATTCTAGCGCAGTCAGAGACGGAACTTGTGTCTCACAGAACAGCGCTTCTCAGCCATCTGGAGGAGCTGGGTCTCTCGGTCAACTGGACCAAGAGCTCGCTATCACCCCGTCAGTCAATTTCCTTTCTTGGAATAGAACTGGACTCGGTGGCTATGACGGCCAGACTGTCGGAGCAGCGCGCGCGCCGCATCCGCCTCCTCGCCGCATCCCTCCAAATAGGCAGCCGGGTTCCGCTGAGGACATTCCAGCGTATCCTGGGGCATATGGCCTCAGCTGCAGCAGTGCTCCAGCTGGGTTTACTGCGCATGCGCCCGCTCCAACGCTGGCTGAAAATGCGCGTGCCCCACCGAGCCTGGGCGGCCGGCGGCTTGCGAGTCAGAGTGAATCAGGGATGCATTTCAGCCCTGCAGCCCTGGCTGGCAGCCGAATGGTATCACACAGGAGTGACTATGGGAGTGATTTCACACCGGAAAGTTGTCTCGACAGACGCTTCCAACCTAGGTTGGGGAGCGCTCTTCGAAGGCAGACCGGTCTATGGCCGCTGGTCAGACCAGGAGAATCTCCTACACATAAACTGTCTAGAGATGCTCGCGGTCGAGAAAGCGCTCAAACACTTCCTCCCATTCCTCCACGGTCACCATGTTCTAGTCCGCACGGACAATACATCGGTAGTGGCCTACGTGAATCACCAGGGCGGTGTCAGATCAAAGATGCTCTGCACCCTGGCGGAACGCCTCCTCGTGTGGGCTCAGCACTCTCTGCGCTCGCTGAGAGCCGCGCATGTGCCTGGCCACCTGAACGAGGGCCCCGACAGACTGTCCAGGGACAACGTTCCCCCTGGGGAGTGGTCTCTACACCCCCAAACAGTCCAGTCACTGTGGCGACGGTTCGGCAAAGCGAAAGTCGACCTTTTTGCGTCAAAAGACAACGCTCACTGCCCAGAGTTCTTCTCGAAGAACGAGGACGCGCTGGCCCAGATCTGGCCCAGCGGCCCGTTGTACGCTTTTCCCCCGGTCTCTCTGCTGCCTCAGGTCATCGAGAGAATCAGGGAAGCGCGCCACTCAGTGCTCCTCATAGCCCCATGCTGGGAGAACCAAGCTTGGTTCCCGGATCTAATACAGCTGGCAGACTCAGCCCCCTGGCCGATACCGGTGAGGAGAGACCTCCTCTCTCAAGCACGCGGATCGATATGGCATCCCCATCCAGAGCGCTGGTCTCTGCATGCGTGGAGCCTCAACGATTACACGCTAATCTGCCAGACGGGGTCATGAACACGATCATACAATCTAGAGCCCCCTCTACGAGGCGGCTCTACATGTCGAAATGGTCAGTGTTTAACACATGGTGCACTGCTAAGGGGCTCGATCCACAGACATGTGGGGTATCGCGAGTACTGTGTTTCCTTCAAGAGCTACTGGACGCGGGCAGGTCCCCCTCCACGCTCAAAGTCTATGTTGCGGCCATTTCAGCGCTCTCGGTTTCTGAGCAGGGCCGCGCATTAGGAAGGAACGAGCTCGTCATCCGCTTCCTTAGGGGAGCCAGGAGGATGAACCCCCCGCGACCCCCCTCGGTTCCTATGTGGGATCTCTCTCTGGTCTTGGAGGCCCTGAGAGCGCATCCCTTCGAACCCTTGGAAACTGTGGATATGAAATACCTCACGCTCAAAACCGTTTTTCTGATAGCTCTGTCGTCAGTCAAACGAGTGGGAGACCTTCACGCGTTATCTGTTAACGCCGCGTGCCTCGAGTTCGGACCTAATGACTCCAAAGTCATTCTCAGACCGAGGCATGGGTACGTTCCAAAAATTTTGGGCACTCCCTTCAGAGCACAGGTCATTTCCCTCTCAGCCCTGCCGACGCACGGCAGCGAGGCCGATAGTAATCTCCTCTGCCCGGTCAGGGCGTTGAGAAACTACATTTCACGGTCCGCCGCTTTCAGGCGCTCGGATCAGCTCTTTGTTTCGTTTGGTGGGCGCACCAAGGGTCTCGCCGCCTCGAAACACAGCCTGTCCAGATGGATAGTGGACGCTATTGCTGCTGCTTATGCGTCTAAAGACCTGCAGTGCCCATTGGGCGTTCGAGCTCATTCCACTAGAGGCATGGCCTCGTCGTGGGCATGGTCCAGCGGGATTCCCATTCATGACATTTGTGCAGCGGCAGGGTGGGCCTCCCCCTCCACGTTTGTTAGGTTTTACAACCTGGATGTTCCCGCCTTGCAGGCGAAAGTCTTATCAGTCTAAGTCTCGCGTATGCCAGCCCACTATCTGTGCGCGGGCTACGTTGTGTGATTTAGCTCTACTGGTTGAGCTGCACTATGCAGGGAATTGTCAGTTCGGACCGGCCGTGCCGCTCCTAACCCCCTAGTGTGTGCTTATGTACGGCGCTAGCCCTCTTCGGGCTGCCCGGCTCTCCGCTATCACGTTCCCCGGGCTCTCCCTGGGACTCATTCAGTGGATGCTGGGCGCGCACGGCGTTGACAAGGGCGTTCCCGTAGCGTAAGCAACTACGCAATACGAGAGAACCTCTCGTAAGAGAACGTTTCGGTTACTCACGTAACCTCTGTTCTCTCTAGAAGAGGGAACGAGTATTGCGTAGCCCGCCGTGCTCGCGCCACGAGCTCATTTCGCTTCATGCGACAGAAACCAGAGAAGCAGCCTCCGAGCCCTGTTTATATACGCTAAGCCACACCCCTTTTCGCGGGCTGTGACGCATTAAGCGCGCCAAGCGCGCTCATTGGTCGTGACGTCACGCCAAGGGCTCAGCGGTAGGCTGCTGCAGTTGCCGCAGGGCAGCCAATGGGCACGCTAGTTAGCTTGCCCTAGGTCTGCAGGCTGCCGCACTGCGTTGACAAGATTATAAAAATTAAGGATAATTTTTGGCTTCAGTATCTCGAGAAAGAAAGGCTTTCCCGTAGCGTAAGCAACTACGCAATACTCGTTCCCTCTTCTAGAGAGAACAGAGGTTACGTGAGTAACCGAAACGTTCTCAGTTCTTGCTTTCCCTGAGAATCGAACCCATGACCTTGACGTTGCAAGCGCCAACGCTCTACTCTGTGCTTGAAGTGGGAAAAAAAAGGTGCCGGTGCTCTCTTGCACTGGCAAATCATGACATTTGAGATTTCTGCAGTGAAAAACAAAACTTGGAGATATTGCTGGTACAACAACAATTTGTTGTTATTTATTAACAACATAAATGTATTTAAACAAGTCTAAATTAAAACAAATTAAACAGATCTGCGTTCATTTTGACCACGAACCATGGGATTTGGTTCATGTCACTTTAATTCAGCGCGTGCAGCACAGCAAAAATAGACTCGGTGTGGAAACGATCGCTGCACTGCTGTATAGGCTACGCACTGCACCTGGAACGCATTGCCGGGCCGCATCCGCGTGCAGTGTGTAATCTCTAACCTGTCAACATGGCTGCGGAACAAATACGCACTGTAAACGGAGTATGTGAAACGGGCGTGACACTGACACTTTTTCTGTCAGTGGTAGAGTATCGGCTACATGCGAGAAGTAGCGGTACGCAAGAAAAAGTGCAGGTACGCTTAAGAGTAAAATGTAGAAGTGCCGGTACTACGTACCAGTGAGTACCGCCCCACTTCGAGCACTGGCTCTACTGTTTGATCCACAGGAAAGCAGTTCCAAGTCCAAGTCACTATACGTTACAGCTTTGTTATATCGTTGCTGACAGAATGCAGTGTTTTATCATCTAGATTGTAAAAAGAGAAGTAGCTTTTTTAGATGCCTACCTGAGACCTACTCTGACTGGCAAGTGCCTGCAAGGTGGGAGCTACCAACAAAAACAAACTCTGCATGAAGAGAAAAAGTATGCATTCTGTAGTTGGAAATACAATCATTATTTTGATTTTGATTTCTTTCAAAGGTAAGAACTTTATTGAGCACTGTCAATTATGTGGAGGGAAGAAAAGTTTTTCGACTGCAAGATCTCCATATCCAATTTGTTAAAAAACCTGAAAGGACAGCACAGCACGGTAATACTTCTCGAGAAAGTATCGAGTGCCAGTGGATGTCCTTCTCCAGCTAAACAACAGAAGCTGGATTTCTTGAGTCCAACACCAACCGTAAGTGGAGAAGGTCTGAACAAACTCGTCGCTGGATATATTGTGGAGGATATGCTACCTATTCCCACTGTGGACTCACCCTCTTTTCACTGCATCATAGAGTAAATACCCACTCACAACAATGTAAGGCGACCACATGGAAAGATGTTTGCTGCCTATCTGGAGAGAGAATATGCAAAGATGGAAGCTAATTTAAAGGCTGCATTGGAAGATGTAGACTTTGTTTCCACTACTGCTGACATCTGGACAGCAAACAACAGAAGCTATATGAGGAGTGTAACACTTAACTGGATGAACAGAGAATCATAACAAAGCTGCTATATAGCATGCAAGAGATTGAGAGGCAGACTCACTTATGATGTTATTGCAGCAGAATTAGAACAAATTCACTCATCATATGGACTGCTTAACAAAGTGGTTGCAACAGTGTCAGACAATGCATCTAATTTCATCAAGGCTTTTCAAAACATACTGTATATTAGACTGTCACTTCTGAGTTTGATGAGGAGGAGGAGCAGGAGCAGGCCTGTAGGCAAACGTCCTGTGGGTCCTACATGGTCCAACTAAGTAGGGAGGTTGGGGGCTCTGGAGGAAGACTTGGAAGAGAATAAGGACAAAAACAGTAAATAAAAAAGAACAGTCCATGGGGAAGTGGAGGAAGAATACACAGAAGAACAAAAAAGCTAATTAAAGGGCAACAGGTGAACAGGATTTACAATCAAGGGAACAAACTGGCACATAGGAATCTGGGTCACACAGGCAAATGGCACAAAAATAAAACACAAATAAACATAACCCTGACAGTTTGACTGTTTACCTGTGTTCAGTAAGCTTTAGAACTTTTTACTTACATTAGGCTAGTGTTAGTTTTTGCTATTTGCAGAACCCACAGAACAGACAAATGAGAACAGGAGAATTACAACAAAAACACAAGAAACCAAACCAGAAACAGAACTATACGTTACAGTGTTACATTATATTAATAAAAAACAAAACAAATAAAAAAACAGATGATGAAAGGTGAAACTATACAATAATATGATCATCTAATCCACATCATAGCCTAATTAAAAATACTGCGTTCACACCATGTAGTAATTACCATATTTACAAGATGACAACATTCTACTCTGAGCTGTTCGTTTCAGTTGTAATTAAAGTTCTACGAGTACAAGTACAAGTACTAGTAAATACTTTTTACTAGTCGGAATTTCATGATTACGGTAATTCTGACATGGTGTGAACACACCTAAATAACATTAGTAAATCTGTGTTTCATTCACCACGGAAGAGGGATGTCGGAGCTTGGAATGGTGTCACACCCGAGTTGACCAGGTTCCAGTTCACAGGAATAAACACATTAGAAAGCTGAATTTTTCATAGATAATGCTGAAGTATCATGTCCACAAATAGAGGTTGTATTCTGAGCGCATCACTTATATTGAGACAAACAGATAAACAAATAATATACAAAATATTACTAATGTTTCACTATGTCATGTGCTAAGCCATACTGGATTCTGAAGTCAGAGTTGTTCCCCCGAGTCTCTCTCCCAGTCATTTACCATACTGTCTATTAGGTTTACAAGCAAATTTCGAATATTTCTTTCTATTTATAATGTTACGAAAATCATGAAGAGACAAAGTGACAGAGATTATAAAGAGACTCTATTAACACAAGACAGAGAGAGGTAACGTTACAATGCGAAAATTTCAGTCATAAATGGTGTGGATCCGTATGCGCTAACAAAGGAAGCACTGAGCACTGATTATGCAGCTTTGCCTCAGATACAGTATTATCATGTGTACCATTATCTGGTATTCGCTAGGAGTTTTAATACATGTGAGCAATTCCGAGCCTGGAAATATGTGCATGAATATGAATGTACACGGTATGAAAATAAATAAAACTCGCGTGCAAATTAATTAATTAATGTAATGCGGAACTACTTTATACGCGGGATCTTTAAGGACATAATCTGAGATTGCCATGCTGGAATGTGTGTGTGTGTGTGTGTGTGTGTGTGTGTGTGTGTGTGTGAATGAGAGAGAGAGAGTCGCGGGCGCGATCGAACAGTGGAATGTTGTTTTTGTATGTTTTTTATATTTTGTCATTTTGTTCATACAGGACATAATTCAAACTGCAAAGTGTTAACTTCTATTTGTGTACACTCGCAATAAAAAACGACAAATTCTTGCGTGTTTTGAGGGAGTTTCTTTCCTGTTTATCCTCGCCAGCCATAACCTCCGTCGTTGTTCTGACAAAAGCTTAGTCTTCTCACATTCATGAAGTCTAATGACGGGTATACTGTAAAATCCAAATTTAACTGAACCTCCGACACGATTTAAACATCAATTGACCCAGCAGGAGATCACCATTTTCACTTTTTATCACGAAATTAACTCGCTTTCAGCTTCTTCTACTATTGCTCTGCCCTCAGAAATGGCGCCGGGTCGGCAAATGCCCGTATGTTGTGACGTCATGTGGGAACTATGTATACCCTGTTTGTTTCAGTGTTTGTCACGGAGTCCTTGTCTGATATCACGCCACTTCTGAGTTCTGCTTTGTTGCCTGTTTTGTATTGTTTTATGTTTTGGATTGCTTCTTTGGTTTTGACCCCTGCCTGGACTGTTTGTGAGTATGGATTTCCCCAATAAATATTACTTACTGCTATTGGATCTTCTCCTCTTTTCCTGTGAGTGGATCATGACAAAAAGTTCCTCCTGGGAACTAGGAATTTCCTACTTCTGATGACAAATGGAACAGATCATAATTACAACTAGCTTTCATGCACAAAATTTGTAGAGCAGTCAGTTCCAGTTCTGGTCCTATAGTACCCCCAGCAATTCACATTTATGATGTCTGTCTTATCTGTCACATCTCTGTCAACCAGGTCTTTGTGTGCATGCCTGTCAATGTGTTGGAATTGAATCATGCCCAACAGATGTCTGTCTTATATTTGCCAAATAAAAGTCTATTATGAACAAATATTATGTTGATAAACATGTTTTATTATGTATTTTTAATACTACTAAATTTAGTGTGGGCAAAAAAAAAAAAAAAAAAAATTAAGAAGGGGGGAAAAAAAGAGGTCAGTGTGTGATTCTGATCATTAAGATTTTGTAAAATATTTTTGGGAAATGTATCTTAGTGTTCTGCTGTAAATTTGCATTTAAATGTGTAGTTAATTTCAATTTAACTTATTAATTGAGAGACCAGATCAACTGAATGTGTACTACAGAAAAGATAAAATGTGAATAAAATGGTGACTAACCAAAGGTCAGACCAAAGGTGTATGCTATTGTTGAGCACTGTCATTGTTGCTACAATGACATTTTACAACCTCAACAAGCATTGCCTTGTCATAAAAAGGTTAAATTATCTGAAAATTCTAGAGACTTATTGAACTTAACATACAGTCATGAGGGTCTGCTCTTTATTTTTTTCTCTGCTTGTTGGTCGCAGCACAAGACAAGAGTTTTTCAAATATGAATTGCCTAAACAATAAAGGCATTTGTTAAATGTTAATTATATAATTTATATTTATATATTTATATAATAATGAAGCATTATGCCAACATACTTGTAAAGTTTTATTTTCAAAAATGTTATTCTTTTAATCAGGCTTTTTTTTTTCTGTTGTGATTCCAGACAATTGTATCACCCTGCCATTCCTGAACATATATGATAAATATGTATGATAAAAATATTTGATAAAACAATGAAGTATAATTCCTAAATATTCATTATGTTTATAATTAAGTCACATTGAGTATATTTTTAAGTAAATTAAGAGATGCTGACACAAGTTACGCCACCTTTATTTTTAAAGCGCTTTATACAACACAGATTGTTTCAAAGCAGCTTTACAGAGATAACAGGAAAATTATTCAATGATGAAAACAGTTAAATTTGGCTGTAAAGCAGCTCTAAAAAAGAAAAAAAAGGTGTCTAAGGTTAGCTGAAAGCAGTTCAATGTGGATTCAGTTCCGTTTTAAATATCATCAATTATTAAATTTGGCTATAAAGCAGCTCTGCAGAAAACAGAGATTATATCGTCCAGCTCAGTTCAGTTTTCATCAAATAGTGTCAGTACAGTCAGATCAATAATATTGTTGAATATTAATATAGCAAAATTGAAACCTGAATTCCTTGTGCTCTGTCTCTAAATCCCAACAATAGAGCTGCACAAGCTATTAACTAAGTATGTGGGATATAAATTAAACATTAAGAGAATACTGTTTATCCTGAACCTTTTTGCAACCATCATTCTCTCTTACTGATTTATCTCTACTGTTTACCTTTTGTTGTTCTAGAAAGAAAGATTTAAAGAAGCCTACAGTAAGTCCCATCCTATTAGACTTATCCCCTTAATGATGTTTCTGAGTATACTAAAAGAGAGATGACACTAAAGATAACATGCTTTAAAAGGTTAGTTCACCCATCCAAACCCGTAAGACATTCGTTTATCTTCGGAACACAAATGAAGATTTTTTTATGAAGTCTGCAAGATTTCTGTCCACTACCACTTTCAAGCCCCAGAAAGGTAGTAAAGACATCATTAAAGTAATCCATGTGACTCCAGTGGTTTAACCTCTATTTTATAGAGGAGGGACGCGAGTGCTTTGTTTGCTAAAAAACAACAAAATAATTTACCACTTTATTTACAAAATATTATTTTACAACGTTCATGCAACAACGTCAACACAACATGTTTGCACCGTGGGCGTGGTGCTCTCGTGAATGCATGTTAGAGATTACTATTTAGTAAATAAAGTGGTAAATTATTATTATTTTAATAATAATATTTTTTTAAATAAATATATATATATATATATATATATATATATATATATATATATATATATATATATATATATATAAAATATTATTATTATTATTATTTTTATTTTATTTTTTTTGCAAAAACGTAACGCTCGTGTCGCTTCATAAAATTGGGGTTAAACCATTACCGTTAAACCAGGCACCAGCTTCTGAGGAATCTTAGCCCATTCCTCATGAGCAATGGCCTCCAGTTCAGTAATATTCTTGGGTTTGCCTGCTGCAATCGCCTCTGCCTCCTTCAAATCCCACAAGTGTTTTTTTATGAGGTTCAGTTCAGGTGACTGTGATGGCCACTGTATGGCCATCTTTCAGGACTTCTTCTGCAACCAAGCCTTGGTGGAATTTGAGGTATGCTTGGGATTATTGTCCTGTTGGAAGGTTCAATGACGCCCAAGCTTCAGCTTCCTCACTGACAGCATGACGTTTTCTCCTGATACTTCAATGAATCCATCTTGCCTTTCACACGCTGCAAGTTTTCCAATGCCAGAGGATGCAAAGCAGCCTCAGAGCATCACCGAGCCACCACCATGCTTAAAGGTGCTCTAAGCGATGTCACACGTTTTTTAGGCCAAAACATTTTTTGTCACATCGAGCAAACATCTCCGCACTATCCGCTAGCTACCTGTCCCCTGAACACACTGTAAAAAAAAAAAAAAAAAAAAGCAGTCTCTGTAGACAGCCCAGGCTCCACAAACGGCAAGTAAAACAAACTGGCCCAGCCTTGGCCACGAAACATAACAAACAGTGTTCCAGCCAATAACGACAAGAATGATTTGGGGGTGGGGGTTAGTGCGCGTGCACATGAAGGGGGGTGTGTGAGGAGAGGAGGAGAGAGAATCATGAAGAGGGAAGTTAGCTAGAGGAGAGATGTCCTAACAACGACTAATGTTAAAATTGTATATTCTTGAGAATTTTGATATGGCCGACACACGACCAAAGAGACGACGTTCCGATGAACAAATAACAAAGAATAAGAAAAAGGAGAAGGAACGCGAAGTCCAGCATTTACATCGGAAAAGCGTTCAAAAGGTGGCGAGAACTCTGCCAGCAGAAGGGCTTCCAATCCGACATGCAGGTGGCTCTGTTTTTGCTGGACAGGTGGGTAAATCCAGTTTGTTTTTCTAAATGACTGTTTCAGGAAGCACGGAAGGGAGGGGGAGGGGACGGGATGAGGAGGAGGGAGGGTCGAGCTAGCCTCCGTTTTGTTTGACAATACTTTGAACGTCAACAAGAAGTGACGTCACCCAACATCGCTTAGAGCACCTTTAACTGTAGGCAGAGTGTTCTTTTCAGCATATGCTTCTGTAAAAAAGGCCAGGTTGTCTTAAGATCCTGAATGATCCAGACCAACCAGAGCACTCTATTGCTGCAACGTCATCAGTGCTGAAACGGAACTACTCGGCAGATAGCGAGCAGGAGCAGCATATGTGAGAGTGAAAAGTTTGTCAGCTGTATTCCAATTCCATCATCGGTGCTTTATCGCCACAGAGTTATTACTGGGTGACTGTGTGCGTGCATGTTAAGTAAGTGATTATAGCTGTATTTCCTGTTTAATGTTGAGAGATCATCATTTTATTCTTATGTTATGAAAAGTAGCCAATTAGCACGTATAGCTTGTATTACCTGTGTGATTCCATGTAGTCTAGTGTGTTTCTATATTATGTTGATGTGAGATGCTTGTGTATATCTTCACATTATTGTTGGATATAAGTGCAATTTAGAGATGAGTATTAAAGGTCCCGTTCTATGCCCCTTTTCACAAGATGTAAAATAAGTCTCTGATGTCCCCAGAGTGTGTATGTGAAGTTTGAGCTCAAAATACCCAACAGATCGTTTTTTACAGCATGTTTAAATTGACATTTTTTGGGGCTCAGAAAAACGAGCCGTTTCAGTGTGTCCCCTCTAAATGCAAATGAGCTGCTGCTGGACGACACAGGGGGCGGAGCTTCATGAGCTCGTGCTCAGTCTGTCAGGAAAAATTCATCTCACGGAATGATGATAATATCAGAAACTCTCAGTAACGGCGTTCATTTCGAGTCGGACAATAATGCCTACAGAGTCAGATTGCTGTACAGAGATGAAACAGGTATGGTTTAGTAGTTTAATTACGGTTATTATAACGTATTTGTCATCTGCTTGTAGGCTATGTATCCATGATTTATTAATAGCCTACAAGTCTGCTGTCTGAATGATGATCAAACATGTACTGATGAGTTTAATAAAGTTTATTGTACATCACACAAAAGATGAAGCGTCAGTTTTACTTCAGAAAATCACCGTAAGAGCTGAGTAAACACAGTAGGCTAAGTTATAAGAAGTGCGCAAGTAGCCAGTAGAGTTGAGGGAGCATTCCTGTGGGCGGAGGTTAGTCAAGAAACGGTTCTGGTGATATCACTAATGCAGGATGTAGAGGGGTGTAGTCCAATCGAGCCGTTTTTTGTAGTCAACTTCTGTTAAATAAAATATTTCGCTTGGCATTGAACTTTGAGCTTTATAATTTTACAGATATTATTTATGCTCTAACAGCAACATTACACACTAACTAAAGTTTGAAACATGGAATCGCATGCAACGGGACCTTTAACATGCAATAATCAGCTGCTTATCACATGCGGCATTCACGTGCTAATAGCGCCCACTTGTGGAGATGTACAGAATAATCACTCAACATGGTTCAATAGGCTATGTGCACAAGCGCCGCGACGAACTTCCGCTATTGTCAGTTGTCGGCATATCAGTTTCCGGTTTACGGCCGCTTCATCGGCATCCGCTGTAAACAAACAAGATGAGTGCTGCTGTTGTACGAAATAAAGAGATACTATGTGCGTGACACATCTAAGTTTCTAAGAACTGTAGGTGGATCTTACGGCCGTTTCCCACATACTCCGTGTGCAGTGTGTGTGTGTGTGTGAGTGCGGTGCAGGAGCAGCACGCGCATAGTGCTTCACATATGCGTTCGCAGTGAATAACTGATTCACGGCTGTACCACAACAAACACTTACTATTTTTATTTAAAATCCAGAAGTTACGCTGCAACTTTTATTTAATAAAATGTTTTTTCAGCATTGCGATTCTCTTTGTAGCCTACACATATAACCTACACTCTTTAATGGACGCATGCACGTTTAAACACAATTTAAACAACGTAGGGCTATATTCCATGCAGTTCCGGATTGGCGAACTGCAGCAGAGAGATGACGTCCCATCCTAAGTCAGATCCACCTGTCGTCCGACCTAGACGTTAAACAAGGCCGCCTGCACATCTAGCAGATTATCAAGTTCCTGATTCAGGACATGTGAAGAGAGCATTACGTCTGGTTCTGCCCACATCTGGGAGTGTATCACGATCATCTTCTCCAGAGAGTCAGTCCCCGTATGTAGATGATCTACTACTACGAGATGTATGGCCAGAGCCAGCTGGAAATGTGTCGCCAGAGTATGATGAGCTCCGCCTCCAAGACCAGCAGTTGTCTGATATTAAATCTGTGGACTAAGATGAAGAGAGACAGCAATGAGCTTCGCAGCCACATTCTACCCTAGATTCTGTCCACACTGTGAGGGCTCCAGGCAAAGAATGCTACATTAAAGCAGGAGATTTAGCAGATAGCCACAGGTAGAGAGACTGCTAGTCGACCAGTGATGCCAGTTCCAGCCCCTCCCATGTGTCACCGCCCGTCTATAGACAGAGAGAGTCTGCAGTGTATGCTGATGAGGTTCCTCCAGACTGATTTGTCCAGTGTGAGCAGCTGACAAATCACATGGGAGACTTAACGTTTTAACCCAGGCCAGAGCACCCGTATGCTGAAGAGAGTCACTCTGCTGGGGTGCAGAGAAGCCTGCTGCAGACAGTGAATGCAGAGTGTCCCGGCCCAGCTCCGCCAGGTACCAAGAGAAGTTACTCGCCTACTGCCATTTTTGTGACAATGCCAGTCATTTCCTTAATGGATGCTGTCGGTACACGATCCGTTCCACCTGCACGATCCGTTCTACGCATGCGTATAATGGGATTTTAGCAATATTGCGAATATACTTTACCAGTTTACCTCATGTAAACACAATACTTAATAATGTGATTAAGCTCATAATTGCATAAACTATAATCGTATTAAAACGGGCGGCGTACGCTGTTTTAAATCGCAGCATGCGGCCATGTAAACACTTTAATCGCACTAACTGAAGTGCGCGTGTGTTTTTGTCACGCACCTTAAGCGCATATTCATTTTAAACTTGACATTAGGAAGTTTTCCCTGAACTCGTGTCAACACGACTCACTGTCAAAATACGTCCATAAGTCTGCCTTCATCCAGAAACAGCTCAAATAACGTGACAGCAGTGTATAAAACTGTTACAGGCACCGGCATAATATTTCTGTCTTCATCACGGCACAGAATAACAAAATACGTCCATAAGAACCCGTTTGTTATTTAACGTAAGTAATTATGCGCATGCGTGAAACGGATCGTGCAGGTTGAACGGATCGTGTACCGACAGATGCCTCAAATTCAGAGAGTTGACTAGGGACAAGAGAGAGGCATGGATTCGTAAGAATAATCAATGTTGGAGATGAGACCACAATCATCACGCTTCCAGATGCACACTGAAAGCCTTGTGCAAGACACAACAGGAAACACCTCCTTATATTGCACGATCTGAACGAGAGAGCTGTGACTGCCAGTACAGCGCCCAAACCCCCAGAGAACTCCTGTCTTGTGAGTACCACGAAATACTTCCTGTACGTTGACCGTTCTGCCAGTAGCCGTAGAGTCCTGCTAAAAGTGAGCAAGGTGATCATCACGAATGAAGATGCACTGTTAGAGACATATGCAGTGCTTGGCGACGGGTCAGAGAGGACTATCCTCCTCCAAGCAGCGCACAGCAGCTGAACCTCAGAGGACCCAGAAGACCTGATACTGAGAACAGTGAGACAGGATCAGCAGGTGCTTCATGGGCCGGCCGTCTCCTTCACAGTATCATCTATGTCTCATCCACACAAGAAATACTTCATCCAACATGGGTTTACAGCTGAGAGAATAGGTCTTGCTAAACACAACTACCTGGTGGCTTCCTTAAAGAAGAGATACCGACACCTAACTGGCCTCCCGTTGCAGCAGATGGATAAAGTGCAGCAGATGTTGCTGATCGGGTTAGATTGCCCAAACCTCATCATG
Source organism: Scardinius erythrophthalmus (assembly GCF_964197995.2). Classification (NCBI taxonomy): domain Eukaryota; kingdom Metazoa; phylum Chordata; class Actinopteri; order Cypriniformes; family Leuciscidae; genus Scardinius; species Scardinius erythrophthalmus. The sequence continues at coordinate 22,113,539 of NC_138232.1, read as the reverse complement.
CCTGTTGAACCAGTCCGGTTAGGCCTACCAGGTTGACCCGCAGCAGTCAAGACCCGCCTTGGATGGACTCTTCAAGGTCCTGCGCATGAGATTTGTTGCAAGATCAACATGCACCTGTGTTTCTTCAACTCTATCCTCCCCAACGCAGACCTGTTTGCTCACATTGAGAGATTGTTCTTATGAATGTAATTCCCTACCGCAGCGAAAAGGTAGTGAAGGGATTCATGGAGAAGACGCTCCTTCGGATGCAGAGCATGCCACAGTTGACCATGATCAAAGAAGCAGTTCTCCCTCAAGTTAGGAGTGTTGAGAGGAGACTGCTTAAGAACCCAGATCAGGCTTCTGTCTACCAGGCTGAGATCACTAGGCTAAAGGAAACAGGTTATATAGCCAAGCTGGAAACGAGCAAGGTCGAGAGCTCCACAGATTCCTGGTACATCCCCCACCATATGGTGCGGCATAAAAATAAGAATCGTGTCGTCTATAACTGCTCCTGTCATTATGAAGGTCACCGCCTTAAGGAGTTTCTTCTTCCAGGACCCACGCTATATAGGCTCATCACTGTCATCACCATGAGAAGTGATATTCGAGGTATGTTTCACCAGGTGAGGCTGCTCCCTGATGACATGCCCTTACTCAGTTTCCTGTGGTGTGACCTGAAGCCTGAGCAACCCCCTGATGTGTACCAGTGGCAAGTTCTCCCCTTTGGTACCACATGCAGTCCCTGCTGTGCCACTTATGACTTTCAGAATCACGTCATAGATCACAGCCAGTCTGGAGACCCAGTCAGAGAGGTAATCGAGAGATCATTCTATGTCATAATTGTCTACATAGTCTTCACTCCCCCCGAGAGGCCCGATACCTAGTTGATCATGTTCCCTTCCTAATCTCCGGAGGCTTTGAGCTTCGACTATATATGTACATACATACATATACATATACATATACACACACACACACACACACACACATATATATATATATATATATATATATATATATATACACACACACACACACACACACATATATATGCAAAATATGAAAAGAAAATTATGTTGTTATTAAATCACACATTCTGTGTTTTGACAGCTGAATAATGATAAATAAAATAACAGAATCTCAGTCAACAATGAGATCTGAATTAGAATTAGCCTATAATTACAATTTTTTTTATGCCTACATATTTAAAGGGATGTCATCACATATTAATTGAAATTGAACTCTATAAATGGATGATTCTCAATTAGCTAGGTTATTATGACAATGAAGATGTGAAATGTATACTGATACAATACAATAGGTATAATAATACAATAATACAATACTGGTGTTTTCTACATGAATGTGGTCTTGGGTTACTTATTTTATTAGAAAGATGGATGCAGATCTCAAAGGAGTCCGCTTTGATCAGTGATATAGTGATTTTTTTTTTCTTTATTCAGAAGCCTTTGTTATTTATTACATGCAGTTTGACATAAGGTCAGAGGCATGTAGTAAAAATAACATTAAAAAGAAAAATATCAAAGTAAATTGCTTCTGCTTAAAAAAAAATTAAGGTTAAAATCTAGTGTCTAGTTTACTTTAAATGTCTAGTTTATTTGTCTCACATGGACCTATTATTTGTCCTATATTAAAGGGGCTATATGCAATATTTTTTATATTTTTTTACAACCCAAAAAATGTGTAAAATGTAATAAAAAACAAGAATCTGGGATTTATTAATTAATAAAAAATGTCCAATATTTTCACTGGCCAAATTAATTCTATTTATGAATGAGGCCTATAAACAGATTTGAATTTCATGGCTGCAACACACTCCAAAAAAGTTGGGACAGAGGCAAAATAAAAGTGAAAAGATTACAGAATATCAAAGTTAAACTGTTTTGTAACAGTCCACAATTAGCAGGTGAATTGGTAATAAGTGAGGTTATGATGTTTTGGTATAGTCTCAACATTGAGATTAAAGCATGCAGCACATATTATTTACAAATCTAAATGCATACTGTTAACAACATCAGGATGTTTGTTAAAAGTGTATCACTGTAAAGGTATATTTCCAACATCTTTTTAAATTCTAAGCAAAGAACGAAAAAGAACTTTGACGTGAGTGTATCGGGGCCTTGAATCACGTTCGGTCTCTTGTACATTACGTTTGCACGAATGCAAGCAGAGCAATAAGTTACTGGCTGCAGTTCAAAAAATGGCCACCGGTGTCGCTAATACCAAAGGGTTCTGAATTTTACATATAGCCCCTTTAAAGGTGCTGTATGTAACTTTTCTACTAAAATGAATCCTTTTTTTACTGCATGTGTGTGAAGGGGTTGTAATCTCACATTAAAATGATCCACTTTGCAGGTTTTGCTATTACCTCGGAAAGCAAGTATTCTTATTTTTATGTGAAGGTGCCGGGTCGGATTTACCCCAATTCCAGTGACGTCACCTGCACGCGCGCTCCATAGCCTCTCGCCTCTCTAGCCAACTGACTTTGCACTCAACAGCGACGACACTGCAACTTATGACATGGACTTAAGTTATGACTTATGCAACTTATGACATGTCTGATAACACTAAGAAACAACCTGCTCCCAGCACAACACAGACTCCAACACAAACTCCACATATTGATAAAAAACAAAAAAACAATTTTTTTCTGCTGAAGCTCGTAAGGCCAGACGTGAATCGGATGAACTTCGGGTAAAAAACACGGATCAACATCGGCAGGGCATTTGAATCATGGAGAAACCTTATCTACAAACCTAGAATGTACATTTCCTGAAGAAAATGTGAAGTGATGCTTGCAGTGGCACAATTCGGTACGGTTGATAGGGTTCCATACTTTTCATGGTACGAGCATGGAGCATTAGTTCAACGTCAAGCTGATAAAAGTAGCCTATTATTGTAACGTTGCAGTGGGAGTTTACCTGAGTTTCCAGCATGTTGTGTGATGCTTTCTCCGGTGTGTTGCGTCTCAGTCTGGAAGGTACCCTCAGTGCCGTTTATATACTGTCTATGCACAGTGCTCGCTCATAAATTCGAGCACGGTCAGCACGCGCAATGGCAAGAGCACGCGCTTGTAAACTTATTGGTTGCAATCTGAAACATCACCGCTAGAGGTCGCTGAATCCTACATACAGCACCTTTAAATGTAGCAATAGTAATTTAGCAATGGGCCTGTATTAAATGTAGCAATGCTGCAAATTTAGCAATTTAAAGAGACAGGTGAAACCTCAAAGATAAACATTTGTGATGAAAGTGTCATCTAATCACCCTCATGTTGATTAAAAACCTGTAAGTGACTTACTTTCTTTAGTGAAATACAAAATTAAATGTTAAACAGAATGAAAGTCACATTTACAGTTGCGAAATTTCACAGGTGAAAACCAGCCATTTCAATGCTACCAGAAGTTTAGCATGAGGGCGAAAACATTCCCCACACATATTTAACTCTTTTGTCTATCGACCAGCCACGACTCGTCTGTAAGGGCAGACGATATTCATTCAAATATTCACCCAAAACATAGACCTCTATATAAACTGAATCAATAATTAAATATAAATGTGTTCAACATTCTGTAACAAATATTTCAGGATTTTAAGTCATAAAGTGAGCAGGATAAATAAAAATTTACTGGCTCGGCAGGCAGGGCCTGAACACTCCCCCAGCTCTACAGCGCCCCACAATTTTCCAATGTAAATCTGTGATGAAAAATGGAACTGCAACGCGCTCCAATTGAGAGCCAATGGGGCAGATTTCAGGTCGCCCCACTTATTTTCACATTACCTTACGTAAACCTCGCTGCAGACAAAAACGATACAGTCCTCTTGTCAGTGTCAGGTCAGTAACTATGTCTGTTCTTCGTATCAAATTAATAGAATTTTAAATGTGCTAATGGTAAAAGCCTTTATATAGTTCTGTTGTGTTTGTTTTATGTTTGTTCTGAGAATAGAATAGATTTTTTTTTCCTCACTGGAATTCCTCAACTTGTAACATTCTAAAACAACATTTGAAGTCAACAAATACTACAATTAGGGCAATTCTGAGATAGCGTTCTATGGCATGTTGTGTGACCTGTCAATCAACATTGAAGCATACCCTTACTATTAGGCTGAATAATGCAAGGACACTAGACCTCTGCCAAAAGCATGTCTGCATGTGTTCAGCGATTAGAATATAAAGCTTACAAAATGTCAAGCGCTTAGACCTGGAATCTGCCCTACCTACAGTCAGGAGCCGCTACTGCTATTGACCACCTTTGCCCATAAAATTTCGCTGAATTCACAGAATTCACTCCCATTGTGTGGAACATAGCTGTAATGACAGTGAATGGTTCTGAGTTTGTCAGTCCCTAACATTGTGCCTACCATAAGTCATAGCCTATTAAATGAGGATGCTGACAGAAATGTTATTTTTTGGTGAACTATCCCCTTCTGTTCTGTTATGTTAACATACACCACAGGTAACAAGAGCTTCGTTTGTATGTACAGTTGTGTTCAAAATAATAGCAGTCCAACATCACTAACCAGATCAATCACTGTTTTTGGTAGAAATTATATTTCTACATGGCAAATTATGTATTAGTAGGTGTAGTAGAGAAATAGAAAATCAACAGACCCAACAGTCATGCATGCTGTTAATTCTGTATAATTGAATCATTAATTGAAAGGGGCGTGTTCAAAATAATAGCAGCGTGGAATTCAATTAGTGAGGTTATTCATTCTGTGAAAAAACTGGTGTCAATAAGTGGCCCTTATTTAAGGACGAAGGCAGTACTGTACATGGTGGGTATAGTGCATTTCTCTCTGAAAATCTGAGTAAAATGGGTCGTTCCAGACATTGTTCAGAAGAGCAATGTAGGCTGCTCAGCTAAAATGATATCAAATGGTTTAAAATGGCAACCAAAACCAGAAAGACGTGGAAGAAAACGGAAAACTACCATTCGAATGAATCGAAGAATAGCCAAAATGGCAAAGACTCAACCAATCATCAGCTCCAGGGTGATCAAAGATCTAAAGTTACCTGTCACTGTAACAATTAGAAGCCTATGTGAAGCCAAGCTATCGGCATTGTTGAAAAAATGACGTGCTAAAGAGGGTACAATTTGCCAAAGAGCACATTGACTGGCCTAAAGAGACAATATTTTGTGGACTGATGAAAGCAAGATTGTTCTTTTTGGGTCTAGGGGCCACAGACAGTTTGTCAGACGACCCCCAAACACTGAATTCAAGCCACAGTACATTGTGAAGACAGTGAAGCATGGTGGCACTAGCACCATGATATGGGGATGTTTCTCATACTATGTGTTGGACCTATTTGTCGTATACCACGGATCATAATGCCCTTGAAATGAGCGTTTCAACAAGACAGCGTCCCCAAACACACTAGTAAGTGGGCAGCATCTTTGTTCCAGACCAACCAGAATAACGTGATGGAGTGGCCAGCCCAATCCCCGGACCTTAATCCAATAGAAAACTTGTGGGGTGACATCAAAAATGCTGTTTTTGAGGCAAAACCAAGAAATGCAGAGGAATTGTGGTACAGTGCAATCGTCCTGGGCTGGGATACCTGTTCACAGGTGCCAGAAGTTGGTCGAACACAGATGTGCAGCAGTTCTCAGAACCCGTGGTTATTCAACTAAATATCATTCAGTGATTCATTAGAAAGCTAAATCTTCAAGCATTTTTCAGTTTATACTGTACAGTAAATGTTTGACTTTGTAAAGAAAAATGCAGACACTGCTATTTTTTTTAACAGCCTAATATTCCTTTTTCTTCAAATTGTTTTGATTTCAAATAAAATGTGCAGTGTTCCCAATGCATTTGTGTGTATTGAAATAAAAGTTATTATACGGATTCTGAGCTTTACTCACTTTTTTAAACACACTGCTATTATTTTGAACACAACTGTACTTGTGGCGGTGTGTGGTTTCTACAAACATCTCTGAGATGATTGTTCTCTAGCGGGCAGGCAAACAGACCAGCACTTTTACTATGATTATGGTGAGCTTATAATATTAAAAACAATTATGAAAGAATTATAACGTTCAGAAGTGCATGAGTCTTTCTTCTTTAGAAGCTTTTTGCATTAAAAATTATGTAAATCGATGTTTTGAATAAATATTGAACCAGATTTTAGATTTCTGTATGACACAGCTGAGATACTGAAACAATGACACCAACAAGACATCTTCAGTCTGAAGTCTGAGACTATAGTGTAGTGAATGCTGATGAGAAATGGATCAAACTGCTCTTTGAATGCGCTGTGAAGACTCCCTCAGGAATCGGAGCTCCTGTAGCCAATGCAAAAGGAGACTTTTACTGTCCAAGTGTTGCAAATTGCAGTGACAGCCTCAGCATTATTTAGTATATGCAAATAAACACTTTTAGATGACAAACAAGATAAATGCTAGTATGATTCAGTCATGCTTAATGAAAAATTAACCTAAGCACTTAAACGAAGCACATTCATTTTAAAAGAGTCTAAGAAACGTGAGTACCAATTTCTTTTTAATTTCGGCAATTATACAAAAATATATCAGTTTATATTCAATTTACTGTAGACATAGGTCCACACAAAACTGTACGTAGTCATTTTAACAGCAGAACATGTACCCTTGTGCAATAATTCAAAGATAATTTGAATTGTACATATAATCTATCCCTACATATGCTGTTCCCAGATAGATTAACAATATATTTTTTGTTTATATATATATATATATATATATATATACACACACACACACACACACACACACACACACACATACATACATACATATACAAAGACATTACAAAATGTGTATAAAAGTTGCATAAAAAAAAAAAAAAGATTTCAGGGTCAGATTCCTTCATTCATTGTCTTGTCAGCACAAGTGCTTATTATTTTAAGCATAGTGAAAAGTAAGATTACTTTGGAAGCATTGGAGTGGAAGAAAAGAAATGCCCTTGGGGAGCAGACCTTTGTGTCTACACAAATCCTGTTACATGCCATGTAATTGCTGCTTTTTACATAACAGTTTGACATATCCAGAATACAGGGATGATTAGACGTTGACAGAAGAAGACAAAAACCTTTAGTGGGCTTCGTAGACAGATTTCAATAAAGCTGAAAAGAGAAAATATGTTTGTACTTGATTTTTTCAATATATTAACTGAATCATCTCTCTTCTGGTGTGATGGTATATAACAACTTTTCGAGAACTGTAATAAACCAAACAAATGCAATATAAAAGTAGGTTTTTCTTATGAAATTGACATCCTATGTTAAGGACATCTAGGCAGAAAGAGTTTGAGCATTGACACAAACAAACCATCACTTCATATCTTTGCTTATTCTGATCAATAAAAGCAATTTGTAAACTGCATGATATCTGTAAATTCACAACAATCATTAAACCATATTCTACAGTGCAATTCAAACTTTACTGCATACAGTACCCAGCTTCATTGGAAAAATGTGCCTGACAACTTTCTGCAAAATTACGTTGCTTATTGCGTGTATCACAGCGCTTTCAAAGTGAAAACTGACCCTATTTGCTTTGTTAGTGAAACCGAAACTGACTAGGTTTTATTACGTTGGTTGTTGTATATATCGGTACCAGTTTGGTAATGAAATGCTTGGTTGGTTTCGCTAAAAGTTTAATGCTCTTTCATGTTTTAAAATAACATACCACTTGCACTAAACCTAACCAAGTGTTAACAAAAGCAAACGCGAGAGAAAAACTGCATTTGCAGTGCCCTTTTAGCTTGCTTCTACAAAACTTTGAGCGTTTATCGAGTGTCAAGACTTCACGTTTCACAGTTTAGTGCTCAGCATTGCATGCAGTGCTGTAACAGGTGAGATACCCAGCAAGTTTACTACGTGAGAAAAGCCTTACATGTGGAGCTGGTCATGTGATGCATTGCAAACAGCAAAATGGATTAGTGTATAGTATTAGTCATAACATAGTATTGTGCAAGTAACTATTCAAAATAAGTCTTTAGTAATTGATAATCTGCCCTAGGGCTTGCATAGACTAGTCGAGTAGTCGATAGATCGACTACTTCAACCACTAGTCGACGCTGTCGGAAACAATCGATTACTCGAGCGTCCATTAAACATAAATGAATTAAAAATGGCGAACGTCACCAACAGACACCACGCGTCAGATGTGTGGAAGAATTTCATCAAGGATGACAAAAATATTGTAATTTGGCCAACTCTGCAAGAGGCCGTTCACATATTGCTTCTAAAAACGTGTGGAAAGCGCGCGCGGCCGTGCCGCTGTCTCCTACAAGCGCTTGCGCTCCCGTGGCGTCTGTCGTTGCTATGCAACCAAACTGCGCTCTACATGATGACGACGAAGAAGTATCATTCAGCAAAGGATTCATTTATTTCTAGCCCTTGCATTAGCTTTACTACTAGATATATTTCTGGAGATGAGAAGGAAAAACCCGCCTGGACAAACTAGCGCACCAGGTCCGTTGCTTTCATTATGAGCGCGCTCGCCGCGCGCCTACATTTGAAATAACGACCTTGAGCGCGGAAAAGACGCGATATGTGAACTGCCCCTAGAAGCAGACGTCTGAAATGAAAGGCAAGAACGGCTATTTATTTGGCTTTAGACTGTTACATGAAAATTTAAAAATGAAATGTCATAATTATAATGTGTTGAGAATTTACTTATGTAATTGTTGCATTAGGCTATGAATTAATAAATGTTTATTGATAAGATCTAGCTATTTCATGTCTTTTCATATACAGTAGCATAAACGACGAGTAGTCGAGTAACTCGAGTATTGTTTTGATAAGAAATCGACTAGTAGAAATCAGTAGTCGTGCAACCCCTTGCCCTTTTAATCATAATTTGTGTGAAAAGGAATAAAGGTTGGTGTTTTATGGCCACTAGAAAATACAGTGAATTGAACTATTGGCAGGTTTTTAGAGTTTTGCAAAATGGTGGTAGGCACATTTTTCCAACAAGCCATATGTTGGAAGAAATTCAGATAGATTGCAAAGAGATAAACAAACAGTATGTTACATTTGAGGAGCTGGGGTATACCATATCATGCGCAATATTCAGAAGGACACTTTCAGTTTGGTTCATGTCTTGTTAAAAACACAAATGCATGAATTTGATTCAGACTGATGTTTGAGTTTTAATTTGTGACTCACAAATCACACTATATGAGAAAGTAATCAATGCAAATCTTTGATAATGAGTAATGTATTCTAAAATATTATATTTGGCAAGAGGATGAGCTTTGCTGTGTGTATATATTGGTGTTTAATGAGCTGCATTCAGACGATTTAAATGCTGCTAGATAGCGATACACAAGTATGATTGTTAGTTATGTCTTATTCACCAGGTTAATGGACATACAAACCCAATTAGTCCAAATAGGAAGGAGACAATATGACATATTCTGACTGTTGCTTTAGCAATTAGAGCCAAACGCAATCTGTGTCAAGGATGTCTATTCTCTAAGGTCACTTTACTGCTTACACTGAGGCTTTTCTTTATTCCACAGTCATTGGTATTGCTAGAGCTCCACATTATTTGAACACATTAATAATAAAGTAATATTTCCCCCCAAAATGAATAAATCAAACATTTTTATTTTTTAAACAAGTTTGCTTCACTAAAAGAGATGTTCAGCAGAATGTTCACACTGCTCATTTCCATACAATGAAGGCAATGTTAAAAAACAATCAAAATTCAAAGAGCACACTAAAAGTATATTACATGTTGTATAAATTTAAAATTCCAAGCCATATGCTAATTTTGTGTGAGGAAAAAGACAACCATACTACCATTACTCACTAATAATCTTCTCCACAGAAAATGTCAAATCTCATTCAGAGAGTGCATATTCATATATGTATAAGGTCTTAAGTCTTAGTAAGATGATTTTTAATGCTTAGTCTTGTGATCAGAGTTCTGTAGTTGGGGGTCAAAAATATAACTGAATGCAATTCAATGATGATTGAGAGATGTACTATTATACATTCCTCAAAGGCCTGTTGTATCATTATTGACATACATGCTTTAAAAAAAAAATGTAAATAATAATAATTTTGGATAATATCGTAATCATCAATATCATAATCAAGTAAATTTAAGTTGCTTCAGTCCAGTAAATCTTACATTTAGTTTATAAAATTACTGAAAGATTTCACAGCAAAAAGACATGTACACAAACTGGTGGACATTTTTACAATTCTAGGTACTAAAACTTGCAAAAAAAAAAGTACGAACTATCAATCAGAGGGCATAAGGCATGTAGAAGGTTTTTCAGTTTTGATTTAGTTGATGAACTTGCCTTAGAAATCCATTTATCAAATATAACGCAGTAGGATTTATAGGGTTAGTGTTTTTTGTGTGTGGTCATTTTGGAGCTTGACAGTTGCTGGTCACCATTCACCATTTTTGAATTAAAAATAGCACCATGAACATCCTGCCTAACATCTCCTTTTGTGGTTTATTGATTGGGGTTCATTTCTGGGTATACTATCCTTTAAGTTACATAGGTTATTGTTTTTACCTTTAAACTAAGTCAAGGTGGTTAGTATATGGATTAATCCACTGGTAATGTGCTTACTGGTAGTGTGCTTTTCAGAAGTGACACTGTATTACTAAGGTTTTCTGTCTAATACAATGTGTCATCAACATGCCATCTTTATACATATGAAAGAGCATCATCTAAAGCACATATTTTAGGTTTCAGTGTGATTTTATACTTAAAATTGTATAATATGAATTTGCAAATGTCTTAATGCTGCATAAAAAAACAAAACAAAAAAAACCTTTAAACACTGCACTGGAAAATAACTTTCTTAATCAGTATTTTGGTCTTGTTTTGGAGTTAAAATATCTAAATCTTTGAAACACAATTTGCCAAGGTGGTAAGAAATTTATACTTATTTCAGCAAATGTTGTTAATTTACTTTTAGTGATGGTTATGGTGTTCTGAAGTCATATGACAGTTTACTGAAAAACAAGACAACTCATTAAGAAATGTTTTTTTTTTTTTTTGCAGTGTAAATGAAACAAACAAAAAAAAAGTAAAAATTTATAAATTGTATATTTTGGTCTGAAAGCACGACTAAATCAGATGGTGCAATAAATTCACTGAAAGTGCAAGAACTGACATCTTTGTTAAATGTCATGAAACCCCATGAGAGGGGAGCAGCAAGTCAGTACAATCTGCCGAATCATAAGAGATGAAACTGAAAAGTTATATATAGCAATTCCCTTCATATATTACAGCTGATAAATCTATTTTGTGGCACGAGAAAATCTAATCTGAGGCAAATTATTTTTCAATTCAAAAGCACGGTGTAGAGGCCAGTGTGTAACGTACTTCTAGTGGCAAAACACAATCTGAAAAATAGCTCTGGCTCAGAGGCACTTCATATAAGCAGAAACATGTGAACAGAAATATCCACTAGTTCCAAATGTATGTGCAACTTCATAGTTTGTGTGCTGCCAGGTTTTAGTGATCATTTCAAACCTACCTTTCATACCACAATTCTTACTTGGGCTTTTAGATATTTGCAACCCTGTGGTGATATTTGAGTGTAGAGAAGAAAGTCTCAGAAGCTCGATTCAGGCACTGCCTTCTTTCTGCCTAGTGAATGTGTGCTGTACCGTGTGCGTTGCAGAGTGTTCTGAGAGCTCCTGTCCCCGGGTGCGCTCTGCGGCTGGGCCACTGTTGTGCCGTTTCTGTGTAGAGATGCTGTTCTTCTTAAGCCTAGATCCGCCTTGCTTTGAATATTGGAAGAACTTTGTGACCGTTTGATGTCTGACAACCCACGACTCACCTTGCCGTTCGCAAGTTCACCCCCGAGTCTGCTACGACCTTGGTTATTGCTATCGGCTTTACCTTCTGAAGTTCTATTATGTGTCCCGTTGGAGATCGAAACTCCAGATGGGCTCTTCACCCCCGCATCACCCATTTTCATAGATTCACTGTCTCGAGACCTCCGAAGTGAGTCCCTCTTCATGAAACCACCTTTGAGAAATGCGAAGACACTATCGTGACGTTTTGTCTCCTGTCCCTTTCTCTGTTTTTCCTCTGGTTGGTCTTGCTCCTCGCCTGGGTTATTCCTCTGCGTGGTTTCACAGCCGCCTGGACCACGGGAACTGGATTGGAGCCCTGCACTAGAGCTCTTTCTGGACTGCGATTGTTCCTGTTTTGATTTTCTGCTGCTCCGTCTAGTCAAAGTCAAAGTCCCATCTTCTCTTGGTCTACTGTTACTGCTGGATTGTTGGCCTGTGTCTTTCTCTGAGCTACTTCTTGCTTGACCCTGCGGTATTTTAAGATACTCTAGAGGTCCGAGGCTGCTGTGGCTTGAAGATTTGGCTGCAGGTTTTTTCGTATTGTTTTCTTTACTGACTTCTTTATCTGAAGGTCGAGTCATTAGGGCAACAATAGGCTCTTTGGTGCATCTTGGCCTCCTCCCAGACTCTAAATACTCCACTAGTTCTGCAGGAGCTGGGCCAGGAGCCGAGGCAGGTTTGTGGCGGTCTTTGTTTCCAAAGGACCATCGCAGTGGGAGTACTCTGGTCTTGGTGGGACTTTTCAAGCTTACGCTACGCCCTTGGATTCCTCGCACAAAAGGTCTGGTTTCGAACCCACCTAAAGACATTGACATTTACACAATACTCAGTACATGGTGGAAAACACTTGCCCACAACAAAACAAGTGAAGAACTATGGTGAAATCTCTGTCAAGCAACATCCTTTTACTATTTACATTTCTTATTAACAATGATAAGAACAAACTTGCAGGGTACACTCACCTCCCTTCTCGACTGAGGGCTCATTTTGAAAGACGGGAGACTCTGGGGAGTCTGGGATGGTAGAAGGGCATGTTGTGGAAAACCGTGAAACCATACTTCCTCTTTTACTGTCACCATTTAAACGGATGAGCCAGTGGTCTGACATGGAGGAGCTGGTGGAACCTGCACAAGGAGACAATGAAGACTGTTTAGTGGCTGCTAGCCGTTTCTCCTAGACTAAGACATTAATATGCTGCCCCTTAATTTTTAATAACTAAAATAATGTCCTGTTTTATTGTTTCCATGACGACCAAGTAATGCATGCCCAGTGGTGGCATCTTAGCCGCCAGTCAAATTAACTGAAACCAACTAAAAAAATGTCTCAAGTTACGACTGTAACCATGGTTCCCTGAAAAGGGAATGAGACACTGTGTCTGTTTTAAAGATGCAGTGGGAACTCTCCTGCGCGATTATGTCTGAATCACATGTCCAACTAAGTCCAATGTCATTGGCGCAACATCAGCCCAAGACATGTGACGGCGTACCATGGAAACCACGTATAAAGGGTACTCGCAACAACACAGTGTCAGCAATGATTGTGGCAATCAACATACTGCAAATTAGGGATGTGCCTGAAGCCTATAATAACGGATAATGGTTTCAAAAATAAATAACAAATTCTACCAAATAACAGAAAAAATAATCGGCAGACTAAGTCACTTCTAATGTTTGCTGGATAACAGATGAGCCATGAGATATATATACACAAACCTTAAATCACTAAGCAATAATGAGTTTGTGAAGTGAATGAGTGTAAACTCTATGAATGAAAACGGGCAAATCATGGGACCTGAAGCCACGCTTCAGTCTCTTTCAGAAATCAGAGCTTGGTAAGAGAGTAATATCCACTAAAATACATCATACACAATTTCTACTATTTGATATGTCTATTTAAATGATTTAAACCATGTATGATATTATACACAAATTAATTAAATTAGCGCGACACGAATGCAAATCAAATAGCCGTGTTGCCGTATCTGCACGTCTCTCAGAAACCAGCTATCTGTCAAATCAACTAAGATACTGAATTATACACATTTTCTTCTTCGTATATGTCTATTTTGTACAATATGATAGGCTACATGATATTTCTCTGTCTCACTCTCTCTCGGAGACTGCAAGCTTTGAAGTATTTAGTTTTATTTGTTCAGATTTGTTTGATCTGAATACAGATTTGAATAATTTTGAGATTGTTACAGATACAAATATTGGCTCCGCTGAACACCCCAACTGATTTAACTTGCGCTGAACTACTTTAAGAGAAAGTGACTTGTACAACAGTCAAACAAACTGGTCCTACATGTTCTCAAAATTCTGTCACTGTCACAACACCAAATGTATTCTCGTATACCTAACGTATTCAAATGTATACCATGACTGTGTAACCTTCACATTGCAATATTAATAGAAATGTGCTTCCTGTCTAACATTGATCCAATGCAACAAACACAATGTCAGTCAACCTCCATCTGAAACGTGGCCACAAAGGCTTATTCACTGACCTCTGACTGAGCTGTTGGCGGACCATGGAGGGATGACATTTCTTCTCTGGTAGAACAGGATATATGCCCCTCGTGTGCACAGTTCTTCCTCTGGCACAAGCTCCACGCTGCTGTCGTCATAACTGTACCAATGGCCGTCCACTGAGTTCCTACAATAGGCTGTTTTGCACAGACATTTGCTGAGTGGTGTGTTCACATCTATTGATTTAGACTTCTGTTCATGTTTATTTATTTATGTAGGGTTGACAATTTCTATCTACACACACAATTTCATTTTATTCCCAAAATGTTTAAAATGAATATTATACACACTTTATTCATAATTAGAGATTTGAGCTGTGGAAATGACTCAGCAAAAAAATAAAATAAAAAATATTCACCTAAAACGCAATGTATATTTGAATTACAAGACATTGTTAGTTCACAAAAAAAAAAAAAAAACTAGTAAGAGTGTGTCTTTTTAGTTTTATATTACTGAATGAAATCCAGAAAGCCAAAATCACCAGGGTTCTCAAGTTTTATCAAAAGCTTGGAGTGAGATCACATGCGGTTAGGGGAGGAGCCCTAATGGAGCCCCGCCCCCACCCCCCAATTTTACCCCTTGTTCATAATTAACCAGCACAAATTTAAATTATAACAATTGGTAAATCTGATAAATGCCAGAGCAATTCATCACATCAAATATACTCTTTAATGTTATATTTCAAAATTACAAATATGTGACCCTGGATCACAAAACCAGTCTTATGTTGCACGGGTATATTTGTGGCAATAGCAACAGTACACTGTATGGGTCAAAATTTTAGATTTTACTTTTATGCCAAAAATCATAAGGATATTAAGTAAATATCATGTTCCATGAAGATATTTAGTAAATTTCCCACCTTAAATATATAAAACATTTATTTTTGTGAATGGATGCAGCACAATCGCCAATAGAAATGGACAACTTTAAAGGCGATTTTCTCAATATTTCGATTTTTCTGTACCCTCAGTTTCCAGATATTCAAATAGTTGTATCTCGGCCAAATACTGCCCTATCATAATAAACCATACATCAATGGAAAGATTATGTATTCAGCTTTCAGGTGATGTATAAATCTCAATTTTTAGAAAATTACACATAAGACTGGTTTAGTGGTCCAGGGTCACATATACAAAAATATAACAAATTGCTCCAAACAGTTTGGAAAAACAAATATATTAAAACATATTATATAAACAAACTTTTATGTTAGATGCGATTAATTGATTTGACAGCACTAGTTTAAACATACTTTTTTTTTAAATGTTTGTTGTAGTATATATTTTATTATAGTGTTTTTTTCTAATATACATTTTTGAGTAATGAATAATATTATCATTTTCTTGAACTTATAAAAACTCTGGTACAATGCTAATTATTATCTCAAATGGTAAAGTATCTTTTTGCTTTTTCCCTGACATCTTTGAAAAATACAAATGCAATGGCAATGATTAATGTATGTTTTGACAGGATATAAAATATTACCCAGAGCACTCTGCTTTAATACATGTAGCCTTAATGTAACTAGAAAGACTATTAATACAGTATAATATACAATTTAAAATAAAATGAAGAAATACATCTTCATTCCTTCCCATAACGTTACGCACTAACATTTCCCTTAATTTCAGATTACGTAAGCTAGCCAAACTGAGCCAAAGCTTCTGGCCTGGTTGCAAAGTAGTTGTAGAGTTTTTGACTATCAATAATAATGTATACGATGGGCTATATAAAATGATCTAGCTTATCTACCCTATCTTCCAACTTACCTTCTCCATCACGACGTGTGTTCACGCGATGTTGTTGGTTACCTAGTAACGAACGTACGGTGGCCAAGAATGTTCCGTCAACTTCCGTGTGTTCGCGCATCTATGTTGCCTAGTAACGAACGCAATCTGGCCGAGATACGTGCTGGCGGCAGGAAACTTCACTTTGTGTGCCTGCGCCTCGTATACAACGTTATATATAAAGCTTGCAGGACAACTTGGTTGGCATTGCCTTTTCAGCGTGAGAAATACACGGTGTGGCGTGTGAACTGGTTGCGTGTGTCTCACGGCCAATGCGTGAGACTTGAGAACCTATCACATAGAGCTAAAGAAACATCAAAAACCTTGTCACAATTATAAAAGAGAAAAATAGTTTTTATATAGAGAAACAAACCCCCCCTTCAAGACTATCAGAGTCCCCAGCACACTCACCTGTGTAATGGCCTCCATGCATGCCGCCATGGTGGTTGCAGACTGCATACAGGTCGTAAAGGAAGTCAGTATCCCCATGTTTCCAAGTTGAAGGCCATGGGGCCAGATTCTTCATGCTCTGACTGCGTTTCACCACATGGGGAGTCATATCCAGAGCGCTCACAGGAAAGTGGATGAGGGAGGAGAGCTTGTTTCGCCGTTTGCCCACCTGCCGAAAACGCTTCAGGTGCAGAATGAGGATGTCAGGCAGGGTCCATAAGCTCATCTTCACCATCCCCTGCTGCATCTGCTTGCAGTGAGGGCACTTCCATGCATCATCTGGTGCCAGCTGCAAGACAAAGACAAACATTTGCAATACACAGTCTAATACTCATTAAGATTCATCACAGGTATATAAATAATATTTTCTTTCTGGGGATTCTGAAGTGCATGCAGAATGTAGCGCTTCTCCATGGTCAGCTAAACCATGTCATTATCTGAACCTGTTTTGACTCAGTGTGGTGCAGTAAAACATTTATGTCTCAGAAATACACTGTTGTGGCAGACTGGAATGCTCACTGCATGCAGAGAGGAAAAAGACAACAACACTGAATATTTACAGAAGCTCTGTAGACCACCAGTAACAAGTTATTTATAACTTCAAATTATTTAGCCTATAACAGAAAAAAAGGCACGATTTAATTCCAGCTGGACAGCCATTTCTCACAGGCATTGCAAAACATATAACTGAAGTCCTAAGTGTTGCTTCAGTAATGACATGACACGGTTAGAGGATCGATAATTATTTGTGGAACCCATCATGATGAGGCAACTCTCAGGGGTTCTTGGGTAAGACTTATCAAGTGTTGCTTGCCCAGAACAGGCAGCATATAGAGAAGAATTAATTCAGAGTGACCTTCCAAAGATTATGTGGGATGTGAGAGACAAAGACGGTAGGAGGGAAACTAGCTCCAGTTGCTCCCCAAGTGAGTTTTGTCTTGAATAATCTTGGAATATGCAATGGCAGTCTGTCCTGCTAATCAAAATGTCTAACGCCTTGAATTTCAAGTATAAATTCTGTAGAGAACATTTTCTACTGCATTAATCTCCGCTAGTGTCAAAAAGTAACATTTTGTTTTTAATATTTTGACCATATGAGTGCATATTTTGCTGCTAACCATTTAAATAACCGCATGTTGTCCAACTGAAATAATTAATTGAAATTAATTCAGGCTGAGTCCATGTTTTTAGAGCTGATTTTTTTTTTATTAATATACTTGAAAACTTTTTCCCACTTTATATACTTAACATTAGCCTCTGAGACAGCAAATACAGATGATGAGAGAAACAGGGCACTTCAGAGTGTCTGCAGAGGCACTAAACTCATAACTAGACAGGCCTACAATAGAACATGAAGTTGTCCTAGTTGAAAAGACATTCTGTCATTATTAAGTCATTCTAACCTAAAATTCTGTCATTTATGTGGAACCCAAAGGTTGTTTTTGAAAAATTGTTACACAAATTGAACTGAATAAAAAAGGTTTTTGCATTGTTACAAACAATTTCTATTTCAAATAAATTCTGTTCTTTTGAACTTTCGGTTAATCAAAGAATCCTGAAAGAAATTATCACGGTTTCCAAAATACATGAAGCATCACAACTGTTGTCAACATTGATAATAATAATAATAATGTTAGAAATGTTACGCGAGCACCAAATCAGCAAATTAGAATGATTTCTGAAGGATCATGTGACACTGAAGACTGGAATAATTCATTCTTTGCCATCACAAGACTAAATTACATTTTAAAATATACTAAAAAACAGTATCATATATTACACACAGTATATTAAACATATCCATATATATCCATACTGTATCTGTACATCTCCCTGATCTACACATAAATGACACTGGTAAGAAAGGAGTAGAAAAGAGATTAATAAACAGAGTGTGATTGGAGGAAAGAGTACCTGCTCCTCTTTGGTGTAAAGCTGAAAACACTCATCCAGCGTGCAGCTGTGCTGCTGTACATGATTCTGCTGCTGGATTCTCACACTCTCTGCATCCTCAACAACTTCCTCTTGAATGTTACCAAAGAGGCTGAAACAGATATGAAACACACAAGAATTCTGACTTTCAAATGATAGGCCTATTACTGAGAAGACTCTTACTAATACCGGGAAAATGACACAATGGTTTTAAATTAAATGCACGTGTTAAATAAGAAGAAATATGCGGCAGCATTTATCTCACCATTCTTTGATTCTATTCTCCCATTCAATCACGAGCTTCACATGCAGAGGACCACCAGGGCCGCAGAACTTCAGGGCCCTGTGACAAAAGACATGATTCAAATTGTGAGTTCGGTATTCAGCCACTAGGTGGCAAACTATAATCAGTGTTGTTAAATTCATAGAATGAATTAGCATTTGACAGCAAGACAGTCACAGTCAATATATAAAGTTATTTTGGTAACACTTTACAATAAGATTCATTAGTTAAAATAAGTTAATGTATTTACTAATATGAACTAACAATGAGCAATACATTTGCTACAGTATTTATTAATCTTTGTTAATGTTAGTTAATAAAAATACAGCTGTTAATTTGTTCATGTTAGTTCACGGTGCATTAACTCATGTTAACAAATACAACCTTTGATTTTAATAATGTATTAGTAAATGTAAAAATTAATATGATATAAGATTAATTAATGCTATAGAAGTATTGTTCATTCTTAGTTCATGTTAACTAAGGTAGTTAGCTAATGTTAAAGGGTTAGTTCACCCAAAAATGAAAATTCTGTCAGTAATTACTCACCCTCATGTTGTTCCAACCGCGTAAGACCTTTGTTCATCTTCGGAACACAAATTAAGATATTTTTGATTAAATCTGAGAGTTGTCTCACTCCTCCATAGGCTGCTATGTGACCGAAACTTGCTGGCCCAGAAAAGTTATTAAAGCGATCGTTAATATAGTCCAAGTGACTCCAGTGGCTCAATCTTAAGTTTATCAAGCGACGAGAATACTTTTTGTGCGCAAAAACAAACAAAAATAACGACTTTATTCCACTATTCAATTCCTTCTCTCTGGGCCTCGTAGTGTTTTTGCGCTGTGCGTATGTGTTGCACGTCATCACGCATCACACACATGACCAGCTTCGGCCAATTGTGAGCCTACGTGGTGACGTGTAACACAGACACGCTACGCAAAAACACTACGTGAACCAACTAGAGGCCCAGAGAGAAGGAAATGAATAGTGGAATAAAGTCGTTATTTTTGTTTGTTTTTGCGCACAAAAAGTATTCTCGTCGCTTTATAAACTTAAGATTGAGCCACTGGAGTCACTTGGACTATATTAACGATCTCTTTAATAACTTTTCTGGGCCAGCAAGTTTCGGTCACCTAGCAGCCTATGGACGAGTGAGACATGGCTCAGATTTCATCAAAAATATCTTAATTTGTGTTCCGAAGATGAACGAAGGTCTTACGCGGTTGGAACAACATGAGGGTGAGTAATTACTGACAGAATTTTCATTTTTGGGTGAACTAACCCTTTAACCAATTAACCTTATTGTAAAGTGTTTTTCAGCAAGGACTTCTGAAGGTGATCAAAGGTGACAGTAAATACATTTATAAAAGATTTCCATTTTATATAAATGCATTGGAAATAATAAATGTTTCTTGAACACCAAATCAGCATGTTAGAATGATTTCTGAAGGATTATGTGACACTGAAGATTGGAGTAATGATGCTGAAAATTCAGCTTTGTCATCGCAGGAATAAATTACATTTTAAAATATAGTTAAACAGTTATTTTAAAATGTAATAATATTTCACAATATAATATTTCACAATAAAACATCTTACTGACCCCAAACCTTAATGATAGTATAATATATACAATAACTAAGGCTTTTTGCCTTTGATTGTACAGTAAAGGAGGGAGGGTAAAAAAAAAACTACCAAGACGGGAGGTATGACTGAATTATGACCACATTCAACTATGTCATGACTAGACTCAACTGTGATGATTATATTGTGCCGCTGTGATACGGCTCTTAATTTGTTTTTCTAATAAGAACATATATTTTAACTTGTTTCATCATTACAAAACAAAGACAAAAGCATGAGAATAACATAGAGGGAGAGAGAAAAGGAAAATGTCCAGAAAATAAAGTAGTCACAGAACAATGGCCAGCTTCATTTATCCTTTAAAATTGCAAGTCTAATATTCATGGTAATTACCAGGATTCATCTGTAGTTCTCACTATCATTACAGGTCCTCAGACTGAAAAAAATAGCCTATGCACACGTGTCAATAATCACCTGGCTAAATAACCAAGCCTCGGCATTTACAGCCTCGGCCCTCACTGTTCACCCGCTGCAATTCTGCAAACAATCGATCAAATATGACAGAGTGAAAAACTGCGGCAGAACGGAGTGTGAGGTAATTTGAAGATGTGACTGGAGCATGGCTGAGTTTTACTGAGAGCTGGGCTAAAGCCAGATTAATTCTGACGCGCAGTCCGTCTGCGTTAATTGCGATTGTCTCTGAGAGGATTTAAAAGCAGGGAACAATAATTCAGAGACGTGAGGGGAATTCACTTGGATTCATCAACTCTGGCCTATTGAGAAGAAAGCTCCACACACACGCAGGAGTTTTCTTATCTTACACTTAAACTTATCTCGTCTTACACTAACAATTTACCTTATCTCAAACTGAACTTTGGGGATCTAAAACACACACACACACACACACACACACACACACACACACACACACACACACACACACACACACACACACACACACACACACACACACACACACACACACACACACACACACACACACACACACACACACACACACACACACACACACACACACACACACACACACACACACACACACACACACACACACACACACACACACACACACACACACACACCCCTTTGTCTCTGTAGTTACACTAAAACTTTGGGTTACACTTTATTTTACAGTACGTGTGTACTTACAGTGTACTTGTCCAAGAAAGTACTGGTAATATAAGGTAACTACATGGGTTAAGGTTAGGTTTAGGGATAGGTTCAGGGTTAGTACTGTACCTAATAGTTATAACCCAGTAACTGTAACTGCTATAATTAGTACATAGTATGTACATGTGAAACAGGACTGTAAAATAAAGTGCTACCAAACTTTTTATTGTTTTTTTTTCTGTTCTCTGAACTTCTGTTCATACAAACCATCTATTTGATGATAAATATTTGTGGCAACCATATGCTCCCTGTCATTACTTGGAAAATGTGGTCGTCTTAACTCAATTTTGCTTGTGAAACCTCTAGATAGATGAATGAATATATCTTCAGCAATGGCTGACAAATGTAATTAGTTGCACAGTTAAACACTGCAGTCTTTCAGCACACAAGGGCTGCAGCTTGCGTCAGAGAACAGCAGGTAACCACATGAGAAATGGAACGTCTCTGCTATCATCTGAACATCATAATTACAAATAAACAACCTATTTATACAGTGACAGACATAAATGAGAGTAAACAATGATGCTTTGGTGAGAAAATATGATCAAACACTTCTGCAACATGTTAAAAACCTTCACATCTCCAAACCTTACAAAA
This sequence comes from Scardinius erythrophthalmus, assembly GCF_964197995.2. NCBI lineage: Eukaryota > Metazoa > Chordata > Actinopteri > Cypriniformes > Leuciscidae > Scardinius > Scardinius erythrophthalmus. The sequence continues at coordinate 22,091,358 of NC_138232.1, read as the reverse complement.
ATGTACTGTTCTAGTCTGGTATAGTGATGCTGTCAGATGGTAATAACATGGTACTTTGATACCATGGTAATGAATGATGACCATATTTATATATATTTATATATATATGGTACTTCCAAGGTACTTAAATGCAATTCAGAAATAAAAACATATTTTTCACGCGTCACTATCTATCCTAGATATCATCTATCCTATCTATCCCTGTCAAATCTTCACGCACACACAACCGTACACATTACCGTCAAACCCAGTATTAGGTTGTGCTTTCATACATAATCTGCTCTCAAGATTATAATTCTATTCTACTGAACTCTCATATAAAAACTTTGAACTTTTAGGTAAAACACATTTACAAATCATAATTCTGTTATATTCACTTCAGAGAAAGGAAAATAGCCCAGAATAGCAGGCAGAGGAGCGAATGAGGCTGCAGTCACGACTGTGGAACTGAGTTTTAAGCTGTTTAAATTGAGAAATGGATCATTGGCTTTTGAGACTCGTGTGCGTTACACCTACAGCACTGTGAGGATGAGCTCTTCATGGTTTAGCTTGTTGGGTTTGTCTCTCAAGAGCCTCACAAACATGATGCAGAGAAGAGGAAACAATTAGTCCAAACTAGGTTACAATACTGTGATGTGGGTGTTTGGAGACCAATTAAAAAGTTTAAAGCAGCTGGAGATATTAACTTTTAGCAGCACTGCACTGATAGGTACTCAGGGTGTATAGAACACATAGTTTGGGGTCAGAAAGATAAAAAAAAAAAGAATACTTGTATTCTGCAAGGATGTGTAACGCTGCATGAAGGTGTAAAGGCGAAGACATGCAATGGTATTTTATTTAAATAAACAAAAGATAATCCAAGGAGACAATGATAACGATGATCATAATCCCAATGGAGAAACTGGCAACAAAACAGCTTAGTCAAACTAACCGACAACTCAAGACTAGAACACTGGGATATAAATACAAGAGTTATGAATGAACTAAACAAGAAACAGGTGAAGAACATAATCAGTAACTATGGTAGCAAACAAGTGTGTACTAGTAACCTAGGAACTGTGGAAACAGAAACAAACACAGGAACAAAAGGAATGAAGAGAAGATCAAAATAAGAGTCTCAAAACTGAACCAGACGTGACAGGATAAGAAATTGGACGATAAATTGATCATTGACAAGACTTTTACATAGCTCAAAAAAAAAAAAAAAAAAAATGCTGTTCTTTTGAACTTTCTATTCATCAAAGAATCTGAAAAAAATTATCACGGTTTCCACAAATATATTACGTTATTCAACTGGGATAATAATAATAAGAAATGTTAATTGATAACTAAATCAGCACATCAGAATGATTTGACACTAAAGACTGGAGTTATGGCTGCTGAAAATGTAGCTTTGCCATCACAAGAATAAATTACATTATAATTAAATTGCATTACAAAACTATATTAAAATATAAAACAGTTATTCAAAATTGTAATAATAATAATTCACAATATTACTGTTTTTACTGTATTTTTGACCAAACACATTCCGCCTTGGTGAGTAAAAAACTTATTTCAAAAACATAAAATAACATTTGTTCTTCAGGTGGGGAATGTGGGCTCACCTGTCCACAGTTGGGTGGCACAGAGGTCTGCTGTCGTAGGGAGACAGGTAACTGCAGGAAGCCGACCCACCCACCACACGCATCTTAAACAGTTCAGTTGTCTGTGGAAGGCAAAATACAGCTTTTTAGCACAAATGTAACAATTCCATTATTTATTCTCTATCTCTATTCTCTAACTATTCTCCTACAATCTCCTGAGAGTTATGGATTCAGAATAAAGTCTGTTTACTCCCTGTTTACTCATTCATGCATGCTGCACACCAACCTGCTGCACACGATTGTCAAAACATTTGTTAACTAAACAGAATTTCCTTAAGTTCAGTGACAACATGTTACAATGTTTATATGTTACAACTGGTAGCCTAATGTTTTTATTAGTGCTTGACTCAAATTTCAGGATATCAATCCATTCGCTTGTGATTCAATTCCGATCCTGATTCAATATTGATTAATTTGGATAAATATCAAGTACAGAAGCTACATGTTAATTTTTCTCGAGGAAAAATCTCTCAACTAATGCTGTAAACATACAGGGAGCCCTGTCAGCTGGTATTATTATTAAAGGTTAAAATTAACAACTCAAATTAATATAATGCATTTTTTTAATAATAGCATTATACTATAAAATGTAATAGGCCTATAGTGTTTATATTTAGCAAAATACTCAATAGTATTTTTTTTTCTTGCTAACTAAGGTAAATGTATGGAAGCTTGCTTCCGCCACAGAATAAAACAATTTAAAAGATCATTTTGAAATATAAACTCACAATTGTGACTTGTTTCCTCAGAATTGCGAGTTTATATCTCACAATTCTGACTTTATAACACGTAATTGCGACTTTATATCATGCAATTGCGAGATAAAAAGTCGTAATTACATTTTTTATTTTTTTATTCTGTGGTGGAAACATGTTTCCATATTTAAATGTAACGTGACATTGTTTACAAGCTGTTTAATTGACGTCTATCCACCGTTGAAACACGGATGGAGCGATTACAGGAGACATGATTCATTTCAGTAAGTTATACTATACCTTTCAACATACCTTCTGATGCTCATATATATGTTTATTTGCTATTAACTAGTAAGAGATGATCGGTTCAAGAGGCGTTTGACCTGAGGCGCTACAGCGATCACGTGCCACATTAAAGAGCGCCAAAAAGGTACTTATTATTTTAATTTTGGAATACAATTGATAGAATTTAAAAGCTGAGACTTTGATTCATATCAAAAGTAACCTCTTCTGTCTTGTCTGTCTGTGTCCTCTTTGCTCTGCCATTTTTCACTGCGTGAGAAAATGGATGTGTGGCGTGAGAGCAGTGTTAACTGAGTGAGTCTCACGCTGAATGCGTGACAGTTGGCAGCCCCGAGGGACTTAAGAGAAAAAAATCTTTTCAATAGTAATGTACATAGATCAGAACTTTATCTGATGTTAAATTAGGAGTGAACATTTCCCTTCAGAATCTGGTGTGACCTTGAGTGACAATAACAGCAATCAAACGTTTTCGGTAATTGGGAATCAGGCCACTGCGTGTTAAGGGCCGTTGTCTTATCGTCTTTCTGTTGAACTGTAGTTCAAGAACTGTCACCCTTTAGAAAACGCAGGATTCTTCATTCCATCAATAAATGTTAAGCCTTGTCCAGAGGCAGTAAATTAGCCCCAAACAATAATAATAATGCCACCACCGTGCTTTACAGTTGGGATTATTATCATTTTATTGAATGCAGTATTTTGGTTTTCCCCAAATGTAATGCTTCTCATTTAAACCAAAAGTTATATTTAGGACTCATCTGTCCACAAGACATTCTTCCAATAGTCTTCTGGCTCACGGTCTCTGGCAAACATTAGACGGGTAGCAATATTCTTCTTGGAGAGTGTTTGCTCGATGGTGGACTCATAAACACTAATCTTAAATAATGTAAGAGAGGCCACAGGTCCTTTAGATGTTACTATGGGGTTCTTTCTAGAATAAAAGATGTCTTTCTCCTGGAGTGATATTTATTAGACAACCACTCCTATGTAAAGTAACATTGTAGCTTCTTCAACTTATATGTTAATAGCAAGTACTGTAATCTGATAGGTGGAAAATAGTTTTGCAAACTTTTCCAGCCAGGGAAGCATCAATAATGATTTTTTAGGAAGTTGACCAAGGCATGGCAAACTTCCACAAACCTGTGTGATAAGGGCTAGACATAAAGGGAGAGTTAACCTTAAAATGAAGCAAGTACGGTTGAGCTGCCATTGACCCAATTTGATGTTTTCTACGTATGTGCGCTGATCAATGTTTATATGTGAATAAAAGCCTGCATTAAATCTGTTCAATTTATAACACGATCATGTTTTTTCAGAAGACTTGGATTAAACAGCTTGATTCGTATTACTTGTACCATCTCTCTATTAACTTTTTGAAGATTGAATTGAGGGAAAGTTTCATTAAAAATATCTTCATTTGTGTTTTGAAGATGAAGTCTTATGGGTTTGGAACAACATGAGACTGAGAAAATGACAGAAATATATATATTTTTTTGGGTGAACTAATATTTTTTTCTTTGGGGGAACTAATGCTTTTCAACTCCAGGTTTACCTTTGTTCAGTTGACCAGGGACAATTTTATCCCATTAATTACCTTATTCCAATGACCTTTTCAAATATCTGATAATCCTAAAGGTTCACATACAAGTATATAAGTGACAACATTTCATTTTCATGACAACAGGATTTAGAATAAGATATGATCGTTTTGAAGATCAAATGTTTACAGCAATATGTGAAATTCTTAACTCACAAGCTTTCTGGCATCACTGAAAAAAATAATGAAATTCTCTTGATAATATAATTTTTTTGAGTGAACTAATGCATTAAAAGAGGATGGAAAAATGGCATTTGTTTATTCTTTTCTCTGGGAATGACAGTAGCATAGTGGAACTGAGGAAGAGAGGAACATCAGGATTTTAAGCATAAATAGAACAAATGGAGCTGCACTCAAGCGCACAGAGTGATAAATTAAAGATTTAATGGGAACCAATGAACAGATGAAAACGGCAGCAGTCTTTTGTTTGAGGAGGTGAGTTTATATTGGTCCTTTAATTTATTATCCCGAGAAGACGTTAAAACAATACAACTCTGCTCTGCAGTACTGGCCATTTGTTGTACTGAAGCACTTAGAAGACAATGTAAGATCTCTTGTGTCTTTCTATCTCATTAATTTTCTGAAACATGTTCTAAAAGTCTCCTAAACAATCTAATGGGTCTAATACTGTAAGAACAAATAATTGTAATGACCAAGACTGGTGTTAAAAAACAGTGGCATCTATGGCATTTAAATGATATGACTGAAGCTGTAAGTTAAATATACTATAGTAATTCAAAATATATTTTGAATTTTAATTCAAGATTATTCACTGACTTTATGACAAACTTCATGAATGTTAAACAATAATCTCTTTTGGGAAAACAGATACAACAGTGAGCCTAAGAGGGCAGCGTTGGCACATTACCATTTATGGTCACATTCCTGCATATTTAAACTTATAAGGAAATAACATAGCGCTTCAGGATGCATCTAAAAGGTAATGACCGATGAATAATAATTAACACATTTGTTCATATTCAGTCAGTAAGTCCAACAGGTGTGTACTGTACACATGACCATTTCTCTTTCTCCTCATATCTTCATCTCCTGTATTCAACTAATTGGTCTGTGATTATCCTTCCCTCATCTGAACATTTAAGCTTGCAGGGAGAGTGGTGTCATAATTATCGAGAGGCTTCTGTCATAATAAAGAAATTCAATATCCTATAATTACCCTAGCTCTAACCACAGAACATGGCACTAACATCAAAACCTGAGAGTAGTAATCCATGATCAGCTCACGCTCACCTTTACGATCGCATTTTTTTGAAATAAGTAAAGCTTATTGCAGACACTCTGTCGCAAATGATCCCAAGAAAGAGTCCTTTCTACTCTCATCAGGAACGGAGGCCCAAACCTGGAGAAAGAAAGCAAAAGTCAAAATGAGTGATAGCACAATTTTGTGTAGACCTAAAACTTATTTATTTTTCCCTGCATCACTACTCTAAGATTATCTGACTATATAAATATGCACTTTCTTAATCTGGCAAGCTCTAATCTGATTGGTTGACATTACAATAGTAAGGATGCCATGTTAAACCTGTTTAAGACTCTTATTCTGAAAGATATTTCTGTTGCATTGCTTCGGTTTTCTCCTCCTGTGTTTGAGTTTGTTTCCATAGTTACCAATTATGGTTTTCATGATTTCTGATTATGTTCACCTGTGTCTTGTTTAGTTCCTCATTTACCCCTGTATATAGCTATCTAGTTTATCAGTTATTGTCTTGGTTAAACTAAACTGTCATCTCCGCAATTTGGATTATCTTCTTGTTTGAAATAAACTACTGCTGCAATATATCCTTGCCTCACTCTTCCCTCCCTGAACACTACAAAGACGACACAGCATTTATTGAGTCATGATTGCTTGTTGAGGATGAAATAATCACTGGATTTGCCAGTTTGCCAGGTTAGCAACATCAAATCTTTGAAAGATATTCAGAGTTTAGTTTGAAGCAATTTATTAAGCATTAAGTTAACTAGATAGTCCGTAGAATCCGAGTCTATAAAATATTTCCATTATTTTTTCAAGTGTTTCTGTATAAACATTGGTAGAGATTGCTGTGCCCCTTTTTATCCACACCAGTCTAATATTGTGGTATAAACTGTGGTTTCTTGCTTTATACTGTATGTCGTTCAGACCATTACTTCCTGTCGAAATGGACAGTTATTGGCCAGAATAAGCTGCAGTGTGTTTTGTCGTTTAGTCTGGCTAGGCAAACTGCTGCACCACACACAAAAAAAATAAGATTTCCCAAGAACTAAAATAGTCACTTCCCCAGTAATCAGATATTACAGGTAGTCCTGCTCCTAAGTGACATTAGTTGAGTCAAGCAAACTTGTCTCTGCACATTAAGTTAGGACAGGATCAAATTAACTTTGCAAAAGTTACACAATTCACCACTCACATAGAAAATATGAACCTACTTTTTGATATAACCCTTATATTTTGTTGCAATTGTTGAACCAGAAAGGCACCTTCACTATATCCTCTCTCTCTCTCTCTCTCTCTCTCAAATGTCATCCTGACATTTGTAGGTGTTCCAGGGGAATACCTGTCATCTGTTTCCACCCATTGCCCTGTGTCCAGGGGTGAGGGAGCGATACTTTGATTGACAGCTGGAGGTTAGGGACAAAGACTGCCAGATGCAGCACTCCCCAGAGTCCAGTATCAGCGCATCTGTAGTTGGATCATGTAAGATGATTCCTGCGCTGCAGTTTACTTCCTTGGATTATTGATTCTGACAGCACTGACTGATCTGACTTGTATGAATTAATGTCATTGTGAATCTAGAAATGTCTCTTGTACCAGTAGGTCTAAAATTAATTTCCAATGAATCACTCGACTCGCACGTTTGGGATGTTGGATCTTTAAAATGGTAAATATATACATGGATTTTAAATGGTCTTTTAATCACATGATAATATTTCTGCAGGAACAAACAACTATAGCAAATGACTGAATGCTGCAGCCTTACACCCATCTGCTTCACATTTTGTTATTGCAAACACTTAATAAATGAATTACATTTTCTTAACAAAATTAATGTTTATCTTTAAATGTGTAAAACAGTAAAATCTAATGTTACATATAAAACTAAAAATTGGCCCACAACATTAAAGATCCAGTGGTATATTAAACCGTGGGCATGGTGTAGTTTTTATCCCTGTTTGCACCAAAAAATGTTTTTTTTAAAGAAAGTTTCATCTGACCACAGAAACCAGTCCCGTTTGAAGTTCTAGTCGGTTCTGACAACTGAATATGCTGGAGTTTGTTTTTGGATGGGTGAGGAGGATTTTTCTTGAAACCCTCCCAAACAACATGTGGTGATGTAGGGGTTGTTTTTGTTAGGCTTTCCGACCCCAAGACTCTACTAATCTCTGCAATTCTCCATCTGTGATTCTTGGAGAGTCTTTGGCCACTCAAACTTTCCTCCTCACCGTGCATTAAGACAACATGTCTATACATCTTCCAGGCAGATTCATAACATCTTTAGGTGATTGGAACTTCTTAATTATTGCCCAGATGGTGGAAAAGAGGATTTTCAATTCTTTAGCTATTTTCTTACAGCCACTTTCTTTTTCGTGATGCTCAACAGTCTTTTGATGCACATCAGAACTATATTCTTTGGTTTTACTCATTGTGATGAATGATTAAGGGAATTTGGCCTTTGTTTTTCCTCATATTTAAACTCCTGTGAAACACGAAGCCATAGCTAAACAATTTCATGTTACTAGTCACCCTGGTGTGCTAAAAAAAGAAAAAGTAAATATTAAAGTAAATATTAACGGAAATATACTTCAGAGATATTTTACTCATAAAAAATTCTAGAAGTGCCAATAATTGTGGCCAACGTGTTTTGGAGAAAAACATTTATTTCATAATGCAATTTTCCCCCCACTTTCAATATTTTTTTGCTTCAATGAAAGGTTAGATTTTTTTATAATTTTGTTTTTCATAATTTTGCTAAATTTTTATCATTTTTTTTTTTTTATAATTTTTTTTTATAATTTTGTTTTTTATAATTTTGTTAAAAAAAAGGTTATTTTTTTTTTATAAAAAGGATAAACAAAGCATATTTATTTTTTACAGCCATCATTGACCATATTTACCAGGGGTGCCATTAAAGGCAGGGTAGGTAGGATTTTTCAAAAAAAAAAAACATTCCAAATTTGTTTAAACTGTCTTTATATACCAATACATAATTAAAATGTAAGTACTCTGAAAAAGAGAGTATAAAAATCGAGTGTCTGTAGACCTCTCACGACTGTTGTAAACACAGCTAATTATTTCCATTCACCACGCCCCCAAAACACATGAACGCGCGACGCCAAACGCTCAGGCTCAGCTGGAAGACGCATTTATTTACCTGAGACGAGTGGAGAGGAAGGAGCGCAGTGCATGCAGTGACATCATGTCAGAATCATATGTAATAAAATACCACATGTAATAAAATATCACTATAAATATAAACAAATAAGATTTATTTTAGTACTCACTATCAAGCTAGCATATCGATACTGGTAAAGTTTAAAATATACTTTGTTTGATTCGGTAACAAGCTATATTTATAGGTAACGAGCTATATTTATAAGGCAAAGCTAAAAACAGGTTGCATTGATACACGTTTTTCCATTACCATCAGTTACACTGTGATGAAGGTGAATTTCGTGTAAGATTCATAACATATACGGTGTTTTGCGAGTTTCCATGATGAAAACATTGTTGACTCTAATGAGGACTACACTCCGGAGACAAGTACCGCTTCGTCGGTTCGAGGACAGGTCCGGGGTCGAGGGCGAAGCAGAGGAGGTCGTTCAAGAGTGCGGGCAAACAGGGTCCGAGGAAGTAGTTTTTGCCTTGTTTGCCTTCGCTGACTGCATATGCAGGTGCTTTGAATTTTGAATGCTCTTTCTCTGCCATAATTTTACTCTTCGTAGGTTCCGCGCCTCTTGCACTCCTCAAATCAAACGAGTGCGCGCGCATATGGGCAGATCTAGCAACAGGGGTGGTAGCCATGGTTGCGAGAGTGAGTGACAGTCGCCCAAACCAATCAATTGTTTCGTCCCGAATGGAAATAATTTGCTGTGTTTATTGCAGATTAAAAGGTCTACAGTCACTCGATTTTTATACTCTCTTTTTCAGAGCACTTACATTTTAATTATGTATTGGTATATAAAGACAGTTTAAACAAATTTGAAAAAAAAGTTTTTTATAAAAATCCTACCTACCCTACCTTTAATTCTGACCACAACTGTAATTATAAACATTTAAGCTCCATTTAATTATCCATCAAAGGGGTCAGAACATTCAAATTTCAGGGAGGTTTTCAAGCAAACAATTTGGGGTTCAGTTGGCAAAAAGGTTGGGAAACCCTTAAAGGGACTATGTGTAGCTTTTTAGGTATTTTATTATCTAAAATCAATATTTTAATTCATAAATATGCCCTCCATGGTGTACAAATACCTATGCCAATGATCAGACTAATCCTCGTAAACGAAGAATTTATTATCTTTATATACATGGGACGGGTAGGTCCACGGACGCTTCCATGTAGTTCCGCCATCTTGAAAAACTATAATAGCAGAGAGGGACAAAAAGTACTAGGCCAACGCGTTTCCACAACGCGTTTTCGTTCAGAACCAGCGTCACGTGACTGAAGCCAGCAGAAGCGGAGGCGCAGAGCAGTGAGAGACGCTTGTCACTGCCCCGGCAAGTTTAAAAGGATGCACACTGCACGGTTATTTATACACCGTTCATTCATACATATGCTGAGTCACAGGATAAGGAGTCCTCGTCGTGACCGGAGATTACAAAAACAAGGGTTAATGTCGGGATAGCTAATGCAGGAGAAAGCTTTCAAAAGAGACCCTGAAGTTGCTTGCTTTCTTCTCGACAGGTAAGTCAATGTTAATTACAAGCTTTTTTTCATTGCTTGGTTGTGTACTTTATTATATAGACAGTAGAACATTTATAGTTAAAAGTTAAACAGGCTCTTTGATGAATAGCAGCTATTGAGTAAAGTAACATTAGAGAAGGCGCTGATGATGATGATATCTAACAATGCACGTACTTAAAAAAATATAACGAGTAAGGCCGGTGACACACTGGATGCGTGGCGTGTCCGTTTTTATTTCGGCTCCCATGTTAACAGGTAAGAGCTTGCACACTGCCTGCGTGACACGCGCGTCGAGCCGTGCGGAAAACGCGTGCATGCTACAAATAGAACCGACGCCTATTTTTTACACGACACGCAAGCGTGTTGGAAGCGTTTCCAGGCAAAATAGAATAGGAAAAGATGTTTATATGTCATTTTGACACGAATACATATTAATAAATAACATTTTGATGTTTGAAAGTCTCTAGGTTTTGACATAAATGCAGATATAAATGTAATTAAAAAAAATAATAATATCGATTTTCAAATATTGCACCTGTCAATACAGAACGAAATATTCTGTAGCCTATTTTGTGTCAGTACTGCCGACGTTGTCTTCGCTGCTATATTTATGTTTAACATGAAGTATAGGCCTTCCACAACTCTCTCCCCATATGTCAAATATATCACCAATGAGGCTTATGTCACCTAGCAGCAGCAGCGCCGCGTCAGACACGATTCTGGTGTGCAAAGACATAGAAAACGCCACGCAGCTGACACGCAAAAGAAACGCCACGCTCACGCCACGCAGCCAGTGTGTCACCGGCCTAAAGAAGGCATTACTACTAATTACCATAGTTAATGTTTTTCTCAGTCAGTAATTGATAACTGTAACATTCTTTTTTTTCCGTTGTTTCAAGTTTCAGTTTGTTTTAAATAACAAATCTGTTCACCCGAAGAAAAACTCGAAGTGCTATTATAAGACATCCTGTCATAGCTTTTTGGTACATAACGGCTACCGTAGATGCAACGCGCATTTGAAAAAGTGAGGCGCTGGAGAGCATTATTCGTTTGAATGCAAAATACAATTTCACCACTAGATGGGAGAAATTCTTACACACAGTCCCTTTAAAGGGGTCCTTCTGTAACATTAGGTTTAAGATTGTGAAGTAGTGCTTTAGTCACCTTGTAGCTTCTTGGCCAGATCCAGCAACATTGCAGAGTAACAGGAGGATCTTTGAAGAACCACCCTGATTCAAGAATTCTGATGATAACGTCCCTGAGGGTGGTAACCTGTGACCTTTGGGCTCTGCGGTGTATGGGGACGAAGGGAGGGAGTGATGGATCCCTACGAAAGATAAAAAGGAACAAGCATCTTATTAAACATCAAAAGTGTTGCAAAATAATAGTGTGTAATTATAAATCAGTTCAGTGATAAAATGAGAACTTTGTACGTAGTGCCATCAAAACTTAAAAGAAAAAGAAAGGTCAGTATGTTTCATACATTTACAGTGAGTTAAAGGGGTATTTATCCAACAATTCCATTATTTTTCAATTATATGGGTATTTTTAATATAATGGGTATTTTTTAAGTAATGGGTGTGTTTTGGGATTTACGTGCGTTAAACCAATCAGAGTCTCATCTCCCATTCCCTTTAAATGCCAGTTGCGCTCGCGCCATGGCAGATTCGCTATTTACATGACGGAATTTGATAGTGGAAAGACCGAATGCGTCTCCAGAGCGCAAACGGATCTGCTCGTGCGCGAGGTAAAAGTGCGCAAGCAGACCATCTATGGGACAAGCCGGATTCCACCATATCTTTATGTACACAATAATAATCTTTTACATTGTAATCCTTTTATTTGAAATATTTGGCATGTTTTTGTGCTGCTGTGCGTCCCTGTGTGTTTAATAAGCAGAGTGTACGCGCATTGTGGACCTGCCTATAGGCGCACATTACTAACACGCTCTTTAAATAAAAAAAATAAAAATATATTGTGCCATTGACTTTAGACCAGGTTTCAGTTGGTCAATGGCACAGTTTATTTCTGTTGCCTCAAAATAGCAACGTTCCAAAAATACGCCAGAACACACCTCATTTTCAGACCAGCGCACAATGGGCCCAAATGCATTTGCTATTTAAACAAATTGGCGCAGGACGTGAAAATGATAACTGCGTCGGACTGTAACTAGCAAAAAACACTTGCATCGCACTTGGCGCTGAATTGCGCCGGATGTCAGATAGGACCCTGAATATGTAAACGTAGAGTAGGCGGTCAATATATGCTCTTGGTGATCAATATATGATATTATGATATGATATATGACTTCCCAATGACCCATTTTGCAGCTCAATTTTTTGGAATGGAAAGTGTGATTGTTATATAGTGTGTTCTATAGTGTGTTAGTAAGTTCTCTTACTTGTGTTTTCTATATGTTGTATCTTGTGTATCAGTATGTGTAGACTCTACATGTATCATTTTATTCCTGCATCAATCTTGTAACTACCCTTTTGTTTCCTTGGTGACTGCTGGCATGCTCTGATCTTTCACTTCAATCGGAAGTGGATGTTTGATCCTGAATTGTGATTAAAAGCTAACAATGCAGTACAACACACACACACACACACACACACACACACACACACACACACACACACACACACGGTTTATGGAGACTCTCCATAGGCGTAATGGTTTTTAATACTGTACCAACTGTATATTCTATCCCCTAACACTAACCGTACACCTAAACCTACCCATCACAGAAAACCTTTCGCATTTTTTGAGCCATTTTGTTAATGAGGACACAGAAAGTTTCCTCACAAACCATGTTTGCGCAGTAATACCTTTGCTGATCTCTATCTACATACAGTAGAATCAAAATTTATTGTGAGCAACTTTATAACTTTATAAATAAACTGTATTTATTCTGGGTTTTTGTTTTGTTTTTTGCTTTAAAAAATCTCATTGATCTCTATGTGATTTTCTCTTATGTTACTTTTCTCATTAAAAGAGAACTCCGGTCAATTTTAACATTGAGCTCATTTTTTTGTAAATTTGGAGTGCTGTCAGTACAGAGAACAATGACAAAAACCGGTGTTGCCTACACCGTGTTATCCTCTTTTTAAAATTTGCACCCTGTTGACTTCAATGGGGCAAGTTTTAAACCTGCTTTTAGCCTCTTAACATCCTTGATGTGTCATTACAAGTGCACAGGTCATGTGAGTGATTCCTTCGGAGTGAACGCGTGTGAATCTGACTGCAGTAGATGTGAAAGATATGAATAAAAATGATGTTATTTCAGCCAGCGCACATACCTGTATTTACATCCTGTTTTCAGTCGAAGTCCATAGTAATCGAGTAATCGAGTACTAAACCTATGCGCGTGAACTCGACAATCGATTACTATGGACTTCGACCGAAAACAGGATGTAAATACAGGTATGATCACTGGCCGAATTAACTTCATTTTTACTCATATCTTTCACATCTACTGCAGTCAGATTGACCCGCGTTCACTCCGAAGGAATCACTCACATGACCTGTGCACTTGTAATGACACATCAAGGATGTTAAGAGGCTAACCGCTGGTTTAAAACTTGCCCCATTGAAGTCAACAGGGTGCAAATTTTAAAAACAGGAAAACACGGTGTAGGCAACACCGATTTTTGTCGTTGTTCTCTGTACTGACAGCACTCCAAATGTACAAAAAAATGAGCTCAATGTTAAAATTGACCGGAGTTCTCCTTTAAGTCATCTAAAATGACAGTTCATTTATCTTTCTATAAATGTGATTGATTCATTTTGAATGGGAAAACCAATGCAAATTTTATCATTGCAAACCTTTGGTGTAACTTAATTTTTTTTAAAGAAGTATCTTGTGCACACCAAGGTTCCATTAATAAAATACAGTAAAACATTAATATTGTAATTTAAAATAACCGTTTTCTGTTGTACTAGATTTTAATGTGTAATTTATTCCTGCTATGAAAAAAAAAAAAAGAAATTAACATAATTATTCCAGTCTTTAGTGTCACATGATCCTTGAGAAATGATTTTAATATGCTGATTTGGTGCTCAATAACATAATGAATAAAAAGTTCAAAAGAAATTTCAGAATTTTTTACAATTTTAAGTTAATTTGAAATAGTAAAGACTGACATTGTTACAAAAATCCTGTCCCTTTTGATCAATTGGTAAACCGTTAGTTTAGGGGCCAATTCTCACTATTAACTAGTTGCTTATTAGCATGCATATTACTAGGATATTGGCTGTTTATTAGCACTTATAAAGCACATATTAATGCCTTATATTCTGAATGACCATATTCTACATCCCTTAACACGATCGTGTTACCTAATACCTAATCTTAACATCTACCTTACTAACTATTAGTAAGCAGAAATATATAATAAAATATATAGTTAATAGTTAGTTAATAATGAGAATTGGACCCTAAACTAAAACCAGACCGATCAGTTTCATGCATCCTTGCAGAAAAAAAAAGAATCATACTGCTCCTTAACCTTTGAATGGTAATATACTGCATATTCAAGGTCGCAAAACACTAAATAACACAAACAGTAAATAGCAGATTTTTTTGTCATTTGCCTTTCATTTCATGTAATATATCTGACAGAACTCTGTGCTTGTAGACTGTTCCTAGACATATAATATGAATACAGTTACACTGACGAATACTTGACACCATCAAAATAAGTTCTGTATAAATATTGGTTCTCTTTAGCAATCCAATGAGAAAAGTAGCAAGTGCTTATGTACAATATCTTCTTTTCATGGCAGGATGGAAGTGTTTCTATCTCACTCTCTGATTCGCTCTCTATCGCACACTCACAGCAGGCCTTACTCGTCAGTGTCTCATTTGAGGGCCAGCTGGAGCAGATTGAAGAGGGGAACTGTGAGCTTGTGAGAGCCATAATTAAACTTGGCCCTCACTGACACACACATACA
Organism: Scardinius erythrophthalmus; assembly: GCF_964197995.2. NCBI lineage: Eukaryota > Metazoa > Chordata > Actinopteri > Cypriniformes > Leuciscidae > Scardinius > Scardinius erythrophthalmus. Next base: position 22,076,267 of record NC_138232.1, on the reverse strand, counting down.
TTTCACACTTTCACAGACGCAAACACACTAAGACCAACCCACAGTTTGAATGCCTTTACAGAACAATGCAGTCCTTTTTGGATATTGACAGAATTCTTCTGTTCAGCCATGATTTTATTTTCAGGTCAAAGGAGGAGCCAATAGAGGCTCTTAACAGTGCTGGTTAGTTGCAAGTTGTTCGTTGTTAGCTGTAACTGATTATATGCAATCTGGATTACGAAATCAGATTCCATGTCGGGTAACGGTCATATAGGTCACACTTTTTTGTGTTTTATTTTTGTGTTATAGTGTTTTATTTGTATTGTTTTTGTTTTAAATAAGATTTTTTTTATGATTTAATTCATTATCAGCTTTAAATCAACTTATGGACCCCCTGCAATTACTTCACCAACACCAGTTTTCGAAATCCTAATGTACAGTAATGTAATGTTTAATACTCTTCATGTTGTTGACAAAAACGGCAATATATTTTCTTTATCTTTGTACTTTTATGTCAATATGGTACAAAATTATGCTATTCAAATCAATGTGATAAATGGGTTAGGTCAAAAGTAATCTAATGACATACTAAAATGTGACATGTAAACAGATCACTGATTGGTCAGAGAGAATAGTCACTACCATCGTTATTGGATTTGCGACACTAGACACCAAACCCAAACAAACAAACTTCTTCATCTTGCAGTGAAAAACATCCACATGCCGAGAATCAAGAACACCATTCCATCGATATGCTCCATTGCTCCTGTGTTGTGCATTTGTTTGTGACGCGTTTACGATGATGCCACGGCAATAGAGGCGCCGCAACTATAACGATCAGTCTATAATCCCACCCACTTTTAAGCAGTACTAAACTGCAGTGGAAAATAAAATAAATAAAAAAGTACAGTCCAGTTATATTACCTAAAATGTGTAATGTAATAGATTACATTATTCTTTAAAAATTTGTGTCATGTAATTTGAAATAAGTAGCGTATTACAATTTGTAAGTAATCTATCAACCACTGACTTGCCTTCAATCTCAGCAGTTTTCCTTTGTTACCTCACCACATGGAGCAATACTTTGAAGATGAGAAGATTTGACATTACTTTGCTATAAGAGTCATGTGTTCCACTGTGGCCTTAAAAGACTATTTCTGGTTCAATACAAGTTAAAGGGTCATGAGAAATACAATTTTCCTTGAGCTTTTGACATATAAGAGGTAATCATCCTATAAGAATATCCTGTAAGTTTCAGAACTGAAAACTTCCTTGTTAGTCCAAAAACAGCTTTTATTGTAACCAAGGCCAGAAAACGACTCGTAATAGAATGTGCCTATAGGTTAACCCTCTGGGGTCTGGGCTGTTTTTGGGGCCCTTGAGATGTTCTGACATGCCCTGACATTTGTGCTTTTTTCAGTTGCTTATAAACATATTAATGGCAAAGGTGTAAATTCACTCTATAAAGCACAAACAGGGCTACCATAATATGTGAGCCACGTGTATGTATATGTTTTCATTTTTGAGAGAATAATGTTTATGCATGGTTATTGAAAAAACAAAAATTTCTGAAATAAGGCCACAAAACACATAGTAAATATGTGTCAATAAGACTTTTGACTAATGGATGTCATCACCTAGTGTTTTTTCTTCAAAATTATGTGAAAATAGTCTTGCTTTATCGTTCACATAAAACCATACATTGATTTAAATTGATGTAAAACAGGTTTTGCTTGGAAAGCCAATATGCGAGGGGGCGTGAACGAGGAGTGGTTTACATCTTAGAATACAATGTCCCACCCACTCTGCATAATGAGCCATTCATTCAGGTGTGACACTGACTGAGCCACAATGCAAGGACAAAATTTATATTTAGAAGAAGACTTATATTGACCATTTAAGATTTTGCTTACATCTATCTTGTAAATATGTTTTGCTATTTTATTAAAAAGGTTACAATTACAACAATAATTACAATTTCAACAATATTTCAAGTGTACTCTTTCTTTGTAAACAAAAAATGATTATAGGCCTACATTTTATCTATGTATTCATTACTTTCATATTTCGCCTGACTGTAACGTTGTTTTCATGAAATATTAGGGCATATTGTTAATTTGCAGTTTAATACGTTGCTTATACAAATAGCCTACATTTTATTTCAACATATTTCAGTCGATTTTTACTCATCTCAGTATAGCAATACAGTTTGCTAAAACATCATCATTCATTCACACACGCGATTTAAATTTAAACTGTCTTTGCCAGCTGTGGTAAACAGCGCGTATCTCTGCCATTCATTCATTCATAAACAGAAACCCACGTGAAGAAATTCACTTGAGAAGGAAAAAACTTACTAGTATTCCTCAGCTCGCTCCTCGATATACCCGCACTTCTGAGGAACATTTTCCATTATTATTATTATTCCTCACAGCTGCAAGACGGTGTAAACAAGTAATGATCTGAATAAACTTGTGTGTTTTCTCGAGCTGATATGGGGGGCGTTCACAGGATTGCGCTTGGATTGCCTCAGCCATTTGCGTTTGAATAGTGCACGCTCTCCGTGGGCGGAGTCACATTACATCTGAATCAGCTGTAATTAGCTCGACTGGAATCGCTTTCTTTTAATACAGATTTCACAAGATGAGAATATTTGTTTTTTATATAAATTACTTCATTTAAAAGAAGAGAATTCAAGCTTCATGCCTGTGCTTCTGTATGCCTGTTTGAGTATTTGCTGAGTTATTGTTCATTTTCGGACGCGTTTCAGAATGGACTACACTGGCAGAGAGAAGGCAGAACTCGCCTCGTGTTTATTTTTCTTTATTTGGCAAAAAGCACAACACTTTGTTTTTATTGTGAGTATACACAAAAATAATACACATTTAACAGAATCGATTGATGTATGAAACTTGTTTTGTAAAATCAAAGTCAAAAGAGTATTTCAGGTCTCAATTCAACTCATAAGGAAAAAAGCGAGCAGATCACGCCGGCGTGATTGCCGACCTCTGAGGGTTAAAGACCGACATTGCATGTTAGTGAGATGACAAGGAGAGAGGAGCAATAGATAACTGGACTAAAAATAATATTACCTAAAGGGTCCTAATGCTAGGAGTGTGAATGTCTCAGTTGAGCATTATTTGTTTGTTTGGTACATCTTACTGCGAATTCTCTTGTAAATCAGTCGCAATTTCGGCACAAGCTTTGCAAACAGACTTTTACGAAATGGCCTTGACAGTAATGCCCAGCCTGTTCTCATCCCAAGGCGTCATATACTGATGCTTTTGACATTTCGTCTACATCGAACGCACATGGCACCCTTTAGCGTCAATATGAGACGCAGATAGATATGGGCCAGAAGGCGCCTCCAAGCAGTCTAACCCTAACCCTACCCCAGACCTAAACCTATCCATAACCGGACAAAGCTCTGTGCGTGTCATATTGACGCTAAAGGGTGCCATGTGCGTTCGATGTAGACGAAATTTCAAAAGCGTCAGTATATGACGCCCTAGGATGAGAATGCGTTGTAATGCCACAACATGTAAGTAACTGTTAATTCTAATGCATGATCTGTGACCAGTGATTTCTGATATGTAATGATTCATGTAGCTACAGTCAGATGTTTGTTGTCTGTGTGTCAGTAAATCAAACCAGTGACTAAACGGTCAACTTCACATTGTTTCTCTTAGTAGGATGAAAATAATCTTATTTAGACTTTGATTAAATTATATATAGAAAGCGATCAAAGAATGCTCCCTTTACAATCGTTGGAGCTCTCAATCAAACAGCGAAAGTTTATCAGTGGCTGAGTTATAATCAACAAATCTCTTATTTACATTCTGTTTGCACTGTTAGTTATGATGAAAGCTTCCATGAGAGTGCAGAAATTGAGTTACAATGACGAGATCACAGCATTCATGCGCTCAACATGTCTGTGATGGGCTACATGCTCATCACTGCAACCTTTCATGCCACTATCTAAATATAATGCTATAGATCTAAGTATAGTGCTATAATCAACACTTTCCACCAGTAGTTAACCTTGAGAGCTGTAATAGTAAAGATGTCAGCCAATCACAGCAGTGGGTGTTTACACTGAAGTCTCACATCAGACATGCCCCTTCAAACAGAGCATTCAAATCAGAGGGCTAAAATCAGGGTAGCAAAAATGCCTTTTATTTCTAAATTCTGACAATTTTGATGTAAAAATCATACTAACATTATAAATGCCCCCCAAGAAACATTATAAAACAATAAGACAATGCAGTTCATGACCCTTTAAGTTACTTGTATAGCACTTGAGCCATAATGTTAATTAATTTTGACTCGCTTACAAACTTAACTTGTATTTAACCTGGACTATTACTTTAATTCCACCACACTAGATACATGATGACAGAACAGCTCTGCGGAAGATGACGACTCTAATAGCAACATTAGATATTAGTAATTCATTAAAGTGGCAGTAAAAGAGCAGTCCATGCCGAATGAATTATTCATTGGTCTGGGCTGGAGAGTCCAGACAATACCAGGAAAATCTACAAGAGCATTGCACAATATCAGAGAAGTGGAGTGTGTATTTGCTCAGTTACACATGACCTCACCAAACCTCTATCAACTTATGCTTCAGAGAGACTCAGATGTAAGTCTAAGAACAGTTCAGAGTCAGACAGATGATCTTCTAACCTAGTCTGTCGATCACATCTCAAGGGAGGGAATTTGGTATATGCAAAGATATTGTACCGGCTACCAAATGTGAGCTACTATAGACTGTAAAATGTCTGTAATATTTACAGAAAAAGTTAAAAAGTTAATTGGTTAACTTTAAGTTACCTTACCATATACAGTGAAAAACTGTAGATTGGTTTAATTGGTCATTGGTTTATCACCAAATTATATGTAATGTGGTGTAGTTCCTGTGTGACAGCACACAAGATTATATTTTATTGAAATAGTTTTGTTTATTCTTATTTCAGTAATGTACATGAAAGGTGTTTTGACATAGAACCGCATAAATCCGAGTCTGAGGACGTGAACATGACGTGGTCATCTGTTATGCGGTGTGTACTTTGAACTTAACACCTTTAACCTTATTATTGATTATTCTCAGATTAGGTAAAGTAAGTCGATTCGAGTCTGGCCTAAATTCGAAGCATAAAATGATTAAAATTTTGTCAAGACTTCTCCTTGGTATGTTCTTGCTTAAAGCCTTAAAACACTATCAAAATCAAAGCCTCGAAGGCAGTTTTTGTATTGTCTATACTCTGTACAATAATCATGCTTTCAATCAAAGGTGTAGACAGCTCTGGGCTTTAGAGTCAGGGATTTTAATCCAAAGAGGCAATCAACTCTTCAGTCTTTTATATTCCTGTTGGTCATCGCCAAAGTTAGGTTCTAATCTTCTTGATTGACGTACATTGTAACTTTTCCAAGACTCAAGATCCTTCTAAGGCCTCGCAGGTGCAAGCTGTCCGCCTTTTCATGTCCTTGAACTCCTGTAAACTAAGGTGGCTGATTTCCTTTTAAGGTTCTAGGAGTAGGACCACAATAGAACCAGAGTTCTTTTTTCCTTGAACACACACACACACACACACACACACACACACACACACACACACACACACACACACACACACACACACACACACACACACACACACACACACACACACACACACACACACACACACACACCTGTGTACTGGCAGTCCCGTTTCGCTCTTCCTCCTCATGGGTAGGCACACACATAAATAATTAACAATAACTTTACATCTCTGCCCAAGCAATGCATTATATTAAATACATTACCCAAATATGTGTAAAAGCATCTCAAATAAACAAGAAGGCAGAGTAATTGCATTTCCTTGATATTATAAAACAGTTCATATCGTCGTCATATCTAAAAAAAAAAACGCTTTATATATGGTCAGACATATTATATTACTGTCATTATTATATTATTATTTTTGACCAAAATCAAGTTCAAAAGGAGTTACAATGTTTATGACCAGTGACTTTAGGAGAATTTCAGAAATGCGTGTTTTGTCGGTCATTAAATGGCCTCATCTGAGGCAGTAAATGCATTGCATTACGTTTTAATCAACTTACAGTTATAAAGTTTACTGTAGCTACTGTATGTGGGCACTCCGTTTTTTCTGTTATTTTGTCAAATCTCATGTTAATAAAGATGAAGTGCTTTGCACAGGCTATTTAAGACAGCATTGGGTATGACTCGACGACAAATGCTAGATTAAGACTCTTCTCCACTCCTCAAATACATAAAACATTAGTACTGAGTAAAGAAAACAATGTATCCACTATCCTAATTTGTATACATATCTGAAAGGGATGCTCAATTTTCTCTATAAAAAAGTTCAGTTAAAAACTAAAAACAATTTTAAGAAAGGGCTTTATAAGTGGACAAAAAGCTGTGACAATTGCAGAGTGACAGAAGACTACAACCCACATTTTAGTGCCGATCGGTAACTGTCACGTGTAATGAGGCAGAGAGTGACAAACTGCATCTGAAGCTTTCACTGCAGTAGTAGATGTATGTATATAAAACATGCCTTCAAGCAAAGTCAGCAAAAAGTTATTTATAATGTCATTTAAAGTTTCTCACAGCTTGATGAACACTCTTAATATACTGCACATTGTAAAAGAAATGAGAAATTCTGATAGTGATGAGCTATAATTACTATATCTGTAAGAAAACTAGTTTTAGAACCAGGTAAAAAGCACAGGAGCATATGGCAATTGGAAAAAGGGATAATCCATAGTCTTAAAATGATCAGAAGTGAAATAAGAACAATTGATCAAGTTTTCGGTCGAAAACATTACACTTAAAAACAATAATAGGCTAATCTTTTGTAACTGGAACAAACCAAATGTTCTCTCAGAAAATTGGTCAGGTGAAAATACTATCTACATGTCTTAATACATCAACACGCATTACTGATTATTTCAAAATGGCCTCCAGTCAGGCCAAGCAGAGGAAGATGAATTTATTTTTTGATCTTAGTTATGCCCAAGGTTACTTACTAGCTCAATTTTAAGTTACTTTTTCTTGTAACCATGCTTGGTCATTGAAGGTCTAGCTATAATACCCCTTAAAACTCCTTGCATGCAATTACTGTTGTACAAAGTGTTATACAAATACATTTTAAAAGAATTTACTTCAATTGACCTTGCAGATGGATCACTTCATTACCCTGTATCCTGGGTTGTACCACAATAAAAGTTTATTTGGAAAAAAGAAAGCTGCATACAGATAAGAAGAAGGACAGAGATTCTAATTCCCAATCCATTTGTCTTTTTTTTTGCAGTAATCCCAGTGTTGTTATTTTCCATCAGATGGAATATCAATTTCTAAATCTAACACATAGCAAAAGTTCATTTTTCAATAAGAAAGCCTTGGCAGACACCCAATACAGCCTAATCTGATTGGAAATTGCACAAGAAAACATAATTCATTATAGCAGAAAAGGCCAAATCGGAGAAAGATCTACAGTATACAAGACTGATTTGCTTTACACTTCATTACACTTTCTAATTCAGTATTTTCAATATTAGCCATATTTAAAACTTACAGTATACTGTAGTAGGCTATATATTTCATCATGTCATGAGTCATTTACAATTTTTTACTGATGCTACCTATCTGATGATAAATGTGGCTGCTGTGATCAGCAATGCAATTAAGATGGATAATATGCAAAATGCTAAAGTATACTCATTAGCCAACCGTTGATAGCCAGATGAGCAGTAAGTAAAGTGTTTTGACAGAACCATGTGAACCTTGTATAATATACTGATATTATGAGTTGTTCCACAACCTCTCACGTGAATATATATTCACATACAGCATTAATAATATGTAAGCAATGAATTTCAGCTGGTGTTGCATTTCTCCCCCAGAAAAAGTTCACATATAGCCTATTTTAATAACATGCAATCACATAAGAAGATCATCCCTTGTGAAAAAGAAGTGCACTTAACTGTATTGAATGTCCACTTGTAGTGTACTTCAAATCTTAAGAGCACTTGACGAAAGCACACCTTCTTGCCCATGTTTTTTTTTTACAATTGCCATTAAAAACTACCCATTTGTAATAAAAAGTGCACTTTGTAATAATGTCAAAGGTTTTAGTTTAAAGTACACTTAAATCATGTTTTAATAATCTTTTGTCATGCTTTAAAGTACACTTATTTTGATGTGTTGACTAGCATAAATAAGCACATGTAAATTAAGCTACTTGTAATTTGAACTGTAGTGTGATATTCAATAATAAAGTTGATATGTTTTAAATTGCAATATCCTCATTGCAAATGTGTAATCACAAATATATGTAAATATATGGCATACAAGTTTCAATGCAGTTACATTAGATAGTGTTTTTGTTTTGTTTTGTTTACTTAAATGGTTGTCGGTACATTCGGCAGTACATTTAACCATATTTTAAAGACAACCAAATTAATTACGAAATTACATATACTTGTACATGCATTAAAGTCACTTTTTAAACATTTTATATACATTTTTTAACTATAACCAATTGAATAAACTTTTATTCAATTTCAAATAACATGCAGTTTAGTGTCTGTAAATATTACATTCAGTTTTCAAAGTGTTTTCTTTTAATTATTTCTGTTATAACTATATCTATTTTCAAAAGTATGATACAGTGTACTTCTTTATCACAAGGGATGTCACATCAGTAGCTAGAAAAAGTTGTTTTATTCTACATGGAGCAAGTTGCCCCTCAATTTGTTTTTTTTTTTCATCCTCCACTTTTGACAACCCCCACAACAGCCATATTACACAAACATGCTATACAGACTTGTAAACCGGGTTGTATCTGTAATTCAAAAGAGCTTCTTTATTTTAAAGTAGAAAGTTTTCTTTAGACCTTTCAGTGAACTTATGATATACAGTGCTATAACATAGCTGGGAGGAAAAAAGTAAGCTCATTTATAAGGAAAAAGTTGCGCTGCAACCCTATCACGAAAATGCATCAGTGGACTGAGAAATCACTGTGTACTGAGATATTTCCGTGTAAATATCTATCTATAATGCTACATTTTCCAGCACATTGCCTTTTATGCCTACATTTTTCTTAAAAGTGCTGTAAGCTAATATTTTTGGTGGAATACCACAAAATATCCCTACTACCTGACAGATATCACTGAAAAAGATGTCCAGAGGAATCAAATCTGTCTGTGACAGCCCTAGGCAATGTAAACAGCAAAAAAGGGAAAGGGAGTGGTCCGCATTTTTTTCCTCAGAAATATTGTATTTTCCGGAATTAAAGTTAGAATATAAGTTCTAGCATCGCTAATCTGTCATCGCAGCCCTCTCATTATAATGCAGCCAACAAAACAGAAGAAGTTACACAGCTTTGTACAGTATCTAAGGAAAACTGAAATGGTATGTGAAATATTTCGAAAAGCTGGAATCACAGAGGGTGATGACGGTAAATCGGATGACTCGGCAGAGGAGGACACGGTGGTTTCCTCCAGTCTAAGTGGGCAGTTCTTGGCCAGAATAAGCTGCCATGAAAAAAAATAAGAATTCTGGCCTTGTGAGAGATGGGAGTTAGCAAACATCTCGAATCATTTACAGCACCTTCAAGGGTCAATATTCAATTAGCAGAAGCATTGCCTCGATTTCCTTATGTATCACTTTGGTTACCTGAGAATCGCATGGAACCTCCTCTGGCGGACAGGGGTGGAGCCTGGAAAGCGTAGATGACATCACTCTCTGAGATACTCGTCATATCATCTTCATCAGAGAAAGAGCGCTGGAACCCATTTGAGTTAATCTCTGTCAAAATCACCTGTAAGAGAAAGAGAAATGTTGATTTCAAATGGCCTTGCACACCATGAAATTGATTATTCTGAAAAACAAGCAACTTGGGTTTTAGTAAACAAAGAAGATACATAGCATATAATGCAGTCATATCAATCAATAAATAATTTATTTCTAAAGCACATTTAAAAACAACATGAGTTGACCAAAGTGCTTTACAGATTCAACATTTCAACAGCATTACACAAACATCAAACGACACAACAAGACAGTCAACACCACATAAGAACAGTTAAAAGCAGCAGAAAATAAATAAGTCATTAACATAGATTTAAAACCCTCAATGGAGTCGCAGGATTTGACATATACAAAGAGACTATTCCAAAGACTCGGTGCCGCCACCGAAAAGGCTCGATCTCCCTTTGTTTTCAACCGAGATTTTGGAACCTTTAAAAGCAAGCTTTGCGAGGATCTTGGTGGTCTGGCGGCACAATGATGCTGTAATAGATCAGAGATGTATACAGGGTCTAGCCCGTGTAAGCCTTTAAAGACTATAGACTAGTTGCACGTGGCCGCCATTTTGGATTTCGGATCAGCGAGTGTGCGGTTAGACACTTCCGGTTTCGCATTACGCCCGGTGCAGGGAGCCAGAGAAAGCCGAAATTTATCTTTTATAGTTGTTTATAGAATCAATTATCACTTAAAATACTACTAAGATACATATTACTAGACAATGGCAATTAAATGCATAGTCAGATTAATGAATGAAATACAACTGTTCTTTTTTTTTTACTTTATTTGACACAATTGTATTTGACAATTATGCCTACTGTAAATATATAGTTACAACTACGATTAGAGTTGTTTGCATAACATGCACCGTGAACATTCACATGTTTGCCCTGAGATAGGCTATTTATCTCCATAAATACTATTTTCTCAATTCTGCATGCATTTTTACTTACATCAATTGCTCAATCAATATTATCATCACATATTTTACATTTACATTTTTTACTGTAGGTACCACAAACAATTTAATATAGGTAAGTTTGTGTATATTTTACACGTAGTACAATACTGTATTATAAACACCAGACAGATTATTATTATTATTTATGAAACAGATCTTTACTCATCTCACTTGCACAAAATAAATGCAGTAATAGAAAGCATATAAACGCACAGGTGAAATACACTCAAAATTATATGCATTTAAAAATTTTGGTCGGGTCGAAGTCATCCCTCCGGATCTTCTGCATCCACTCTGTAGCCTACCGCAGCGTCAACGGGGAATGCATGAAAGCTGACTTCTCTGTTGTAACGTGTCGAAATGGTACATAACGGCACACAACGATGAAGTGCTGAGGCTGTCACCGTCTGAAAGGCAAGTCACCTCTCTTGAATACTCATTGTGAAAAAAATATCTCTCTGGTAATGAAACTTGGTCGCTGTTGTCTCCCGTTCTCGCTGTCGGATCACCAGAAGTTTTCACTGGAAGTACTAACCCACACACTCAAGTTCGAACAACGGTCGCCATGCACGGAGCGAATTGTAGCCTATCTCAGGGCAAATGTGTGAATGTTCACGGTGCATGTTATGCAAACAACTCTAATCGTAGTTGTAACTCTATATTTACAGTAGGCATAATTGTCATTGCGTATGTGTATATGAGTCAAATACAATCTTCTGTTCATGAACAATTGCATTTCATTCATTAATCTGACTATGCATCCGTGCATTTAATTGCCATTGGCTCGTGTGATAGTAATATGTATCTTAGTAGTATTTTAAGTGATAATTGATTCTATAAACAACTATAAAAGATAAATTTCGGCTTTCTCTGGCTCCCTGCACCGGGCGTAAAGCGAAACCGGAAGTGTCTAACCGCACACTCGCTGATCCGAAATCCAAAATGGCGGCCACGTGCAACTAGCCTATTAGGAGGACCTTGCATTGCACCCTATACTCCACAGGGAGCCAGTGCAAAGGGGCCAGCACTGGAGAGATACTATAGTCATAGTCAGATACTATAGTCATAGTCAGATTAGTATGGTAGTAAGCTAGTCTAAACCAACCATGCACATACTCATACACACTCATTACTGCCTCCCACCACAAGGGGGAGACACCATCTACAGTAGTATATTGTGTGGGAAGCCCTGCTAATACAAGGCTAAGTTTTTACAAAAAGCCACATAATACCTAATCTAAACTCTGTGGAACAGGCCAAATAAAAATCTGTTGCCTGAACTCATCATATAATATTCAGTGTTGAGATTTTGTCTATAAAGCCTAAGGAGGCAGTGAGTAATCCTTTTTCCTGTAATCTCAGACAAAGGTTGCGCCCTATGCTGATGTTTCTGTCCTCTCACATTGTTTGGGGCGGCTTTGAAATAGCCATAGCATCCCATAAGCATCTCCACAGCATTTCTGACAGAGCTGAAGAGATGAACACGCTACTGTATAAGAGATTAGAAATGGAGGTCTAAATGCTCTTACAGTATTGCAAATCTCTTGTATCACCTTGTAGTCTCTTTCCTTTAATATCATCTTGCATCTCCAATGGTTATAAACAGTAAAATGGCCTCAGATCCAAATAAATAAATAACATAACTCACAGGCAATGTAAGAAACACTAAGAGCTGGATAAGAGACCTTACAAATATTAAAGGAAGTAACTCTGCAGTAAGAGCATCTGGCCATCTATTCCTCATCAGATACGTAATGTCCTTATCTATCCAACAAAAATGTGCATAATTTGAGTGCACTAAATTAGTCAGGAAGAAATGTTTGATTGATTGATCTGATTTTTTTTACTATTATCTGTATAATTGTGGTTTTCTATATTTTGATATGAAAGCTGTTTAAAATTGATTAATTACTTATCAAAACCTTGAAAAAGATTTCAGCAAACTAATCTAGATCTTTTTATGATTTAAAAATGTACCAGTACTGTTTTTATTTGTATCATGTCTATGTAAAACACACTAAATTACTATTGCATATCAATAAAATTGCTTTGCCATGGAATGTTAACATGCTCATTGCATTATGAAAATAATAGCATTAGTTGGTGTACATAAGTTATATACTTCTTAATCTGAGTGCATTATTGTTAATGTGCACTAATAGGGTCTAATTACTCACCCCACAAGTACACTATATTGAATTGGGAATAGAGATTTCGGTGCAGGTGAATAAGCATGATCAGACTGTACATCAATGGACAGCACAATATAAACTTTGGTCATGATTGACAGTACTGATCATTCGAGTCATGTCATCGAGTCTGACATTCTCATTGGCAAGTGAAACCAAAGCAAACCCTTGTGCTAATATTGCCAATGCTCGTCTTAGACAGGGAAATAAATAATCTTGATAGTCTAAAGTCTGTCATTTCTGGGCAAAAGAGGGAATTTGTGGACTGTTCATTATCCAGAGCAACCTAATGTTAATTTCCATACTACTACTACTACTACAAAAAAAAAAAAAAAAAAAAAAAAAAATAATTTAGGCAATGTGCATGTTGCTATTATTATACTAATAATCTAAATCACAAGCACACTATATGGTTAGTTCACCCCCAACAAAAAAAAAAAAAGAAAGAAAAAAGAAAATATTTTAGTTATTTACCCTCATGTCATTTCAAACCCACAAGACCATCAAATCTGGTAAACGGAAGCTCAAATGTGCATGCTTGACGTGAGAATCAATGAGGTTTGTGTTCCAAACAAACACAAAAACAGGTTTGTGTAACATCACGGTAATCATCATGACATGTGGAATGTTGGACCTAACAAAAGCCAAAATCAAACAGTGTGCACCAGGTTTCAGTAAGTGATGATGTGATTGCTTGTTCAAGGATTATAGAAATGATTATAACAGTGTCATTAAACATGTATCTTGCAGCACAATAACACCTTGAGCCCTGGCTGAGCAAGTCTGGGTAGTTTCCATTAACCAACAGATGGAGTGTTCAGAGGAGGCAGTTTAATGGCGTATGAATAGAGATATATGCGCTTGTTCACTATTACTCTTCGCAAGCCTGGAATTTTTATGCAAGAGGAATTATTCTCTGGCAAGACTATGTAAGGTGTGTTTTTGCAGTGCAATACAATATTTTTTATGAACTAATGGGGTGAGAATAGATGGTGAGAACACAATGGGGTGAGAACACAATGTAGTTCAAGAATAGGAACAGAGAGAGAGAGAGAGAGAGAGAGAGAGAGAGAGAGAGAGAGAGAGAGAGAGAGAGAGAGAGAGAGAGAGAGAGAGAGAGAGAGAGAGAGAGAGAGAGAGAGAGAGAGAGAGAGAGAGAGAGAGAGAGAGAGAGAGAGAGAGAGAGAGAGAGAGAGAGAGAGAGAGATAAAACACCAGATATGATGGACAGCAGGTTTCACCTGGTCTGAAGAGATCTTGCCCTCCTCTGCTACCATGGCCCTGAGTGTTGAGACAGACCCAAAGAGAGGCACAGCCAACCCTACTCTCAGAAACCGCTGTCCTTCATTGTTGAACACCAGCGTCACATTCAAGGCCCTAAAAACACAGTAACATACATATTTAGCACATCATCTAATACAACTGTTCATGATGTCAATTTGTAGGCAAATTCAGCTAATTCACTATGGGTTCTTAAGGGTTTTTACCATAGAAGTTTTTCACTTATAAGAACAAATGGGAAATCTCTTCAAGTAATTGGAACCACAGACATTTTTGCAACATTAATACTGCAACAAAATGTGTTTAAAGCTTTTAGTTGTCTTAAAAAAGTTGCTAAATGGTTAACAAAAGGTTGTTATGGACATTAAAGGGATAGTTCACCCAAAAATGAAAAACAGCCTATGATTTACTCACCCTCAAGTAATCCTAGGTGTATATGACATTCTTCTTTCAGACTAATACAATCGGAGATATATAAAAAATGTCCTGGCTCTTAAAAACTTTATAATAGCAGTGAATGGCTGTATATTTTTGTGCTTCAATCCATGATACAAGTGCTCCACACGGCTCTGGGGGTTAATAAAGGCCCTCTGAAGTGAAGCGATGCGTTCGTTTAAGAAAAATATCCATATTTAAAACTTTATCGACTAAAATAACTACCAGACGGCCTACGCAAGTTTACTTGCGCCAAAAGAGTAACACTTGATGTATGACGCAGGATGTAGGAGTAGCGTAAGCTTTGACACCTCTCACAGTTCAAACAAACAGGGCTGGGCAACAAACTCAAGCCCCTACAACATTTCTCTTTAAAAATTCTCATTTTAGACTTCTAATTTGTGACTGGTGTTTTGTTTTGCTCGATCCTCTGCACTTCCACGTTCGTCATTACGTTGTACGTCAGGTCAAGGGTTAGTCTTTCGCTGTAAATCGGTGCGTATGGCCGTCTGCCGTAGCTAGTTATTTTAGTAGATAAAGTTTAAATATGGATATTTTTCTAACACGAACGCATCACTTCACTTCAGAATGACTTTATTAACCCCCCAGAGCCGTGTGGATTACTTTTATCATGGATGGATGCACTTTGATGGACTTCAAAACAGAAACGGCCATTCACTGCCATTATAAAGCTTGGAAGAGCCAGGACATTTTTTTTATATAACTCCAATTGTATTTGTCTGAAAGAAGAATGTCATAGAATTCTAGGATGGCTTGAGGGCGAATAAATCATGGGGTAATTTTCATTTTTGAGAGAACTATCCCTTTAAACTCTATCACAACGAACAGGAAAACACATCTACTCACTAGTAAGCCTTTTTTTACAGCTGTTTATAATCACACTCTTGCAAATTATTCTAACTTGTTCAATTATTCTAAAATGTTTTTAAATAAAGACTGAAGGAGTTGTTGGAAGCTTAATGGAGCTTTTTTTGTCCATACAAAGGAAGTAAATGAAACCTAATTTTTATTTTTGAGTGGACTATCCCTTTAACCATGGTTAAAAACCAGTGTAACACAAGCCGCGTTTCCATAACCTTTCAAATTGCGCAAAATTAAAATTGCGCATTTAAAATATGCCCAATGGAAACTTAACATTTTTCGCAATATATATCACAATATATATATATGTCACATGCAGGGCTACAGTCTGAGTGAGTGTAGATATGTCTGGTTGTGTGTGTACATGTTGTGAAGGTTGATTTAAACCAGAACGTGTCTCTAACACTGCCACATACACACACATTAGGGTTGGGAACTGATCTGTTTCCTGCTGTATTTGTTTTGCTTGAAATTGCCCCATACAAGCCAGTTGCACAGCAGCTGATCGTCTCAGAGCAGTAGCATTTTCCACTGCAGCTGCAATTGTGGACATTTATGGCTCTGGAGACTTGGGTGGACTTTTAGATGCCTCTCTCTGC
The DNA here is from genome assembly GCF_964197995.2 of Scardinius erythrophthalmus. Lineage (NCBI taxonomy): Eukaryota > Metazoa > Chordata > Actinopteri > Cypriniformes > Leuciscidae > Scardinius > Scardinius erythrophthalmus. The sequence continues at coordinate 22,060,121 of NC_138232.1, read as the reverse complement.
TGCATTATTGAAAGCTGTATGTGAAATGCTGGACCCAACAAAAGCACTCCGTTGTAAAAAAACTACACTCTCACTTGAGTGAACCAGTGAGAAGTCAACCGAAGCTTTTTAGATTTTATCTCAGAGTCTGAATCATGTGACAGGGTTTTATATATGTGGACTGTCAATAAAACTTAGCTTATTCTGTGTTTTCAGAGTGTATCTGGGTGTGGTAAAGCGCTGGTTGGATGTGTTGCCTCTTGCAAAGACATATTTGTGCATTATTACTTTGAAAAGTACAGTCTGACTACAGCATATCAAATATCTGCACAGACACCAACTAGAGTTAATCACATTGATGTTAAAACTGAAAGCACTAATTGGGTAAGTCTGAAAAAAGAAGATCATTTCACCCCAAATTAAAAAAAAGGAAGTAAGAAAAGATATTTTGCATTGACTTCATAATGCATTGCAACCACAAATGACACATTGTGCAACCATGCCATTCCAAACCCATACAACTTTAATGTGTAAACAGATTTGACCACTCTTTTAATAGAAGGATTTTGCAACATTGGCTCATTGGAAAAACATGACTCCAAAAGAATGACTAAACAGTACCTATACAAACAATTCACTGCAGTTTTCAGCTGAAATGAACACTAGTGGCAGTAATACAACTTTTCACACAAATTATGATCACAGAAGCAGATTATTGATTAATAGAGAATAATTTTTTTGTGCATTTCCTTGCCCAATATTATGTTATGACTTTTTACCATAGTGCATGATTTGTAAACTAATACATTTGCATCACATAACCAACTCCATATGTATAGGCTTTTCTGACATAGTAAACTTGCTTGGTACAGTAGCTCATCTGGTACAACACTGCACTTGCCATGCGGAGTGCTCGGGTGTGAGTACTGTAACACACGTCACAATGAAAGAGCTTAAAGATATGTAGAAACAAGCTAAATGGCATGGCTGCTTCAGAAATAGCGTTTTTATCTCACGTTTGACTTTCTTAACATCAGTTTTGTATGTCATTTTCAAACACGATAAAATAAATAGAGCATTAAACCTTTTAGCGCCACTCACCGGACATTTTGTTTCCAAACCGCCAATAAAACATTAAGCATCGCAAAAAAACAATAAAACATTGCCAGATTCATGTTCATCTATTTCGGGTAAAACTAAAAGTGCCTTTAGCACCATTTATTGGACATTTTACTGTGAAATTGTCAAAAAAAAAAAAAAAAAAATCAAGAAGCAATGTAATATTATTTTATAGAAATGTCACCAGTTTACATTTTTGGGAGAACTAATCCTTTCAATTGTGAAGTATATTAGGAAAATATAACAGTATGTACGTATCATAACACAATTGGTTGTACAAATTAAAATTTAATTTACGGGAATGTATTAATGATATTCATGTACATATAGTATTACAGTAATACGAATTTTATTTTATTTTATTTTTACAAAAAGTGAGAATGATTTCTTTTATATATGTATTTCTTGAAAATTTAGATGAGATTCACCCACCAGCTCAATGAAAGAAATTTTTTTCTATTTGATCTCTCTGACTAGAGGCACTTGGGCACTGTAGGTTGTGCTGGCTAACCTGATTGGCTCCCTAAAGTCTTGCCCAGGAGTTCAGCTCACATGTAAGCAATGCTGGTCTGCTGACACAAGTGTTTCTGTCTATCCATGGCATGTGTCTAATCTAATTTGTAGTCTTCATATTAATTAACTGAAATTTACTAAAGACCTTCCAATTTGGCCTCCTAAGCTCTCAGTGAGGGTAGACATGCCATTTTCACTTTAATGAATGTGATTTAGAAATGCTGGGAAATCTGAGTGTTAAGGACAGTAGGTACAAGTCTTCATGATGAGCCGTAGTTCTCTCTATATATTTCTCGCGTTCTATTATCGGTCTGTCTGACAGGTTGACAGTCTCACAGAAAAGATTTTGCTGACTGGGAGTTTTTGAGATTTAAGAAAATTGAGACAATGTTCTGGTAAGAGCTGTTCACTTGGTCATTCATCACATGAAGAATTTCAGGGTGGTTAAGGACACAAACACACTGAAACACACAAAAGCAAAGATACACACAGACACATATACACACAAACACGTATACATGCATGAAAATACATATAGCATACAGACGTGAGTCCTCATAGAAAGTCCAAAGAGATAAAGACAGAAGGCACAGTAACATACCTGGTTTGTCGTAGTGGGATTGGAAGTGAAATACACAGGAAAGGGTCAAAGGTGTTGCTCTGTTTAAGGCAATGAGGGCATGTCAGTGATGACCTGAAACATAGAAATGACCATGAGACATTTAATTATTTTTTCCTTTAAAACACTCACAACCATAATAATCAATAGTAATAATAATATGAATTTTGATTTGCTTGATTTTATGTGTAGCTTTGTGAGGTTTAAAATGTCAAAACCCATTTATTTATTCATGTCCATTTAATTTTGGTCATATAGTTTGTCTTTAGTATGATGTCTCACATCAATGAGAGTCAGATTCTTACAATTTGACTTAAAACCTTTATGTGAACTAGCTTAGGCCAACTCAGTGAAAAGCACTCAATATGTATGTCTTAACTATAGAGTATTTATGTTATATTGGTAGTTTCCTAAAGTTACTAGCCACTTAGACTCTTCACTGGCCACAAAACTGCCATATACATGTAGATATATTTAATATTGTCTCATAATTTGGCAGCAGGTATATTAGGCTGTTGTCACTTTAGGACCTGATGCACAGACCCATTATACTGTTACACGTGTTTTCTTTCTCAACTGTTTAAGTTTACTTAAAACATAACATTGTGTTTAAGTGAATTCTCACCAAGACCGGCATTTTGACATTATTTTGTGTACGCGTATTTGACTGTTTAAGTGCAATAAGCAAAAAAGAACTGAATTTAGAACTGATAGGCGGCTTTATGTGTGCGCACTGTGGGTGTGAGCACAAAATATGCGGGAATGAGTATAAGTACGACCAATACTCAATCCCACATCGAAGTTCAAGCCCTGTAATACAAACAATATTCATCTGGAACAAATGAACCGAGTGAGTGAGGGGAGGCGGGTTTGTGCGTCAACTCGCTGTCGGAGAGATGAGAGAGAGCGAGAAAGCACAGCTGGTATCGTGAGTATAGGAAAAGTATAGAAATGAGTATAGGAAGCATTTCAGATATTTCGATATGTATCGAAAAATAGATATTTTTGACAACTCTACACTGTACTTAGTTTATTATTTCAGATGCCTTTTTAAAAGACATATATAATATATACTGTATATTGTTATTATTATTATTATTATTATTATATAAAACTGTATTGTACATAAAATTTAACCCGCCAAAGTGGCTAGTAGGAGTGACTGTGTTACACGCCACTGCAGAAATCCAACCACATTTGGCGGGTGTTAATGTCAAGCCCTGGCCACATTCCTTAAATCCTAAAACTACTAGCCTGGCAAGCCAGACCTACATCAAGATGTTGGGTCTGGCAACTCACCATAGGCTCAATCCGAGGGGCGGGATAAATGGCTGTCTTTCAAATTCCCTTTGCACGCAATAGGACAGCGCTTCAACCAACCAGAGCGTTTTCCCAACAGCGGAGCTAACGTTAGAGTTGACATATCTGGCCGGCAAAACTACGAACACATCTTCCTTTTTTAAGAATGACTTAAGTGCCGTTCTTTGCTCTTTTCTCAAAGAAAAACTTAACTCCAAGTCCTCCAGAGTCGCAGCCAAAGCCGATTCGAAAGACTGTTCTCCAGCAGCAGCAGCTCTTCTTTGTTTTCAAGTAGCAGGGAACCGTCGCAACTCTGTTGTCATTATGTTAAGCCCGCCCCGTCTACTCTATACACGACGTGATTGGCCTGACCCCCAGCACGAAAGTCAATGGAGAGTTGCTAGACTACCCTGGCTGCAAAATAATTTTTACTGCCGCTAGGGTGCGTCTAGATTTCTAGGCTATAAAACTACAGTATTTTGATCAAATCCCCTGACAGTTTAGCTGTTCAGGCTGCTGCATTCCAAAAACTCAATCTTTCTTAATCGCTATTATTATCTTTCATTCCAGTGGAGAAAAAATATATATATATATACACATTCTCCCAAAAAGGAAAGATGTATTGAGACTTATTTTAATGAGTATATATATATATATATATATATATATATATATATATATATATATATATATATATATATATATATATATGTTTTTTTTTTTTTTTTTTTTTTTTTTAAGGGGCAGTCACACTACACTTTTCATTCCATTGACTCCTATTAATACGCATGTTAATGATGGGAAAATCGACGAGAAATATCGGCATGTTCACAAGATCAGAAATGCATCTTGTGTTACTGGACAACAATACAAAAATATAGATTTTTGTCTGAAGAGTGTACAATAGATGAGCATGTCTATCTATACTCTGAGCCTGATATAGAGCTTCCCTTCATGACTCAACAGCTGAACACTGGAAATGCATTTGGGTTCTGCAGGTGCAATGTGTTCACCTGCAGTGCAGACGACAGCTCGAAAACCAGCAGAGATGGGCATATGTTCTCATATTCACTGCGATAGAAAGCTCTGAAATGCATTGATTTCAGTATCTCAGCATGAAAAAAAAAAAAGAGCATAGAGAGAATGATGAAAAACGAACGCAGAAGCAAAAAGGATAAAAGTGAGAAATAAAGATAGAAAAGACATCTATAAGTGGAATAAATGAAAAAGAAAGTGAGGGAACAGTAGATGTAGAATGTGTCTGAGATTGCATCATATTGGGGTCCAGTTGTCTATTGTGAACTCGTCAGAGCTGTCACATCAACCGCTGGAACCCCTTAAAATAGCAGCGCACTCCTACCACAGCCATAGCTAACAGATGTGTTTTGCACTGCACACACAAACAAATGATGCACTTGTTAGAGAGAAAGTGTGTATGAGGAGTTAGTGTGAAGATAAATGAAGAGCTGTGAAAATAACAGCATGTGACCATCATATCAGCAACAGCAATGATTATAATTGGCTGCGAAGCAACTGTGCACATCCAGTAGATTAAAATCAAATGGTTCATTTATTTATTTATTTTTTTGTGGCCTATATTATGTGGTTTAGAGCCATGGCAGAATCAACTCTGTACTCATCTGTAGTGGGACAGGAATCATACCCTAACATGTTATTTAACAAAATTAAGTTTAATTTCCAAAATGTAAAAATAAAAACATCCACGTTATGACATTAGACATCATTGCAAAAAATAACGTTCCTCAACAATGCGCCATTCTAGAAGATCTATAGCATGGTGGGAATACAAGCAAATAACATTTTTGCATTTTCTTAATTTTACAAAAGTTGGCTGCATTTGTAAAGTTTATAGCCATTTAACTCAGTTGCCTTAAAATATTTTTTCTTTATTGTATGAGATCAATTCATTAATAACTATAAACCAGAATTGTATCACAAATATATTTATTTTAAATGTCAATTAATGTTTATTTAGTATTCAAACAGGGGTTTTTTTTGCAACGTGGTTAGATTATTATTATTATTTTTTACATTTTTGTACCCTATAGAATCACACCATAAGTTAAGGTGCCTCTTTTCCCATGCCGTACTTGTGTTGTTAAGCTGCAGTAAATCACAGTGCCACTTAAAAGCACGTCCACTGAGAAAACTGTCTTTGAACTAGTCTGGTGGGCATGTCAGAAGAGCATTGGTTTATTGGGCTAAGGAGAAGTGAATAGACTGTATCTCTGTTTTACACTTTCCTCAAATTGGTCTGTAATGTTAATTCAGTGAATGTCATTCTTATATAGATTTATTGTAGTCATGCCCTGTTCTACGGGGGTGGTGGAAGGTGCTAAGCACCCTCAAACGCAAGCTAGAGCACCCTCAATTGATACTGTAATTATATATTGGCGAACGCAGATTTGGCAAACGCTCCAGTGCATATGTGTGTTTGCGCTCTGGAGAACGTCAAATGTATCTATTTACAACGTGTTTTTGCAGTGGTTAGCAAAGTAGCCAATCACAGACATAGTTGTTGATCTCTTGAATGCAATCAGACCAATCAGATGTGTTTAAGTTAGTCAGAATCCACTCACTGCTCAAAACGCCAGAGTTTTTATTCAGTGCTGAGTTGTGCAGGCTCGCGAAACCTCTCATTAACAAACAAAGTGTAGACACGATGTATGTAATAGATTTATTGTGAATTGTTGTCAGCTTAATTGATTATAACGGAACTTTGTGAGAAGCAACAGCGTTTTGGAGCGTTTAAGGGAGCGATCTTGGCTCGCTTTCGAGGCTACAGCCTATATAATCCATTGAATAAAACCATTGTTTTTTATGCTGCTAAGAGGAACCGATGGCCAATTGCATGCTACAAAGTTTCGGATGTGACATCTACATATAAATGCTGGATTCACTCTGCACAGGACAGGTATAATATGACATGTTAAAATAGTAATGCATTAAAGCAATGTAAAGGAAGACTAATAGATTAATAAAAAAATATTTGTATTATTCTATTATTATTCTATTCCAGTTATTGGTAAAAGTGATGACTTGTAAACTATCTTAAATGTCTCACTGTACACTGCACTATGGGGGAGCCGTTGCTTAGCCAACACAAAGACTATAGATATAGAAAGACTGCTACCTCCTATTACTTATGAATGGGAGAAACTACAACGCACAATATGGCGGAATATGTCCCGCCTTCTAAGTAAAAGAGCCAATTGCTGATTGGTAAAGACATTGCGTCACTGCAGTTGCCATTAGAAGCTCGGGCTTATGACTGCACATGCACATTGGCTCATCTAGCCAGAAAATTTCACTTTTTAACGCTATTTGAGCATAAGAAACAACACTAATGGGATAGTTCATGACAGATTTTGTGATATGTTATTTAATTGTGAGTTCACCAAGCAGTTTTTGAGATTTCAGGATTCCCCCAAATGGGACTTTGTCTTGGATGCCCGAAATAGCTGCCCCAAGGCATTGCAAATATGGCCGCCGAGTGAATAGACATTCCTTAAAGGGATTTTGGCCTACATCTGCACTTTACTAGAGCACCCTCAGTGATTTCTGTTTTATACGCATTCAGTTGCCTTCACTCAATCTGCAGTGAAGGGCCTTGGCAGCCATGAACTCAGTACCAGTCAACAGCAGAGCAGGTGGAACTGGTTTTTCCCCAAACAATATACGACCTCAGTCCAGGACATGCAGTTCTTTTCTAAAAAAGAGTCTTACTCGATTTATTCACTTTTATCACCAGGGAGATAAAAATTTATTCTATGAAAAAGGCAACAACAAAAAAAAAAGCAGTCAAAACAATCCAAAGTGAGCAAAATGAGACCATGCCTAAGGAAACACAAAGTCTGTTCCGAGTCTGAGATTGTATTTAAAAACAACTCGGCTTCTAAATAAATCAACACAAGGTCCTCCAAACTCCTAGTCAATACTTTAGCAACATTGGGGGGGGGGTGTCTGTTTGCAATATTTGTCATCTAGCTGATATGTAGCTAAAATCTATTTTTAATATGGCAACCAAACTTAGATTTGTTATCAACACTGCAATCCTATTGCCAGTGAGACGGTAGATAACCATTTGTTCCTGTCTTTCCATTATCTACTGCAGCTGAAGCAGAACCTGATATACAACAGTGGCCAAAAGTCATGTCCGGAGGGGACATTTGCTTTTAATGACCCTTCAGGCTCGATTAAACAATCACAATATGAAGAGTATGATATATTGGCAAGAAGAATACACTAAATTTGGTTAAGGTATTAAAATGATTTTTTTTTCTTTTCGAAAAGAGGGAAATCTCCATATTATGGAATATGGGTTTAATAGTATTATGCAAAAACAATGCATAGAAAAACAAAAAGCTCACAGGAAATAAAGCATACATTGACTACAATGTAATCAGTTAATAACATTTTGTTGGTTCTCCCTTGTTTTTGATTACAGCAGCCATTCTGCTGGGTATTAACTTGCTAAACTTTGTGCATGTGTCATGCTTAACTTCTTTCCAATCCTCCTTAAGTTCTTCCCAAAGTTGAGCTTCATTGGATGCCCTGCATGACTTATCACAATTCAGGCATATCATTTCCCAAAGGTTTTCAATGGCTTTAAGGTCAGGGGACTGAGGAGGCCACTTCTTAATGCTGAGAAAAAACACTTATTGCGTGCAACTTTGCTGCATTTGTAAAGTGTTTGGGATTGTTATGTTGGAAAACGGTCGGGGGCGCTATTACGCATATTCCGAAAGAGTACAGATTCTTCTGATCAAAACACAGATGAAGAAGAAGCAGAAACAAACAACAGAAGCATTGCTTATGCACATGTAAAATAATGTGATCATCAGAACAAGATCATCCATAAATCAAAACTGTCTAATGTTACAGAAAGAAATGTCGATCCAGAAAGAGATATGGTGCTGTTTAAGCTTTGAGGGTGTTGATGGAAGCAATATACTCCATGTTTTGATCATCATTCTAAATGACAAAAAAGCGATTTTTTTCCAGCTTTATAAAATTTTTTTTTTTTTTTTTTTTTTTTTTTTTATGAAATTTACCCACATTCAAGTGTTGAAAAAAAGAATGCATGAAGCTAGAATAGTTTTAATTAAACTTGGAATATAGTGCGTGAGCATGTTCAGATATTCATTCAACAAAACATGGACATTTTGTGAAAATGATCAGATATGCTGGCGCTGGCTGGAAACTTATTTAAAAAAAATGTTGGCAAGGAAAGAGTTAAAAACACTCCAGTCATTTCCTACCAACATACTTGAGGCCATTTAATGCTAGGTTGTTCAATTTTGACTTGTCAGAATGTAGAACGTGGCTCCAATCTTCAATACTCCAATCCCTATGTTCTTTGGTTAATGCAAGGTTTTATTTTGCAGTTGATAAAACTGATAAAAGGAACACAATCTCTCAATCCAGTCTCTTGTAGCTGTTGGCTTACAGTTCAAGATGAAATTGGAGGTTCCTCACAACTGCACGTCTCATCTAGGTCTTTAGAAGCTGTTTTCGTCCTTCATTGCTTCACCCTTCTGTCAAAAGGCTTTCTGGTCTTCCTTGACCAGCCACAGCACTTTACATTCTGCATGGTAAGGGTGTCACTGTGCTTTGAAATAATTCTACGGACACTGTGACCATTTACATCCGGCACATTTAGCTATTTTAACAATATCCTCCTTGGTCGCAGAGGACAGCTCCTTCCATCTGGCTATTTTCACTAAAACCCACAAAATAACATCTAATGATATAGCTAATACCTCCCACATAGTGACTGAATTATAGGCTGGGAATGAGTGCAAGCTTGGTATGACAACTTGGCCAAAAAAGACGTCCAAGCAATTTGGTGTGTTTCATTGCATCAGGACAAATAATCTGATTGACACATAGAACACGTACATTAGTTTTACACTTCAGGCACAACTTCAAAACATGCATACAAACTAATTAATAAACATTTAATAAAAAGTTCTTAATTAAGAACATTTAGCCACTATTGTATATCAAAATCTTATCTTGGCTTTTTTTGTCTTGTTACAATATTCAATATGGTTTTTATGCATCAGTTCTTAAACAAGTGTTTTGTTTTTTTCAATAATTTTAACCAAACAGACATTGAAGTCAATAGGGGTGCACCGATCCGACTTTTTCAGTCCCCATACCGATACCGATGCCTGGGCTTTGTGTATCTGTCGATACCCGATACCGATCCGATACTATAGTTGAATTAATAATAAACTGTATACCTTCCACCTTATACCTTCCTTGAAGAGACTAAAGGCACCAGACTTTACTAACTAAACATAACTAAGACAAAGTAACAGATGTATGTAATGTGTTGTATTCTTATTTATTTAAAAAACAATTGTGCATTCAAATCGAAAATAGAATATAATCAAACTTCTTTAAATAAATGTAAAAAAAAATTAAATTAAAATGTAGCGGTGGAAACAAAAAAACTGTGTATTGGCCAAACGTGTCACACCACCATCACAAACATGACCTGAATGCTCACTTAATCAGCAATGGCAAATTTAAATGTCAGTTTTAATGATCATTATGTTTCATATTTTTAAAAATGAAAACAAAAAGAAGCAGGGTTGTGTTTTATATTTCGTGTTGTTATAAATATGCAGTAAAGATAATCAATGTACGCGTTTGCCTGAACCACATTTATGTGGCCATTAATATGTTTAAGATTTTTTTTTTTTAAATGAAAAGAGGCAGAGTGGTGTTTTATAACATACTTCGTTTTATTGTTGGCTAAAATATACATAAAGAGATTACCGGAGTAGCCAGAGCGAGCTGAGTGACGCGATCAAGAACGCTGCTGTTCCATTTGCAGAATAACCGGACTCGCGTCCTCTCGTCCTCGGGAGTTCGTTCTCCTGAGTCGAACTTGGCAAGTCCGAACTACCAAGGAGGACGCAAGTCCGAAGTTTGCGTACTCGGTATTGAGAAACGGCCTCTGGCTCGCTCCATGTTGCTTCTAGCATGCGACACGCGTGAAGCTGACGAATGACGTAGGTTCTGCTGCGACGACGAAAAAAAAAAAAAAAAAAAAACCTGGATCGGCCCGTGGATCTGTTATTTTTTCCGATCCCCGATCCAGCTATTTTATCAGTATCGCGGCCGATATCCGATCCTAATATCGGATCGGTGCACCCCTAGAAGTCAACAGTCAAGTAGTTTCAAAATGTTGTTTACCAATAAACGAAGAGGAAGAATGCTATTAATACTGTTGTATTTGTATCATTTTATTTATATAATTATATTTGCAATTCTATTATTAGATTTATATATAATTCTATTATATTTTTTATACCGGTAATTGTATTTACCAGCATAATGTACATTGTAGGCTACTAAAACATTTTAAACTGCCCCATGAGACAGTAAAGATTTGAGCGATCACGTGAAATACCACAATTTTGAATTTACTTGCTGAATTTCAGAAAATGATTTAAATGGACATTTAGAACTGATTCATGCAAATGTTTCAAATTCAGACACATTTTAAAAAAAATTTTGCTATACAAGAGGCATTAATAATACTTCTGTTTTAAAACCCCATACTCATGAGCTGCAAGACAAGAAGGAATGATCTACTAATCTTCTAATGATGCAGTCTTTATGAAACTTAGTGAAACATTAAAATCATACCAATATTCATGATGCTGCTTGACTGTAAAATGGCAGCAAAATCATCACAAAATATTGTGAATATTCAATACACTGCCCTGCACTACCACAGCTCTAACATGGCAAGAAAATATTATTACAACTACAGTACTCCGAAACTTCTGCACTGTAAAGCCATCTTATAATCAAAGTCACAAGAAATGCTTGTAGCTGCGGATAAACTCAGAATCCAGACTTTAATGGCCACATCATGTTTTGTCTCCCTACATTTCATATCTTATCAGAGATAAACCAATAGGCAATGTCAAAATGACAGACAGATTGACTTAATTAAACAAAAGCTGAAAGCAGATATCACAGCAGTGTTTGTGTGGCGAAGATATGAATAAACAAGCAGTGTGCAATCCGAAATGTAGTCATTCTGTTTTCAAAGTTAATGGCAACCAACATAGTTAATGGAATTACAAAATGAATCCATGAAACCAAGAACTCACTGAGAAGCGGAAGCTTTTCTCGAGATTGAAGAAAATTGCTGAGTCCATCTCTACCTGGCTTTCTACTTGCTGAGGAGCTCTGGTAGTATAAATGTGAGTGGGCATGAAGCTGGGAAGAATTGGGATATTTATAAAGAGCTTTGATGCTTTAGAATGTTTATCGAAGAAAAAACGAATTAAACCTACTCAAATAACTTGAAAACTTAACATTCAGCATTTGCATATTGCTCACATCTGCAGAAGCAGAAATGCCGTTGGCAAGAAGGTCTTTGTCACACCAAAAATAGGTGAAAATAATGCTTATATTCTCTTTAGCAGAGTGTGTGATTTCATTGTGGATTACTTGATCATTTTCACTCTGCGGAAAGTTCCGGCGCAGATGTTTCAACAGCCCTGCAGCCTGAGAGAGACAGTGAATAGCATGAAGCCTGCTGTTTTCTAGAGAGCTCACACAACGTGTGCCGGATGAGCCCATTTCTATGAAGGGAGACAAAATCTCAGCCAAATTGCGGAACAGATGATAACCAGTCATTTTCTTCATTGACGGATGTCTGAATAAACCATGAACAAGAATATTTCAAGAATCTACAAGAATTATAGGGTAAAAATATTACTAATTAGTATTCAACTAATCCATTGAACTTAAGTTAACTAAATTAATAACTAATGATTTTTACTATTTTTTTTAGAAATGAATCAACACTGAACTTACTTAAGCTGAACAATGACACTATTTGCTTCTAGAGCTACTGTACAGCCAAAACAAACTGCATTATTTGTATTTGTTGCATTATTTTCCTGTTATCACTGTAAAGCTGCTTTGAAACAATCTGCATTGTAAAAAGCGCTACAAAAAAAGGTGACTTGACTTAAAATTGAAAATTGTGTGATATAATGCAATTAATTAAACTGCAATTGACTGCAATTAAATAGTTTGCATGAGCGGTGTTGATCAAATTGAAGGGATGCCACTCTGATCTGTTTGTAACCTACAACAAATACTCAAAACGCTAAAATTTACAATAAATAAATAAGAGAAAAAGACCATGAGCTCACATGTAGAGATGGGTACCAAAACCTGGCCGTTATCGGATCTGCTTTTGTTACTGGCGAAAATACGAAAATACATTTCCTATTTATTATTGCTACTAGGGCTGTTTTCGACTAAGGATTTTCATAGTCGAATCTGATTCGTTAGATTTTGCAAACAAAAGAGCTAAACACATATATATCACACATATATCAACATTTCATAAACATGAGGAGCAATATGAGAGAGAAATTTGGTGATGGTTGTTTAGGTACGTTAAACCACGTAAAGCTTTTTCACGCCCATGAGAACCGCGTGGAGTCAACTCACAGCCGCTCCGCTGCCCTGCTGAAAATGTGAAGCAGAAACGCTTAATATCAGATAACGTCCATAATAATTGGACTCTGGGTTCGATTTTTTGACCATTTTCAGTGGTTATGAGGAGCAATATGAGAGGGAAATTTGGTAATCGTTATTTAGATACATTAAACAATGTAAAGCTTTTTAACGCACATGAGAACCGTGTGGAGTCAGCTTTTTAACGCACATGAGAACCGTGTGGAGTCAACTCACAGCCGCTCCGCAGCCCTGCTGAAAATGTGAAGCAGAAACGCTTAATATCAGTTAACGTCCATAATAATTGGACTCTGGGTTCGATTTTTTTTACCATTTTAAGTGGTTATGAGGAGCAACATGAGAGGGGAATTTGGTAATCATTGTTTAGGTACATTAAACCACGTAAAGCTTTTTAACGCACATGAGAACCGTGTGGAGTCAACTCACAGCCGCGCAGCCCTGCTGAAAACGTGAAGCAGGTTTTTGAATACATTTTTATTTATTTACATTAGTAAGCTACAGGACATCGTCTTTCAAAACATGACCTGCGCCAAAGCGAAAAAATAAAATAAAAATGGTACCCAGCCCTTCTGAAAATGCGAATGCGTCTCTGTCCCCAGCACATTTCAAACCAAACTGACGCCCATGTATTCGACTATGAGGTTCATAGTCGAATCAGACCTCTCCGAATCGAATCGTCGAATCCTCGACTATTAGAAGTCAGCCCTTATTGCTACACAAACATCTTGCAAATTTTATCCCGCCAACCGTTTCAAATTTGCTTTTTTGTTATACGCAAACCAGAAGAGAGATCTCTCTCATGCGAGTACAGGTGTATAGCAGCCTTCTCAGATAACAATGACATATAATAATCACATAACCAAGGTCACGCTGCATAGAGGCGTTTATCTCTGACACTGATCCAACAACATTTTACTCATTGAAGTCATTGTTACATGTTCACGGGTTTTTTGTTCCTGTTTCGCTTCAACAGCTTGAAGGACATTTTCACTACCTCCAATAATCAACAGACCAGAAGTCATTTATTTCCTAAAGAGATTTGAAGTTTGGTTGCACTGACACATTTAATCAAAACTATTAGTGCGAGGGAAAACTGATCAATACTTTTCCACTAAAACTTATGTTTTAAACACTTTTTCTTTGGGCAATTGTGATTAGTTAGGATTTGAAGACATAGGGTGCGTCTCAATCAGCTCCCTAGCATCCTAGGTCATGAATTTGCAATGTATATCCATTATTAATAGCCTACAAGTCTGCTGTTTCGGACCAGGTCCGAATGATGATCAAACATATACTGATGAGTTTAATAAAGTTTATTGTACATCACGCAAAAGATGAAGCGTCAGTTTTACTTCAGAAAATCACCGTAAGAGCTGAGTAAACACAGTGAGTTATAAGAAGTGCGCAAGTACATAAACGAATTTCGGTAGAGTTGAGGGAGCATTCCTGTGGGCGGAGGATAATAAAAAAAACTGTTCTAGTGACGTCATTAAAGAAGGAAGTAGAGGGATGTAGTCCAAACGGGCCGTTCACTGTAGGCGACTTCTGTTAAATAAAATATCTCGCTTGGCATTGAACTTTGAGCTTTATCATTTTACAGATATTATTTATACTCTAACAACAACATTACACACTAACTAAAGTTTGAAACATGGGATCACGAAGAACAGGACCTTTAAATAATGGTTTGGATCTTTAAAAAAACATCTATCGTATATCATTATAAGTAGTGAGTTGGCTCACGTGATTTATCAATTTATTAGGCATCAATGCTTCCTGGTTTTTACAGTGCATTGTGGGACTTTTTAGGAAGACAGCCCTTAAAATGTCCGACTCCCTGATAAGTGGCCATGAACTAGGGAGCTGATTGAGACGCACCCATAGATTGTAAGATGTAATTTCAAACATCCTATTTAACATGAGATTTGATTTTAGGGCTTTTTGTTCTTTAACCTTTTTCTAAACAGCAGTAATATGAGAAGTAACTTTACATGTTTATCATGTTAGAGTTGATAACAATATTTGTAAAATAATGATTTTTGACCAAATTGTGCATCAGTATGTATAACTGTCTTATTAGTATAACTGTCTTTCTGTATGTATAATTGCATGCAGGTTGTAACATGCTACTACAGTATGGTAACATAAAATACTGTATACAGTACACAGTACACAAGGATGCCTAATACCACACAAGTGTCCCAGTAGAATTCAAAGCTCAGGCAGACGGATGAAGAGCGGACTTGATCTTAAATTAAAGACTAAGGGGTGTCTGACCTGTATTGAGCTTGGAAGTGCTCCTGAACGAAACTGTGTCGAGTTCCAGGCTGCTGTGAGTTTGCTGGGCCGGGGCAAGAACTCTCCTCCAATTCCACAGAATCCTGAGAGGTGCAAGCAGAAGGAATGAATGGAAAAAATATATTTAGTTGTTTTTCACATTGAATTAATGTCTAACTGAGACAGATATAGCCAGTGTTACTTGTTTTCCATTCATGGAAATCTTATTGTTATACAATGGAGATACATCAACACCACATCAACACTGATGCAATTCATTTGCATTATAGATCAGAAACTTGAGCTTAGAGTTTTATGTCTGTTGGGTGTTTTGGGCCTAGATTTCTTTGGATTTTGTTTCTAAACCTTACATGTGCTTATGTGTAAATTTCAGGTTCATGTATTTATCACTTTACACTGCAAACATAAAATGACATTCTAGAAAATTGTGCTGCAACAGTTTGGGGAAGGTCCTTTTTTGTACTAACATGACAATGCCTCTGTGAGGGTACACTGTAAAAAAAAACTGTAAATTTACAGGAAACGGTCTGTATTTTTTAACAGAATTTTGTCGTTTTGTCATTATACAGTGAATACCTGTTATTTTACAGATATTTGTTGTAATTTAAAGGTCCACTATTAAATTTACAGGTAATTGCTTTTATTTTGGTTTTACATTAATTTTACGTTTTTAAAAGGAAATTCTCTGTAATTTTATAGGGTTATGTGTAATTTTACATAAAAAATTAAGTAATATTTTACAGATTATTTCTGTGGAATTAGAAAACAAAGAAAATAAGGTATAACTGCAGAAATCAGCAGTCACTAAACATGTTTTCCTTAAAGATTATTAAGCATGTGGGGGTTAAAGTGAGTTTTAAGATTTGTACACACATTAGGCAAGCCTATTTAATTATTTATAGTCTTTTAATTTTGTCTTGCAAATAGATGTTCATTTTGATCATCATTTGTAGGCTATTTGCCCGAAAATTTCATTTAGGCCTATATTTTATGTCTTTTATGAATCGTTTTTCCAAATCTGCGTGGCTTTGTGTGCGTTTGTATGTATGTGTGTGTGTGTGTGTGTGCCCGCGCGCGCGCGCAGATTCAAATTATCCGCCATTACGTTTCGTTGCTGCTAGTCCCGCCCACAACAGTTAGCTACAGATCTGTCTCTGTCGTCGATCTGTGTCAAGGGCAAGCGGGAGATTTGAAGTTTCAGTCTACGCTCGTGAAGTAGTCGTGGATTGTGATCACAGTGGTTCAAAGCTATAATCGTATTCGACAGAAGCAACCAGCCGTGAGCAGGAGCGCTGAACACATATTAGTTGTTTGTAGTCTGTCAGTCAGTCCAGAAATAATGCGCCCTTTTTCAGTGAGCCTGGTTCGTCGTCACAGCGGACCTCATCCCGACCGATCAACGGCTGAGGTAAGAGTCTCATACTACATGTGTGTACGATATTTTATATTACATTTGTGTTAAGTGGTTAGACAGTTTCCATGCTAACGTTAGCATTCTTAAATGATGTTCAGTTATAACTGGGTCAGGGCAAAACACTGAAAATGCAGCATGCGTTTTTAATTATCGATCTGTGTTAAGAAAGATCAGTTGAACCCAACCCACATCTCTACTTATTAACTTAAAGACCTAAAACAATCTTTAGTAGACTTGTTATTCATATTAAAGTCCATAATTGTGTATAAAATC
Source organism: Scardinius erythrophthalmus (assembly GCF_964197995.2). Taxonomy (NCBI): domain Eukaryota; kingdom Metazoa; phylum Chordata; class Actinopteri; order Cypriniformes; family Leuciscidae; genus Scardinius; species Scardinius erythrophthalmus. Next base: position 22,043,061 of record NC_138232.1, on the reverse strand, counting down.
TTCGTTATGATAGTCAGTAACATTAAATCAATAAATGGCGGGATATTTTGAAACACTGTCTGGAAGCTGAAAACTTTTCTCTTAAAAAAATACTTTATTTTATTATAATAAAATTGTAGTAAACACGTTTTTAGCTGATTTTTTACCATTGTAATAGCCACAGTTTTACTAAAAATAGGCCTACCGTGTTTCTTTTGTTCATTTCGTAATAGTTAACATGACTAACTTTATTAAGACCGTTAAGAAATCAAAATACTGTAACTTAAGGTACTTGTTGATGATACAGGAAAGCCTAGAACAGGAATACTAGAATATGAATACAACATGATAAACCCCTAGGACCTAGGTGTGCAGCTAGGTCACAGTAAATCATATTCATTTAACTTTACTTTCTATAAATGTAACTTAGCTAAAATCACATGGCAGCTCAAAATATTACTGTTAGCCTTTCCAGCTCAGCTTCAAGATCATAGTCATTTGAGTTTTTGCATTGTCCCAATGGAACATATTCTGACATGTGTAAATCTAATACTGAGTTTTAAAATAACTTGTGTGTGTGTGTGTGTGTGTGTGTGTGTGTGTGTGTGTGTGTGTGTGATTTCAGGTCACGTGAAAAGCAGATGATCATGGCAAACAAGGTATGGGAAGAATTCATTAAAACATAAAAATCATAACGGTTCTGATTCCATATGTTCATAACAGTCTTCTGATTCCATATGATTGCACTAAAAGTATGCACAAGGTTTGGATTTGCTACAGCAAGATTACGATTGTGTTAGATTCCACCCATCTTTCTTTATTTTTTTATTATTTTTTTAACTACCCACTAAGCAAAATTATGTCCAAAAGACGTCTTTTCAATGTCTTTGTTACAAAAATCAGACGTTGAAATGCCGTCCACTGAGGAGCCAGAATGAAAGTTATGACGTCTTTTTTTGACGTGTTCTGCACGTCCGATATAGACGTTCATCGAACCTTCGTACAAGGTTAAAACTAGTTCAGATGTGGCCATTGTGGACATATTTCAACATCATTTATGGTCTCATTTAGACATAATTACTTTGACTATTGCTGTCAGATGATCTTAGTGAGAATTAACAGAGGTTTAGATGTTGATATTAGTTTAATTTGAAGTGTCACCATTGTGGCGATCCGTGTTTGCTTTAGTTGGGCTCTTGGTCCCCGTTCCTTTTATTTGAGCTTTTCTTTGGCTGCTGTAACAGTGTGTTTGTGTAACACAATTGTTGTGGCAGGGAAAGCCTAGAAAAAGTATGAGGTGTTATCAGTTCAATGTTGATGATGACATAATTATCACAAAATGAGCCTTTAATATTGTGTTTAAAGTTTTGTGTTTATATTTGCCGTTAATAACCACCAACCTTTTGGAACTGCATTATTGGTGAAGGTGTATTTATTTAAAGGTGTGTAAAAAGCATGTGCACATTATGTTTTGAGCAAGAGTATCATACAGTCACACACAGACATCAAGATTTTGGATATGAATCACAACAACGGTGACAACCAAAAAAAGCTTGGGAATTAAGGATGAGTTTTGTACTATGAAAGCTACCCATCATGCATTGCAGCATGAAGCTTTTTTTTTAATTGTCACCATTGTTGGAAATCATATGCACAATCTTGATGTCTGTGTGTGACTGTATGATGCTCTTGCTCAAAACATCATGTGCACATGCTTTTTACACACCTTCAAATAAATACACCTTCACCAATAATGCAGTTCCACAAGGTTGTTGGTTATTAATGGCAAATATAAACACAAAACTTTAAACACAATATTAAAGGCCCATTTTTGTGATAATTATGTCATCATCAACATTGAACTGATAACACCTCATACTTTTTCTAGGCTTTCTCTGCCACAACAATTGTGTTACACAAACACACTGTTACAGCAGCCAAAGAAAAGTTAAAGTAAAAGGAACGGGGACCAAGAGCCCAACTAAAGCAAACACGGATCGCCACAATGGTGACACTTCAAATTAAACGAATATCAACATCTAAACCTCTGTTAATTCTCACTAAGATCATCTGACAGCAATAGTCAAAGTAATTATGTCTAAATGAGACCATAAATGATGTTGAAATATGTCCACAATGGCCACATTTTAACTAGTTTTAACCTTGTACGAAGGTTCGATGAACGTCTATATCGGACGTGCAGAACACGTCAAAAAAAGACTTCATAACTTTCATTCTGGCTCCTCAGTGGACGGCATTTCAACGTCTGATTTTTGTAACAAAGACATTGAAAAGACGTCTTTCGGACATCATTTTGCTTAGTGGGGCTCTGTCATTTAGAAACATGACTTTTCCTATCACTACTATCTTAATGACACATATCTTTTAATCCAGCTAGATGATCTGACGGTTGCTGCTCGCATCTCAGCCTACCTGATGGAAAATTCTTGCTGGATGAATGACCTTCACCTTTAAATCAGCCTTGCCAAGACAGAACTGCTTATGGTTCAGCTTTCAGCCAAAACATACTTGCTGTGATCCTGCTGATTTGCCTTATCATTAGGAGGATCAGGCCCTTCCTATCGGAGCTACACAACTCTCTTGTTCTATCCAGACTGGGCTATTGTAATGCTCTCCTGGCAGCTCTTCCAGTGTCAGTCAAACCTCTGCAACTGATCCAGATGCTGCAGCAAGAGTTGTCTTTAAAGGTAGCCCTATGCCTAAACTCACTACTTCAGATCTGTGTGTCTCCAGAAGCATGTGCTCTGCAAGTGAACGGCGCCTTGTGGTGCCATCATCCCAAAGAGACACAAAACCACTTTCACTGACATTTACCTGGACTGTTTCCTGGTGGTGGAATGACCGGCGCAACGCAACACATTTTCAAGAAACTGCTAAAGATCCATCTTTTTCATAAACACTTCACCCAATAATACTTAATCTTTGTTACAAAAAAAAAAAAAAAACACCTTTCTATGTGTACTGTACTAGACTAACTGGGACTTGTCACTGCACTTGTTGCTTTTTATTATCTTTAATTATTATCTTAATTGGTTAGTCACTTTGGATAAAATGTAATTGTAAATGTTAAAATAAGTTATACTGTAAAGGTATACGGTAATTGCTTTTTATTGTGGATATTTTTACATGTTCTAAATTATATACTAAGCTTCTATTTCCTATCAATCACTTATCTTGATGTTTAGTGTTTGTTCAATTACTAATACTTTAAATATGCAGGTAATTTGTACTCATACATTTAGTTAATTTAAAAGAAATTGACTGTACATTTGCTATTATTAAGAACGTAATTAGAGATGTTGTGAAATTGGATCTGTACAAATAAAAAATAAAACTGTAAATTTACAAACATTTGTATTTGAATTTATGTACTTGTGTGCATTTTTTATACATAATTTCATTGTTATTTTACACATAAAAACTATATTAAAAGAAAATTACTGTAGATAGACAGCATTACTATATAAAATAATTTTATAAAACCTTAAATTTACAGTATTTAATTGTTTTAAAGGTGTATATGACTTTTTAAAACATTAAAAATCCCAGTAATTACATAAGATTTAATGTAATATTAAAGATATAATCTGTTATTTAATTATGGAAAATTACTGTATTTTAACGTGATTGTTTTTTGCCGTTATTTTACGGTAATTTTCTGGCGCCCCAGCTGCCGGAATAATACCGTTTTTTTACAGGTTTTTTTTTTACAGTGTACATAAAGAAGTGATTTACTGAGTGTGGATTTACTAAGAACTTGACTGTCCTGCACAAAGCCCAGACCTGAACCCCTAATGAACACCTTTGGAAAGAATGAGCAGCACCAATTATGAGCCAGACCCCATAATCCAACATATCAACATATAGGCTAAAATGTGATTAGGCTAAATGATATTGAGTTACAATTATTAAGAGAGGATTTTTATAATTTCATGTACTTTTTAAAATAGGATTGGTTAGTTTTTTTTATTAAATTAGAAGTGTCAGGATGTGGGCATTATGGAAAGTCATATATGAAAAAAATATAATATAATGCATGTATAAAGGGAGGGAATTACAGTTTTTCTCAATCGATTTGACACATTTCTCCAAACTCAGGTCACTGTGCTCAAAACAGTTAACACAGTAACCTGAACACTTTGTAACTGTCCTAAAAAGGTTGTACATTTTCCTTAATTTCATGCAAATTCCAAATCACATGCATACTTTTCTCAAAGCACAGTGCACAAAATTCTCAAATGTTTACACAGTATGCCATACAGCCAACCAAAACTTTAATATATCAGGAGAAAACTGCAGCTCTTTTTATTGGGTTTACAAAAAAATCATTTGTGCACCATTTTTCCAAACAAAACAAACAACGGAGTTAAATTCTCAGTTGCACTTGGAATGTTCTCATTTAGCCCCAGATACATATCTGCTGATTAGTAATACACACAACACAGGAAAAGCAAATGTCCTAATTGTTTACACAGCTATATCAACTACAAAAACTATAAAAGGGGAAAATAAACAAAAAGAAAAAGAAGAATGGGAAAAGGGAGAGGTATAAGAGTGAGAGGTTTTTGGAGAGGATAGAGGAAGGGTAAAATTAAGAGGGACAGTGGAAAAGGTAGAAAGAGATGAGAGGAAAGGAAGAAAGAGATGAGGGGAAAGGAAAAGATTGTACAGGTAGAGGAGATGAGTTGAGGATTTAGAAAGAGGAGTAGAGGGAGAAGAGACGGTAGAGTGGAAGGCAATGGCATTAGTTGAAAGAGCAAGAGAAGAAAATATAAGACGACATGGACAGAGGGGAAAGGGAGAGCAAGGTGTAAGAAGAGGGAGGAGAGGTAGAAGGATAGGGTACAGACGGGTTTCAGATGAAATCAGAGCCAGCCTAATTGAGCATGTCATAAATGATGGTCTTTCCTTGAAGGAATCTGGACAGAGAGTTCAGCCCAACACAACATTGTGCCACAGTTAATGTCCCTGGACAACAAGCTGCAATCCACTGGTGTTGTGGCAGACAATGCTGTCTTGGGGTCCCACAACACAGAAAGGCTTCTATATTTTTTAAACTCCCTCAATGAAATTCACTTTCCGCAGGGTGATCAGGAGCAAATTGAGCGAAATTGTGTTGTTTGGGTCAATTTCCAATTTCACCATTCAGCATTTCAGGACGGTGTTCCTTCCAGCATATTCTCCTCTTGGAGATGGAAAGTATATGATCACAACAACCAAGTCTTCGTCAAGCGATGGAAGAGGTATTTGGAGAAGTTGAGGCACAAGGATGGATCTAACATTCACAGCTTTTTTTTCCCACGATGCATGACTCGTGAAAATATATCATTTTTGACCAAATGTAAATGAGAGACAAGATCTTTAAAGTTCATTGATTCAATGATTGCAGTATATTTATTTATCTACTTATTTTATTGTTTTGGGACGAAAACTCATTGTTATACAACTAAACTCTTCATTAAAGAACACGAAAACCATGTATTTTCATTCATGTATTTGTGTATCTACAGCTGAATTTATTATCAAATCAGAGAACACACTTGTAGTTTTGATGTTGCTATTTATTTTTGATGAATGCATTACTAGAATAAGCACTGCAGTGATACTGAAATGTTTTGCCAACATAAGAGAGTTTAGTTTGCTGTGTTAATTGTTTTGAGAGCAACTACATTCATTTGAAGAAATGTGTCAAGTCGATAGAGAAACACTGTAATTAGACACTACTACAGGGGCCATTCTGAGCAGTCCACAATCAAACTTATTTCATTTTCATTTTTATATTGAATGAGATGCCAGCAATACTTGAACTACCAGTTATTTCTCTTAGAAACATGGCAAAATATCTAAACCCAGAATGAAGATGCACCAGCAAATGTGACGAGAAATTTAGCTTTATGGCATTCAAAGATGGTCAAAATGTGGCAAAATTTTAGCAAAACGCAAAATATGTACCAATACATACATATCTGCGGTATCCAACAGAAATTAACACTAGAGGCAGTAAAAACAGGAAGCACTTTTAATTGTTTTTACACACAATTATGATACGATAAAAGAGCTCAAAAACAAGCTAAAATGGCATGGTCCTGTTTGCATTTTGATGTCACATTTGCTTTTGTTAACATTATCGGGTAGGTTTAGGGATTAGTGTTGGTATACGTTATTTTAAAATGGAGCATTTTAGCGCCACTCATCGGACATTTCAATTCAGAACTGCGGTGATATGTACAAACTCCAACATAATAAAATGTTGCCATATTCACGTTCATCATGCTTTTAACGCCACTCACTGGACATTTCACTTTGAAACTGTCGTGAAACGCACGGCGCAACGTATTTTGCATTTAACAAATGTTGCCACAGGTACGTTTTCTAATGAGCCTGGGCTGAATAAATGGGGAGAAGCTTTATAGAAAAATAAAATGCTACATTTACGGACATTCTTTTCCTGATGGGATTAAAATTCTGCTAATTTTGCTTCATACGTTTTTACTAAGGTTAGGCCATGCAAGGATAAACAGACATGTTCGATTTGGATGGGATTAACCATCTGTGAAACACAAATTTACCTAACCTCCTCAGGGACAACTAGTTCTCCAAACAGGGCTTAAGACATTCAGGGAATTATGGGAAGCAGTCAGAGAAAATGAAATATTATTCTATGCAGAGGGAGGAGAAAAATGAAACCGTCAGTATGATAAAAGTCATCAGATTATTCTATGCAAATCCTAACTGCGGAATTAAACATGTCCTTACATAAAATCTTTCCAAATTGGAAGAGAAGGAGATGAATTTATACCTTAACACACACAAAATAAACTAGTATCTTTAGTGAACTAAAAGGCAGAAAGGGTGCTGTCAGACAGTGGTGATAACAATGCCATATTCACACTGAGACTGAGGCACTGAGCAAAAAAGGAAACATTGTTTGTGAGAAGAGCTGTTATACAGTAAGTTAGAAGGAGAGACAGAGAGAGATGGAGCATAACTCTCAACATGGCTGTGGTCTCTTTCCTTATTCATATAAGATGAACTGTCAAGCTTTCGGTGCACACTCGAAGAAGCACGTTCTTAAAACTGGGTCAAAAGCCACTTAGCTGGACTTTAGAACAAAGAATAGATGCCTCAGTTACAAGACTGAGCAGCATTTCTCTCTTTGTCAGAGTGCATGCTGGGAGTGAACGGAGCGTGGTGAGAGTGACCAATTTAAGTCGTTTGTGGCTGAGTGCTAAAACTTTCTATCTTTTTTGTGTGCGTTTGTTCTATGTGTGTTAAATTTGTCATTTTATTAGCATTTAAAGGTGTTCAAGTCAGCGTCGTGTTGAATTGCTCACTTGTACCTGTTTTACATTTAAGTAGCCCTTCTAAAAAGGTTATACTGTCCAAAGTAATTATACAGTCCTTGCGCAAGAGGTATCTTGTTATGGAAAATTGGTTTCCCGTATCAAGAAAATCCCTCTTGATTGTAAGTCACCATTGGTGAAGCATCTAGTCTCATTTAGAATACAAGTTATCATGGAGTTTATGAAATCGATCTGGGGTGCACTTACTGTACAACGACGTAACTCGCTGCTTAACTACCATAGTACGATGCATCGCTGAAGAAATCAACTAGCTAGTCACGACTGTTTTCCGAAACCGTACTGTCGCAAATTGGTTTAATTTAAGTTGGTTAATGATGTCATGCAGTGGTGGAGTAATAACTTCTTTTAATGAATCTGTTTGAGATCGAATAAATGCTAGATGTTTCGCTATAAATTACGGACATGGCATCTGATGGCTATTTCTCATTTTTCTCAGTTATTTTGCTTTATTTATATATTCAATCATAGGGTCGTTCTTGCGTATCAGAGCACATACGCACTCTTCAAAAACTATGCTTTAAATCTCTTGACAAACTAAAAGGCGCAAATGACATTTGTATGTATTCTAAATAAAAGATATAGATTGTACTGAATGTTAGCTTGCTTATTTGGCTCAAGATAAGGATTTATTGAGTCCCCGTCATGCAAACAAGAAACTATGCTTCTAACCACAGGTTACTGTCGACTTTGCAATGCTGTTTGCGAATGTTCGTTAGAACTATGTCTTCGGGAAACACAGACTCGGTGAACTATGCTGATAACAATGAAATTGTGACCATAATTGGCTAACGATGCTTTTGGGAAACACACCCCAGGTTTTTAAGTTCAAAATTGATGGCTTTGACTACACAGTGTAACATCATTGCAACATCTGATCATGGACACGGACATTGCCGGTACATCCGTGATCAAAGGCGTTGAGGACGAGCCGATTGTAGTTGAGGCTGCTGAGAATAAACCTGATGCAACAGAGATTATTACTAAGCCTAGTAAAACTGGCACGCTCGATAAGTCCGGTGAGCAGGCTGAACATTTTCAAAACATTTGTGTGGCAGATGCTGATGAAATGGATGAAGAAGAAAATGATGTTGAATTTGAGAAGGAAGCAAAATCTGTTTTCAAAAAGCTGTGGCAAGGCTTTTAAACAAGTCAAGAAAGATGATGGTGGTAGGGAGGAATCAGACAGTGATAGAGATTCCTCTGATTCAAATGTGTCTCAGTGTTCAAATCTGTCTATGAGTTCTCAAAATGAAAACTTGTGTTGATTGTATAAAGCTGAAGACATTAGCAAATTTCCGCAAGAAACAAAGGAAATGAAAGAAGTGCAAGTTGAAGTTTTTCTCTGATTGTAAACAATTTATCATTAATCATGTGAGGTATCTATGGGCCATTCTACAGAATTGGTTCAAAGTCAGAGTTGGAAACGTCTTGAAAAAAAAATATCTTTCCACAAATTTTGTATGTATGCAAATTGTAGAATATCCAAGGTACACATTTCTAGTAATTGTGCAGTTAATAATCATATTGTATTTTCAGAAAGTTTTGAAAAAACGTTCCTCTCCCCAAATTTGTCACAACCGAAACACAATAATAAATAATTTAATAAGGCTTATATTGACCTATTAATATTTTGTTTACATCTACCATGTAAATACGTTTTTTACTATTTAAAAAAAAAGAAAAAAGTTTTCACAGGTAAATCAATAATTACAATTTTAACAACATTTCAAGTGTAATTTATAAGATCTGATGTATTTTGAATCAAATCTTTCTTTGTAAAATGTATTCAGTTAATCATACTGATTTCAAAGTTAAGGATTTATTAGTTTGAATATACATTGAGCCAAACACTATAATAACATCTTAGTTGATAATTCAATATACTTTATTTCAGACAAAACATGCACGTTTTGGTCATGATGGCACATTTTCGCTAGTGACAGTAATATTTTGGTAGCGACCACATCACATTACATAACTCGCATACTAAACCACTACTAAAACATACTAAGATACTAAAGATTTGCATAAGTTTACTAAAATTTAGTTTATTTCCCCCAGATAAATGATTTTGTGTTCCCTTTTGTCACTACCAAAACAGTGATGACATGTTTCGGTCATGACTGTTTCGGTAGTGACAATTTTAGATATTTCTGAGCCTAGTTCAAAGATGCTAATCAGCACATGGCTAACTAGCACAGTTCTGAAAAGTTGTACACACACAAAAACTAAATTTTATCGAATAACACTCAAAAAACCATGATGTCACAACTGAAACTTCACCACGTGTTTCGGTAGTGACAATTTTAGATACTTTTGAGCCTAGTTCAAAGATGATAACCAGCAGAAGGTTACCTAGCACAGTTCTGAACAGTTGTACACACATAAAAACTAATTTTATGGAATACCACCCAAAAACGTTTGCTTAATTGCAGAAAAACAAGTAATAAAAACTCAGTGAGTGTTTTAGCGCAATTTTCTGACGTCATGGGATCACAACACTAAGAGATAGTAAATCTTTTTATGTTTTTTTTTTTTTGTTTGTTTTTTTGTGTGCGTTCCCGAGATTAGACCTTCCTTAACATAATGCCGAAAACCCGAAGTCTCTAGGTGGTCTGGTTGAGGAGGAGATAGAAGTGCAAGATTGGTGCGCACAGACAGAACAGAAATCATGAGTTAACAATCGCAATTTTGTCCGTTGGAAAATTGCGCTAAAAAAAAAGGTGTTTGGAAAGACGTTCCTTAAAGTAACACACAGATTTTTAGACTTTTGAACACATTTCCCTCAAAATTATGGTACCTATCTACAATGAAAGAGAGGCTATGAGAGAGAGGGACACAGGAATATTTCCTGATAAAAAAAAAACTAGCGGTGTGGTTAAAATCAGTCTGAGCCAATGGACTAAAACACACACTGTTTCGGTATTGACATGATAATGCGGGACACATTTTTTTACATAAAGTTTTATATTTTTAAAAACAACAATGGAAAAAATTGAAAAAAACATTTCAATATCATTTTCACAAGTTGGAATTTAGAGGTTAGGGTTCGGGACAGCCACCTCCCAATTGAAAGTACTCAATAAATGATGATTTTATATGTATTAAGCTTACTGAGATTATTGGTTTTCTGGGGTTATTGTGGGATTCAATAGATTATAGAAGGATCTTTGTAAACATCTAAAATTTAAGTACTTAAATACTTTTTAAATGTGTTTTTTGGTTGTGGGACAGCAGTTTGCACCAATTCTGTAGAATGGCCCCTATATGAAAGAGGTAGCTTTTCAAGATGTAGAGGTTTACCGTCTTAGAAAACAAAACAAAAAAACAAGGATGATGAAGCTATTAACTTTATTATTTATAGGGAAGACTTACATTGCTTCTCTTGTTGCCCTTCGACGGAAAATTACAACCAAAAGCTGCACAATGTGGCATCATACCATCATGTGGCATCATATCACATCAGCATCATGTGGTTCAAATAGTAGAGCGTAGGCGCTTGCAACGCGAAGGTCATGGGTTCGATTCTCAGGGAGAGCTAGAACTGATAAGAATGTAAATGTGTATCTTGAAATGCAATGTAAGTCGCTTTGAATAACCAAGTGTCTACCAAATGCATAAATGTAAATGCAAAATGTAAATCATATCAGTATTTTTCAGAGTTGTGAAAAAATAGCATCAGGTAGCGCCAGTATCTCACCAAATTCAACCATTTGACGTCATCGACGCAGAATGAACTGCACAACTAAAATGGCCCTTTAAGGCTTTTGTTCACTCAAAATGACTGGAAATAATTAAAATGTCACATTTCAAAAGGATATAGACAAAGTAGACATCTGCAGAAATAGAGTGACTATTTGTTGTTAAAAAGAAACCACAGATTACCATATGTTAGAAAATAAATTCAAGACCATTGTAAGGCTGCTGCCAGTATGTCTGGCCGACCCCTCGATAGAACAAAAGGCCCCCCTGGACATTAACACTGGACATTAACACTTGAACTATCTCCTGCATATGTAACAGGGATTTCGAGGTGCAGCGCATAGTGCAGTTCACACTCCACACACATTATCTCCCCCTCATCCCCCCTCCTCCTTACCTGAAATACACTGAAAACCTATGCAATGTAAAGTATGTACAAGAAGTATCTATGCATGTTTGATATCATTTAAAGTGTCTCAGTGCGCCTGGTAAAATGGTCTCATTCTCCCAACTATAATGAAAAGTAAAAGAAGTTATAAAATATGAGAAAAGTGATGTGTCCCTTAAAGGTGTTTCCCTCCCCCAGATCCTCCATTCAGACTGTACCTCCTGTATGCAAAACAAGAACCTATTCAAATACAAATTCTGATCTCACAGTGTGAATCCCTGAATAGGGAGCCAAAATCTAATTATAATGACAGACCCCACCATTTGGTGAGCATATTGAATTATCTGGGTATATAAGGAAAAGGTGCAGAAAGTTCGAGGAGTCTGTAGGTTGACTGCCCACACAAACCGTTGTGTGTAATTTTCGTTGCCAGGTAATAATTTCTACAAATTCCTCGATTCCGGAATTGTTGTTCTGTTATGATTAACTGATGATTTTATTCTTGCGAATTGGATTTGAATTATTGCTTCATTACCTGGTCAATAAATTGTAAACGTTTGATTTTATTCTGACTGACTCTGAGATTGTTTTTACTCTTATAGATTATAGGATTCGTATATTTCCACAAGTTTGCGCCAGACATTAGTGACGACTAATACTGGATAACAGATTCAAGTGTACTTGAATGAGGGGGGCGAGTTAATTTCCGTCCAGAATCAGCTAATGCTTTTTGATCAACCTGGATTCGGGTGCGCTCCATAACCTCTGTTCTCTTTTAATGTTCTTTTAGATAAGTGTATGTGGATATCCCACGGGCTTGACTAAACCAAAACCATTTTAAGAAAAGTGAGTTGATCGGCTAACGTCTTTTAATGGTGGTCTTGACCTCTACTAATTGAAACAATTGAATTAAGTTCCTGAGGTGGCATTCAAGGGGACTATTTAAGTGTCTGTTATTTTGTACGTGTGAATACGGCGAATCTCAAACATTTAGCCAATTACCTCTGTTTTGTTAAGCCAGACTGGCGAGATTGTGTCGTGCATCCGAAGGACTGCTGAGCGATATAGTTTCCGAATCTAGATGGGTAAACTATAATCAGAGTTAAAAGAATAATCAGATATTCGTTCACGTTTAATGATGCACAGATATCATTAAAACCTTTTTCATTTATGGAGTCAGATGAAACGAGTTATTACATTTGAGAAAATATATTGCATTTAATCTTGTTGTGTTGCGTAAAAGGAAAGACAGTAACGCGCAGAGAAACCTTCCCCGTATTATTGGAGACCTCCATTGGACCAATTAGACGGGCTTACACCATGTTTTCATAATAGTAATATCAAGTCTATGTACCTATTATCTGTTTGTCTTATCACAGAACTTGGGATGAGGTTTGAATGAGTTATTGCCTTTAAAGAGATATGAGGTCAAACAGATACCCATCACCAGCATCAGCAAAACAATAGAAAATGCTAGACCACACAAATACTCATGGGTATTATATATCAGAATGTTTCATTCAGCAGACAAACTCCAGCCCAAGGACTCGCCCTTGCAGAATAACTGCTGCTGTTAACAATGACTGTCCTCCGAATTATTCACTGCAGAATCACTGAAGATGCAAGTAAATGTGTCTATTGAACATCACTGTCTTCTGTGAATAATTTCGGATTCAGTTAAGTTTAGTTAAAGGGGTCATATAATGCCATTTTTGTACAAGCTAATATGATTCTTTAGGGTCTAAATTAAAAGTTTGTAATATACTTTAATTAAAAATTCTCATTAGTATTGTAAGAAAAAACTAATTTTACCTGGTCAAAAACAGCTCTGTTTTCAGCACGCCGTTTCAGTGCATGTGTCTTTAAATGATAATGAGCTTTGCTCACCCCGCCCCTCTGTTCTGTGCGTACACCGTTTCTAACACAATAACCACGCGTTGTTCATTATAAACGTGGGATTATGAATTATATTGAGAAGGTCGTACATAGAAAACATGCCGTAATGTACCCTGAGTGTAAACCTTAGATGCATTCATTGTGAAGCCTGCAGCAAGGTTTGCAAATTTCGCATAGATTATTATAAATACTAATATAAAGGTTAATAAAACATTACACTCACATTTTCTGGAGGTTCAGCAGGAACACGTTGGTACCGATCCGTTTTTTTCTCGTTTGTAAAGCTGTCTGGTGTGAAATGATTCGCGCAAACATGAAAGCATGGACGATCGTGGGGAATCCCCGTGAGGGAATCCCCGCGTCAATCCTTTGGGCATATCGCTTCAAAAACAAAACTCTTCAACGGCTCGGATTTAGGAACATCCAAATTACTGCTGTGTTCCTTATTTCATCTAAGAACAGAACATCACAATCGCTTAGACGCCATTTTACTCCAGCATATCCACAATGGCGGACTACTATGACGACTGTCACAGCTCACTCAGGGCGGGTCTTGTGTTGCAACACAGCTGTCAATCACAATAGCGGGAGGGGCGTACGATCTTATGACGTCACAATATCGAACGGCTTGATTTCAGAGAGGGTCAAACATATAAGGAGATTAAAACAAAACCACTGGATGGATTTTTATCATGATAGGATGGTTGTGTACAGGCACTGCCAACAGACATTTCAGTGCAATCAACTTGTAAAAGTGCATGTACCATTATATGACCCCTTTAAGAACAAGTCTCTCATATAAAGAAAGCTGTTGTCACTTTCTTTAACATTATGATTTCAAAGATTCAGATATGTGTTTGTGAAGAGCTGTGAGCTGTTAAGTGGAGAAAGAGGCCTAAGGAATTGGTGAAAGAATTGAGGAAATATGGAAAGAGATGTGAGGGAGTGGGGAAAGAACTGTAAGGAAATGGGGATGAGTTGTGAGGAAGTGGGAGAAGAACTGTGAGGAAGTAGGGAAGTAACTGTGAGAAAGTGGGAAATAGATGTGGAAGGAAGCAAGGAAGCAAGGAATCAAGGATGAGCCCTCGCTGTGAAGAAGTGTTGTAAAAATCAGAGAAAAGAGCTGTGAGGAAGTGGGAAAATGGTTGAGGAAGTGGGGAATGGCTACATGAAGTGAGGGAAGAGCTTTGACAAAGTAAGGGCAGAGATGTGAAAAATACAAGGAAGAGCCATGATGAATTGACGGAATGTCCATGGTAAGGAAAGTAAGGAAAGGTCTGATAGAAAGAGGGGGCAGGCTTGTGAGGAAGAAAAGAAAGAGTTCTTACAAATTTAAAAAAAGGAAAATTTGTAGAGAAGCAAAAGGAAAAGCTTTGAGGAAGTGGGGAAATATTTATAAAGAAGAGAGGGAAGAGCAATGAAGAAGTTACAGAAGAACTACATGGAAGAGAAAACAGGGTTAAGAGTAAGTGATGTAGAAGCTATGAAAAAGTTGGGTAAGAGTTGAGGAAGTGGAAGAAAATCTGGAAGGGAATGAGGGATGAGTTGTGAACATCTGAAGCCAGAGAGAGATAAGGAAGTGAGGGAGGAGTTGTGAGGAAGTGAAGGCAGACCTGTGAGAAAGTGTGGGAGAAAAGGTGTGAGGAAGTAAGCTGTAGCAAGATCTAAAAGGAAGTAAAGGAAGGTGAACTGTTTGAAGCGTTATGAGGCAGTGAAGGAAGGGTAGTGGGAGAATTGGGACAGATTTATAGAGATGGAAGCACTATAATATTGTAGGGTAGTGTGGAAGTACCCTTACTGTGAGGAAGTAGGGGGATAGTTGTGAGGAAGTGATGCAAGGCAACAGGGAACTGTGGGAAGAAATAAAAAGAAGGTTTGTGATGGAGTGAGGAAAGAGTTATGAGGAAGTAAGGGCATAAGTGTGAAGAATAGAAGGAAGAGCCATGATAAACTGAGGAAATGCCTATGAGGAAGTGCTAACAGAAAATGTGGTCAGAGTTGTGACAAAGTAAGGAAGAGTTGTGCACAAGCAAATGGATGTTTTGAGGAAATGAGGGAAGAGCTATGAGGAAATGAGGAAAGAGTTTTGAACAAATAAAGGCAGAGGCCTGAGGAAGAGAGGAAGGAGTTGTGAGGAAGTGAAGGCAGAGCTGAAGTGGGTGAGAATTGTGGCAAAAAGTCTTAGAGGACGAGAGAGAAGAGCTTTGAAGAAGAGAGGTAAGAGCTGGAAGAAAGTGAGGGAGGAGCTGTGAGGAAGTGTGGAAAAAAATTGTGATGAAGTGAAGAAGAAGCTGTGAGGAGGGTGAGACGTTGTAAAGAAGTTAAGGAAGGACTAAGATGAAATAAAGGAAGGGCTGTAATAAAAAGTAAACAAATCATGCTGAATTTACAAATCCTTTTTATCCACTACATTCATCTGTCTGCCCACAGAGGACAATGTGAGTACCTTCCTGTTGTTTGTAAGGAAATCCACTGAGGTACACAGATCTCTGCTTCCTGCCTTATTTCTCTATCCCTCTATATAGTCCCTGTAGTATGAAAACATTCTTGCAACCGATGAATCAGAAACACACCAAGTATTTATCTCCTGTCACAGAAGCATTGCTCCAAGTGTCTGAATGAGTCATTATAAATATACACAGCCCTTTACAAGAGTTGATAAAAGTTATTCCTTACTGGTCAACAGTTCAGAGAACAACTTTTAAAACTTCATTTTTTTGTTAGTACTATGGGTCTCCGTGGGCTTTCTCCATCCCTCTTTTTCTGTCTCTCACAATAAGAACAAAGACAGTTGAAGTTGACAAGAAATCAGGGAGAAATGTTTGGCATGGAACCTTGTCCCGAACACACAGCTGTCTGAGATGCAAGTATAGCTCCATCTTTCATCCAGACTCTTGTTGTTCCAGTGAAAAAAAATAAAAAATAAAACACAAAATACATTGCAAATAAGCCACCATTACAGGTATAAAATGGCCCCAAGATGTACACTTAAATAACACACAAAAGTGCATGAATTACAAAATAAAATATCAAATTGAATTGGAGAAATATAGCACACACTTTAAGCAAAATTTTTCATAAGAATTATAAATCATGCCAGGTTTCAAAGAAAAAACGTATAAACAAAT
Source organism: Scardinius erythrophthalmus (assembly GCF_964197995.2). Classification (NCBI taxonomy): domain Eukaryota; kingdom Metazoa; phylum Chordata; class Actinopteri; order Cypriniformes; family Leuciscidae; genus Scardinius; species Scardinius erythrophthalmus. Next base: position 22,026,583 of record NC_138232.1, on the reverse strand, counting down.
TAAAATAAATGTAAAGATTTGATTATATAAGTATTTAATTATTACCAATAATCAATTTTAGATGTAGTTCCAGACTATTTATCATATTATTATTACTTGTTGATAAATCTAATTATTATCTATTATATCGACATTTGAAACATCAACCCTAACAAAAACTCTGTTGTTAGTCCACTTCCTTAATCCAGTAGGGCAATTAATTGGTGTCCTTTAGAACTTTTTCTGTATAGAGCTGTATAGAGATTTCAGCTCTGTAGTGATGCATGGGGCACTTTCTTTACCAGAAACCCCTCCAAGAACCTTTTATTCTTCCATCAGTTGGGCGGCACCAACAGTCATGTGAAAAGAAAGGTGGGAGGTCAGTGAGAATGGAGGAACAGGCAGAGAGGCATGTAAAGGGGGATGAAATGCTAGTCTTGCACGAAAGGGGCTGACTCACAGCTATTCTTTCAGACACACATAGCAGCAGCTAATTCAGGCTATTCAGCCGGGGCTTACGGTATCACAGCAAACACTGGGACTCACAGGATAGGAAAAAAAAAAAAAACTCACAGGCATTTCACTCTAACAACCCTCTATCTCTGTACTGTATGTGTTTATCCATATGTCACTTTATCTATCTCTCCATTTTTCCATTTCTGCATTTCAATTAGACATTCACAATCCGTGTCTCTCTCTCTGTACTCGCTTTCAGGGCTTCTCAGAGGCTCTGATCTGCTGGGTTTTTAGTAATTTAAGAGAGGTCACGCACCTCTTTTCATACCCAAGCGCAGCTGCTGAAAAACATTCCGGGACTTTTATTGTATTACCTGGCTTGCATGTCTTGAGTCAAAGAGCAGAGTAGAGCAGGATCTTTCTGCCTTTACTCACTCTGCCTAACACTATGAATGGATCGAGCTTTTACTCAGTTCCTATTTTAATGGGATACCAAGTTAGAAGGTTAGAAGGCTCCCTGTATCAATGTTTTCAACATCACTTTTCAGCAACGGGGGAGCATTACCGCCACAAATGAAACTTCAGGGTCACGGCACAAGAAATCATACTTGAGTGGCCAATGTGAGTTTGCAGGGCGCAAGTCAAGTCAAATTTCTTTTTAAAGGCACACTGTGCAGTTTCCGTTTTTCTCAAACAGCGACCCAGAGTCGCTGTGGAGTACTTGTATTTAACGTTACTGTCGTAAATGCCACTCACGTAGAGCCGTCTCTGCACTCTTCCGACCGTGCTTTCTTCGTTTTAGTCGTCGACTCTGCCATGATTCACGTCTGAAATGCGTGCTAGTGTCTTCCATAGAGGCTGCTTCATATGTTGTTGATGTATGTGACGTCGTGCCATAAAGCAAATGTTTTGGCGGGGCGCCACCTCTCAAACTTGTATTGCTGGTTTTGCCAGCGGCGTCCCCCCCATGATTTGCCCTACTATGAGTTCGTTTACCATCAAAATTATTTCGAAGCTGTTATATTAAGGTACAAATCTTGCATAGTGTGCCTTTAAAGCACTTTTCACAATACACAGCGTTTCTACGGAACAGTGTTTTTCTACTTGAAAAAAAAAAAGAGATGTTTTAAGTTACTCAGGGTCAACATCAGCAATGACCTCACCTGGTCTGCTCACACGGACAAGGTGGTCAAAGCGGCCCGGAAACGCCTATTCTTCTTGAGGAGACTGAAGAAGTTTGGCATGGACCCAGTCATCCTCACTAACTTCTATAGATGTACAATTGAGAACACACTGACTGGCTGTATCACAGTGTGGTATGGGAGCTGCATTGACAGGGACCGAAAAATCCTACGCAGTGTGGTTAGGTCTGCAGAGTTCATCATCGGCAGGAAGCTCCCAGCCCTACAGGACATCTACCACACACGATGCCTCAAGAAAGCGGGTAGGATTCTAAGAGACTGTTACCATCCTTCCTTCAGTCTTTTTACCCTGCTGCCTTCAGGTAGGCGATACCGAAGTATCCGGGCCCGCACACAAAGACTGGATAACAGCTTCTTCCCAAGGGCCATCAGGCTCCTAAATGGACAATGATCATCTCTCTTCACTTTTTCTTTAGTCATTTATACACTGTCACTTTAGTTAACTGTTTGGACTTAGTATATTATATGTTATGTAATGTCAGGTTACTATGCGGTGTCTTGTCATAAGAATTTCAGTGCCAGTTTAACCTTGTGTTGTTCTGTGCATCTGACAATAAAAGACTTGAACTTGAACTTGAACTACGGAGCCCCTAACTGATACTCTACGTGGTGGTGTAAAAAATTTGGGATGGGAGAAAAAAACATTTTTCAAATCTTTTGCGTTCCCTCGCAAATACTGTTGTGAGCTCGGACAGACACTTCCTGTTTAATGTCCCACTGTCAGCATTTCAGACAGCTCCGTATGTTTGAACTTGGACTCAAATAAAGAAATGCGGTCAGTGAGTGGTTAGGAGTTCAGTAAAGTTGGCAATATATTCACAGATTCAAACTTCCCGGATCAATATATTTGTGAGCAAAACATTATATAGACAACGAGCTACAACCCACTTTTCCTCAAAACAAGCTTTATACTATTATTTGGTCTCTAAGCAGGTGATTGAGGGACAAGACCGAATAAGGGACTGTCTGCAAAGTGCAAAACCCTTTTGCACATTTTATATAATGAAAAATGTTCAATATTCAAAATCACGTTATCAAACTAAGTGTTGTAGTATGACCAGTAGGAGACCATTGATGTGTAAACTAAATGTGGTGACACTACAGTGTGTATTATTGAAGTTAATGACTATTTAAAGTTTTTGGGGGTTTTGCACTTTGCAGACGGTCTCTTCGGACTTGTCTCTCAGCCGCCTGCTCATAGAGATCAATAATATTATAAAGCAAAAGTTGAGGAAAATTTGGTTGTAGCTCGTTGTTTACTGTGATTGTAAATAGGTGTCATTTGTGTTTAAACAACGTTTAGCTTAGAAGTTATTGATCCGGGAAGTTCGAATCTGTAAATATATTGCCAACTTTACTGAACTCCTAAGCACTCACTGACCGCATTTATTTATATTTGAGTCCAAGTTCAAACACTATGAAATGCTCTATTGTTAACGTACGGAGCTGTTTGAAGAGGAGCCCTTTTGCGAGGGAACGCAAATATCTTTGCGAGAAAACGCAAAAGTTTTGCGAGGGAACACAAAGTTTCTCAGGGGAATGCAAAAGATTTGAAAAAATTTAGAACTTTAGTAGCATTTTCCTAGCACCATGTCCCTTTAGAGGCTCCGTACGTACGCTTTACAGAATGCTTAAAAAAAAGCTTTTTTAAGGCTATTTTCGTATTATATTGTATTTAGTGTAGCACAAATGTGCCACAGTGTCTCGGGCACACGCCTGTGCGTGTGAAAAGTCATTATGAAACTGATAGTATCTGTCATCAAGTTATGCCATTTTGATTAAACATTAGAAGGTTTTTAAAATTTATTTAAAAAAATAAATAAAAATAAACATAGACCTGGATGAATCATTTGAAATAAGATCTATAACATGCATTTACAATGGTGAATTTTCATTTCATGCCTACTTTAAAAGATATAAATGGTGTAACACTTTACACTAAGTTTTCTTTTGTTAACTATATAAGTTAATATGAACTAACAATGAACACTTTTTAGTTATTAACCTTAGTTCATTTTAATCTGAACATTTTATAATACATGTTTAAGATCAAATATTGCATCATTAGTTAATGCACTGTGAACAAGATAATTAGCAAGATCAACAATGATTAATAAATTCCATAAAACAGATTACAACTTTTCAAATTTTGTGTCATTTAAATGGCAATGTTGAGAAATATAGAGTATGGCTTTAAAGTGGAAATAAAGCAGTCACTAAAGTTATTTACACTCTAATCAAAAAAATATATAACAAGCACTATAAATATAACAATTTAAAAGAAAAAAAAGGATGTTTTGTTATAGCTACAACTGGTGAGACATTGGAAGACAGTCAGATAGTGAAAGATAAAGAGAGACAGTTGTTACGTCCCTTTTGTTCTGTTAATGTGTTTTATGCTGTTGTGTGAGGTGTTTGTTTTTATCCAGGAAGACAACCGGATTGGTTACTGCAGTCTGATTGGTGCCATGCCCTGATTCATCAGCTGACACCTGGACATGTATAAAAGCCTCCTTTCGTTACTGCTTTCATTAGCCTTGTGCTCACTCGCTACACTTTTCTTGCCACTTTGCTACTTAGTGAATTAGTAAGACTGTTGAGAGTGTTTATTCTGGGGTGTGCATTGGAGAATGAAGAGAGTTTAAGAGAGAAGAGTTTGTTTTGTTTCTTGTGAACTGCCATATTCGTGATAATGCCTATTTAACGACCTAGATTCCAGATTACCTCTGCACTGATTTATTTGCTCTTATACCTGTATATACTTGTGTTTTGGATTTTGGAGGTAGGGAGACTGACGCCACTTTTTTTGTTTGATCTTTATTGCCTGTTTTGGATTAGGGAGTTGGGGAAGTAATTGAATTTTCTTTTCTTTTACCGGATCGTTTCCTTTTTTATACGTTACGTCCTTTACCCTAGACGGGGCGTAACACAGTAAAAGATGAAAACTGGACAGCCACAGGGAATCAGAATACAAAAGGAAGGCCACTATAGCATTGGTCCAGGATGGTCCCTTTATAACTTACAGCAGAGAGAGAATTTCCTTCATATCTAAGCAAACCATTGTAATTGAAGTATACAGACACTGAATCAAAAATCAAATCTGCAAATTCTGTTTCAATATCCATCACTGCTCAACCCATATCACTTCTCATTTTTCTATAGATAAAACTGAGCTAATGTGGAGACAAATCTACTGTAAACGTGGAAGATTCTGCACTCATTGCAGGGCAACCCAATACATATTAATTGAATTTGATTCAAAATGGTCACCAATCAGTGGAAAATGGTCCATATTCAGAGCTTTTCTGGTCATAATTGCAGTAGTTTCCCAAACATTCCATTCCACAGTTTATGGGCATCTATTTGATAATGTTTTATCCAAACGTATATTGTATATTCATGCTACAGTTAAACCTGTAGACATGTGAGAAGATGAGATGTCGATGCTATGGCTCAGCTGTCGATACAGCAATACATCAGCTAATGATCATAATACCATGGTGATTTGTAAATAAATTCACCCAACTTTGATTGTTAAACTGATGTGTAGTCCAGAGTTGTACTGCTCTTGTGCTCAAAATAGTGATAAAATTAGGCATCTAAATAAATTTATGGTATAACAGCATGATGGTATACAACTGTACATTTCCCGTCTATCGCCGCTCTCTGCCATTTATTCCAATGACTGATATAACCACAGTTACAATAACAAAATATGTGAGAGCACTGCTAGAATGGACCATATTGTTAATGCAATAGGTAACATTAAACTGCACAAAAATTATCGAAACAAGTTGATAATTCCTAAAAGAGAATTAGTCTTAAAAGAGAATGTTTTATTAACTGTACTGCATTGAGAATTTACTTTTTTTTTTAAAATACAAATGAGGGTGCATAATGTAATTTGACCAGAGTCAAATAGTATTAAAGTAAAATTAGCTTTAGTAAAGCAACAAGGACTTTGTAGTCTGACTTCCGATAGCTTAATATCCTAAAGTCAAGAAGAAAAGCAGGAAAAAAATTAAGCAGCTCCAGGCGAGAACAAGCAACAGTCCTTTTTTATCCTGTATTTGACATCCACAAAAGTGAGCTAGGGCTTCCAACTCAACACTGTCATCTGAGGTTAGGACTGCAAATGATATAAACATTCTGATATACTCAATTTACGGTTGGAGTGATGTTTTTGTTATTTGAAGTCTCTAATGCTCAACCAGACTGCATTTATTTGATAAAAAATACAGTAAAAACAGTAATATTGTGTATTAATATTACACTTTCAAATAACTGTTTTCTATTTTAATATATTTTAAAATGCAATTTGTTCCTGTGATGGTAAAGCTGAATTTCCAGCACCCATTACTCCAGTCTTCAGTGTCATGTGATCCTTCAGAAATAATTCAAATAAGATGCTGATATTCCTCAAGTAGCCTAACATTTCTCATTATCACAGTTGAAAATTGGGATGGATGGATTGATTGGATGGATGGATGGATGGATGGATGGGGATCTTGATATAAAGTACTAGGAATGTCATATAGTGACTAAACTGTACTAGTCAAAAAGCTTTCAAAAGGCAGTGAACCAAATTCAGCACAAAGAAAGGAACAGTGCACCCTGTTCTGTGGTAAAATAAAATGTGTGGGTTCAGAGCAGATAACATTCCCCCCTTTACTTCTGAAGAACAGTTTTAGAGGTCTGCAGAGGAATGCATTACAAAAAGACATAGAAAGATTGCCAACACATATCTTCAGTGCTGGGGTGTTTATAGATAACTACGAAATATCATACAATACACAGATGATACTGCCAACCCCATGTTTGATAATGGAAGAAGAACAGCTGGGTGCTGATCAGTCAGTCATTCAGATGATAAATACAGAATACAGCTGAGATGACTGGAAAAATGCATGAAAATCCCGAAAAGCACCTGGGTGTGAACACGCATACATGCACACACATCGAGGATTCAAACCCCTGCTAGGCGAACAATCTCTAGACCTCTCCACGATTCAACATGCCAGCCTACCATCCTATACACCCCCACAGCGAATGTAATCCAGCTGAGATTAGGATGCAATTCACAACACACACACACAACCACACATACATCCAAAATACACACCCACTCACAGCACGAGCTATACTGTGCTTTACAGAGCCAATTTTTGGCTTCAGGAAGAGATAACTGAGGTGACAGTTTTATCTCCTCTCACCCGATTTTGCTCACCTGAAACGCTTCAATGGGCCCTCTTAAAGGGATATAAAAAATATAAAATTCTGTCAGTTTACTCACCCTCAAAACCATCTCGCCGAAAACTACTGACAAATATTAAAGGCTTTTTTTATCTCGTTAATGATAACGGAGACTGCACATTATGACACTAATAGGGGTCCAAGCATGAAGTGCTGGAACTGTACTGTATTTGTAGGATTTTCTCATAATTTTTTCTGCCCTAAGTGTCCGGGCGTCAGAGGACAAACATCACAGAGACCCCAAACTTGGTGGGAGGTTTCATAATCTCAGGCATGCGAAAGCACATCTGTAAGACAAAAGGAGGCGCTATAATAAGATCCTTTGGTTATTTTATTTTAATCTAACAGAATGTATTAAAAATATGTATACATTTTAAATCTAAAAATAATGTTTTTGGCAGTTTCAAATCCTTGACAAATGGCCTTTTGTCTGAATTGCATGAAACTTGGCACACATGATACACCTGTGCTGTAAGACTGGAGAAACTGGAAGAACTGGAAGAGAGGGCTACTCTCTGAGAAAACAATGGAAATTAACATTTGACCTCTCTTGCTATATAACCATCCCCATTCGAGACACGATCACACTTGAGTTGATCACCTCCCAATTTACACATCATTCCCTTCACCCATGCCTACCTGAATTCACCCAAAAATCTATATGGTTTAATATGAACAATGTCTCAGTGCTCATTTGAAATGTCTCAGTGCGACTGGTCCAAAGGTATCATTCCCACAGAAGTAAACCAAAAAGGTAATAAGATATGGAGAGTTTAGAGATATCTTGTTAACTGCTGTGGGTGTGCCCCCATGTAAATCAGCTCCTGTCCCCACTAAGTCTGGGATGATGATTAATGCAAATTCCCACTGCAAACTCATGTTTACATTTGAAAAGAGGCTTCTGCCTTGGTCTGAGTATTTAGGGAGATGCTGAAGAAGGCTCGTGACGATTTGTAGCTCAAATTAGCCCGTGATGTGGAGTGTATGCAAAACACTCCGCATCATGCATTTTATAATGTCAGGTTTGTATCTCCACTCTTTATTCCAGAGCATTTGATGTTTTGTATTTATTATCTTGGAACTGATTATGAAAGTTGCATGATACATTTACCTGACATAATAAATTGTTACATTTGATTTTATTCTGAATTACTCTGAAATTATTTTCTCAAGTAGATTAAGTGAAGTCTTATGTTTCCGCAAATCTGCGTCCAGGGTTAAGTACATACTAGATCCCAGAGTAGATGGAGCGGGAGGCACATCTGGTGGGATTCTAGATTCCTGACTAACTGGGCTTGTTATGCAGTCGCAAAAATAAAATAAAAATACTTTTAAGGTAATAGCAAGCGTTAAAGCAGCATTATCTTAATGTACTACTCATAACCTCTGGTTATTGTTTGGGCTTTAACCAAGTTGTTATTTGGGCGACTGGGGGCTACATGGGTACTTTTTAACAATAGCAAGCATGTATGCGGCATTCCTGAATCGCTTTAGCCATAACCTCTGGTTATCTTTCAGACTGTCGAGTTTGTGACAGTGAGATCCGCGTAAACAGCCGGCGCCAGACTCTCTGAGCGACATAGCCTCTTAATGAATGGGTAAATTATAAAGTAAAGAGTTAAATAGAATAATCAAATGTATTGCTAAACTATTATATAATTGACCAATAACCAATTGGGCAATCTAACCTAAATTTGAGGTTGTGATAAAATGGAGTCAGATAAAAAGCTTAAATGGAATTAAATTACTTTGCCAGGCGGAAAGACAGTAACGCGCAGAGACCTTCACCCGTTCTATCGGAAACCTCCATTGGGCCGATTTAAATGGGCTTACACTGACGACAAAAAAATGATCATCACACAGCCTTCTCTATATTCTCCTATTTGTGAGAATCATATTTTATACCTGCTTTGAGTAATAGAACCTTCCAAATATGCAAAACCAATGGTCTTTCAACATTTAACAAATTGTCACTTTTCATCACTATCTTAGAAAATTTGGTCTTTCTTAATCTCATTTTTATCACTATACAGTATTTGCAGATTCGGCATTGTGTTCAGCAGGCTTTTACTGACTATTCAGCAGGGAGAGCACGGTTTCTATTATCTAGTGCGGCATGCACCAGATTCTAGGCATATGGTTTTGCAATTTGTTTCCCTGTCCGCTTCGCAGTTAAATACATCTTCTGATTATCTCAAGGTAGCCTGGGAAAATGAGGGTGGCATCAATTTATCTGTCAACCTCTGGTCCAAAATCTTGCAGAGAATAATTCGGTTTAAAACTGTACACAGATTGCACTACTCTAAAGTCAAACTCCACCAGATCTACCCAACCATGTCTCCAATTTGTGATGGATGTCAGGGTGCAGAGGGATCTTGATCTCATTCTTTTATTCTAGGGCATACGATCAGGTTCTCCCTCCTGAGAGCCATCTTTGGCTATTCTGACATAGTTTCCTCTTTGCCTTATTTGCCGCTGACATTAATGATGAGCATGGTTGTAGCCAAGAGAATTATATTGAGGGTTATATTTTTAACCTTAAAAAAATGCAGTTTATTAAAGCAAAGTCTCTTAATAAATGTTCCAATGTCTGGGGTCCCTTCCCTGCATGATAGTAGAATTTAGAGATTGATACATTTGTTATACTGTACTATGATTTTTGTGCTGATTTTTATCCCACTCTTAACATGAATAACCTTCCTCCTTTGTACTTAATTTAGGCACTTTTGTCATTTATAATGTCATCTGGCCCATTTTGTCTTGTTGTTTTGTTGTATGTTGTTTGTTTATACTGTTGTTGTTCTTGTAAAACTAATAAAACAACATTGAGAGATAAAAGTTATCAAAAACTATTTTGAGCAAAGCATTGCAGTTAATTAATTTGGTACACTTCCAAACATGTTCTTTAAGGGTATGTTTACATGACAATGACGTCCTAAAAACGGAAAAGTTTATCCTTTTCGCATTGTCGCAACTTTTCGCTGTTGTCAAAATCATGCCTGTTCACACAGACTAAAAATGCTGTGTTATGCATGCCAGGCCTGTAGTTGCCGATTTCACTTTTTAAAGAAAAACATGTTCAGTCTAGTAGTTTTCACAAATTTGCTTTTTTGTAGATAAAAATGATAAAAGTATCATTTTCACAAACTCGCACTTTGAAACCCATTTTCAAAAGTTTGCTTTTTCGAACACGATATCTGTAAGGATAATCAAGTCAAGTCAAGTCAAGTTTATTTATATAGCGCTTTTCACAACACAGGTTGTATCAAAGCAGCTTCACAGTAATAAATTAGAACAATACATCAATGTTTGTTTCTAGTGGAACGTCTACGTTTGGTAATGCTGATCAATAGTATCGTTGATTGATTAATTAAATTAAATATCCCCAACTGAGCAAGCCAAAGGCAACAGTGGCAAGGAACCGAAAAACTCCATCAGGTGACCTAATGGAGAAAAAAAAAAACCTTGGGAGAACCCGGGCTCAGTCGGGGGCCAGTTCTCCTCTGGCGTTTATGAACTAGAGGTCGGATTTAACTGTAGGATTTAAAGTATTATATGAATGCCTGGCTAAAGAGATGCGTCTTTAATCTAGTTTTAAACTGGGAGAGCGAGTCTGAGCAACGAACAGTAACCGGAAGACTATTCCAGAGTTTTGGTGCTAAATGTGAAAATGCTCTCCCTCCTTTGGTGGACCTAGATATCCTAGGTATGACCAAAAGCCTCGAATTTAGTGACCTTAAAGAGCGCGATGGATTATAGGGCGATAGAAGATCCGTTAAATAGACTGGAGCTAAGCCGTTTAGGGCTTTATAAGTCAGTAGCAATACCTTGTAATTAATACGGGACTTTATAGGTAACCAATGTAGGGATGATAAAATCGGTGTTATATGATCATATTTTCTTGATCTAGTTAGAACTCTAGCGGCGGCATTTTGGACTAACTGTAGCTTGTTTATTGAGGATGCAGGACAACCGGCTAATAACGCATTACAGTAATCTAGTCTCGAGGTCATGAATGCATGAACTAACTTTTCTGCGTCAGAAACTGATAGCATATTACGTAGCTTAGCAATGTTTCTAAGGTGGAAAAAGGCTGTTCTTGTAACATATGAAATATGATTTTCAAAAGACAGGTTGCAGTCTAATATAACACCCAGGTCTTTTACTGTAGAGGATGAAGTAACAGGACATCCTCCTATGTTAAAGTTGTATTGTGAGAGGTTTTGTGGGTGGTTTTTTGAACCGATAAGTAGTACCTCTGTCTTGTCTGGATTTAATAAAAGAAAATTATGCGTCATCCAATCTTTTATATCTTTAACACACTCTGTCAATTTGGATAATTTAGCGTTTTCATCTGGCCGTGATGAAATATAGATTTGAGTGTCATCAGCATAACAATGGAAACTAATTCCATGTTTCCTTATAATATTTCCAAGTGGCAGCATATATATTGAGAATAATAGAGGGCCTAACACAGATCCCTGCGGCACTCCATAGTTTACTGGAGTTATGATAGATTTTTCTCCATTTAAATAAACAAAATGGTAGCGGTCAGATAAATACGATCTAAACCAGCTTAATGCTTGTCCTTGAACACCAGTATAATTTTGTAGTCGATCTAAGAGTATTGTGTGATCTATAGTATCAAACGCAGCACTAAGATCAAGTAAAACTAATATTGAGATACAGCCTTGGTCAGAAGCTAAAAGTAAATCATTTGTGATTTTAACGAGCGCAGTTTCAGTGCTATGGTGCGGCCTAAATCCAGACTGAAACTTTTCATAGATGTCATTTTCTTGTAAGAAAGAGCCCAGTTGAGCGGACACAACTTTTTCTAGTATTTTAGACATAAAAGGTAGATTTGAAATGGGTCTATAATTTACTAGATTATTCGGATCTAATTGTGGTTTCTTAATGAGAGGTTTTATAACTGCCAGTTTAAATGTTTTTGGAACATAACCTAAAGATAAAGACGAGTTAATAATATTGAGGAGAGGCTCTTCCACTACAGGTAACACTTCTTTCAATAGCTTAGTAGGTATAGGATCTAGTAAACATGTTGTTGTTTTAGATGAAGTAAAAAGTTTATTTAACTCTTTTTGTTCTATAGTTGTGAAGCACTGTAATTGTTCTTGCGGGGTGATAATTGAGGCTGAATTATAAGGCGCGATTGAGGATTGAACATTTACAATTGTGGTTCTGATGTTTTCTATTTTCTCAGTGAAGAACTTCATGAAATCATTACTACTAAACTGTAATGGAATATTTTGTTCAGGAGACATCTGTTTATTTGTTAGTCTCGCCACGGTGTTAAATAAGAACTTAGGATTGTTATGGTTGTTTTCTATTAGTTTGCGTAGATGCTCAGCCCTGGCCGCTTTTAGGGCCTTTTTATAACGTGACATACTGTCTTTCCATGCGATTCTAAAAACCTCTAAGTTAGTTTGTTTCCATTTACGCTCTAAATTACGGGTTTCTCTCTTTAGAACACGCGTAGTATTGTTGTACCATGGTGCTTTACTTTTCTCTCAGACCTTTTTTAATCTAATGGGCGCAACAATATCCAATGATCCAGAGAGAATGGTGCTCATAGTGCTAGTTAATTCCTCAAGTTCATCTGTTTGTTTGGGTTCACTGAGCAGCTGAGACAGATCCGATAAGCTGTTTGAAAAATTATCTATGGTGGATGGAAGGATTGTTCTGCCTAATCGATAACGCGGCGCAGCATGATATATTACAGGAGTACGTAATATGCAAGTTACCATGTAATGGTCAGTGACATCGTCACTTTGTGGAATGATATCTATATCGGTTGGATCGGTTCCATGTGATATAATTAAATCGAGTGTATGATTAAATCGATGAGTCGGTCCGGTAATGTTTTGCTTGACCCCAAAGGAGTTTAATAAATCTGTAAACGCAGCCTCTAACGCATCATTTTGATTATCTACATGGATATTAAAGTCTCCAACAATTAATGCTTTATCGAAGTTAACTAATAGGTCTGAGAGAAAATCTGCAAACTCTTTTAGGAAATCAGCGTAAGGCCCAGGCGGTCTATATACGGTAGCCAAGGCTAGAGATAATAGGGATGTTTTTCGAACATCTAAGAGCGTAACATTTAGTACAAGTACTTCAAATGAAATAAACTTATAACCCGTTTTCTGAGTAACATTGAGAAAATCTCTATAGATTGTTGCAACACCGCCGCCACGACCATTCAGACGGGGCTCGTGCTTATAGGAGTATCCTGCTGGAGTAGACTCATTTAAACCAAAATAATCATTTGGTTTAAGCCAGGTTGCAGTAAGGCAAAGTACATCGAAGCTATTATCTGTGACTATTTCATTTACAATAACTGCCTTAGGTGTGAGTGATCTAATGTTTAGAAGACCTAGCTTTAAAAATTGTTTTTGATTACCAATAGCAACATTTTCTGGTTTAATAACAATTAGATTTTTTCTAGATCCTGCAGTAGATTTCTGATTTGATCTCACTAAACGAGGAATAGACACAGTTTCTATGCAATGTTCTACACTATTTATATCAGTTAAATTGGTGCAGCAGAGACTATGATTTGGACTTTTGTTTACTAGTCAAAAGGTATTTAACATTTTGGAGATGTTATCTGACAGAAGATCCGATCCGAATCTGCTTGGGTGTAAGCCATCAGCACGGTATAGCCTAGGACGCTCCCAAAACTGATTCCAATTATTTACAAAGAGAAGTTTCTGCTCATTGCACCATGACATTAACCATTCATTAAGCGCAAATAATCTACTAAACTTTTCATGACCTAGTCGGTACGTGGGAAGCGGTCCTGACACAATAATCGTTATATCAGGCGATGTGCTGCGTACCGTATCGATCAGATTCCTGAAGTCTTTCTTCAGAACCTCCGTCTGGCACAGCCTGATGTCGGCCCCTCCTGCGTGCAGGACAACGGTTCCGACGCGCTCGTTCAGAATCTCGGGAACGTGAGCAGCGATTTCAGAAACACGAGCACCAGGAAAGCAGTGACTATGCACCTTACTTTTATTTAACGTAACGTGTACGTGTCGAACGATGGAATCGCCGATGATCACAGCATCGCGTTCTGTTTCGCGAAGAGGGGAGAAGCGGTTTTGTGTGGATATCTCGAAAGCCGGGAGGGTCGGAGAGAGTTTTCTTGGTCTAGACCTGACTCGCAACTTCCGCTGCGGAAAAATCCAGGCTTCGTGATGGCATGTTGGAGCCGGAGTGAACGAGACCATGGCTGATCGCGACCTCGACGTTCGGGACCGATGTTGAGGAACGCACGGAGTAGACGAGGTCGGAGTCAGCGGGTTAGTAACATTAATCTAACATTAATAATGGCAGTTGTATCACCTATTTGTCTACACAAGCAGTCCTATCGCCGCTTGCAGCTTCATCGCAGGTCAAAATTACCCGAAACCAAAAATTATACTGTTTTTTTTTGTCCAGAAAGCTTATTTCATTTCATTTTGATAATATCTTTTCTATTTTTAATGCAATTTTTTTGTACATTTTTTATTTTTATTTTATTTACCTTTAAGTTACTAGATTTTAATCAATAAATAAATAAATAATAATTTAAGCACAGTCTACACATTCTTTCAACTTAAATTCAAAATAACTAAATTTCATGCATTACCCTTTTAATTCAGCTCAAAATACCTTACATTGGGTGTCTTTGCCGACCTCTTGTGGAAAAAAAATATATAACATGATATTTCACGATTCTAGCCACTAGATGGCCTTATAGAGCTGGTAAGTCCCGCCCCTTCCGTAAAGCCCCAAGTGGACCTCTAGGTTGAAAAATCGTCAATGCAAGTGAATGGGAGAAAATAATTATTTTCTGGTCCCATTTGAATTGTGCCATGAATGTGAACATATGTTGTCTGTGAATTTTTTATATAACTTTTCATGTTACGAGTTTGACAGTATATGGTATGATTCTTCGGCTAGCAGTTGTGGAAACGACATAACGAGAAAGACTACATGTCGCCTATGTGACGTCACCCCATAAAGTTGACTTACCCGTGGTTTTCACGAACCTCAACGATAACGATTTTGTCCTCTTCCTGAAAGAAGGCGGTGAAGTGCACCAAAGACACAGCCATGTTTAGCGGGATCCGTGAGCTAGTGTCCGTGTGTGAGTGGTGGTGACGTTTCAAACGCGTCGAAAGCAGCGAAGAGTTGTAGTCCACAAAGTGCTTTCACACAAAGTCTAACCGTATCAAACTTCTACTCGCTAAATTGTAGCATTCTTTACACGAAAAGTTATATAAAAAATTCACAGACAACATATGTTCACATTCATGGCAAAATTCAAACGGGACCAGAAAATAATTATTTTCTCCCATTCACTTGCATTGACGATTTTTCAACCTAGAGGTCCAGCGGGGTTAGCGGAAGGGGCGGGACTTACCAGCTCTATAGCTCTATATAGAGCAAATGAGCTGTTCCGCTGGGTCCTAAAGTAATTTCTCTTCAGTATGCATTAAGATACACATGTAGACATTATAAAATAGATTTTTGGTAAAGTTTTAGCATTTTTAGGTTTTCTATGTGTACTGAAGCATTCCTTGGGGGGTCAAATTGACCCATGAGGGAAGGGATTTATTACTTTTTTTAAATTTCAACCACAAAACTCCTCGTATTCGTTGTTCAAGTGTGACAAAAGTCTTGGACCACTCCGATGAACACTTCATTATTTATTTATTTTTAAATGAGTTTTGGGTCAAAATGAGTCGAGGGAAGGATGAGGGCATTTTAAAACATACTGCTGACAAAAAAATATAACAAGAAAAAGTAATAACTTTTTCTTTCTTTCTTTTTCCTTAGTCACGTCAGGTGAAGACAATTTCACATGAACTTGATTATTAGGTAATTCAGAACACAGCCACATACCCAGTTATAAAAGGGTGTGCACACACCTATGCAGTTAGTTATTCCAAGATTTTTTAATTCATTTTTTTCTCTGAAATGTGTCAGGGTGTGTAGATTTTTATGTAGCATTAAGATACAATTGCACAACAGTAGAAGTAGAGACTTGAACCTCCACGCACACGCGCGCACACACACACCTATCGGCAACACATACTCAACACAGTTCACATCTCACTTCAAAGAATAGACAAAAGTTTAGATGCCTCTGAATATTTTAGTTGTTCTTTGCACTATTTAGGGAGTTTATCTGAAATATTCATTGGTTTAATCAAAATTTCCCCCCAAAAAAAGTGTTAAATATTTCAAGCAGCAGTGAAATCCATTATAGGCCCTTTAATAGTGTCTAGGGAACATGTACGTGTGTCAGGTGGGTACCTGCTAGCTGAGGGTTTGAATGGACACCAATGGCACTTAATCACAGGAGAGAGACGTTAACAGCTCAGATCGCAGACATACACTTCATTTTATTACAAATTTATATAGCTCTATTCACTGTGCATTATCACAGTATAAATATATTATGGAATATCTTTTCCATACTTTTTGTACTATGCAAAAAGTATAAAACACCAATCAATTGTTAACGACGATTTTAATCTGCAATTTAGAGAAGTGCACTTTTTTTTTAAAAAGTCCTTGTCACAAAGGAAGTACCTATAGTGAAAGCAACATAATATGATGGAAAAGCCAAGGGGAAAAAAGCAAAATTCCTCACAGGGGGGTCATTAAAAGTCTATTATGTTTAAAAGTGCTTAAAATATACCCATTCACCTCTAAAGGGTTCATTAAGAGGGCAGAGTGCCATTACACAGTGTATGGTGCAGTTTTAAAGCACCCCTGAGGTTTCAGGAACGGGTGATGGTGAGCCGGATGTGCTTTCTGCCCTCTCAGCCGATCAATTCCCAGTCTAATGTTCCTGTCTTTTGTGGCATATGCCTCCATCCCTTTATGACTTCAACCCCTTACTCTCTCGGTCTCTCTTAGGTTGAACTTGTTAAATATTCATGATGCCTCAATCTCAGAGCTGTGTTTACAGAGGCTTGTCCAAAAGTGATCCAGTGTGACATAGTTCACTGCTTCTAAAGATCTCTCTTCATTGTGTGTTTGACTTAGATGGCCCCTATTGAAAACCATGTAGTCATCACTGTACTATTGTTTTAGAGCAGATGTTCTTGGAACAATGTCTGAATTCATAGCAGAACTGAAATAGTAGACAACTCCCTGGAGACAATACTAGTATACATACTAAAGCTCCACTGCCAGTGATTTTATCAATGGATGTCACCTGGTTGTTGTATTGTCCGTCGCTACACTAGTAAGCATTCAAGTCGGTGAATGCGCTAACTAGGGATTTGAAAAATCTCTAAAACTAGTCATTGTGTGAAGGACCAGCCAACTAGTCGATCTTAAAGGTGGTATCAGGGATTTCAGGCCCAAAAATATTTTTATCACATTCATCTAATCTTTCCTAACGATCCGCTAGCTGCCCGCCCCATAAGCATGCTGTCAAAAAAACACGTCTCTCTAGGCAGCCTAGGCTCTGAGATCTGCACACAAAAACAAATGGTTTAGCCAAACACTCAAAACCAAAACAAATAGTGTTCCAACCAATCACCGACAGGGGGAGGGTGTTGTGAGGTTTTGTGCTCGTGCACGGCTGCACGCGAAGTCTGAGCTGAAGAAAAAGCTGGCTCAAAACCTCACAACACCCTCCCCCTGTCGGTGATTGGTTGGAACACTATTTGTTTTGGTTTTGAGTGTTTGGCTAAACCATTTGTTTTTGTGTGCAGATCTCAGAGCCTAGGCTGCCTACAGAGACGCGGTTTTTGACGGCATGCTTATGGGGCGGGCAGCTAGCAGATCGTTAGGAAAGATTAGATGAATGTGATAAAAATATTTTTGGGCCTGAAATCACTGATACCACCTTTAAGGAAGCCCTGACAAATAAGGGTCCATTAGACCTCGATCAAACCCAACCGGCACGTGACCATCCTTCAACACTGAAATGTGGTTGAAATAATGTAAGTTGTTGTTTCAGTGTTGAAATAATGTTTTAAAAATGTAACAAACATGTTTAAGTTATGTTTGATGCTAAATTTTCTAAAAAGTTAACAAAATGCTTCGAAATTTTAACAAGGTCTGTATGAAAAGTAAGACAAAATGTTTGCAAAATCAAAACAAAATTCAACAGTGATTCAGACTTGATCCATGACGTTGATTCATCCATGAATGAACACTGAAATTTCAGCAGGCAAGAAGTTTCTTAAAGAGCGTTCACACAGAATACATTCCTGCGTTCCAAAACGTCTATACTAAGCCCGAGCCAGAACTATTTTAACGTGACACCGCAAGACACAGAAACTGACAGATCAAAGACTCATTTACTATTATAGACCAGTGGTTCCCAATCCTGGTCCTGGGGACCCACAGCTCTGCACATTTTATATGTCTCCTTTATCTGACACACCCAGTTCAGTTCATAGAGCTCTTTCCTAACGAGATGATGATCTGAATCAGGTGTGTTAAATGAGGGAGACATACAAACTGTGCAGAGCTGTGGGTCCCCAGGACCAGGATTGGGAACCACTGTTATAGACTATAATTGACTAATAAACAAATAACAGATCATAAATAGTTATAAGCAGGGCTTGACATTAAAGGGCACCTATTATGCAAAATTCACTTTTACATGGTGTTTGAACATAAATGTGTGTTGGCAGTGTGTGTACACAACCACCCTATAATGATAAAAATCCACCCAGTGCTTTTTTTATAATCCCCATAAATCATAAGCACTGTCTCAGAACAAGCTGTTCTCAGATTCGGGGCAATGTGACATCACTTTGCACAGGCCCCTCCCACGACTGTTGATTGACACTGCAGTTTGAGCATAGACCCGCCCTGAGTGAGCTGGACACAGAGTCCGCCATTGTTTCGACGCTTGAGCAGCTGTAGACAAGAATGTCTCCTAAGCGATTGAGGTGTGTTGTTGATGGATGTAAGAATGAACATAGCAGTCTTCATTTACTCCCGTTGTTACTCGAGGATGGATCTGTACTGTTTGTGATCCAGCTTACGGTCTTCAGACAGGACTAACGTGACTGGACACGGAAGAAATGAAAGTGAGAGCACGCACTTTATGACAGCTCATGGAGTCGTTTTACGGATATAAGGTTTACCAGTTTATTAAGCACCCACTGAAAAGGTGTGTATATATTCGTTTACTGTTAGTTGTAACGAGTGTTTTGTGTACTTCGCTGTGTATGTTCCATGATAATGAAAGGGAGAGAGAGAGAGTTTATGGATAAGACTTTAATTGCTCACTTCTTATACTGTGTTTATTCAGCTCTTACTGTGATTCTCTGGAGTAAAACTAACGCTTCATCTTTTGTGTGATGTACAATACACTGAACTCATCAGTATATTTTGGTCATCATTTGGACAGGGTCTGCTACAGCAGGCTTGTATTAATAGTGGATAAAAGCAGATGACATAAGTTATAACCATAATTAAACTAAACTATACCTGTTCTACCTCCATATAGCATATATTCTCCGACTCTGTGGGCATTATTGTCCGACTCCAAGTCGAAATGAACACCGCAACTGAGAGTTTCTGTTCTGATATTATCAGATGAGATTGTCCTGGATCTGAGCGCGAGCTCGTGAGGCTCCGCCCCCTGTGCCATGCAGCAGCAGCTCATTTGCATTTAAAGGGCACACACTAAAACAGCGCATTTTTCTGAGCCCCAAAAAAATGACAATTTTGAGCTAAAACTTCACATACACACTCTGGGGACATCAGAGACTTATTTTACATCTTGTGAAAAGAGTCATAATACTGTAGGTGCCCTTTCACACCCGCCAACCCGCCAAATGCAGGTGGATTTCAGTAGTGCCGTGTAACGCAGTCACTACTAGCCACCTCGGCAGGTTGACATTTATGTGTACTGTAATATAGCCGGGCGTGGGATTGCGTGTATTGCGCATACTTTTACTCATTCGCGCAGATTTTGTGCTCACACTCAAAGTGCGCCCACATAAAGCCACTTAAGTACTACCAGTATAATGGATCCATGCATCAGGTCTTAAAGTCCGCGTGAACCGGAAGTTGCAAACGAGTTTTCTCCAGTGTTGTGACGTATTTCCCAGTGAAAAGGAATATTGAACAGAGGGCAGGGTTTTACTCTAGCGCTCCTCCTCTCCATCTCTGCTCATAGCAGACTAACGATTTGAGGGGAGTGGTTAAGCGTTTCCCAAGCCGTCAAACCTACATCATCAGCCATTCCAGACCGGAAGTAACGTTTCAGACTTTGATTAAAGATTACGACGGAAAACAATTGTTTTCTGTGTATTAACTTGCACGGATTAATTTTTCACCACAAGACTAGTAATATGCGCTAACAAAGTAAATAGGGTCAATTTTAATTTAAGTTGGACTTAAAAGTGACAGCAGCCTAATATATTTTTATGAGATTTATGCCAAATTATGAGATAATATTAAAAAAATATATCTATATAGCAGTTTTTATCCATAGTTTCAATGTCAAAATTGTGGTCAGTAAATTTGAAAATCCACTAGCCACAGTGGCTGGTGAACAAAAAAAGTTAATGTCAAGCCCTGGTTATTAGTTTTATTTTACACAAATAGTGTAGTTGATACAAAAAGGGAGACTGCATAATAATGGGCATATTGCTCAGAGCAGATTTACATCCAACGTCCTCACATCCAATAAATCGCAATAAGTCTTGTGCTTTAATATTTTTGCAAACAAAGTCTCATATAAACAACAAATACCATCATGACGCTTTTTAATGTCTCTTTAAAATGTAACGATTTCTGGGTGCTTTGTCGATGTCAGTTTGAACAGGATTTAGCACTACAAAATAACTGAGATGACAAGGGTGTCAAAGAGATTTGGTTTGTTCTCTCTGCTGCATGTGAGGCCATCAGGACACTAAAAAAAAAAAAAAAAAAAAAAAAACATACAATCCTCAAAGCTTTTCAAATGAGTGGGTTGTTTCCTTTCCTGTTTTTACCTTAGATTCTTATTATTTGTTTATTCTCAATAGGTCTTCAGTGCCACTACCAATCTGAAGGAAAGTCTGCACAGCTGGAATCAGATTAGGACAGTCTCTCCAGAGACACTCCACTTCAAGCAAACAGGCTCGGCTTTGCATTCAGAGTCTTGCAGATTAGACATGCAACTATTGGGAGAAGCCATCTGATCGACATGGAAAGTGGCCACAGATATTTTTGAGGCACTTGGGGACAGTCTAATCTGAAACCAATGACAACGCAATATATCAAAAATAGTGCACAGTGTGGCAAAAATGGCAGCTCCCTCAAATAATGCTGAATGATAAAGAGATGCCTGAAGACATATCTGGAAACACACAAATAAAAAGAAAAACGAATAATGAATTAATTCAAATTCAGCCAACAAGCACAAAGACGAACATCAAATTAAAATTTCAAAAACATTGTCGTCAATGTTTTGATGTTTGAAAACATGCTTCTCTGTAACACCTGCTCCTCAAGAAGGATACATGTAGCATTAAGTGTATTTGGTGAGGGAGAGGTGAAGACTCTGACCAAGTTGTAGATACTGTTTGCACCAATTATTTTGCACCAATTATAAATAGACACAGTCAAAAAATGTAGTTACATAAAAAAATTTGGTCACACTTTATATTAGGGTACAATTCTCACTATTGACTAACTATTTACTATGACTTTTGCCTCAATAAACTCCTAATTACTGATTAATAGTTAGTAAGGTAGTTGTTAAGTTTAGATATTGGGTAGGATTAGGGATACAGAATGTGGTCTTGCAGAACAAGGCATTAATATGTGCTTTATAAGTACTAATAAACAGCCAATATCCTAGTAATATTCATGCTAATAAGCAACTAATAGTGAGAATTGGACCCTAAACTAAAGTGTTACTGAAATTTTATATAAGAAATATTATTGTATCGAATTATATTTGCTTTAAAGAAAATACATGGATTGAACTAGATAAATTAAATAAAAATGCAATCTAAAAATGGGCTTTTCATTTAGACTATACCATGCAAGACTTACCCACATCAATGTCAAGACCATCCCCTCTTATATAGTCACTCCCTACATCAATTTTGTTAATACAAATTTGCAAATACAGTCAAATGGTAAGCCATGCTACCATTGAACCCTGACTATCAAAAGCCAGACAGTAAGATTGGAATTGCCGATTTCAGACAGCAATATGGAAGACCATCTGTGAAAAATTCATAGATGTGCCCGAAACTGCACACTCATATCCAGCATGACATCCTGTTTAAAGACAACGTCTCATTCACCAAGTATGCGTACGCAATAATTTGTCCATAACATTTGCATATGAATGTTTTCAAACGTTCATAACGTTCATTCAATTTATTCTAGATTTTTATATTTATTCTATAGGCAAAAATCACAAATATATTTCATCATATACAGTGAAAGAGTAAGAAAAGTTGCATTATAGCTTAAACTGTGAAGTTGCTCATGACAACGCAGAAACACTGGTACACAAGTAAAGCTGGCTAATGAGAGGTCTGTATAAAAGGTGTTTATTGTGTTTGAACTGGTTTAGAAGTATGCACACCTGGCATCATTAAAGAATCTTGCTGTGCATGATCTTAGGCAAGATTGCATTTTTAGAGAGCATTATATGTTTGCTGAGAGTGACGAAAGGCTGTAAAGGCAAGGCTGTATGGAAAGCCCTTATATAGAGATTTAGGTGTGTTTTATGCAAATGACTAACCTTGGGTGGTTGCTCATTTAGAATACTCCAAATTTATAAACATTCAAACAATATTAAGAACAAATTCATGTACATAAGCACGTTGTGAATTAAGGTGCCGATATACTCGCGGCTAAGTTATTTTTCATTCTTCGTGTAGCGGTTAAAACGAAGTTCGAAATACTTGACCAGCGATATACTGTTAGCGAACATCCGGCCCCACCCACACTGCTGAGAGCAGCGTTTAGATGAATATTTAAATATGTGCTGTGTGCTTTCCTCTCAATAACAAAATAAACACACAACAAAATTGAGAAAACAGCAAGCATTTTTTTTTATAAAGCATAAGAAAAGCATCTGATGATCATAGCAACGTGAAATTGTTTGCACAAGCTCTGCAATTCGGCACTTCAGTAAAGTCACGTGATGCTTATTTATATAGCACTTTATACAATAGATTGCTTAAAATCAAGCAGCTTTACTGTTTTAAACATATTTTCAGAAGAAGTACAACTTAATTTTCTACTATAAAGCAGCTCTCCAGTGTGTTTATGTTTTCACTCGCAGACGTCTCAGCTCTACGGACTCAAAAGAAGAAATGAAGGCAGAGCCTCCGTGCACACCTATCCACGGACCAATGGTAGTACAACGGTGTTTACCAGCTGGAGCAAACTTTTCTGGAAAAGCTCTCTTTGGCAAGCTGTTTCAAATTCCCAAATCGAACTCCAAATGAACTTTGGTTTTGGCCTGATTTTGTTTGAAATTACGTTACATTAGTTCTTTCTTCAATTTCGAAGTATATTGGGGCTTTTAGGCAGAAATGTTTCGTGAGAAGTTCTTCTGTGCAAACAAATACGAAATATTCTATGCAATTATTAACGAAAGACATACCAGCGAGTCAATCTTTGTAAACAGACCATCCTTGGATCCATTATTTTCCCATAAGCACCACTTCCATCAAGGCAAAGGGATCTCACAGTAACTAATGAATGTGTCTGGATTTAGTTTATAAGTGTACCTGAGAAATTTGTGACAACAGCCAAAGAAACTGAAGTGCAGCTTTTTTCCCATCAAGTGCAAAACTAACCACTTTTTAAAATTATTCACCTCCAGAAAGTTTGGAAGAGCTACGTAGAGAAGAATGCAAATTGTATTGCTTTAATTTTTCCATACATCAACGGAATAGGGTCTTTAAAAAAATAATTTAAATTGATGAAGGTAAATTACAGATGGACAGCTGGGCTTTTTTTTTTTTATATTTCCTTCAGAGAAGGTTCCGTTTTGCTGGGTAAATCCTATTAAAGTGTGAGCACTAGGAAGATTCTGATTGTCACAACTATTTATATACATGTTTCCTTCAAACTGATATAGATTCTTGTGATCATGTAGGCGCAGTACATCAGGCTATAGCCAAGACCGACTAATTTCTGAGTAAACTCTAAATCTTTTGAGGTTAACCACTGAAATGAGCACTTTCATGGTAAATCGTGCTGATATTTTTACAAACAGCCCAGGAAAAACAATTGACCCGTCATCTCTTACTCGATTTCTCTTGTTCTCTCTCTAACTAGAAACATTTGATTTGTATGGTTGAAACTATGTTTAAAATATTTGACATTTTAAATTGTGAATATCAGTGTTGTAGTACTCGAGACCGGACTCAGTCTTGAATCTGATACAATATTTCTTGGTCTCGACTCGGACTCAGTCTTGAATCCAGTGCGATATTTCTTGGTCTCGACTTGAACTCAGTCTTGAATCCAGTACGATATTTCTTGGTCTCGACTCGGACTGAGTCTTGAATCCAGTGCGATATTTCTTGGTCTCGACTCGGACTCAGTCTTGAATCCAATACGATATTTCTTGGTCTCGACTCGGACTCAGTCTTGAATCCAGTACGATATTTCTTGGTCTCGACTCGAACTCAGTCTTGAATCCAATACGATATTTCTTGGTCTCGACTCGGACTGAGTCTTGAATCCAGTGCGATATTTCTTGGTCTCGACTCGGACTGAGTCTTGAATCCAGTACGATATTTCTTGGTCTCGACTCGGACTCAGTCTTGAATCCAATACGATATTTCTTGGTCTCGACACAGACTCAGTCTTGAATCCAGTACGATATTTCTTGGTCTCGACTCGGACTCAGTCTTGAATCCAGTACGATATTTCTTGGTCTCGACTCGAACTCAGTCTTGAATCCAGTACGATATTTCTTGGTCTCGACTCGAACTCAGTCTTGAATCCAGTACGATATTTCTTGGTCTCGACTCGGACTCAGTCTTGAATCCAATACGATATTTCTTGGTCTCGACTCGGACTCAGTCTTGATTTCAATGCAATATTTCTTGTTCTTGACTTGGACTCAGTTTTGAATCCGACACAATATTTTTTGGTCACGACTCTGACTCGACCCTCTTGAGGTCTCTGTCTTGACTCAGACTCGGTCCCTCCTGTTGTAAAAAAGAAGTGGAATCTTCCTAGTGCTCACACATCATGTTGCACCACTCACTTGCAATGCAGGCACAAGCAAACTGCACACCAAAATTATAAAAATACCCTATACAATCAACGATCGCACACACAGTGTAAAGCTTCACTGATTTAAACGAGAGTTTGCAAGAGTTTCGAACTCAAATGTAAAACTGTAAGCAATAACGGGGTATGAAAGTGTCTAGTTGTTATTCAGCTGGTAATAATTGTGTCTCTGTTTGGATGAGATCAGAGTGTGATGTGATGGGGCCAGAGATACGGACCCATTCTGTGATGAGTCTAAAAATGGCTCTTGATGGAGCTGCCACATTACCATGCAGGCTTGGCGTCTTCGTTTGCTGCCACTACAGCAGACAAAGGCTGAAGTGTGTTCACTGCCAAAACAGACTTGAGCTGACCTGCTGCTGTCTGACACTCTGTACAATCTACTGCATTCTAACAGCCTCCAAACTCTGAGAGGGTGATTATGTGTAATTATCAAACCTGCACCTTCTTTTAAACACCCCAAGTGCATTCCACGCTCCCTAATTCCTCATAGATTTCTAAAGAGAATAAACACTTACAATAAGGTCTTACTGAAATATACAGAGCGTTACAACACATTCACAACACCCCCACACCAATCCACTCACTCATGTTTCCCTCCTACACACTCTCTCTAGCACAAAAGTTAACAAATGAAACAGGAAAACTAGTCAGCCAATGTATCATGCACGGGGGGGGGGGGGGGGGGGAGTCGTATCTTAGGCTGCAATTAGCTTAATGGAGTTTGAGACCTCAGACTCAGTAGAAACACCATGTAGAGAGACACACAAGAGATGACTGGTAGTTTGGATGCGGTGCCTCATCAATGGAAGAAAAAAAAAAATAGTCATGCAGTTATGGGGGGTGAACTGAACATGAACTAATGAACTGGACTGTAACGCAAACGGGGAACCAAATCATTTTTTAATGCATGTCAGTGCACGAATAAGCATTTAAAGTTAACAATATAACCAAGAACAATTTATTATAATTTTGTAATGTGTTAATATGCAGATTTCTATCCAAACCAGAGGTCTGTACACTGAAAAATGGTAATATCTAAATTAACTGATCAAAAATACTATTTAATATCACTGAATCATACATTTATACCGACAAAACAAATTTTTATGTGTAGAAATAGCTCTATTGCAGGTTATGATGTTTACAGTGTTATTCTGAAGTGGAATCTTATTCTGAAGTTTTGGACTGCAAAGTAGAAAGTAGCAGAAACTGTGTGTTAACTAAGTTTCCCTCCAAGTAATAAGCACAAAATATTTCAGAGACAACTCTGAAAACAAAGTTTGTTGGCAAACTTTAAGACACAAGCCTGGTCATTTGCCACTTTTCACAATGGCATGAACTTCACAAAGTTTACAACTTCTAGCAATTAGTTTATTTCTTTTCTTAGAAGCGCTCATTTTAAGAAAGACAGTCATACAGGTCTGGAACGACATGAGAGTGAGTAAATGATGACAGAAACTATCCTTTAAACTACATATTTAAAGTTATTGGGATGCTAAATATCTTTATAGAAACAAACAAGCATTTTAATAGCATATCAGATGCTGTGTGCTGAGAAAAACACTTATCTCCTAAGCAAGGATGGGTCATGGCAACAGACTTGTCCAGGGGTTTTCAACCTTGGCCCTCGAGTTCCAGATTCCTGCAGACTTTTGCTCCAATCCTAATCAAACACATCTGAACAAGCTAATCAAGGGCTGCGTCCGAAAACTTAGGCAGCTGACTTGTTGCCTTGCTACCCTATCAGGCAATGACTTTGCAAGCAGCGTTTGTGCATGACTGTTCCTCAAACGGACAGACTTCTGAGGGAGCATAAAGATTTAATGATCTACAGCTAGATAGAGAGACCTTTGGTGAAAAAAAGCAAATATTTAACTACAACAATAGTAATTTCTCGCTAGAAATGACATGAAGGTCTGGTTTCCACAGACAAATTAGGCTTTTATAAACGTGCCTTAGAAAAATAAATTACTGGTGTGCATCTTGAGACAAAACAATGGCACTGACAATTTAAGATATGTCAGTGCAAGTTGCTTTCAGTTAAAGCAGCTCAAACATGCATTTTAGTCTGGGACTAGGCTTAAGCCTTGTCAAATCAAGTCATCTTTATTTAAACAGCTTTAAAGTGATAAAGTTATGGGGGCAGTGTGTAAATGTGATTGACAACGTGAGGTCGTATTTATTTTTTAACGTGCGAAAATTTTGGACTCAATGTGCAAAGACCTTTACTGTCACAGAATGGAACGCACAGGATTGTGGGATATCAAAGGTAGCGAAGGATGCATCTATGTTGTCTTTAAAAAACATCAGATGGAGGTATCTTAGGAGACAGGAAGTGAAGCTAACATTGGATAATTCGTAAAAGCCTTGATGCCTTCCTACCTTGAAAAGCATTCTCCGAAGGCAGCATTTTTATGATTTCGGACACAGCTTCTGGATTACTGGAAAGTTACAGGCAGTTGTGTTTGATTAGGGTTGGAGCTAAACTCTGCAGGAAAGTGGACCTCAAGGGCCAGAGCTGAGAACTCCTGGACTAGTCGTTTAGTGCAATCTACTAGCTTAAGTCATTTTTTTCTTGTTTTTTTTTTTATTTTTGATATTAACCATTTAGTGGTAAAATTACAATGCTGGTCGCTGGATTGTCTCACCACCTAGTTGATTTAAAAAATATTTTAAAGAGCGTTTAGAAGGACTGATGGTGGTGTGTTACCTTGCTGGACGATTTGGCTCTGCCGCTGTGGTTGTTGTTGGTGGAGAGATTGGCATCCTCATGCACACTGTCCAGGAGCCAGAGCAGAAACTCCAAAGCGTCATGTTGAGCATTTCCTTTGAACTGGGAACCATACTTGGACACAGCACTCTAGGGAAGGAGCGGGAGATTGTGTCAGATAAATGTTGATCTGGAATCTGGATTAAGTTTTAAAACAAATGACATGATAACTTCTAACAAATCTACAAATCTTTTCCCCTTCACATCAACACAATATGAAACTCACAAGTTGACAGCTGTGGTAATAAACAGCCTTGGAACACTACTCAACCAACCAAGTTAGTGGCCCAGAGCTAAAGAAAGGACCATGACTATAATGATAACTATACATACGAAGTTTTAATAATTGCTCTAATTCTTTGAGAAGTAGTCCACTCCACACCACAACTATGATGATTAATGACAACTATGATCAATATCTTTGAACTCACTTTCAGATGTTTTTTTTTTTTTTTTTTTACAACTTGTGAACTATTAAAACAGTGACAGCCAATCAAAATCCACCCAACTTTAAAGAGCACGAGCATTTAAAGTGGCAGACAACATGACTGCAGCGCCCACTAATAGTATACAAAACTGCATCATGCGTTCGTGTTGACGTTAATATAGTTATTGTTATAGCTATCTTATAGTCAAAGTTCTTGGTGTGAACAGCCCTTAACTGTTGTATATTCTGAAAATATACAAGGTGAGGTGTTGTTTATTTTGCAGTTTTATTTACAGGTGCTGTAAGAAATAAAAGTGACATTTTGAGCCGCAAACTTGTCTAAGATAAACACATTTTCATCTGATAATGAGTCCAAAAATGAACTTTAATGAAGAGAGATTTTCCACTTCTCTCACTTCCTTCTCTCAAGCTTTGAAAAGTCAGTTTACACCTGATTTGTTGTGAACTATTTGAGGCCTAAAAACGAACATGCACAAAATGCCCAAAGATATGTGAGGAACATGTCAAACTCCAACACTGCCATCTGAGTGTGAGGGCTGTGCAACAGACAGTATGTAAAGAAATCTGATCACATAATCAGGTCATATTAATCTCCTTATCTACAAATACTTGGATTGATCGGGGATAGAGGCAGATTTTGGGAATCACAAAGCTTCAGTAGGACCAGAAATTCTGTCCTTCTAAAATGGAACCTCATTTTGCATTTTGCCTCATTTTCATCTCTTCTCTTAAGAAAAACAAAATCCTCAAATATTGCATTCTCCACTCCTCAAAAAAAGTTTATTTCTCATTTTATATGGTTTCGGTATTGCATTAACCAGCACAACATGTTTATTTACAAGATGAAAAACATTCATCACTGCTATAGTGTTTGCTCAACTGTATCAAAAAAATTGTGCACCCAAAATGAAAATTCAGTCTTCATTTATTCACCCTCATGTCAGCTCATTGGTAGCTCAAGCTGAATGGTTGCTCTTTTCCAAGCAATTACAATGAATGAAAACTGATGCGAAAGCACCAAAAAAGTATGATAAAAATGGTTGAAGCGTGCACTATATTCAGAGTATTTTAAAGCCAAATGAACCTTTGTGTAAGAAACTGACTGAAATTGAAGTCTAACCCGAGCACTCCTTGACAAGTTCAAGAGAGAAGTAATGCTGTCCTATTAGTGAACGAGTCATTCTTATAAATCCTTTCAGTAAAGTTATAACTTGTCTGAATGATTCATTCACAAATTGGACTGTTTTTGGTCCTCAAATCCAACACAGTGACTTAAAGGAATAGGTCACCCAAAAATGTAAATGATCCTTATTTTAGAGAGTAGAGAGTATATTATTTACTCTCCCTCATGTCGTTCCAAACCTGTATGTATTTCTTTCTTCTACGGAACATAAAAGATGATATTTTGAAAAATGTTGGTAGCTAAACAGTTTTGATTACCATTGACTTCCATTGTGTATAGCATAACCCCAAACAATTTCAAAATATCTTCTTTTATGTTCCTAAAGAAAGTCATACAAGTTTGCAATGACATGAGGGTGAGTGAATAATGATATAATTTTATTTTTTGGGGCGTTCTGTTCTTTTAAGGGCATTCACACTGACTGTTCCATACTCAATGTTATTTGTCACAACAGCTCACCTGAAGCACGGATACCCTTTATCAATTCAAATCATGTCTGCATGAGTAAACCGGGTCCAAAGTTCCAAGATGTCCTTGTACTGCAACTTTATGACATTTACACCTATGGATATTTGTCTATCAGGACTGCAGGCTGTAAACTGATACTTCTAACGAACAGAAATGCGAACAACAACAGGAACTTCAGGCTGTATTTTATTTGACATGTATATAGGCCTACAGCCACAGCAGGTTAACAGGTGTTCTAGTATGAGATATTTAGGAAATTAAATCAACAGAGTTCAATCGAACCCTTCTCTGAACAGATTTAAACTGACTGGGTTTGACTTTCTTCCTCCCAGCTAGTCGCAAACAAGCCATTGATCAACTATCAACCCTTTCATACTGTAGCAAACTGTTTGAACTTCATATAAGTCACTAAACATAATAGCACAGAGACTTTGAAACCCTGTAAGTTGTAAAACATTTCATTTTTGTTCTTACAATATAAAGCTCCAATGGGCAAACAATACTATTTGTGTGTGAATTAGTTAGACATACATTGCCAAGCTCCCTTCACTTCCGAGAACAATCCTTTCCTTTCTCTTACACAAGAATGAAAACAAGTCTAGCAGGTTACCACGACCTGTCTTGGTTCCATTGCCAATTCAAAGCAACATGATGAATTACATAACCTCAGCTTCAGCGCTGCTAGCAGAGTTTCCCTCCTATTCTTAAGCTTTCCAGACAGACGCGCTGGAATGTTCCTTTACCACATTCATCTTTTCATTTTAGAATCAACTAGTTTTCCATTTTAGATCTGGGGTGTCAAAGACGTGGCCAGTTGGCCGAATATGGCTCATTGAGGAATCTAATCTGACCTGTGGGATATTTTGAGAAAAAAAAGCATATGTGTCCATATCATAGCTCAGTATGATATATTTTACATATTCAATTTTAACTAAGGCAGGACAGACTGACTCTTATTTTTAATTTGTCATCTTAAAGTGTTGGAAACATTTTTTTAATTACACACATCATGCAAATCCTGGAGGCACCAATTTCATTTTTCCACTTTAAAAATTTGTCACTCACAGCAATAAGGCGAACAGGTCACATACAAATTTGACTCTTTATTAAAAAGCGGTTCAACTTCGAGTGTGATTAGCACTACCTAATTACCAATTTAGTATGTAGGCACAGTATGTAATCTAAAAGCCTCTGGTGAAAGAAATTAGTAAACGAGCTCAGCTTACATTTGTTTTACCCCAATATTGATCAATAAATCAGTATAAAGAAGATACTGTACCATGGCATTCTAATGTACTTTTTTCATTTGCATGATTGATTTAGATCAGGGATGTCCAATCCTGCTCTTGGAGGGCCACTGTCCTGCAGTGTTTAACTCCAAGCTCAACTAAACACACCTGAACAGCTAATAAAGGTATGCCTTTAACTATGCCAGAAATGGTCTTATAATTGGGAGATAAGACAAAGCCACTGAAGGCAAGCCTGCAACCTTTAGCCAAAAAAGCTAATGCTCCAGCTTTGGCGGTAATACGCAGGGAAAGAGACAAGAGGCCGTTTTTTTTAATGAATATCAATGGAGAAGAGGCTTCACTACACCGAATTAATTGCTTTTGTGAGGAAATAGCTTATCATTTAATGAATAGACAGCCTGTTTGCTAATCATCAACATGTTTTACACTAAACAATACTTTTGTTGGGAACTAAATGTAGATTTTGCCTTGATAAAATGTTGTTTTATAACAGTAGGCAGAGTAAGGTATGTCGCGACAGGTAAGACTCAATTCATGGCATTACCAGCAGCAAATGTGTAGTAGTATTTAATAATAGCCATTGTGTAATATTGAGCGATTATCTATATTGTCTAAAGAAAATAAACAATATCGATGTTTTCTTTCTTTGCCAATTATAATAAGACTTGAATGACTATGACTGCCATGCACTATGGTGCTGATATGATGCATTTTAATGAATAAAGATAAAATGAATTGTATTATATTGTTGTTTAATGAAATAAATGTATTTTATTAAAAATAAACACAATAATAATGTGTACTCACCATGGCTTCCAGATTTCAACAAATGAATTAGACTTGAATTGTAATGATTTATGACTGCTGTGCCTAATAATAATAACACTTTTTAATGAACGAAGGTAAACAAAATATAAAGATTTCAAGAAATATGGATTCCAGAATTCAACAATTAAATTACAATTACATTTTTAATGACTAGTATCTCTGTTATGTATAGCCTACAGATTCAAATCTAAACCTTAAATGTGTGGTTTTATGTGCACTGTAATCTGAATCTTACAAAGCAATTCACACTTTTTTTCCACTCAGTAAAGCACATTCGACAAACTTTGCAGACCTACTGTACGTTTACTAGCGATATAACACCAAATATAGAACCTTACTCACAAGACGAACGCACTACTCCACAAGAAACTGTGTGTAACTGTGACTGTCTGTCATAAAACTCTGAAAGCTGGCCACTGACGTCAGTGCCATAATAAGATGAGGTACCTCACGTGATCCAAGTTAGCCGTTACGCTTTTTCCAATGGTAAGAGCCACAGACCCTCTCATCTCCTTATAATAAGACAATATCTGGGACCGAATCCGAAATCGCCCCCTAATCCACTATTTCCTATGTTAGTCCACTAATACAGTTCACTTGAAGAACTGAATGAAAACGAGTGAGCAAATTCGGACAGCCGTCGAGTGTACATCAGCTGTACACTCATTATTGCGGTGCAATGTGGTATTGAATTAGTTTACTTGATAATGTCCACTATGGTTTCGGACACCACTGTCCCTTCAAATAATGTACTATTTGAGGGTATAGGGGGGCAATTTCAGATTCAGTCTAGTTCAGCTCCAACCCCAATTAAACACACCTGAACAGCTAATCAAGGTCTTACTATGCCAGAAATGGTCTTCTTAATGGGAGATACGAGTGTCCGTGGCTCTAACATTGGAGAAAGCGTAATGCTAACTTGGATCACGTGTGCTTTGATAACCAATCACATTACAGCCTTTACAGAGCCATTACAGAGTTGTGCGACTGTTTGCGGATATCATAGAAATGAATGAGAAGTGCTGTAAACTGAATCACACCTGTCACGCAATTGTCTGTGATTGCATTTGCTTTTCAGTGAATAGATCAATCCAACACGTATATTTAAGAGCAAACATGTTGAAGATTAGCCGATGTCAATTCATTAAATGATAAGCCGTTTTCCCACAAAAGCACTTTATTCAGTATAGTGAAGCATCTCCTCCATTGACATCTATTAAAAAAATGCTACTGGTGTCCTTCCCTGCATCGTTATAGCAGGCATTACACTTTTTTTGTTTGCTAACCTTGCAGGCTTGCCTAGGCATACTAGAAACTTCCAGGCAGGTGTGTTGAGGCAAGCTGGAGCTAAACTCTGCAGGACAGTGGCCCTTCAGGACCGAGTTTGGACGATGAAACACTGGCATGAATATAGAACTCAGGCAGGAAGGAAGAAAATCAAAGAGAGATGCATAAAAGTCATAATGTCCAGTCTTGTCTTGTTTCTCCATATGGAGGAGTCATTCATTTCTGCTGATGTCCAGGCTCTGTGTTATTCACTTTCCTCTGACCTTCCTTCTCACCCTCATCATTTATCTCCTCACCTCAGAGACTAAATATCCACTGTGGCCTCTACCATATGCATGGCCTCTTTCATGTCTTTACTATTCAGTAACAAACCAAACCCTGTAAACAAGACGAGCACAAAACCGAATGGTTAAGTATAACTAATTAAACTATTAATTATCATATTTCATTTTGTTCCTATGGAAGTGCCATTCATCATGACAGAGAAACTAAATACATTCTATTTATTATAACATACAGGACAGGGTGTTGTTGAGAAGTAAAGGGGAATGCATGGAAATGGGACAGATATCAGAAACATTTCATCTTAGGATGATATTTGAGCAGAACACAAGCTGTGCTTGAGGTGGTGAGTGTATCAGTATTGCACATTGCTGGGTAACCGAGACGACACACACACACACACACACACACACACACACACACACACACACACACACACACACACACACACACACACACACACACACACACACACACACACACAAACACAAACACAAACACACACACACACACTTTTCGATTTAGTTTTACAAATACACTGAAGGAATTATTATGGCCACTATAATAATAATACATTTATGAATAATACATGTAAACTCTATAAATCATACTAAAATGAATTTTAAACTCGTGGCCATAATGAGACAAATTTGAGAGGGTTTTGCTTAATGACTCTTTGAATATGTGTGCACTAAAATGTGTGTGTGCGGGGTTGGGGGTCTCGGACAGGGTTTAAATAAGTCCAGGAGTAGGCCTTAATCTAGAATAGCTAATCGTGGTTTACAAAATGGCTTTATGAAACACAGATTGAGTACAGATTGCTAACACCTGGTTGAACAAAAACAAACAAGAATTCATTTCAAACCAACTGTGATAATCTGAATTAGTATGACAGAGGTAGAGGTGGGCGATATATCGTTTAGACGATAATATCCAAATTGTTGTCTGGACGATATGCAAAATTGGGATATCGAATATTTCATAATTTGTACAATCCGACCCCCCAAACATGAAAAGAGCTGAAAGAATTTAAAGAGAAAACAAATAACGCACACAATAACCTTCTAAACAATTATATGTAGCGATTTTTAATACTGTAGAGCAGTACTATTCCCGGAAGCACCCTCCGAGTGGCCCAGCCCATGGTCCCGCGTCGTCAAAAACGCATACGTAAATTCGAAATAGTGCGCGCAGAAGCACATGCGCAAAACCGTTTTTAAAATGATATATGAATTATTTTTATTTTATCATATGTCATTTTACAAAAGGACATTTTACAAACCGTTTGCGCATGTGCTCCTGCACGCACTTTTTCAGTCAGAACACAGCAATCAGAGGAGGACGCGCTGAAAACTGTAATGCTGTTCTCTTCCTTCATAACTCGTAGCCTACTGAGAAGGTTTGAGTTGCAGAGGAATTTGTGACTGTTTCACCTGTTCAACCACATCAAAGTTTCGTAATTAGTAAGTCCGTGCTTTTTCTCTTCTTTTTTTCTTATGTGCAGAAGAGCCGCTGTGCCTTGGTGAAACGTTACGTGAAGAGCTCTTTTCCAAAACGCCATAAACCTAAAAAGCTGCCTCAAAGATCCACCAAAAGTAATGATTATGAATATGTAAAATAATGCAATAAGACATTTTAAATTGTTTATTAATTTCTGTGTCGGCTGCAAAGATGAAGTTGACGATAGGCTTTAACCCTCAGAGGTCGGAGATCACGCCGGCGTGATCTGCTCGCTTTTTTCCTTATGAGTTGAATTGAGACCCCAAATACTCTTTTGACTTTGATTTTATAAAACAAGTTTCATACATCAATCGATTCTGTTAAATGTGTATTATTTTTGTGTATACTCACAATAAAAACAAAATGTTGTGCTTTTTGCCAAATAAAGAAAAATAATCACGAAGCGAGTTCTGCCTTCTCTCTGTCCGTGTAGTCCATTCTGAAACGCGTCCGAAAATGAATCATAACTCAGCGAATACTTCTCACACAGGCACGTGAGATATGTCTTTATGAAGCTTGAAATCTCCTCTTTTAAATGAAGTAATTTATATAAAAAACAAATGTTTTTAACTCATGTAATCCCTTTGAAAGCAAGGAGAGGTACCGTTTTTCCTTCTCCCTTCATTATCTCTAAATGAGCTGCAGCCGCCCCGCCCCCGGCGCGATTCACATGTAAATAGTTTACCTGATCTAGTATGCATCGCATACGCCCCCCGATCAATGCCATAAAAACACAGTTTGTTCATCAGACTTCAGACTGATAGTTCATCGCGTTTTGAGTATGACACGCTTCTCCGGTAATAAAGACTCCCTTCAGATGATTCTGGACAGCGAGGAAGAATGCACCTTTTCCTCAGAGGACGAACGGCAGCATTTTGAAGAGCGAATTCCGCCGAGAACACAATTTCAGAGTAAGTTTTACTTAAAAGTCTTTTGTCTTTTATTTTTCGTGTTCGCATTTATGAGGAAAAAACAATATTACGTGACAGTTCTCCATTATGGACGCGAGCGCTCTAAAAAAAGCACTAAAAGACTTTCAAACTTTCACAGAGACCTCAAAACAGAAAGTACAAATCCTTTCTTTAAAACGAATTTCGTTTTGTATCAATTGTATCTTAATTTTAATAATTTTTTCATTAACAAATTTCCTGGATTTAAAGTAAATATAGGCTAGCAATCACAACATAAGGTGCTTGAACTGGAGATCATCATGAACCAGACCGTAGCCTACTCGCCTCACATGTCTAAAAAATGTGAAATATATTTACAGAAAGCTGGTTCTAAACAAACCATCCAAAACACTAGCCTACTGCGAAGATCGCGAGTCAATAGCCTATCGTCAACTTCATCTTTGCCAGAAGTTAAATTTAAATCGCGTGTGTGAATGAATGATGATGTTTTAGCAAACTGAATTGCTACTGAGATGAGTAAAAATCGACTGAAATATGAATACATAGATAAAATGTAGGCCTATAATCTTTTTTTTTTTTTACAAAGAAAGAGTACACTTGAAATATTGTTGAAATTGTAATTATTGTTGTAATTGTAACCTTTTTAATAAAATAGCAAAACATATTTACAAGATAGATGTAAGCAAAATCTTAAATGGTCAATATAAGTCTTCTAAATATATCTGTTGTTCTTGTATTGTGGCTCAGTCAGTTTCACACCTGAGTGAATGGCTCATCATTATGCAAAGTGGGTGGGACACTGTAATCTAAGGTGTAAACTACTCCTCCCCCTCGCATATTGGCTTTCCAAGCAAAACCTGTTTTACATCAATTTAAATCAATGTATGGTTTTATGTGAACGATAAAGCAAGACTATTTTCACATAATTTTGAAGAAAAAACACTAGGCGAGGACATCCATTTGTCAAAAGTCTTATTGACACTTATTTACTATGTGTTTTGTGGCCTTATTTCAGAATTTTTATTTTTTATTTTTTTCAATAACCACGCATAAACATTATTCTCTCAAAAATGAAAACATGTACATACACATGGCTCACATATTATGGTAGCCCTGTTTGTGCTTTATAGAGTGAATTTACACCTTTGCCATTAATATGTTTATAAGCAACTGAAAAAAGCACAAATGTCAGGGCATGTCAGAACATCTCAAGGGCCCCAAAAACAGCCCAGACCCCAGAGGGTTAATGACTCGCGATCTTCGCAGTAGGCTGTGAACGCAACGGAGAAATGCACATTTATTAGGCTACATAGTTTTATTTTGTTTTGGATGGTTTTGTTTAGAACCAGATTTCTGTAAATATATTTCACATTTTTTAGGCCTGTGAGGCGAGTAGGCTACGGTTCGGTTCATGATGATATAATCTCCAGTTCAAGCACCGGCGCCTTATGTTGTGATTGCTAGCCTATATTTGTATTTTAATGTAAATCCAGGAAATTGGTTAATGAAAAATTAAGATACAATTAATACAAAACGAAATTCGTTTTAAAGAAAGGCTTTGTGCTTTTTTTTGAGGTCTCGGTGAAAGTTTGAAAGTCTTTAGTCTTTTTGCCGCTTTCAGAGCACTCGCGTCCATAATGGAGAACTGACACGTAGCCTAATATTGTTTTTTCCTCATAAATGCAAACACGAAAAATAAAAGAGAAAAGACTTGGATTTATATGGATTTATAGCGTTTTGGGGAAAAAATGGATGGATTTATAGCGTTTTGAAAATATATATTTTTTTACTTTGAATTTATCATCAACAATATTGTTGTTTGATTTAATAATCACTGTTGCAAAAGGTGCCTAGTTCCGTTTTTTTTTTTTTTTTTTTTTTGTAAGTGGAAAAAGATAGGGGCTTCCTCAGATTCTGTTTAGTTAGCTCCTTTATTGTTTCTTTTATAGCCTACATAGGTAAAATGCAGCAAGTCAAAAGACCAATTGGACCTTCTTTGCCAGTTTGCACACATTTCTTTGAAGGATGGCAAAAATATCGTCTGAATATCGATATCGAGTTATTGGAAAAAAATATCGAGATATTCATTTTTGTCAATATCTCCCACCCCTAGACAGAGGTTGCCTATAAAACATGGAATGAACCAACAAAGTCTTAAAATTGCATGGAACTGAGAAGCAAATCCAAGAAAAACAATGGCAGTAGAAAAACACTTTGGAAACATTACTATGCTTATCAAGCCTGCATTTATTTGATCAAAAATACAGAAGAAAAAACAGTAATATTGTGAAATATTACTACAATTTAAAATATTGATTTTCTATTTTAATATATTTAAAATATAATTTGTTCCTGAGATCAAAGGTGAATTTTCATCAGCCATTACCCCAGTCTTCAGTGTCACATGATCCAGTTACACATTTGACCGGTACCAGGGGCGATTCTAGGATTTTAATTTTAGGGGGGCTCAGCCCCCAACGAGGGTATGGTTTAAAAAAAAAGAAAAAGAAAATAATAATAACACTTTAGTTTAGGGTCTAATTCTCACTATTAACTATAGTTGCATATTAACATGCATATGGCAGGGTTTTATAATCACTGAGGTCCCAAATGTGAGGCAGTTACATACATGCATTTTAACATGTTTTGAAGGGCAAAAAATTGGATAACAATAGATTTAAAACCATGTCAGTGGGCAGTAGATTATTTTTCTCTCCTCATCTCCATCACTCTCTTTTTCTCTTTGTTTTTATCTTGCCCTGGCTCTTCCCCTCCTAAAGCTGAGATTTGACTGATAAAGGCTTTTCATTTTTGAAAAAAGTAAACATAGGGTCCCAGACACGTCAATTTACTGAAGGCTACCAGGAAGTTATAGGTTAAAATGGTAACTAAGTTTTTTAATTCATTCACAATATGTACACATTCATTATTGATCTTATGCCTAATACAGGGCCATAGGCAGGGCTTTATAATCACTGAGGTCCTAAATTTTAGGTTGTTAGAAGGGTAAAAAAAATATGTATCTGATCTGTGCATTTCAAGATGTTTGAAGGCCAAAAAAGATAAGAAATATAGCTTTAAAACCATGTTAGCTGGCAGTAGATTATTTGTCAATACCTGCTCTCTCCTCTTATCCATCACTCTCTTTCTTTTTCTCATCTTGCCCTGTCTCTTACCCTCCTAAAGCCAAGCTTTTTTAATTTACTGAAGGTGCCAATTGTATTATATTAATTCTCAATATGTACACATTCATTAATAATCTTGTTGTGCCTAATATGATGAAAACGGCTTAGTTGATGTTTCTTTTCCCTTCACAATGACAGTAAACTAATTATTATATACATGAAATTTAGTTCTGATGTGCAGCAAAAGATTGTTGAGCTTTACAAAAATCAGAAAGTCAAGAAAATCGCACAAAATAGAAAGAAAACAGTTTATATCTTGGCAAAAGGAGGTTTCAAAAAGTATTGAATAAAAGGGTGGCATTGTGGACAATGTGTATTAGAGAGAGAGAGAGAGAGAGAGAGAGAGAGAGAGAGAGAGAGAGAGAGAGAGAGAGAGAGAGAGAGAGAGAGAGAGAGAGAGAGAGAGAGGGAAAAAAAAACATTTCACAATGAGATTTCCCCCATTTTTAGTTGTTTTGCTTCAATGAAAGGTTAGGTTTTTGTAATTTTTTTTCGTTCATATTTGCCAAGGGTGCCAATAATTCTGACCACAACTGTATAATATCCAAGTAATACATGTGTCTTCTTTGAAACACAACGTTAACCTGAAGTTAAACCTGGCTCCTGGTATAGGTTTAATTTAAGCCTCAATTTAGTCCTGGAGTAGCTCTTCCTCCAGGAAATCATCTTATTAAACTCTGGACTAGATAGTCTAGGACTATTTAAAACCATGACGGAGAAGGCTACAGTTAATAGTTTAAAGGACCATTTTAACCTATAACTAGGCTTCAGAAATACTTTTAGAGTGAAATTCCAGGACAGGCTGGCTTTTAAAAGGGTGCATTTTGATACACTTGATACTATAGGCTAATGAGGTCTATAGACAGAGCAGAAACTGTCCTCATAAAGGGTAAACAGGGCAGATCTGAATGAATGTGAACACCAGGGGCAAAGTCTGTTAAGAATGTGTGGACTAATGTGCGACTCTCTCTCCCTCTCTTTCTCTTTCTCTAGCATTAAGTTACAAGATTCTAGATACTGTGCCTTCAAGGCATTTGTACATAACTAAATAGCTGTGAGCAATCTTGCTGTTAGTGGATGACACTATCCTGATTCTTATCCTGTTTATCTGGATGTTTTAAATGCATAATGTTTAAACTAGTGTTATTGCCAGTTAGTAGGTAGTGTTATTGCCATTTTTTTCCTGCAAAAAGGAAAACAAAGTAAAAACAAATGACTTTTCTGATCTAACAAAACTCCTTTTGACAATTAAAAACATTCTGCATACTTGCGAAACAAGTTGGTGGAATTGTTGACAGGTGATTCACCTGTCTCCTCCTACTCTAAGCCCCTCCCACTTCCACCACAGACACTTGACTGCATAGAGCAGACTTTTGAATTAGTGATGAGGAAGTCTACTTATTTATTTTATTAATCGGTTCTTCTGAAGAGTTCGTTTTATAGAATCAATTTAGAACGATTCAGTGGTTCAGTCCTATCCTGACCTAGCGTGGCATCTGCTCCAAAATGTTTTGAACAGACGTGTTGTTTATAAAGGTGTTCAGTGTCCCAGTTTACTTTGTAGCAACCCTGATTGAGCTCATGAAAGTCAATTAGAATCTGCTACTTTTTTGTTTGCTATCACTTGTTCTCGGTTTAATTCGGAGTCGGTGCTGTCCCCCTTCAATACGAATCGTACATGTCCGAAAGAATCGATTATAGTTTCAAAATGTCTGTGATTTGGTTGACTCGGGGATGCAGTTCAATTTGTTCAGACAAACTCACCTGTTGATGATCTTCAGTTTAAAGCATAAATAAACGATTCCACTCTACACACTTAAAGAAAGGATCTCTCAAAGAAGTTGTCTACACCATGTTGATTAATAGGGGCGTGCCATTGTGTGAGTTGGTCGAAACTCACCTTAAACTCCACCGACAGCTGAGGCGTGTAATCGAGCGTCCAGAGCGCCCTGACTAGCGACGCCAGCTTCTCCGTCACCTCCCCCCTGACCTCCTCGCTCTTCATCACCCCGTTGATCCTCCGCTCATATAATTCACATTTATACTGCTCCAGACCCAGATATTCTGCCAGAAGTTCCGTGTTACTCAGGCACTGCACCACGGCGTTCATGAAACAGGTGTTTCCGTGGTTCTTCAGACCCTGAACTCCCGGAGTTTTCTCGCCGTAGCACCAGGACAGTCTTTCCTTCACAGATCCATAAGATGATGCGGGCGCAACTGTCTTCCTCGTCGAGTTCTCTCTGTAATTCCCAGAGTTGTGGGCGCTCAGAGTGTCCCCAAACCCCCCATCATCATCCTCTCGCGCGTCCGGCTGGTCCGCGTCCCCCAAGTGTGCTAAAGTGCCCAAAGTTTTGACAATCCTGCTCATAAAATTTCCAAGCGATCTCAGCGATTTCCTTCTGAACAGTTTCTGGGACTTGTGCGTCTTGTTCTTGCGCTTGGTTGATTTGGCTTTGATTGTTTGTTTCCTGGTTTCCCTCGGCGTATCCATGTTTAGTCTGTTGTTTCACCCAAACCGATCAGAAGTCAGTAAGAGAAACAAGTGCACTACGGTGTGAAGACACGGCGTCCTGTGCGTCTCGAAATTCTTCATCACTAAACCATCACGACGATGAAAAACAGACTCCAAAAAGCACCGGTGTCGGCGCTGAGGCTCATGATGACTAACGCGGTCCCGACATTCCCTATCGCTGATCTCAGCTGCGCTGGTTTCGCTTTATCCATGACGCTTTCGCACTTGAAATGACACTGGGCTTAACTCCATTCAGGCACAACTCTTGTTCTTTACACCACACCTACATGCGTGCTCGTGTGTGGATGCCCATTACTAGCTGTTTTCTCCGCTCTCTTTTCTGGCTTCTGGCTGGAGTGAGTATGGGTCTGAATGGTGGATACACGGCTTTCTACCCTCCCACTATGAATCTTATTAGCCTGGTTTACTTTGAACATGTATTTGGAGAAGTGAACGTGACTAGCCCGAAGACGGAAGTCCATCTACACCTGTATTTACCTGCTTCATCGCTGCTCAACTATATCCTCTCCAAACACAAACATTGCTGTATGTATTCCGTATTTAAAGTCCACCTTAAAACTAATCTTTGATCAGCAAAATTACATATTTAAACGTTTTTCCTGTAAAAACAACAACAACAACAACAACAACAACAAAAAAAAACTCTTTATGCACACTTGCTTCATTTAGTATTTAACAACAATAATATTGATCTGCCTGTACTGACACCATTATATGAGAACTGGACTGAGCTGGACGATGACATTACGGTTTTCTCCAGAGCTGCTAACATACAAATAAACTAAATTAATAACTTTTTTACAACAAAAATGAAACATCACTGAACTTACTTAAGCTGGACTGTGAGGCTATTTTCTTCTGGATTTTTTTTTTGCATTACTTCTCTGTAAAGCTGATTTGAAACAATCTGTACTGTAAAAAAAGCCCTATATAAATAAATATGACTTATAGTGGTAATATGCTAATTACCCCCGCCTCACTCACTCACACCAGCTCAGAGATCCACTCGGTCAACTTGAGAAAAACTGCACAATCTGTATCACTCTTTACAACGTCGGACACATAACGTTAATTAATATGATTAGCCTTTTGCTTGACTATGTTATCAAACAGCAAATAATGTGTTGCTTATGTCACACAAACCATGTTTCCGTTCGCCATCTTGGAGTCAGACCGCTGCCTCGTTATATGGCTAAATCTACCCGATTTTTCATTTGCTCATGTTAAAAACACCGCATAGACATATAAACAACATTAAAAACTTGATTTTCACACTTTAAATGTGGAGTTAATGTTCACATTCCGATTAAGCCTTTCTTAAAGAGGTCATCAGATGCAAAATTCACTTTTATATGGTGTTTGCATGCATATAAATGTGTCTTTGCAGTGTGTGGACACAACCACCATACAATGAAAAAAATCCATTCACCATTTTTTTTTTTTATCCTCAATAAGTCTAAACACTCTCAATAATCAAGCCGTTTGGATTTTATATTGCAATGAATGACAATACAAAAGTCACGTGATTCCATAATGACCTTCATTTGGACATACTCATATATTCAGATTTCCTGAAACTGGAATAATTTTGGTCCTGTAAATGTAGATGACAATACATATTCCGAGGTTCATCTGTTCATTTATTCATTAAAAATAAAATAAATACTCTTGTGTGTGAGTAAACTAGTGACCAAGGTGCCAAGATGACTTAAATGATTTAAAATAAGACATTCCAGCATTAAAATATGTCAAATCAACTAAAAATCGAAATGTTTCTTATTTTAATTCACCTCCTTAACAGCTTGCTTTTTTGAAGAAGACGACGAGGAATAAGAGGAACCAGGGATCCTACCGTCTTGAAAAGACTAATTTTTTAAAGTGTAATTTCTAGATCATGTCATGTAAATTAATAAAATCATAAAACTCCATGGGCATTTTTATAATTAATATATGTTTTCTAGTTATACCAAGCTCTAAAATATTGTAGAAGTTGTAGTTATAGAAATCAGGTGAAAGTTAAATTGCAAAAAAAAAAACTGAAAAAGTTATTGGGCCTCCCAATATTGTTGTGACCAATGAGGGCCTTGGAGTAAAAAAGTTTGTGAACCACTGACATGAACATTAATTATGATAAATATTCTGAGGTTCATAAGCAATTATACCACAGTTGTGGTCTGTCTTTTCATAAAGCATTAAGAGCCCCCTACTGTTGCCCTGAGTGCTTTCTTTTAAAAGTGTCTCCATGATTTATTTTCATGTCTTGAATCATATTCATGTATTTTCATAACTGTAACCCCATTACGCTTATAAGCAAGGAAGACGGAGAGCAGAAAAAGAATAAACTCAGCACAGGATTTTACAGACTTCATCTAAGCTGTAAAAGACCAACATTTATGATCTTATCAGACACACTGTACGTGTTTCTCCTTTGATAGGCATCTTTATTATCAGACACCTTACCTGCAAGACAGATAAATACTGTTACAGTATATGATTACTGAGAACATTGTGTTTGGACCACCCACTCACTTTGCTACTTTATTTCTTTATATCAACAACAACAAGGTCATTGGATAGTCAGATCTGCGCTGTCTGTAGTGTGGGCTATACCAATGAACTGTCACAATGTAAAGCATGGCATAATATTCACTTATAGACACTGAAGATTCTGATAAGTATCTTCAGTTACTAATTAAATTGCTTTTGAAACCTCATACGAAACCACTTTTATTGCCAAAGCATGTAAGTTAGCAGAGCACCCCTGATCTCCCTCCAAAAAAAAACCCTATCTGACTGAATATGGTTGAATATCCTTACTGTTAGGGGTTAAGACATTCATTATTTAGACTTCTTCATAGGTGAGAGGAAATTTGGGACAGGCACATCCAGATGCTGGGTTCATGCCTCGCTGTACTTCTCCAAACCTCCCCCGCCAACTCTCTGGAGATTCTCAGGTGATATATTAGCTGACAGTGCAGTTCACAAAAAGTCCTCAGAAACTGGGGCTCTAAGCTGCTTTATTTCAATGAAATGACTGGAGTTGGACTGTTTAATGGTACCTTTAAATCTCATTAGAATTCATAACCTAATTTGT
Organism: Scardinius erythrophthalmus; assembly: GCF_964197995.2. Taxonomy (NCBI): domain Eukaryota; kingdom Metazoa; phylum Chordata; class Actinopteri; order Cypriniformes; family Leuciscidae; genus Scardinius; species Scardinius erythrophthalmus. Next base: position 21,981,693 of record NC_138232.1, on the reverse strand, counting down.
TCTACAATTATTTGCAAGAAAAAGGAGCAGAAGGTACCATTAGTCTTTTTGGTTCTGTGACATTAAAATACTTTATTATACAATAATGTTTTCTTGCAGATTATGGTGACAAGTTAATTTGTAATATTATGTTTAAATATAGTGACTGACATCCAAAGGGCCTGCATTTGCTCTTAAAAAATATCACAGCAAATTTAATATCTATTCTGTTGGGTTTTAAATCTTTATAATATGTGCAAGGCAAATGTATATTTCTCTAATAATCATCTTATCTGAACTGCATTAGATGATCTTATTGACTGTTTAGGGTTCTATGAGGGTTGTGGGTATCTCCACCTTAGGATCGCTCCATCGGCACTGGTGCTGACAATATATCTGCTGTTGGGACAGATCCTCACATTTGTGATGCTTCCACTGTGCCCGATGCCAACGTGGGTCACTTCGCCATCAGAATAGTGCCAGAGCTTCAGTACTTTGTCATCTCCACCTGAAAGAGACGTTTGATGTTTAGCATTAAACTGCAGAAAGCAGCATGAATACGCACTAAAAACAGGAATATTAGATTAGCACCTTATCGACTCAAACTGTGAAACTCATTTAAAAATAACTGCTGGGATCAGTTTGAATTCTGCAGGTGTTTGGCGAGCAGACATTTATCCAGCTGTTTTGCGAATGATGCTTTTCTGCAGCGTTATAAATACTTCTGTTTATATTGTTTATTGTGCCACCTGTTGTTACTGTTACATCCGCCATATGACAGAAGAATGACTCGGTGAAAATAACTCAGCATGAGAAAAGATACTGAAGGTACCTACCAGTCACAAAATATTTTCCCTCCTCAGAAATGTGCATGCCATTTATAGCTCCGGACAAGGAGCCCTCAAGTTCTCGGATTGCAGAACCATCATACACCTCCCAGTAGCCAATCTGTTGAACGGTTAAAGATTGCATGTAAGATGTCTTATCCTAGTCTAAATGGTTTAATGGTGGTATAATAAAAACAAATAAAAAAGGTTGTTAATTAAATCAAATTTAAAAAAAGCACAACGATGGCTGATAAATTTGATTGAATAACAATCAAAAGTATGAAAAAAATAGAGAAAGACAATATCATTTCTCAGCATGCACTCAGATAAGAGAGAAAAATCAAGATGTAATTTGTTATAGTGCAACTTAAGAAAAAACAAATGGCTCTAAGCCTTCAGTTCTTTGTCCTCTGAACCTGTACTCAACAGATATTACATAAATGTAATTTCCGTAGGCCACTTATTGCATTTCAGCAGTAATGGGGATGCTCACTTTTGTGATATGGCTTTGCTTTTTTTATATAATTGAATTATTCATTTTAAAAAGGAACAAATAAATGAAAGAAATTCTGATTCTGAATGATTTTATTTTATTAAAACATCCTGTCCATATATCAAACTTCATACTTATGAGGCTGTTCAAACCATGTTTAAAAAAAGAAAGAGAGAAAAATGATTTATGGCAGAACAATTCTATCAAGTTTTAAAAGGTAGTGCTATTACCTTTTAAAACCTGATAGAATTGTTCTGTCATAAATAATTTTTCTTTCTTTCATTTTTTTTTTTCAGACAGAGCAGGTCTGGTACGCCTCATTGAGATGGATCTGTCCCAGCAGGCTTTGCGCCAGCACTGGGTATTCGGCATGACCCCAGCATTGTGTCCTTTCAAGTACTGTACCTACTGTGCTGGTTTTGGCTGCTTTTCCTGGACAACAATGGAGTCATATTTGTGTTTGTTTGGCTACAGTCTGGAGTATTATTAATTACTGCTATTAGATGGCTGAAATTGAACTGCACACGTTTGTTCTTTATCCAAATGCACAAAATATTTCATCAAAATGTTATACACGCTCCTTTAATACCATTGTTGATAATAAATTAAGCTACTAGCCAATAATATAAGGTCTTTAAATAAAACATAACATCATGATGTAACATTTTTTACTTTTTTTTCCCCCCACAGATGAAATATGAATGAAAGCACTGAGGATGGCAATTTTTCCTTTGCTTCTGTGTGATGGACGTATGTACACAGCCGACCATACGTATTATAATAAGCTCTTTAAATGGACACTGATGCTGTGCCCTAAACTAGCAGATGGACTATTTGGCACAGAATAGAATGAGCGGATCATACTAAAGTACATCCACAGGAGACTAGGAGAGCTAGTCAGCTAGTTGTTGTGCACACAGTATCTATCTCTGAATTTTTTCCATCTCTCTCTCTCTCTCTCTTTCTGGCCACATTTCTCTCAAACACATGCCAGTACATCAGTCTAGATCAGTCTAGTCTTGTACCTTTCTGTCAGTGCCACTGGTGATGATCTGGTATTCCTCAGGGTGGTAACATACAACACTGAACAGGGTGTTGGACAAGACCATTTGATTCCTGATGAACCTCCTGAATGGGAAATCAGAAGAGCCCAGACAGATAAAGGTAAAGATGACATCAAATAAAATGTTTTTTTCACAAAGCAAATCAGTACTCTGAATATTTGGTTCATGTGAAGGTGTATGATTTAAAGGGACAGGTCACCCAAAAATGAAAATTCTGTCATCAATTGCTCACTCTCATGTCTATTCACCCAAATATCAGATGCCTCAAAACGTTCATAATCAGTAAAATAAATCCATATGAATCGAGTGGTTTTATTTCAAGTCTTCTAAAGAGACACAATCACTACATGATGAACAGATTTAATTTAGGCTTTTATTCACATATAAACACGGTTCAGCGAACATACATAGAGCACTCAAAAATGGCAAATGGAAGCTCAACCACATTTCCTTTAGTTTTTGGTGAATAGACTTTCAATAGAGGGACAGAAATCAAAAGGACATTCAAAATATATTCAATAGACCTTAGTCACCATATTAAATTTAACGCAGATGAAAACAAGGCTGTGAGGGATAGATGTACAGTCTTTACAATGGCACACACTGTATAAAGATCCTAGATCACATAATTTTCACAACTCAACTGTTTTATGGAGTTTTTGCCTACTGAGAGTTGTTGTTTTTTTCCGCAAAGACATTCCGTCAGCTGAACAACTGGTATATTGTTAAACAACAGTACAATCCATTGAACGCACTGTATTTTGTCCCTCATAGCCTTTTCATTCCTGTCAAAAATTAAATATGGCACTACCTTTGACTAAGGTCTATTGTGTTCCGAAGATTAACGAAAATCTTCTGGGTTTGGAACGTCATCAACGATAATGGTGAGTAACTGACGACACAATTTTCATTTCTGGATGAACTAACCCTTTAACTTTTTAACTAGTCCTCTCAAATCGATTAATCACATCTAGCATAAAAGTTTGTGTTTACATAATATATGTGTGTATATATATATATATATATATATATATATATATATATATATATATATATATATATATATATATATATATATATTATTATTATTATATTTATACATGTCTGTGTGTGTGTATATATACTGTATACACACACACACACACACACATATATATATATATACAGTATATGTGTGTGTGTGTGTGTGTGTGTGTGTGTGTGTGTGTGTGTGTGTGTGTGCGGGTGTCTGTGTATATATACATATGCACATACACACACACACACACACACACACATATATATATATATATATATATATATATATAAACACAGCATTTTATGTTAGATAGAATTAATCGTGTTTAATTGATTTAACAGCGCTATTTTCAACACATGACAAGCTTGTGCATAGATTAATAACATGAGGGCAAAACCTCTCACATCTAGATTAAATATCTATGATCTGATGCTCTTCAAACTTACACCAGGTCCCAGATGATACAGGCTCCATCAGAGCTGGCCGTCACACACTCCTTGTCATTACTCTTGATCTTAATACAGTTAACTGTGGCTTTGTGCTCCTTCATGGTCTCAATGAGTCGATAGGATTTCTGGGATATCTCCCAGACTCGCACCTTCATTACAGAGAGATGTCAAGGTTTACATTTATGCTGCATTTATTGTAAGGATGTTTTAGATTACAAACAACCAAAACATCTCTAATTATTCTTACATGGCTCTGTAAAATAGATACTGTAGTATAATAAAAGCTAAACTGTGTATTTGATTGTTTCCCAAGGAAACTAGTTTCCTACATTCACTACTGTTCAAAACTTTGGAGTCTTAAAGGTTTTTTAATGTTTTTGAAAGTCTCCTATGCTCACCAAGGCTGCGTTTATTTGATCAAGAACTGTTTTAATACATTTTAAAATGGTTTCGTTCCACTCCGCAGCCCTTTTTTCCCCTCAAAAAAGGAATTCATTTAATCTTAAAATAATATTTCACAAAAATGTATTTGTTATTATGAATTAGGTAAGTAGCCATGAACTAAGTGGGTTAAAGGGTTAGTTCACCCCAAAATGAAAATTCTGTCATTAATTACTTACCCTCAATCCACACCCTTCGTTCATCTTCCGAACACAAATGAAGATATTTTTGATGAAATCTGAGAGCTTTCTGACCCCTCCATAGACAGCAAGGCCCAGAAAGGTAGTAAAGACATCACTAATATAGTCCACGTGAATACAGTGGTTAAAATCTAATGCTATGAAATGACAAGAATATTTTTTGTGTGCAAAAAAACGACAACAATTTCTTCTCTTCTGTGTCAGATCTCCTACGCTTTTCGCGTAGTAAACACCCACACATGCGTGTGATGCGCTTCGGGGTTCTATGGCAGAATGCCGGCTAATTATTGTCCGACGCTGTTCGCGTGAGCACCACGACACATGCGTGTGATGCTGATGCAGGAGCTGGCCAATGGTGAGCCGGCGTTCTGACATAGAACCCGGAAGCGCTGTACTGTGTTTACTACGCAAATAGCGTAGATCTGTCACAGAAGAGAATAAATTGTTGAATAAAGTTGTTATTTTTGTTTGTTTTTGCGCACAAAAACTATTCTCGTCGCTTCATAATATTACATTTGAACCACTGTAGTCACATGGACTATTTTAAAGATGTCTTTACTACCTTTCAGGGCCTTGAAAGTTGCAATGACATTGCTAATTAATGACAGAATTTTTATTTTTGGGCGAACTAACCCTTTAACGTCATTTGTTTAATCTAAAACATGAGCACAGCTCTCAAGAGTGAGTTTATGATGTGTATCTGATACAGCACGTACCTGTCCTTCTCCCCCTCCACTGACAATCCACTTGCAGTCATTGGTTGCTGCTATGGCAGTCACTCCCATACTGTGGGCATCATGAATTATCAGCCTCAGCTTCCCGGTCTCTGGAGTGAACACACGAATCTTCCCATCGTTCCAAGCTGTCAAAAAAGTTATCAAATAAAGAAAGCTGTAACTGCATTGTACTGAACTCCAAACATGTTAAATGAGTGAATTAATTAGCACGTTCGTGCATAATTCAAACTTTATTATTACTAAATACCGCTAAAAAGACCCTGTGAATTAATTATTGGAGTTTAGTGACTCCATGTCTATAAGTTTTGAGGTCATCTGTATTCTAGTGTACTGCAAAAACTGTAAAAAAAAAAAAAAAAACCTTTAACAAGTAAATAATCCAATAAATCATAATCAAATAAACAAATAAAAAATAAAATATTTACAATGTTAAACATCCATTTATTATATATTATTTAAATTAAAATTATAAATCTAACCAGCATCAAACTAGCAACACCAAGTAGTATCGTGTTTTGTCTGTGTCTTTAGTTAACACTCCTGGGCTAAAGAAATGGCTAAACCCTGAGCTTTTAATTGTCTTAACCACAAATTATTGGTCAAGAAATTAGCAAAATGCCATTGTGATCTGTCATCAAAGACAGAATGAAGTTTTTGGCAGAAATTGGAAGTTTGATTCAGTGTGAATCAACAGATTTGTGTGGAGTGATGAATCACAATGAAACACAAGTTGCATGGTGATGATCCAGAGGGTGTCTTCGAGGATCTGGTGAGAAGTATAATAATAAATGTATCTCTGTTCTCCACCACAGCGAAGCATGAAGGAAGAGGTGTCATTGTGTGGGGAGCCTTTTTAGCTGCTGGTATTGGTGAGCTACTTCACCATGAAAAGTCATTTAATGCTTTGGAGTACAGGAAAATATTGCAGAATGGCTGGCTTCCCACAAATGGCAAGTTATCTTAACATGATCAGATGTTATTTTTCAACAAGACAATGCTCCTGCCCAAATTTCAAAGACAACCAAGAAGTGGCTTGAGAACAAGGCCAGGTCAGAGTCCAGATTTGAAGACTATAGTGAATATTTGGTCTCACAAATGAACTCAAACGAATTAGGAGACATTTTTCAACTGCTCATGAACTGTTTGAAGCCATCAACACTGAGTGGAATAACACGGAGGCCTTGTCCACACTAAAGCGTTTTCATTTGAAAACGCATCTTTTTCTCTCAGTTTTGGCATTCCGTCCACACTGAGACGGCGTTTTTAGCAACAAAAACGAAGCTTTTTGAAAATGCTCTCCAAAGCGGATACATTTGAAAACGCTGTTTTCGCATTGAAAACGGAGGTATTTAAAACCGATGACGTAAGTTTAGTCATGTGATGCATATTGAACCCATAGATATTCATGTTTATACCGGTATTTTGCCTGTTATGTGCTGTTCACTTTCACACAGTTGCTAAAATATGTTACTTTGCACACTCTTCCAAAATGAAACCAAAACTCAGTTTTCAAATCTATCCAGATTAATGTAGACGTAGCCTGACTCTTCTTTCTGTAAAAAGCTTTCTACAAATTGGGGAAGGGTATTCCGTGCTGTTACTTTATCTACAGTAGGTGTGCAAATCTTGCTAATTTCCTGACCAGTGATTTGTGATTAAAATGGTTAAGACCATTTAAATACCACTACATATTTTGCCATTTTTGGCTTGGCCACCTTTTTTTTTTTTTTTTTGCCAAGGAGTGTACAAAAAGTGTTTCAAGTGGAAAATACATCAACATAGAAAAGCAACGCTATGCTCCTCAAACCATTTCAACAGGTCATCCTCTATGAGACTGACCACTGAAGATGCTCCGGCCATCTTGCATAAAGCCCAGAGCGTTGCATGTTATGTTGGGCACTGTGATACGCAGAAGTTCCTTGGAGGACTCAGCATGCCACACTCTTATATCATTCTGTGAACAGGTGGCAAAGAGCTCTGACGTCCCACTGTTGAGAGTGATAGAAAGGATTTGCACAAATAGATGGATGTCAATGAATGTTACTTAGGCCACCGATACAAAGCTAATGTCTCCCTCTGGTGGTAAAAGAGAGGTGTTCATACTCACAAAGGAAAAGCCACATCCTTTACAGAACTGTTATGATTTGTAGCAATGAGCTCTGGTTTGAAGTCAGCATAGCTTAAACTGTAGATCTGTGCTGCCTCTGTCCCGACGAAGAACTGATGGCCGTCTCCACGCAGGGCAACCGACGTCACCCCTCCCTCCAACTGAACACTCCTGTCACAAATCATATAGTTAACCATAATTAGTGGTTGAATGAGAGGAAGGCAGATAGAAACATTAAATAATAACAAATAAGGAAAACAAAGAGCACATAAAAGAAAAGAAAAAAACTGAGAAGAGGAAAGAAGAGGAAACCAAGGTTGTTACAGACTTTATGGCTTTGAAATTCCCTCCTGAGCACAAAGTCAACATCCCATCTCCTGATCCAACTAAAACATCACCGGTCTTCAAGACTTTAAGCGAGTTCACTCCCTGCGACAACAAGACAAAGCATTTTAAAATTTCATCATTTTTTTTTTTATTTTTTTTTTTGTTCAAACTAGTTGTTCAGCTTGTTTTTTGCGTCTCTGTTTAATTGTGTTTCTTGGACTGTGTAGTGCAATAAATAATAGCAGTAGTCAAAGAGATAATAAAACAGTCAAAGAGAAATTAAATATTGATAATGTTAATAAATTATGAATTAATAATAATATTAATAATATTAATAAATTAAATATGTATAAACAGGCAAAATTAGGTTCACCTTGCTGAACTTTTGTTTAACAGGTCCACAGCTGTTGAGCAACCTAGTCTTCAGGTTCACTTTCAGAATATCCCCACTTGTAGTTCCACAGTAGAAATAATTATCATCATTTGGGATCTGAAAAACACTTTACGTTTAGTGATGTTTTATATACCAGTTTTAGCCATTCAAAAAACGTTGAAAACCACATATGGAATGAGCAGGTAAAAAAAAGAAGAAGAGAGAACCAGAACCGGCAGTAGCCGTGATTTCTCACTCACCTCAAGGCATTTGACAATTCTCTTAAGCTGTCCAGTCTGACATTCTGTGGGCCGGATCTTTCTGTTGGGTAAATCCAGTTCCCACACACGTAGAGTTCCACTTGGGGGAAAAAAACAACAACAAACAAACACAGAAAGCGATAAGCACTTTTTTTCACGCACACACTACATCAATCTGTAGTATATATAGTGCTCAATTGATTTCTGACTACAGAATATTATATAAATATATAAATTAGTAATAACATAATTGTGCAAAAGGTATGTTAGACTCTTCACCAAATAATACGCTTACATGTACCTTTTGCTTTGGTGTGCCAGTATAGGAACTATTAGTTTGCATTTCAAATGTTTATTTTGGTTTTAATTTTAAGAATCAAATTAGATTTTTGCATGCACAAAAATCTCATGATTTAATGTGACATTAAGTTTGTGTGTGTGTACCAACATTATTATTAGGGCTCGAGCACCGATGGTGAGAGGACCCTATTGTTTTTGCTCCGTTTATTATTATTATTCTTCTTCTCCAAAGTGAATCGCTTTTTAGAGGGCCTTAACATGCTCGAAAACTCATGAAACTTTGCACACGCTTCAGAAATGGTGAAAATTTACGTGTGATATGGGTTTCAGAATTGTGTGGGGCAAAATGGCTCAGTTATTGCCCCCACATTTTGCCCCGACCCCTGGTTTCACGCACAGGTATGAAATTTGGTACTGTTACAGTCTCGGACCTGTTAGCTCCTCCTCCTCTGCGGTTTGCCTGTTCGTTGCGTCTCCCCTAATAGGTGAGCGGAGCACAGGTGTGGCGTGTTGCGGGTGATTGCTCCAGGACCGCGTGTGCTTGTTTCCAGTATCCTGGGTGTTAAAAGCTCTCCAGACCTGGTTGAAGAGGGCCGCCGCTTCTCCTTCTCTCCCGCACCGTTTTGCTGATTTTGTTTCCTTTTGCAGGACACCTCATATACCCTGATGGCATACGGTTTCATTTCTTAAGTTTAACACTTACACTGACTTTATTTACTTTACGTTGCTCATTCTTTATCTTTAATAAATATATTTTTGAAATCAACTAATCCACGTGGTCTTCCCTCTCTGTTGCATAGCCCGGCACAGGCTGTATGTAACAGTACATACATGTAATGACCCAATACCTACACAAAAGTCTCTTGGAGCACAGCCCTAAACACAACAGGAAGTCAGCTATTT